>NC_092719.1:7877760-8477760 GCF_047496885.1 Scyliorhinus torazame
ATCAGTGATGCACTTCAGTACCTTACTCAATGCTCCCTTTCAGATAACCAGAACGTGCACACATGCATGTAGCTGCACAGACACACCCTCACTGTCTCTCCTGGAGAATCAAGGAATTAGTTGCTGACATTGCAATGAATAGAAAATTGCCATTATCCCTCCCGTCGCATGTTATGTTGTCTCGTTTGCCGTGTCTGATGACCAAACAAATGTTTCAAGGGTATCGAGAGGAGTAAAATAGCACTTGTATGGCCACCCGATGTTGTTTAGGTTACACTAGGCTTTCTGTGATGATGCACTGCTGACTTAGAAATCATAGAATTTACAGTGCAGAAGGAGACCATTCGGCCCATCGTGTCTGCATCGGCCTTTGGAAAGAGCACCCCACTTAAGACCACACCTCCACCCTTTCCCCGTAATCCAGTAACCCCACCTGACCATTTTTGGCAGAGGACACTGAGGGCAATTTAGCATGGCCAATCCACCTAACCTGCACATCTTTGGACTGTGGGAGGAAGCCGGAGCACTCGGAGGAAACCCACGCAGACACAGGGAGAACGTGCAGTCTCCGCACAGAGAGTGACCCAAGCCGGAAATTGAATCTGGGTCCCTGCCGTTGTGAAGCAACAATGGACGGCACGGTAGCACAGTGGTTAACACTGTTACCTCACAGCACCGGGGTCTCAGGTTTAATTCCCGCTTGGGTCACTGTCTGTGCGGAGTCTGCACATTCTCCCCGTGTCTGCGTGGGTTTCCCCCAGGTGCCCCGGTTTCCTCCCACAAGTCCCGAAAGACGTGCTGTTAGGTGAATTGGTCATTTTGAATTCTCCCTCAGTGTACCCAACCAGGCGCCGGAGTGTGGCGACTGAGGGATTTTCACAGTAACTTGGTTACAGTGTTAGTGTAAGCCTACTTGTGACAATAAAGATTATTTTTTAAAAATTAACCACTGTGCTACCATGCTGCCCATACGTGTTTTAAAATAGATGTGTTATTGGCTTGGGGCACAGGTTAGAGATCCTAAGAACAGGGAATGTAAAGGGGAGACTTAATAAAGGTGTTCATTCATTAACAAGTTTTGACGGACAGGAAGGCTGGTAACCAGTGGGCACAAATATAGGATCATTGGTGGCCGGGTTGGGGGGGGGGTTTGTTTAATAAATGTGACTTGTTTTGATCTGGAATGTATTTCCTCAACAGGTGGTGGAAGTTGATCCAATAGTAATTTTGAAAAGAGAATTGGACAGTTGAAAAGGGGTGGGGGTGGAGAATGCTTAGTTATGGGGGCTATGGGCAAAGACTTGGGGAGGTGGGTCTGCATTTTCAGAGAGCTGGAAAAGACAGCATAGGCTGAGTGGTTTCCTTCTGTGCTTTAAGATGTTCCCCAGGGTGGCAACAGCCCATCACAAAAAACAACGTGGAGGGTGGGCTGGCTTCGTTGGGGGTCAGTTTGGGATGTCCCATTATGGATGGGGTGGGGGGTGGGTGGCACGATCATTAGCCCAGTAGGGAGAAAACATGGGTGCTGTGAGCCCACTCTGAGAGTGTGTGAAATTTCAGCCATTGTTTCAAAACACTATCCCCCAAACTGAGCGACCTGTCGTTGCTGGGTTTATCGTTTCACCATTTTTTTGAACAAGGGTGTAATTCTCCAGATTTTTGACACCTCCTGTGTGTAAGTAAGGAGGATTTGGACAATTGTTTGCTCGAATCTTCCCCGTCACGGAAATGCACCTTGACTGTATCTGAACTGTTTTCTCTTTAAAGGCAATGCATTGTTCAGTTACAGTTTTGCTGGCCAATTGTTGTTTCCAGTGTATCTGGGTCATATCTGTTCTCACCCCAGTGAAGCTGGCCTTCCCCCAATTAATTATTTTCAAAATAAATTTAGAGTATCCAATTCCTTTTTTTTCCCAATTAAGGGGCAATTTAGCGTGCCCAATTCACCTACTCTCCACATCTTTACTCATGACTTAACGCAGCCGTATGTACTTCAATCATCAATATTTTTACCGTCAGAGATTTTTCTTTTTGTTTGATTGTACCAGTGGAATATGTTAAGTGCTTTCCAGCCAAATGTTCCCCCTGTTGCCTCCTCACCCTCTAAAACGTTACTTCTTGCATTCTGACACCTTGCCCACAAAAGGTTATTTATATGCAAGCTTGAGCAGTGTGCGACAAAGTCACTTGAATGCAAGAGATCACAGCCAAGCCCAGATTATGTCATGTGGGTGGGTGGGCTGAACTGCTCGGTCTCTAATCATGGGGTTGTTCTGCATCGTTTTGTTTTGTACATTCACGGGATGTAGGCCGACAACGTCAGCATTTATCGTCTATCCCTAATTGCGTTTGAGAAGTTGGTGATGAGCCACCTCCTCGAACACAACAATTCAGGGCCAACCCCATTTCTGTGGGTCTGGAATCTGACACAGGCCAGATCAGGTAAGAATGGCGAGTTTCCTCGCCCTAAAGGACATTCGTTGCTTGTAATTTCATGGTTTTTTTAAAATTTAGTGTAGCCGATTCTTTTTTTTTTCCAATTAAGGGCAATTTAGCGTGGCCAATTCACCTATCTTGCACATCTTTTTGGATTGTGGGGGTGAGACCCACGCAGAAATGGGGAGAATATGCAAACTCCACACTGACAGCGACCTGGGGCCGGGATCGAACCCGGGTCCTCGGCGTCATGAGGCAGCGGTGCTAACCACTGTGCCTCCGTCCCACCCCTTGCTTGTAATTTCATGATCATGATTACTGATACTAGCTTTTGTTCCAGTTTTAATTAGTTGAATTTAAATTCCCAAGCAGCTGTGGTGAGATTTGATACCATGTCTGCGAATTATTAGTCCAGGCCTCTGGATTACTAGGCAGCACGGTAGCATGGTGGATAGCACTGTGGCTTCACAGCGCCAGGGTCCCAGGTTCGATTCCCAGCTGGGTCGCTGTCTGTGCGGAGTCTGCACGTTCTTCCCGTGTGTGCGTGGGTTTCCTCCGGGTGCTCCGGTTTCCTCCCACAGTCCAAAGATGTGCAGGTTGGGTGGATTGGCCATGATAAATTGCCCTTCATGACCAAAAAGGTTAGGAGGGGTTATTGGGTTACAGGGATAGGGTGGAAGTGAGGGCTTAAGTGGGTCGGTGCAGACTCGATGGGGTGAATGGCCTCCTTCTGCACTGTATGTTCTATGTTCTATATTATGATCACTGTCCCCTAAATGTTCCCCCATTTCTTTTTAATTTTTCCAACTAAGGGACAATCTTAGCGTGAACAATCCACTTACTGTGCACATCTTTGGGTTGTGGGGGTGAGACCCTCGCAGACACGGGGAGAATGTGTAAACTCCACAGGGACAGTGGCCCAGGACCGGGATCGAATCCAGGTCCTTGGCGCCGTGAGGCAGCAGTGCTAACCACTGTGCCACCCTATGATCCCCCATTATCACTTGATGCACTTGCCCCACCTCGTTCCCCCAGGAGCAGGTCCACCAATGCTGCCTCCTACTTTGGACTGGAAACATACTGATGGATCAAATTCTCCTAAACACACTTCAGAAACTCTTGCTCCTCTCTTCCCTTTAAACTGTTATTATCCCAGCCTATATTAGGAGAATTAAAGTCCCCCATGGTCTGCAATTCTGTAATCTCTGTAATTTTCTTGCAACCTCTGAACCTTTACCATTGTTTGTTGGTCTCCAGAATCCACTCAGCAATATGATGGAACCTCCATTAACCACATAGATTTTGACGGTGACCTCTATTGAACATCACCTCTCTCCGGCACTGAAATGCCCTTCTTATTCAATACAGCAACCCCCCCCCCCCCATCTTTCCTGAACACTTGTATCCAGAACTTTTTAATATACAGTCATTTTGAGCCAGACCTCCATTATCATCACAACATCATATTTTTACCGAGCTATCTGTACCTACAGCTCAATATTATTTACCACACTCCATGCATTCAGCACGTACCTTACTATTTCCTACACTATTGCCAGCTGTCTGTCCCTCCCAATTCTCTCTGTACCAAGGGTTTCCTCTCCAATGTTAGCTCTTGCTTCCAAACCTCTGCCACGTTCGTTTTAAATCCTCCGCAACCGTACCAACAAATCGCCCTGCGAGAACATTCTTCCCAGCTCTGTGTAGGTGGAACCCGCAGGACCTGTACAGTTCCCATCTTCCCACAACTGGTCCCAATGTCCCAGGAATCCAGCCCCCCTCCCCACCCCACCCCCTGCATCATCTCTCCAGCCACACATTCACCTGCTCTATCCAATTCCTCAAAGAATTCAGAATCCTTTAATGCCACAGTCCTTTGTTATTGGATTTTAACGTTATCCCCTCGATTGGAATAATTAATTTAACAATGATTGTAATTAGATGATAAATTAACAGCTTGACTTTAGTTTTTGTACTAATTAATCATTCACACCATCCTTTATACCCACTACATTTAGATCAAATCACAAGCTTATTCTGTATACTCAGCGTTTTTCCCTCCTGTTCCGCTTGCTCTTATAGTCCGATCACAGATACTTAACTGTATTCTTAGTCTGCTTATTTAACCTATATACTTGCCTTAAGCCTCAGGTTCTGCGACTCCTCTCTCTCTCTGTTGATTGGGGTTTTACTTTCACATCACAATTATAATTTCTCTGCAGTTGCCAATGGTTCACGCCTGCCCAACCTGCAGTTTCTCAAGTCCCTTCTGCCATTCGCTGAGATCATAGCCGATCTGTGGCATAACTCCATATACCTGTGCCGGCCGTTGCACAGCTTGACCACGGAGCCGCAGGTCGCATACTGCCGATCGTGGTGGGGGACAAGCCGAACAGCGTGCAGAGGACGAGCACCGGGGTGGAGCTCCAAGCTGGGGCCACCACTGTTTAGCTTCACGCGCCGACTTGGAGGGCAGTCAGCCCCTGTCCCAACCCACTGCGCCTGTGCGGTGACCAGCGCACAGCCCAGCCTTGTGCCGCCCCCTCAAACGCCGCAACCAATCGGGGACTGCCTGAGGCCATTGGGGACTTCTTCCCGCGATCGGGAACGCCACAACCGATCGCTCCGCGACCCTCCTGACACCCACCTGTGACCCACGCGCAGGTTGGGAACCTGAGTTTGAAAAACCCTGATCTACACCATCACTCTCTATCTACACCGTCAATCTCTGTCTACACCATCATTTGCAGTCTATATCATCATTCTCTATCGACATCACCACTCTGTCTACACCATCATTCTCTATTTACATCACCAGTCTGTCTACACCATCACTCTCTGTCTACACCGTCATACTCTGTCTACACCACCACTCTCTGTCTACACCATCACTCTCTATCTACAGCATAACTCCCCTGCTCATCTTTCTAATAGTGGCCGTGGGATCTGAGAGTCCAGACAGGGATGGTCTCCACCTGAACCGAGCTGGGACCAGTGTTCTGGCGAAAAGAGTAAATAGGGTGGTCAATAGGACTTTAAACTAGAGATTGGGGGGGAAAGGGAAAGTCAGGGAACCAAGAGGTGAAGTAATCAGTGGGAAGCGTAGCTGCTTAGGAATACAAAACAGCACGAAAAGACAGAACTCAGGAGAGGTTACGATAGTCCCCATCCCACAAAATATGACACAGTGTATGGAAAGGCTCAGTAAACCAAGGTCCACCACACTGAGAAAACAAAAAGGGACGGTCAATAGAGAATTAAAGGTGCTATATTTAAATGCGCGCAGTGTACGGAACAAGGTAAATGAGCTTGTGGCCCAGATTGTGACTGGCAGGTATGATGTGGTAGGCATCACAGAGACGTGGTTGCAGGGGGTTCAGGACTGGCATTTAAACATCCAGGGATTCACAACCTATCGAAAAGACAGAGAGGTGGGCAGAGGGGGCGGGGTTGCCTTGTTAATTAGGAATGAAATTAAATCAATAGCACTAAACGACATCGGGTCAGATGATGTGGCGTCTGTGTGGATAAAGTTGAGGAACCACAAAGGCAAAAAAATCCATAATGGGAGTTATGTACAGGCCTCCTAACAGTGGTCAGGACCAGGGGCACAAAATGCACCACGAAATAGAAAGTGCATGTCAGAAAGGCAAGGTCACAGTGATCATGGGGGACTTCAATATGCAGGTAGACTGGGTATATAATGCTGCCAGTGGACCCAAGGAAAGGGAATTCATTGAATGTTTACAGGAGAGCTTTTTGGAACAGCTTGTGATGGAGCCCACGAGGGAACAGGCTATTCTGAACTTAGTGTTATGTAATGAGCCAGACTTGATTAAAGATCTTAAAGTAAGGGAACACTTAGGAGGCAGTGATCATAATATGGTAGAATTCAATCTCCAATTTGAAAGAAAGAAGGTAGAATCAGATGTAAAGGTGTTACAGTTAAATAAAGGTAACTACAGGGGCATGAGGGAGGAACTGACGAAAATCGACTGGGGGCAGAGCCTAGTGGGAAAAACAGTAGAACAGCAATGGCAGGAGTTTCTGGGAGTAATTGAGGACACAGTACAGAGGTTCATCCCAAAGAAAAGAAAGGTTATCAGAGGGGGGATTAGGCAGCCATGGCTGACAAAGGAAGTTAGGGAATGCATCAAAGCAAAAGAGAAAGCCTATAATGTGGCAAAGAGTAGTGGGAAGTCAGAAGATTGGGAAGGCTACAAAAACAAACAGAGGATAACAAAGAGAGAAATAAGGAAAGAGAGGATCAATTATGAAGGTAGGCTAGCCAGTAACATTAGGAATGATAGTAAAAGTTTCTTTAAATACATTAAAAACAAACGGGAGGCAAAAGTTGACATTGGGCCGCTCCAAAATGACGCTGGTAATCTAGTGATGGGAGACAAGGAAATAGCTGAGGAACTAAATAAGTACTTTGCGTCAGTCTTCACAGTAGAAGACATGAGTAATATCCCAACAATTCAGGAGAGTCAGGGGGCAGAGTTGAATATGGTAGCCATCACAAAGGAGAAAGTGCTAGAGAAACTAAGAGGTCTAAAAATTGATAAATCTCCGGGCCTAGATGGGCTACATCCTAGAGTTCTAAAGGAGATAGCTGAAGAAATAGTGGGGGAGTTAGTTATGATCTTTCAAAAATCTCTGGAGTCAGGGAAAGTCCCAGAGGATTGGAAAATCGCTGTTGTGACCCCCCTGTTCAAGAAGGGAACATGGAAACAGATGGAAAATTATAGGCCAATTAGCCTAACCTCGGTTGTTGGCAAGATTCTAGAATCCATCGTTAAGGATGAGATTTCTAAATTCTTGGAAGTGCAGGGTCAGATTAGGACAAGTCAGCATGGATTTAGTAAGGGGAGGTCCTGCCTGACAAACCTGTTCGAGTTCTTTGAAGAGATAACAAATAGGTTAGACCAAGGAGAGCCAATGGATGTTATCTATCTTGACTTCCAAAAGGCCTTTGATAAGGTGCCTCACGGGAGACTGCTGAGTAAAATAAGGGCCCATGGTATTCGAGGCAAGGTACTAACATGGATTGACGATTGGCTGTCAGGCAGAAGGCAGAGAGTTGGGATAAAAGGTTCTTTTTCGGAATGGCAACCGGTAACGAGTGGTGTCCCGCAGGGTTCAGTGTTGGGGCCACAGCTGTTCTCTTTATATATTAACGATCTAGATGACGGGACTGAGGGCATTCTGGCTAAGTTTGCCGATGATACAAAGATAGGTGGAGGGGCAGGTAGTATTGAGGAGGTGGGGAGGCTGCAGAAAGATTTAGACAGTTTAGGAGAGTGGTCCAAGAAATGGCTGATGAAATTCAACGTGGGCAAGTGCGAGGTCTTGCACTTTGGAAAAAAGAATAGAGGCATGGACTATTTTCTAAACGGTGACAAAATTCATAATGCTGAAGTGCAAAGGGACTTGGGAGTCCTAGTCTAGGATTCTCTAAAGGTAAACTTGCAGGTTGAGTCCGTAATTAAGAAAGCAAATGCAATGTTGTCATTTATCTCAAGAGGCTTGGAATATAAAAGCAGGAATGTACTTCTGAAGCTTTATAAAGCATTAGTTAGGCCCCATTTAGAATACTGTGAGCAATTTTGGGCCCCACACCTCAGGAAGGACATACTGGCACTGGAGCGGGTACAGCGGAGATTCACACGGATGATCCCAGGAATGGTAGGCCTAACATACGATGAACGTCTGAGGATCCTGGGATTATATTCATTTGAGTTTAGGAGGTTGAGGGGAGATCTAATAGAAACTTACAAGATAATGAATGGCTTAGATAGGGTGGACGTAGGGAAGTTGTTTCCATTAACAGGGGAGACTAGGACCCGGGGGCACAGCCTTAGAATAAAAGGGAGTCACTTTAGAACAGAGATGAGGAGAAATTTCTTCAGCCAGAGAGTGGTGGGTCTGTGGAATTCATTGCCACAGAGGGCGGTGGAGGCCGGGACGTTGAGTATCTTTAAGACAGAAGTTGATAAATTCTTGATTTCTCGAGGAATTAAGGGCTATGGAGAGAGAGCGGGTAAATGGAGTTGAAATCAGCCATGATTGAATGGTGGAGTGGACTCGATGGGCCGAATGGCCTTACTTCCGCTCCTATGTCTTATGGTCTTGGTTTAACGTCTCGCAGAATCACAGAAAAATACAGTACAAAAAAGGCCCTTCGGCCCATCGAGTCTGCACCGCTGCATGAAAGGCTCCTGACCTGCCAATCCTAATCCCATTTGCCAGTACTTGGCCCATAGCCTCAAATGTTAAGATGCGCCAAGTGCTCACCCAGGTACTTTTTAACGGATGTGAGGCAACCCGCCTCTACCACCCTCCCAGGCAGTGCGTGCCAAACCGTCACCACCCTCTGGGTAAAAAGGTTTTTCCTCAAATCCCCCCCTGAACCTCCCGCCCTTCACCTTCAAGTTGTGCCCCTCTCATAACCGACCCTTCAACTAAGGAGAACTCGGACAGATTATGCCCGTCACCTCGATCAGGTCGCCCTTCAGTCTTCTCTACTCCAGCGAAAACAACCCAAGTCTATCCAACCTCTCTTCATAACTTAAATGTTCCGCCCCAGGCAACATCCTGGTGAATCTCCTCTGCACCCCCTCCAGTGCAATCACATCCTTCCTATAATGTGGCGACCAGAACTGCACACAGTACCCCAACTGTGGCCTCGCCAGAGTTCTAAAGACTTCCTTACTTTTGTAATCTATGTCCCGATTGTTAAAGGCAAGTGTCCCAAATGCCTTTTTCACCACCCTATTAACCTGCCCTCCTGCCTTCTGAGATCTATTTGCAAACACGCCAAGGTCCCTTTGTTCCTCAGAACTTTTCAGTGTGGTGCCATTCGTTGAAGATTTCCTTGTCAAATTGCTCCTTCCAAAGTGTAACACCTCACACTTTTCATGATTAAATTCCATCTGTCACTTTTCTGCCCTTTTGACCATCCCGTCTATATCTTCCTGTAACCCAAGACTCATAGCCTCACTGTTATTCACCCATCCTAGCTTTGTGTCATCCGCAAACTTACTAATCCTATCCCCCACATAATCATCTCAGTCATTTATATTGTCATGGGAAATATTTTTGTCTTATCACATGGCTTCAGTGATGTCATTGTGTGGGTGGAGCTAGGCTGTGGCTCTGAGTTTTACTCTTGCTTTGAGTTTGGACTGGTTGAAAGAAGTCTTTCTCTCTCTTCCTTTTTAAAACTGTTTCCAGACCGCATGATAACTTAAAAGAGATAATTGCTTCTGGAAGGAATTCAAACCTGCTGTTTGAAAAGGGGAACAGAGTATCAATGACAGTCTTTTGGCAGTAAGAATGCCGTGTGCTGGGCCACACCTTTGAAAAGGGGTTATTGGTCTTACTTGGGTTTTGTTATTGAATTGGAACAGTTAAGGGGGAATTCATTAAGGGGTATACATAGATTACTGTAGCTGTGTGGGGTGTTTGTAGTTGATAAAAATTCTTACTATGTGTTTATACAAATGTTAACTAAATTCGTAGAATAAAGCTTGTTTTTTGATTTAAAACACCTGAGAACTCGGTTGAATAACACCTGAATGGCAGGTTCCTGTGCTAATCCTAGCCAAATCCAACAGTTATAGGTTAGGTGAATTCCATAATATACTTTGGGGTTTTCTAAACTCTGTCCCATAACAGTATAAATGAGAAACAATAGGGGGCCCAGCACAGATCCCTGTGGTACGCCACTGGACACTGACTTCCAGTCACTAACGCAGGCGTCTGTCATTACCCTCTGTCTCCTGCAGCTCAGCCAGCTTTGAATCGACCGTATCAAGTTCCCCTGTATCCCATGTCGATTTGCCTTCTTTATAAGCCTCCCATGTGCGATCTTGTCAAATGCTCGCTGAAAACTATGTAAACTACATCAACTGCACTCCCCTCATCTACACACTTCATCACGTGCTCAAAAAATTCAGTCAAATTTGTTAGGCATGACCTCCAACTGACAAAGCCATGCTGACTATTCCAGATGAAACCTTGCCTCTCCAAGTGAAGATAGATTCTCTCCTTCAGAATCTTCTCCATTAGTTTCCCCACCACTGACGTGAGACTCACTGGCCTGGAGTTCCCTGGTGTATCCCTACAGCCTTTCTTAAATAGTGGGACCACATTCGTGGTTCTCCAGTCCTCTGGCCCCTCTCCCATGGCCAGAGAAGAATTAAAAATTGGGATCAGGCCCCCTGAAATCTCCTCCCTCGCCTCCCACAGCAGCCTGGGACACAATTTATCCGCGCCTCGAGATTTCTCCACTTTTAAGCCTGCCAACCACTCCAATACCTTGTCCCTCCCTCTGACAACGTGCTCAATAACCTCACAGTCTCTCTCCGAGTTCCACGCCTACATCCTCATTCTTTTGGGTGAAGCCAGATGTGAAATATTCATTGAACACCCTACCAATGTCCTCTGGCTCCACCCACGGTCCCTAATGGGCCCTACGTTTTCCCTCGTTCGCCTCTTCCCATTGATATACTTATAGAATATCTGGGGATTTTCCCTACTTTTCTCCTCTGGAAGCTGGCACTTCTGACAGGGCAGCATTTCCACAGGACTGCATTGGAATCTCACCCTAGACTCTCAGGAGTGGGACATTAGACCACATAAATGGAAAGATTTAGGGATGAATTCTCCCTCCAGATGCTTCTTAAAACCCTCCGACAAGGCCTTGGTCACTTGTCCTTGTATCTTTTTATGGGATGCCTTGTGAAGGGATGTTTCTACTGTGTTAAAGGTGCTACGTAAATGTAAAGTCTTGTTGTAGATATGTTTTTTTTAACTGTAGCTTAAAATGGAAGTGGCTGTGTTTATTGTGGCTTGGGGCATTAATCTGCAAATATAATTGTGAAGCAATAAAAAATGCTGGTGTTTATGCAGAAAAGACCGATGGTGACTGATGTGAATCAACCTTTTGAGTTCAGCTTTCACTCTTCACACTACCCACCTGCCTTGGCTCAATGATAGTACTCTCCTCCCTGAATCAGAACATGTAAGCCCCAAATTTAAGCACAGTCTAGGCTGGCAGTTCTGTGCAGGCACTGGGAAAGTCCTGCACTATCGGTGGTGCCACCTTTCAGATGCGCTGTCAGTATATTGCAGGCTTGGCCCCAATTAGGAATTAAATACAGATGTTGGGTGCATTGTAAAGAATATCACCTTGCATGAATACCTGAAGAATGTTCAGATCCTCATCAATTTCCACATTGCAGCACGGACATTTATGAAAATTATGTCCAGAGGTGCAACTTGCAATGCCATCACTGACATCAACACATCATGTGCAACATGTAGACTGCCAATTAACATACCTGTGATGCATGTACATCTCCAGGCTTGAGTTTGGTTAAGAAAACAGTGGTAAATCCTCTTCCCTGCCACACCCTCTCCCAAATTTGACTTTAAAAGAAATGAGCCATTTGTATTTATGTAGAGCCTTCTGCATCCTTGGGAGGCCCAACGCGTTTCCACATTGAAATACTTTCAAAGTCTCATGACAATCGTTATACTGGGGGGTTGGAGTGGGGGAAGAATCTGAATCATAGAAGAGCTTCAGCACTGACGGAGGCCATTTGGCCCATCATCTCTGTGCTGGCCCTCTGCAAGAGCAACTCCTCTGGTCCCCTGCCTTTCTCCAGAATCCTTTTCTTTTTTTTGTAAAAGAAGAATAGCATTTAAAATAATAAATGGAAAATAACAATCAAGTGGTCCTAGCTATGGGTACAAGGCCTGACCACATGGGGTATCTTCTGTGCTCCAAGGCTATGTATGCCCTTGCAGTCAGGAGCCACTTTTAATCGCTGTGATTGAAGTAAATTAAGGACAGATTCAATGAACACACAATCTACTCAATGCCAGTCCCATCAGAGATGTCTTGTCCCACTCATTGCTGGGGTCAGCCCAGGGCTCATGGAAAGATCATGAGCTGAATCTCTGGGCAGGATTCTCCGTTCCCCCAGCCGCGTGTTTCTCGGTGGTGTGCCGTTCGTTGGCGGACGGATTCTCTACTCCCGCCACTTGTCAATGGGAATTCCCATTGAAGCCACCTCATCTGGCCAGGAAACCTGCAGGTAGGGCGTGCTGCCGGTGGGAAAAGAGAATCGCAACGGCTGAAGAATTCCAGCCTCTGTTCCTCTTTCCAATAATAGGGTCGTAAAGCCATACAGTCACACAGCACAGAAAGAGGCTCTTCAGCCCATCATGTCTGTGCTGGTAACCAGGCACCTATTTATTCTAATCCCATTTCCCAGCCTTGTCTACTGTGGCCTTTCAAGTGCTCATCTAGATGCTTCTTAAATGTTGTGAGTGTTCTCGCCTCTACCCCTTTCAGGCAGTGAGTTCCAGACTCCCACCGCCTTCATTGCCTGTTTGGAGAATTATTGATTTTAGATTTGGAGTTTTTTATTGTCACGTGTACTGCGAGCAGCTCATACAGATCATTTAGTACATGAAAAGAAAATACATAATAGGGCAACACAAGGTACACAATGTAAATACCTAGACACCAGCATCGGGTGAAGCATACAGGAGTGTAGTATTAATCAGGTCAGTCCATAAGAGGGTTGTTTAAGAGTCTGGTAACAGCGGGGAAGAAGCTGTTCGTGCGTGTTCTCAAACTTTTGTATCTCCTGCCCGATGGAAGAAGTTGGAAGAGTGAGTAAGCCAGGTGGGAGGGGTCTTTGATTATGCTGCCCGCTTTCCCCAGGCAGCGGGAGGTGTAGATGGAGTCAGTGGATGGGAGGCGGGCTCGCCTGATGGACTGGGCTGTGTTCACGACTCTCTGAAGTTTTTTGCTGTCGTGGGCCAAGCAGTTGCCATGCCAGGCTGTGATGCAGCCCGATAGGATGCTTTCTATGGTGCATCTGTAAAAGTTGGTAAGGGTTAATGTGGACATATCAAATTTCCTTAGTTTCCTGAGGAAGTATAGGCGCTGTTGTGCTTTCTTGGTCGTAGCGTCAACGTGGGTGGACCAGGACAAATTTTTGGTGCCCCCGGTATTTGGGGCGGGTGTCAGCCAGGATCTCCCGTTTCAGGCGAGATGAGAAAGAAGGTGGGGGACTGTGGGTGGTTTACCTCCTTCAATAAACCCTCCTGCCATCATTGTGCATTGACTGGGAGATTAGATACAGATAGTCATTAGGGCAGAGTGAAGGCAAGTGTCTCTTCAACCCCCAAATGGTCAGAGAGAGCTGTCAGTGTCATTTCCATTTGAGATAGTGAGTGAGTGTGTGTCTGGGGGGAGGGGGGGGGGGGGTCGATAACGCCCCACTCAGCGGGAGGTGGATTTAGCCATTAGTTCGAGTTGCGGGTGATCCCCCCCCCCCCCCCCCCCCCCATATCTTTGGGCAAGGGAGAGCCAGGGAGGAGCTGTCAGTCAGCAGCCCAGACTGTTGCTGCTGACTCAGTCAGTCCTCGGCAGCAAAGCTGGCCGCGAAACTACAAAGGATTGTGCCTGGCAGACAAATTAATTTATCCTTCTGACAGCGCGAATTGATATTATGCATCACCAGGTAGCGTGTTAAGAGATTGAATGCGGCCGGACACTATGCAGATTTGGACAGATGCTATCTGCACACATTTACTCACAAAGTCAGAGTGGAGAGATTAGCTCAGGGCACTTTGGAGCCGTTACATATAATCGCAAAGTAACCCTTAAATTAGATGGAGCGGGCTATTGTGGTCTGTAACTCCGCTTTAACCATCAAATCAATGGGCACCTTCACATTTGCAGCAGTTTGCTTCTGGGGTTTAGCAATGCTTTTTTTTCCCCCAGTCGGTTTTCGGGACATGTTAAGATGTTTTTGCTTTAAGTGACATACCAATACATGTGCAGGTAAAGCACCTGGGGAGCTGATAGTGGACAGGGAGAGTCCTGGAACCGTAACTTGAGTTTGCCCACAGTTCCTGGTCAGCGGCAATATTGGAAGGAATGGATGAATCATCGAGAGCTGGGTGGGAAGAGAGAGAAAGGCTTTTGTGTGTCGCTCAGTACGTGAGGGACGTGCTCAGGGATAACCCCCCCCCCCCCAAACCCTTACGACCACCCCCCCCCCCCCTCATCCTTATTCTGAATCTAGTCCGGCTGTCTCTCCCCACCCCCTCCCACCCCGTTACAATAGTCTAGACGATTGAATTGCTGGCTCATTGCAGAGCACAAAGAATGTTTAAGAATCTTATTTTAGACCCCAAATAAAGTCCACATTAGGAAAACCTTAGTGGATTTCTTTTTTAAAAATAAACAAATTGGACGGTTTTTATCTTTTCAAGCTCACGACGAATAAATCTGCTCCTGAAAAATGACCACGTCTGTTTCAAAGAAAAATAGAATTTCAATTCGCCGGTGTTAACAAAGGTTAAATGAAACGGTTCCAAGCGGTTGCGTTAAACTGATTGGCTTTCATCAAATTATAAAAGGTTTGGGGGGTATGGAGCGGAGGGGAGCCTCCAATCCCGCTGTTTGCATTGCGAGCGGACAGTGAAGATAACGAGAAAAGCGTCGAAATGAATTTCTACTCAGCAGCCAAACCGGAGACCATTTGGGGACGAAATCTTCGGCAGCCTCCACAACACAGAAAGCATCTTTAACATCATTCTGCAAACTTGTTTCATTTCAAAGTGACCATTCAAAGGGGAAACTGTGTCCTGGTTTAGCTGTGTCAATGGGGAAACTAAATGCAGGCTCGCAAAAAAGTTCCAGAATTCTACAAAACGTTCCAGCCAGTGGATATGTTTAAAATAAAGCTTTCATAATTAAAGCATCTTTTTCACTGCATATATTATTTTTTTCTGTGTATTTTATTTTTCGAGGTGTTTTAGAATATCTGTCTATTGGATAGGAGGTGATTTGTGTATGTGTTTCTCTTCCACTTTGATCGATTAATTATTGCTTTAAAAAAAAAGGGGCACTCATGCATCAAAGTTTTTCCACTCGGCGATTGGCAGCTTGAGGGGCCAATCAAAGCCAGGACAAGTGACAGCGATTGGATGTGGTTGGGTTTTGACGTGCCAGCCCCTTGCCTGCTGCCTGCTATTGGTGCAGCCTGGCGATGGTGTGCCCTGGAGTCGGTGGTTGGTTGCAAAGAAGCCGGTTCGGCGCTGAGTCACTCTCACGAGGTGTAGCTCTGCCTCCCACATCTTTCTCCTCCTCTGCAGTGGCGAGTACATCAGGCAAGAGAGCGGCGGCTGCTGTGCAGCATTGCGGAGCAGTCAGAGGGGACGGTAGCAGCAAAAAAAAAAAAACAACTCCACGTTGACGATCAGCGCAGCCTGTACCACTTCCATCCTCTGCAGTGAACAAGCCGGATCCCGCACAGGAGGGAGAGAGAGAGGGAGAAAGTGTCTGCGTGCAACAAGAAAAGACATTCACCCATCCTTCAAGCAGCCAGACAAGACAATGCCCAGGGAGCTAACGCAGAACCCAATGCAGAAAATCTGGATCCCTTACAAGGATGAACGGCCAGCGCTGCTATCCCGACGTGAGTCCCATCATAGGCATATCCGACCTTTTTGTGCATTGGCTTTAATCAATGGAGGAGTTTGACACAAAACCACGATTCTCTCTCTCTCGGCTCTTGAATGGTAACCGAGTCTGAGAATGTCACTGATATTTCTCACCTGTCTCTTGTGTACCCATTGCTCTGTGACTGGGGGACCCAGCCTCTTTCCTTTTTATCATCAGCTTTCTCCCGCGTTTTTTCCTGCTACCAGGCACTGAATTGTTTTATCGTTTTATCGTTTTAGGAAATCTAAGCGTTCCAGGCTTTTGAATTAAAAAAAAAAAAAATTGTTAGCCATAAACTCTTTGGAATACACGTGCCCGCTTGTGGGAACCTCTCTTACGCCGGGTTATTTAAGGACGCGGTGGTATCCGTGTCATTTGAGACAGTGAACACACAATTGGCCGCTTCCTCTTCCTCCCTGAAGTTAGTTAATGGCTAATTCCCCCTTTCTCTGTGAATCGGGTCAGCAATTACATTTTGAATTGAGGTTGATTGAAGCATGTGGCCATCATGTCACTATCTCATAGAAACCTCACGTCGACATAATTCCTTAAACAACTGACTGCATATTTTGTGTGCAGGCTTTAAAAAAAAAGGTGTAAAAATCTTTCTTTTAGATAATTAGCCCGATCTCTCTCCGTGCGGGGATATGGGTGATGTTGAGACACTTGCTCCGGGCAGATTTTTGTAATTTCATTTTCCCAGCTCCGTGCCCTGGGCCATGCTTTGCCCAGGATTGCACGAGATTACCAGAATAGGTTTCTGATGTAGCGGAGTTACCGGAACATCCTCCTCTCAGTTTCACTCTAACTGACTTGCAGCTTAAGGTGTGAGTGAGGGGGGGGGGTTTCCTGAGAGAGTCAGGGGGTGGGGGCTGTGCGTGTGACTGAGAGTGTTGGGGGGGGGGGGTGTTAGGTGGTTTGCCTATGAGGGGGATTGTTGTCTGAGTGAGAGGGGGGGGGTGAACTATCTGAAAGAGTGAGGGGGTTTGTGTCTGGAGTGGGGGCCAGGTTTCTGAGATGGTGAAGGTGTGTGTGGGGGTAAGATGTTAGTGAGTGGGGGGGGGGGGTTGTGTTTGAATGTGTGTGTGGTGGGGGGGGGATTGTAATATGTGAGTGAGGGTGGTGTTTATGGGGGAGAAAGATGTCGGTATGGGCGGGGTGTTTGGGGTGGGGGGGGTAAGACGTCTGTGAGTGAGGGGATGGTGTGTGTTTGAGTGGGGGTGGTCAGATGTCAGTAGGGATGTGTGGTCAGATGTCAGGGATGTGTGTGGGTGGTGTGGGGTTTGGGTGGGTGGTGTGGTTTGGGGGTGTTTGGGTGGGGGGTGTGTGTGGTGGTGTGGGTTGGGGGGGTTTTGGATGGGGTGGGGGGGTGGTCAGATGTCAGTGAGGGATGTGTGGGGGGGGGTCTGTCTCCAGTTTCCATCCGGCCATGTGATGTGGGATGGGCATCATGACATCATCCTGTCTACCAGCCCGGAGTTTGCCCGTTACCATGGATACTTTCACGCGATTCTATCCCCATTAAATCCAGGTGATTCTGAGGGAGAGACAGAAAAGGAAAGACTTGCATTTATATAGCGCCTCAGGACCTACCCAGGGGTTTCCCCCTGAGTGTAGTGTGTGTCCGGATTAAATGTGCAAATTGCAACATTAGTTTGAAAGGCAGAGCTGATCTGGTCTGGTCTACTTGAACAAGCGAAACTCTGAGTGAGGAGTGGGGTGGGGTGGGGTGTCAGTGTGATGGGTGGGGTGTGGGGGGGAGATGTCAGAGTGAGGGGTGGTGTGTGGGGGGGAGATGTCAGTGAGGGGTTGTGTGGGTGGGGGGAGATGTCAGACTGAGGGGTGGTGTGTGTGTGGGTGGGGGGAGATGTCAGAGAGAGAGGGGTGGTGTGGGTGGGGGCAGATGTCAGACTGAGGGTTGGTGTGTGGGTGGGGGGAGATGTCAGACTGAGGGGTGGTGTGTGTGTGGGTGGGGGGTTGTCAGCATGAGGGGTGGTGTGTGTGTGTGTGGGGGGGGGGGGGGAGATGTCAGAGAGAGGGGTGGTGTGTGTGGGAAGGAGATTGTTTATTTTGTTGCATAAACTAGCTGAATGCGGTGTGAACAGGTTATGAACACCATCATTACAGTCTGTTTCGTGCTCCTGTCCTAATGGAATACCTACACTGCATTGAGTCCTGCTCCTTACCTTTTCCTGGAACAATGCCAAACAGTTGCTGGCTGATGTGTAATGATGACTGTACACACTGGCATCTTTTTTTGTTTGGAGCTCTGGTGGTGTAAAGTTTGATAATTCTGAAATTCCCAAATCTGTAAATTAGTCTTTGAAATGCACAGTCACCAACTAACGAGCTGGCACAAGCTTGTGTCCTTCCCAGTCCCTCAATTAGGCAGTGTTGCTACCCAGTCAGAGCGGGATCAACACCCTCTCCATCTGGTGTATTTATTCAAGGAATCTGACCTCGGCTAGTTTAAACACAACCAGTCTTTAATCCCAATTGACCCAAAGGCAAAACTTTGACACAAACTCGATAAAGGAGTTTCCTGGCTAGCAGCTGAGGATAAAGTCAATCAGCCCACCCATTATGTTTTGCATGTTGTGACCATTTACTGTATTCGTAAGTTGCATTATAACTTCGCGGCTGCTCTCTCTCACAGGTAAAGAACAATGTGGCTTGTCAATTACTGTTCTTGAACATTCCAAAAGCTCCAAATGTAGTTGCGTAGAGTTGCAGTCACTTTCCAGTTTAAAATAATTAGCGAGTGCTTGAAATGTGTCAGCTATCTTTGTTGACAAAGAAAACACAAGACAATGTGTGAAGCATTCTTGTGCACTGTTCCTCTGCTTGCATTCTTGACACTGGATTCTAGAGCTTGTTGATTTCGGAAAGTCAAATTTACTCAAAGTAACTGAGATGAAATGAAAATCGCTTATTGTCACAAGTCGGCTTCAAATGAAGTTACTGTGAAAAGCCCCTAGTCGCCACATTCCAGCGCCTGTTCGGGGAGGCTGGTACGGGAATTGAACCGTGCTGCCTTGGTCTGCTTTCAAAGCCAGCGATTTAGCCCTGTGCTAAACCTGCCCCTAACTGCAGTGAATAAGTGCCAGTGCTGGAAACTTCAGGATTATAGCTCGAGCAGTTTATTCATGTTTTGTTTCAGGGATCCCTGTAATTATTACAATAAAACTCATTAATAATAATCTTTATAGGGCAGCACGGTGGCACAGTGGTTAGCCCTGCTGCCTCACGGCGCCGAGGTCCCAGGTTCGATCCCGGCTCTGGGTCACTGTCTGTGTGGAGTTTGCACTTTCTCCCCATGTCTGCGTGGGTCTCACCCTCACAACCCAAAGATGTGCAGGGTAGGTGGATTGGCCACGCTAAATTGCCCCTTAATTGGAAAAATGAATTGGGTGCTCTAAATTTTAAGAAATAAAAAATCAAATAATCTGTATTAGTGTCACAAGTAGGCTGACATTAACACTGCAATGAAGTTACTATGAAAATCCCCTACCCGCCACACTCCGGCGCCTATTCGGGTACACTGGGGGAGAATTCAGAATGTCCAATTCACCCAACAGCACGTCTTGTGCGAGGAAACCGGAGCACCCGGAGGAAACCCACGCAGACACGGGGAGAACGTGCAGACTCTGCACAGACAGTGACCCAAGCCGGGAATCGAACCTGGGACCCTGGTGCTGTGAAGCAACAGTGCTAGCCACTGTGCTACCGCGCCGCCATCTTTGCAATGTCCTGATGGAAATCTTGCACTCTATTAAAACACTGAACAGGAAAAAGGGCGAAGCTGGCGCATCAAGTCTGCCCCCTGCTGTCGACATGAAGCTTGTATACATGTGTGCCCCATCCATGCCCATCCACAACAAAGGATGGGGTTGACTAGATTGCTCTTCAAAAGAATCGGTGTCGACTAGCCTCTGACTTGTGATAGTTAAGATTCCATAAGTATTAACTGGAATAAGTGGGTGATTTTGAATAATGAGATTGACCTATCTCTCCATTGCATGTCTTTGAAGGGTGGTTGGGTTATTGAGAGAGACACTGGTGGTTTGCAGTTCCACTCCTCCATCATCTGTCCTGCTGTGGATGGTGTCAGCCAATACATTTATAGTAAATTTGACTTCACTCATGGAAGAGGAATAGAAATAACACCCATCTTCATACGGACGGGGGGAGGGGGGGGGGGCGGAGAAATGAAATCAACTCTGGAAATATGGTGACGGTGAGGACCACAGTTTAAAAAATCATCTTCTAGAACTACCTTCTGGGTTATGGAATCTGATTTACTGTGGGGAAAGAAGGTGTGTGGAAAATGGTCTCTTTGAGTGGGGTGAAATGCTATCTCTATCCATTTTTGCAGAGGCACACAGCTTTCCTTGTCCTTGTACTTTTTAATCTATATTTATTGACTTCACGGAGATCGTCAAAATAATAATTAATAATAATAATCGCTTATTGTCACAAGTAGGCTTCAACGAAGTTACTGTGAAAAGTCCCTACTCGCTATAATTGCTATCTGCCTCATTTTTGTTTATCGTTTTGGAATTGATCATTTTACTATTTGCTGTTTTTGAAATTGTAAAGCTACAATCGGGGATATTATGAGCATTTGATTTCTCCCTTGGTGAAAGTTTGTTGTGTGTGATGAATGCTATGTTAATTTAACCTTTTTTTTTAAAGAATACAGTTGCAGTTTTCAGCTTAGGCTTGATTTCCCCTGATGATATTGGGCCATTGTAACAGACCAGCTGGGTCCTGTTGTAATGCACATTGGGTAGAATCCATTTCGATACTAGATTCCATAAATACTCAGACCTGATTTTGTAGTTTATAAAACATCTCGAGTGCACGATTACCATGGAAGGTCACTTGTAGATGGATTCCAATGAAGGTGGCATCTGTAAACCTTTTCCGGGTAAACATCTGTTAATTCTGAATGGTTCAGGCGTTCCTATTTTGTAGGGTATCTCTGCTCTTCCCTTTTTAATCCTTGGTCAGAAGATTCTGAATCGTGGCATATATTGCGTTGAGCTTCTTGCGAGATCGTGGCTTTTGTTTATGATTTTGTGTATCAATTATCAGCTTAATTTAAGGATGTGTCACACATGTTGACTGCAAAACTGGAGCAAAATTTATGTTCTTGATCTCCCAAAATTGTGCACGCAGAGTAGCATAATAATGTTAAATAAACTTGTCCCAGGTTTTCTGGTTGAATGTTACGTGGCCCAGAATGTCTTTCCTATTGCTGTGGGTCGAGGTTGTGACAATACATTCGCCTGCCCCAGGTGCTGCTTTAGTCTGTGCATTCTGGTCTTGATCCCATGATGTATGAGGCCGTTTATCTGCAACCACGATAAGCTGACCCCTAGATACTACAATGTTCGAGTATTGGCAGGCGGCAGTTGTGTTTTAGAGGTAGGTGTAACTTCAAACTTCCAGGTATTTTAGCTTAGCGTTGTGAGGTCAGGCCCAGTCTTCCTTTTTCACTCCAGTGGAGCTGCAGGTGTGGATTGCGGGATTTCTCCCTCCGCACACCTTCACTTTATAAGTGGTTCAATCTCTAGTATCATGAGGCCTCCTGCCAGTGTTTTACTGTCTAACTTTATCCATCATTTCAGATTATTAGTATCATCTGGGAGAGTTGGTTGCAAGCCTGTGCGGAGCGTGGAACCTTGCTAGCTCGGCCTGACAGTTTGTTTGTTCAGACTGGCATCTTTGAGCTTGATTTAACTCTAGTATGAATAGGTTAAAAATCGGGCCATTTGTGCCTGACTTAATCTCCTTGTCTGGGGTCATGCAAAAGCTGATGGTGTTTGTCCTGGATATAATATCTATGTTGCCCTGGATACAAGGGCATTTTCATATGTGTTTGATAATCCTTTTAAATCCAAAGTAGAATGAATGCGCCAGATCGATTACAATACAAAGTTCCTGTGGGTTTGGTGGGTACTGTTTTCTTTTGGATTATTCAAACTGCGAATTAAGCTACCGATTTGGCTAAATATGCCCTTGCAATTGAAGTTAATTAAACTCTCCCAAAATAGATCAATTCCATACTCATCAACTTCATTCTTTGAGTGTACACCCTACATTCAGTGGAAATTGCAAAGCCATTGTGTGGATCTTTCTGGGGGGTGGAATTGTTGGCCATTGTTTTGATTCCAATTGTATGACATCAGGCATTTATTGCCTTAACTTGAATATTCACGGTAGGCAAGCACCCCTTTAAAAGGTAAATATTGTGATCTGGAAATCAACCCTAGGTGCTTTGCATTCTTTTAAGATGTCTTTTAATTTAACAAAACTGGTTGGTATTCAGAATGAGTGGCAGTACATCTGTTACCATGTAACATGTTCATTGCTCAGTGCTAACTTTTAATCCGCTAAAGGTTTTTGGGGATGTGTATTAATTTGTGCCCCCTCCCCGGCTAGCCATGATTAAAGAAACTCCTCTGTATTTGATCCCTAATTCCTGCATTCAGCAATCCCTCCTTTTTGTGCGGAAAAGCAATAAAAGTCCAGCTGTTCATTTGGGTGAAACTTCAAAGCATTTTGATTCATCTAAAGCTTGTTTTTAGTGCTCCGGCCAATACTGATTTGCTTCATCGGTAGATCTACGAGACTTGAGCATGCACTATTTGTTTGAAACGTCGATCTGTATTCTTTAAAAAAAAATTTAGAATACCTGATTCTCTCCCCCCCCCCCCCCCCCCCCCCCATTTAAGGGGAACCGCCTCTACGCTGGACCCCACCCCAGCCACCTCCACCAAAGGAGGATTCTCCCTGGCCCTTGACACCAAACTCCAACTAGGATCATCCAGGGACATGGTGCAAGACAATTGCCCCCCTCAAAAAATCATGGAATGCGCATTCGGATAAAATAAAGGATTAAAAGATGAGTGGGACCAGAACTCGTGAAAATGCAGCCGCTTCCGCAACATGTGAACCCCCCCCCCCACAAAAACCCAATTCTACCTGTACCGTATACTGATGGTGCCTTGGCAAGAGAATCGTGCGATTGAGACGCATTTAATTTTTATTAAGTTTTCACTTAAACAGGAGGAACTGTCGACACTCTTGTATTTGTTTTTTTTGACTGCAAAACGTCGGGAGTATCTGGTTGGGATGATTAAGCTAATGGAAATATTTAATTGTTGGGAGTTCCTTTTTGCTTTTTACCCACCACTCCCTGTGGGCATCTTTTAGAATGTCACCTGTTTGTGGTTGATTGCAAGCACAATATAAGGGCACATTCCTTACTGCTGCTACATACCTGGAAAAGCCAGGTGGGAGAAACGTGCATGACTCATCCTCCGCAGCGTGGGAGAAACGTGCATGACTCGTGCTCGTGGAAAATGAAGTTGGCGCTACTTACGTAATTAATTACATCAACATTCCTTAATGTCTTTCTTTTTTCTCTCTCCAATAGCATCTGTTCCACACCTCACCAATTCGCCCACTGTGATTGTGATGGTGGGATTGCCAGCTCGGGGGAAGACCTATATCGCTAAGAAACTGACCCGCTACCTCAACTGGATTGGAGCCCCAACCAAAGGCAAGTGTACTACAGCGAGCGAAACAGTAAGGGTGTTGCTCAAGAACGGTGTTCTACAATAGCAGGAACAAGTAATTTAGGTTCTCTTTGTTAGTGAGTTGCTAGGAACTGCCGAGAGGTTGTGGTCATTCCGAGGAATGCAGCATTCATTGTGCGTTTTCAGCCCTGCATGTACTATTAATAGAACTTCTAGGTCAGTCTCTAATACTCGGGTGTGGGGAGAGATTGAGGAGAGTCTTTCGTTTCAATAACATCTTATTTAAAATATCTCCAATGGCATGTTGGGGTGATTGGTACTGGTTAATGGCAGGAGGCCTCTGTTTTTACTCCATGTACATTTACACCATCAAGAAGGCAAACCACATGCTTGCCTTCATTGGCTGGGGCATTTGAGTATAAGAATTGGCAAGTCATGTTGCAGCTGTATAGAACCTTAGTTAGGCCACACTTGGAGTATAGTGTTCAATTCTGGTTGCCACACTACCAGAAGGATGTGGAGGATTTAGAGAGGGTGCAGAAGAGATTTACCAGGATGTTGCCTGGTATGGAGGGCATTAGCTATGAGGAGCGGTTGAATAAACTGTTTGTTCTCACTGAAACGACGGAGGTTGAGGGGTGACCTGATAGAAGTCTACAACATTATGAGGGGCATAGACAGAGTGGATAGTCAGAGGTTTTTTCCCAGGGTAGAGGGGTCAATTACTAGGTTTAACGTGCGAGGGGCAAGGTTTAGAGGAGATGTACGAGGCACGTTTTTTACGCAGAGGTTAGTGGGTGCCTGGAACTCGCTACCGGAGGAGGTGGTGGAAGCAGGGACGATAGTGACATTTAAGGGGCATCTTGACAAATACATGAATAGGATGGGAATAGAGGGATATGGACCTAGGACGTGTAGAAGATTTTAGTTTAGATGGGCAGCATGGTCGGCACAGGCTTGGAGGGCCGAAGGGCCTGTTCCTGTGCTGTACTTTTCTTTGTTCTTGCTTAATGCAAAATTTCTATTCGCCCTTAAAACAATGTAACCTGGGAATAGATGCAGAAATTGTTCTTGTGGTGATTCAAGTGTGGTGCGACTTAGCATCATTAGGCACAAAAGGAGGCCATTTTGCACATCCAAGTCCATGCTGGTAAAAGATCAGGTAGTCGCGTGTTTTGTTGACCTCGTAATTAGCAATGGGGTGAGTACTAAATAGTGGTTGAAAAAGAAGTTATAAAATCTTCGAGTCTCTTTGCAATATGCCACCCTAATAATATCCTTTCTCCACTTAGTCTTTAATGTTGGAGAGTATCGACGAGAGGCTGTAAAGTGGTATCGATCTTATGACTTTTTCCGCCATGACAATGAAGATGCAATGAAGGTTAGAAAGTGAGTGGCTTTGACGCATGTATCTGGACTCTCAAACGACAATGCTTACATGTATATTTAATTTCTCTAGTACTAGTGTGCTAAATCTTCTTTGCCTGCTTCTAACCCACCGTGGCCTGATTTTAGCCCATACAGAAAGACGCTCACTTGCGCCGGTTAAGCTGCGTGGGTGTCCTTTTTGTATATATTCTGAATTTTCCAGTTGGGCTGTAATTGGATTGAAGGAAAGTGGTCTGAACCAATATATTCCATTAATATTCCTGTTCATGGTGTTGCATTGTGAGCATTATTGGATGGGAAGGAAAATGGTGCATTAAAGACTGCTTACGTAAGGGTATTCTAACATTGTAAGTTACAAAAGAGTTGTTCCAGAGGGGTCCTTCAGGAAGCTATGGGTAATGTCCACTTGTGTGTTAAGCTAATCATTCTGCTGTCTCCTTGTTGCTTTCTCCAGGCAGTGTGCTTTAGCGGCCTTGAGAGATGCAAAATCCTACCTTACTGAGGAAGGTGGCCAGATTGCAGTAAGTCCCCTCTCTATATAACTGCTTTTTGTAGTGGAATAGTCTCTGCCAAGGTGTCTCATGTCCAGGCGTACCATTCATCATCACCCGACTTTAACTGGGTCAGTGCAAGGGGGCCCACGTTTTGGGGTTTATGTCTTAACTGACCACTTGTTGTACAGAGGGCAACAACAACTTGAACATGGTGCTTGTTCTTTTTCACATATGACGTTTAATACTGCACAAGGTGCTGTGTAGTGATGGCTTAAAATTGCACGAGGCGGGAATCCCTAGGGTCTGGAGCCTGACCATTCTTCTTGGGTCATGTCATGAACAGCTGAGACCACCTTGACAGAATAATGTTTAGTCCATGTGTACAAGTTGTAATTGGTTTCTATTTCGACGATTTAACATCTTGCATCTATTCCAGTATGGTTCTATGGTTCTATACCTGTGCTATGTTTCTGGTGGTAAATTGTGCTAAATATCTTAGAATGGTCACCACTTTGAGTTGATGCAGTGAAGCCACTTGTATTTTTATCAGCTTGAAGGTAAATGTAATTCTGTTTGGAGCAAATGATGAAGCAGATGTAAATTAAACACTGGTGACCCAAGCTTCTCTTATTTGTCCAGGTTTTTGATGCTACAAATACCACCAGGGAGAGGAGAGAGATGATCCTAAACTTTGCCAAAGAAAATGAATGGAAGGTCAGTACAGTCCGCGACCACTCCGATTACTGTTCTGTTACTGGATTTCTCTTGGGGTCCGAACCACCAAAAGCTCTCCGCTCTTCTTTACACAGAGAGGTTGGCACAGTGAACTGCATTATAATCTAGGCTATATAGGGGTGGCACGGTAGCACAGTGGTTCGCACTGTTGCTTCACAGCGCCAGGGACCTGGGTATGATTCCCGGCTTGGGGTCACAAGTCTGTGCAGAGTCTGCATGTTCTCCCAGTGTCTACATGAGTTTGCTGCGGTTTCCTCCTACAAGTCCCGAAAGAAGTGCTGTTGGGTGAATTGGACATTCTGAATTCTCCCTCCGTGTACCCGAACAGGCGCCGGAGTGTGGCAAGGAGGGGCTTTTCACAGTAACTTCATTGCAGTGTAATGTAAGCCTACTTGTGACACTAATAAAGATTATTATTGTTATGACTAGCTCATCCTTGGCCAGAGTTGAGGTTTCTCTCCCCCGGACCTTAAACTGCTTAACTCTTTCCTTGGGCTTGCAAATGAGTCTCTGTGCTGGAAATTGGAATGGCCTAACTGTAAAGAACAGAGAGGTCTGATTTTTAGAGTGAAGCTCCCATTCATCAATGGGATATGTTATCCTTCTCTTACCAATATGTGAAAATTGGCTTTCTGAGCATGAAACCCCCTCTGAACACTTTCTACCATGGGTCTAAATGTTTCCATTTCCCAAAATTGCCAATCGATGTGGCAGATGACCGGACTAAGTTTAGGCCTTCATTTCTGATTTGCACTCTGCCAAGTTAAGAAATATCTTTGGTCATTCCTATTGACCTAACAAATTAGAATTTGGGTTCTCCATCCCGTGCAAAATTACTAATTCTCTCTTTCGCTCGCAGGTGTTTTTTGTAGAATCTGTTTGTGATGATCCAAGTGTGGTGGCCGCAAATATAATGGTAAGTGGGGGAAATTATATATTCATCCCAATGATAATTAATTCAACGTTGGGCGTCTGTTGGTGTGGTGTTTGCACATTCTCCCCGTCTCTGCGTGGGTCTCACCCCCACAACCCAAAAGGATGTGCAGAGTACTTGAATTAATTGGCCATGCTAAATTGCCCCTTTTTTGGAGAAAAAAATAATTGGGTGCTCAAAATTTATTAATTTTTAAAAATTCAACATCGGGTGTACTTTTGAGAAAGTTGGTCTTCAATTATTATTCCAGATTAATAGTATTTCATCATCTGCAGGATGTGAAAGTGTCCAGTCCAGATTACATGGATTGTAACAGAGCTGATGCAATGGAAGACTTCTTGAAGAGAATTGAATGCTACAAAGCAACATACCAGCCCTTGGAACCAGACAATTATGACAAGTAAGATCAACCCTTTCAATTGATCTGATGATAGTGATGCTGTGCCTAAGCTTTGAACTTTCTGACCAATACAACAATTTCCAAATATTGCACTTATTCAATTGGAGGGGGGATAGTGTTTAGTCAGCTGGGTAAGCGTGGTGATAAAAGTTGCCGTTTGTAATAAATGAATGCACGCTGGAGATTCCTTCACAGTTGGTGACGATATGCTCGGGGCTTGACAATCACGCAAGTCGATGCCAGAGATGCTGCACGACACTCGCTTCCAAATAGTGATGGAAGCACCAGATTTTCCAACCTTTAATTTAATCTGTATGAAATTTCAGTTGCCTTCAGAGAACAGTCTGAATAGCACTTGGAATCTGTTCTCAACTGAAGCTGCATTGAAATGTCCCCATTCTCTGCAAAGAGTTGTGTAAGTAGACATGATTCTGTATCTATATAGTCCTGCCCTTCAATTCGTATCATAACATCCAAGAATACAGGGTTGGGGAATGGGACTAGGGAAAACTTTGCCTGTCATCCTATTTTGCCGAGATTCTGAAGAACTTCCCATTGTAATTGACGTCCAAGGCTTCGACTTCTAACCATAGACATGGGGTGGGATTCTCCGACCCCCCCCCCCCCCCCCCCCGCCGGGGCGGCGTGAATCCTGGCCCGACGCCGGCTGCCGGATTCTCCGGCGCCGTTTTTTTGGTGGGGCGGGAATCGCGTCGCGCCGGTCGGGGGCCGTTGGCAGCGCCCCCCCCGGCGATTCTCCGCCCTGCGATGGGCCAAGTGGCCGCCCGTTTTCGGCGGATCCCGCCGGCGTATATTACACCAGGTCCTTACTGGTGGGACCTGGCTCTGCGGGCGGCCTGCGGAGTCCTCTAGGTGTGGGGGGGATCTGGCCCCCGGGGAGGGGGGGAGGGGGGGGGGGCGGGGGGAGCACGGTGGCCCTGCTCGCGATCGGGGCCCACTGATCCGCGGGCGGGCCTGTGCCGTGGGGGGCACTCTTTCCTTCCGCGCCCGGCCACTGTAACGGCCCGGCATGGCCGGCGTGGAGAAGAACCCCCTGCGCATTCGCTGGGATGACGCTACAGGTTGACGTGGCGCCAGGTCAGCCGGCACCGGCCTAGCCCCTGAAGGTGCGTCCCGACGCCAGAGTGGTTCACGCCACTCCCCGGCGCCGGTACGGGCTGCCCCGCCGGTTAGGGGAGAATCCCGTCCATGGTGTTTATAGTGCTGTTTCTGTAACATTTTAGTCAAAGTAACATCATTGAAGAGACCGTGCAGAGAGCAATGACTGACACTGACAATTTGTGCTAACTATTTCCTCCCCCCTCCCTTTCTGTCACTTTTTGTTAGGGACCTGTCATTCATCAAGGTGATTAATGTGGGTCGGAGGTTCCTGGTAAACCGGGTCCAAGATCACATCCAGAGCAAAATAGTTTATTACCTGATGAACATCCATATTCAGCCGCGTACAATCTACTTGTGTCGCCATGGGGAAAGTGAATACAACCTCCAAGGTCAAATTGGTGGTGATTCTGGTCTCTCGTACAGAGGAAAGAAGGTACTTGGCAAGACATGGCAATTTGAATACCCGATATTATACAGTCGTACATGTCAGTGTTGCCATCAAAACACATAGGACCAGAGTTATGCCATTTAGCCTGAGCACCTGTTCTGACTGATCTGTGGCCTAACTTTATATCCCCACATTTTGCCCCATATCGCTTACTAACTTGCGGTTAACGAAAAGGTAATATTAACAATTTGTTTCCGGGGCGGAACAATGGTTAGCACTGCTGCCTATGGCGCTGAGGACCCAGGTTCGATCCCAGCCCCGGGTCACTGTCCGTGTGGAGTTTGCACATTCTCCCCGTGTCTGCGTGGGTTTCACCTCCACAACCCAAAGATGTGCAGGGTAGGTGGATTGGCCACGCTAAATTGCCCCTTAATTGGGAAAAAAATAATTGGGTGTACTCATTTTAAAAAATTATCAATTTGTTTCAAAATTAACAGTTGATCTCGCGTTTATCTTATTTGTGGAACAGAATTCAAACTTTTGTCCTCTACGGATCGCCGTGTTCTCTGATTTTACTCTTAAGGGACTAGTTTTAATCTTTTAGATGATGTCCTCCTCCACCCCTAAACATCCCAAACCAGGAGAAGTAGTTTCTCTCTCCACCCTACCTGATCCCCATAACATCTTTAAAACTTTTGATCAAATTGCTCTTCACCATCCAAATTCGAGGCAATGCAATGCTAGTTTGTGCAATCTCGCCTGCTTGGAGTAGAGGTATAATTCTGGTAAATCTACATTGCATTACATTCCCTCCCAAGGCCAGTTTATCCTTTCTGAAGTGTGATGCCCAAAGCTGAACTTAGTATTCCCAGGTGATGTAGTATATAAACTAGGGCTTTATTTAGCTGGAGCATGGCTTCTACTTCTAGGTTGTATTCTAGTCTTTGAGCCTTCATGGTTTATTCATAATCAGTCCACGGCATTTTCTTGATCTGTATTCATGGACCCCCCCCCCCCCCCCCCCTCAAGTCCTTTTGAACTTTCACTGTTTCTAACTTTTCAGCATTTGTAAAGTATCCTGATCCACTTTTCATAGGTCTAAAGTGCAGGTTCTTCTATTGGGGGTTATCTGTGGGAGGTTCCGCTTGTCTTTTTTAAGCTCCTATTAATGAACCCTAACAGTGGCTTGGTAACTGTAAAAAGGCACAATATTGCTGACTAAGGGGATCAGGGGTTATGGGGAGAAGGCAGGAGAATGGGGATGAGAAAAATATCCGCCATGATTGAATGGTGGAGCAGACTCGATGGGCCGAGTGGCCTAATTCTGCTCCTATGTCTTATGGACTTGGTGTCTTTCAGTAATTATTTCACAGCACTTTAGATGGTTCACTCATCAGCTTGTCCACAACATTAAAATCGCCAAAATTATACACCTGTCAGAGAAATAGTTCAATAACGTAAATTACTTTTTTTTTTTTAGTTTTCTACAGCACTGAGCACCTTTCTGGAGGAACAGAATCTTAAAGATCTGAAGGTTTGGACCAGCCAGCTGAAACGAACCATCCAAACAGCAGAGGTTTTGGGTGGTCGGTATGAGCAGTGGAAAGCACTGAATGAAATTGACGCGGTAAGTTGTAGGTTTAGAAAAACTGCTTTGATAGTATTCTCCATAACACATTCTCTTTGTTTTCCGACCATGAACAGCCCGCCTGCTAGTTTGCAAACTGCACTTTTTTGCATTTCCATTAGATACCATTAGGAGGTGCAAGCTATGGTGTTCTTTTGTGTTGCTAATTTTAGGATTGTTGGCATTGTGTTCACAAAGACCACAAAATAGCTTTAAATTGAACGAAGCTATAAATTTATTAATACTACTAATTTGGATTCAACATTTATTCCTCGATAATACAGAGTTGATTATAAACTTATAATCTACAGTCACCTACTACTAATCTCTACACTGTTACATTAACTATGATCTGCACTCACTCACGCGATCTTTCCTCCAGTCTGTTCTCTAGCTTTCTCTTCAACCTCTCCCCGTAAGGCTTCGCATCAATGTCTCATAAACTTGTACATCTAGTTCCCTCTGGTGGCTGATTTAGACATTTCATTAACCCTTGCAATTGTTACTTTTATGATAAAGTCACAGTCCTCTTGAAGGGTTTGAGGGGTTAATATCAAACATTCAAAGGGCACAAAGCTGTGTTCACCAGCTTGTGGTACAGTACCCTTGCATACACTACTGATTGTCTAATATGACTTAAGGAGTAAATACTTATCATCCTTTCTGTACTGTCACGATAAACTAGTTGATTTTTAAAACAGAGTACTAGTTACAGAACGGTCTAGTCCAAACAAACTTGAGGTTAAATTGTCTGTGCTGTAGATGAAGAAAATTACTTTTTCTGACCTGGCAAGATGTGATTTGTAGGCTTCTATTTGGAACTAAGATTAACAATGCTACAGTTTGATCTGGGGTTTTAAAAAACAATAATTTAGAGTATCCAATTATTTTTCTTTCCAATTTAGTGTGGCTAATCCCCCTACCCTGCATATCTTTTTGGGTTGTGGGGGTGAGACCCATGCAGACACGGGGAGAAGGTGCAAACTCCACACGGACAGTGACCCGGCTCCTCAGTGCCGTGAGGCAGCAGTGCTAACCACTGTGCCGCCATGCTGCCCTACTTTGATCCAGATTAATTCTAATGCACCTTTTTGGACTGAAATCTCTACATTCTACAACAATGAATGCATTTCAAAAATAGAGTGCCCGTAAAACACTTTGGGACGTCCTGAAGTTGTCAAAGTTGCTTTTTAATGGAAGGGTTTTAGCCTTTTCTTTGAACGTATGCATTAATTTTTTAATTAGTATTTCACCCCTAGTTCTACTTTTTTGAAGCACCGATAGTTGCAGAAACCTCCAGGGTGGAATAGTGGTTACCACTACATGTATTACAGCATCCGGGACTCGGGTTCAATTCCGGCCTTGGGTTACTGTCTGCCCATGTGGAGTTTGCACGTTCTCCACATACCTGCATAGGTTTCCTCCCATAATCCAAAGATGTGCAGGTCAGGTGGATTGGCCATGATCAATGTGGGGTGTTAAGGGAATAGGGGGTGGAGTGAGCTTGGGTAGAGTTCTTTCAGAGAGGCTGGACGCAGATTTGAAGGGGCAAACTACCTCCTTCTGCACTGTAGGGATTCAATGGTTAGTTTTGCCAGCAATGGAGTGGAAGTTGAGGTTGTGACACACTGGCTCTACTGCATTAAATTTAAATGATTTAGCATGGAGTGAAATCTGCTAATAAATAACTTGACATTTGGGGATGAGCAGTAAATGTTGGCATACTTTTAAAACGTCTTTGTATTTATTGCAGGGTGTATGTGAAGACATGACCTACGCAGAAATAAAGGAGCAGTACCCCGAGGAATATTCATTACGCGAACAAGACAAATATTATTACCGTTACCCAACTGGTGAGGTACGTTATATAGTGTTCAATTATCCTTTGTTTGAGTTTATTTATTGATGATGCTCACAGTGCTTGTTTGATTAAGCCTGGGTGTGGACTTCGGGCAAAGTAAACCTGGAGGTAGAAAGAGCTGGAAGAGTGAGCCATGGAGTAAACGTATTGACGATGTGGAGATGCCGGCGTTGGACTGGGGTGGGCACAGTAAGAAGTTTTACAACGCCAGGTTAAATTCCAACAGGTTTGCTTCGAATCACTAGCTAGTGTTGTAAGACTTCTTACTGTAAACATTTTAAAACCTCTAGCACAGTTAGAATCATAGAATTTACAGTGCAGAAGGAGGCCATTTGGCCCATCGAGTCTGCAAGAACGAGCACCCTACTTAAGCCCACCCCATCCCTGTAACCCCACCTATCCTTTTTGGACACTGGAGGACAATTTAGCATGGCCATTACACCTAACCTGCACATCTTTGGACTGTGGGAGGAAACCGGAGCACCCAGAGGAAACCCACGCATTCACGGGGAGAACGTGCAGACTCCGCACAGACTGTGGCCCAAGCCGGGAATCGAACCTGGGACCCTGGAACTGTGAAGCAAATGTGCTAACAACTATACTACTGTGCTGCGGTAGAAACTAGTCATCTGTGCATATGTCAGAAGTATTAAATATACCACAGGTTACACATGGTAGCACCTTGTATGGCGTTGATGAAGCTTAACACATGAGGATTTTGATTTGATTTATTGTCACATGTACCGAAGTATTTTTCTGCGGCCGAGGGAACGTACACAGTACGTACATAGTGGACAAAAAGAATAATCAACAGAGAACATTGACAAATGGTACATCGACAGACAGTGATTGGTTACAGTGAGGAACAAGGGGCCAAACAAAGCAAATACATGAGCAAGAGCAGAATAGGGCGTTGTGCATCGTGTTCTTACAGGGAACAGATCCGTCCGAGGGGGAGTCGTTGAGGAGTCTTGTAGCTGTGGGGAAGAAGCTGTTCCTATGTCTGGCTGTGCAGGTCCTCCGACTTCTGTACCTTCTGCCCGATGGAAGGGTCTGAAAGAAGGCAATGACTGGGTGGGAGGGGTCTATGATAATGCTTTCTAAGGACTAGAACATTTTGACAATTAAATTATTTAACAAAGCACAGAAACAGATGTTCCAGGGGGCTATTAATTTGCTTTCAAACCTCGGCTGGAATTTCCAGAGCAACTTCCAGGATGTTTGCAGGGTTATTTCATTGACTTTTATGAAACTATTGTTGTACATAATCCAGACTCATTACTTTAAAAATCCTGCTGTACTTGAGTCCTGAAAATGTTAACTTGAATGCGTAAATTGATTATTTATTATATATTTTTTTGTTTCTACTTTTTAGTCCTACCAAGACTTGGTTCAGCGACTAGAACCTGTTATCATGGAACTGGAGAGACAGGGGAATGTCTTAGTCATCTGTCACCAAGCTGTCATGCGTTGCCTCCTTGCATACTTTCTAGATAAAAGTGCAGGTATGTGAATCGAACGGGGTGTGCTGTCGTCTCCAGTTATTTTCTTTGTCATTCAGATTTCTCTCGTTGCCTATAACACATGTCTAGATGGTGCACAATATAATCTAATCTCCAGTAGTGTAACGCCGTTCGACCCTGCGGTGCCTACCAAGCGCAATATTAAATGCTGAACTTGACCGGGGGATTAAAACATTGTATCGGTGTCAATTTATAATGGGTTGTTTCTGTCTTTAGATGAGCTACCGTATCTAAAGTGTCCCCTTCACACCGTATTAAAGCTGACCCCCTTTGCTTATGGTGAGTGAGATGATTTCTTTGCACGAATCTTGTTTGATTGTGTCTTAAATTCAAAGTGGATGACCGGCTTTAATTTTCTGTGCATTATTAGGCTGTAAGGTCGAATCTATCTTTTTGAACGTGGAAGCAGTAAACACACACCGAGATCGACCAGAGGTGAGTAACAAGCTTATTGCATATTAAACGGGCTCTGGTTCCATTGGAACCGGTCCATACATCATTGTTTAGCAAACCGCCTGACGCAACTTGGAGCATGGGATGGGAAACAGGTGAAAACTGCAGCCTGGATTACACATCCAGCTGCATAAATTCCCGTTCTTTTTAATTGAGACAGCGATTTGATTTGTGGGAATGGGTTTCAATTGAAGAGAGGGGTGCCAAGTTATGTATTAGCTGGAAGTGCATCTGCTGTTCACCCGTGGCTGGCCTGCATTGACTTTAGCGGAAGATAAAGCCCACTTTGAATTGCATTGCGATTATCTCGGGTTTCAAAACCAGCTGGGGCTGGTTTAGCACACTGGGCTAAATAGCTGGCTTTGAAAGCAGACCAAGGCAGGCCAGCAGCACGGTTCAATTCCCGTACCAGCCTCCCCGAACAGGCGCTGGAATGTGGCGACTAGGGGCTTTTCACAGTAACTTAATTTGAAGCCTACTTGTGACAATAAGCGATTTTCATTTCATTTCATTTCATTCATTTTCATTTCAAAAGTGAGGAGGGGGAAGCTGTGAAAGTGTCCTGTAATGGAATGAAGAGTTGTAATGTCCTGACAGGAGGGCGACCACCAGATGGATTAACAAATGAACAGTTTATTTAAAGTAAGGATCCACGTGCAGAGTGAGATAAAAGCTAGCATGTTCCAAGACTCCAAACTCCTTGGAAGCCGCACTCCGCCCCCAGGGTTCGCAGGCTCCGGCCCCATTGGCCGATTGGGATACTCACTCCCTTTAGAGGGGCACTTTGCCGCAACAAGGGGGAAGAAATTGTAGTTAAAAAATGTGGCCTTTTAGATTATAAAGGCTATTTTGGAAATTGATATTTACTTGCCAAAGAAGACAATGGATTTCACCTCCCCTGATCTCTTATAACGCTTCTGACATGTGGTTTTACTGTTGATTGGGTCAGTTTTGATGCGTCAAACCACCATGGGTCATATAGCGTAAATACCACCTTTCCCTGCATGTTAGTTAGCTCGCTCCGCATTGTGTGATTTTAGGAAGGGTTGAATGTGAATCCTGCAACTTGTCAGTGTGTGCTGATGGCCTGAGATGTCAGCCAACTTCATCCAGTCTTCACTTACCAAATTGGAAGAGAGCAGTTTTTTCAGTTCTGCCGAATGTGTCCAAATGGTGGATGTAGAAACCTCCCGAGTCCCATTTTGTCCTGAGGCACCAGGTTAACACTGCCAGTGAGGCACACCCTGTCTTCCTTCTTCCGCAGTCTGTGAAAGTTTGGAGTCTTTTACTTGGTAGAAACCAAGGTGGACTCTTCCCCTTTGAGGGATCCTTCACCAGTCTTCATGGCACTTTGAACTTCCACGATGCTGATTTTTTGAAAAGTGCCCAAAGCTGCTTCCAGTCCCACTGCTGGGATAGTGAGCTCGGAAGTGTGCAAAGGGGATAATGTCTGAGGAGTTCTTGAGCAGTACCTAATTGTCTGTACAGCACAGAATCCCCTAATTAGTGCACCTGAACCACTGCTGCCATAACTCACTAATGCTCTGGCTTCAAGATGAGACGGTGCATGTTTAGATCACCTCCATGCTGTTTCCACTACAGTGATGGATGTGGATTTGCCAGCAAACCCCATCGTGGCTAGGCAAGTGTGCTTGCTGTTTGATTGCATTTTCTTTTTCATTAACACCCCAGAACATTTTTAATGTTTTCACCTGGCTTAAAGTTCACATCAAATCTTATGGGGATTTCTTTCCCAAAGTGGACTCCTGTGTTTAAGTTATTCTATTAATGTGATGTGTGGAGGAAATGGAAGAAGTGCAGTTGATAACAAACTAATGTTCTGTTTAGTAATACATTCCGAAACGTTAACATTCTTGGAATGGATGCATAATCAGTGGTGACCTATTTAAATGTGTCTCCTCGAGTGTAGTTGGGGGTAAATAGTGGCCAATAATTGGAGCACCAGAAATTGGTCTGGTTGGCTTATTGCTGAAGGAATAGGGAGCAGCCAAGTGTATTAACACAAGGACCTGAAATATATCTGAGGCTATATTACATCTATCAGGGAATCTCTGAGCCCTTCACAAAAAGACCTTCAGTGAGTATGAAGTGCTGTATAGAACATAGAACAATACAGCGCAGTACAGGCCCTTCGGCCCACGATGTTGCACTGAAACAAAAGCCATCTAACCTACACTATGCCATTATCATCCATATGTTTATCCAATAAACTTTTAAATGCCCTCAATGTTGGCGAGTTCACTACTGTAGCAGGTAGGGCATTCCATGGCCTCACTACTCTTTGCGTAAAGAACCTACCTCTGTCATATCTATTACCCCTCAGTTTAAAGCTATGTCCCCTCGTGCCAGCCATATCCATCCGCGGGAGAAGGCTCTCACTGTCCACCCTATCCAACCCCCTGATCATTTTGTATGCCTCTATTAAGTCCCATCTTAACCTTCTTCTCTCCAACGAAAACAACCTCAAGTCCATCAGCCTTTCCTCATAAGATTTTCCCTCCATACCAGGCAACATCCTGGTAAATCTCCTCTGCACCCGCTCCAAAGCCTCCACGTCCTTCCTATAATGCGGTGACCAGAACTGTACGCAATACTCCAAATGCGGCCGTACCAGAGTTCTGTACAGCTGCAACATGACCTCCCGACTCCGGAACTCAATCCCTCTACCAATAAAGGCCAACACTCCATAGGCCTTCTTCACAACCCTATCAACCTGGGTGGCAACTTTCAGGGATCTATGTACATGGACACCTAGATCCCTCTGCTCATCCACACTTTCAAGAACCCCTGTTACGTGGATCAAGGTGGCTAATTTGCATGCACAGCCCAACAAGCTGCAGATGAGGTTCATGGCTTCCATGATCTTAAAAACCTCCTGAAACGTGTCGCTCCATCGCTGAGTTTATCACGATGCACTGAAACGTTAGTGAGTTGGTCGCAAGTTGAATCGGTTCAGTTTCTCTTTCCTGGCCGTTGTTGGAACAAACGCAGTAGAATTTTGAATCTGATCTTGAGGGCCTGTCTGACACCAGGGACAGCAGCAGGTGACGTACCTGTCTACTGCTCACCTGTGAGGTACCTGTGTTCCTGCATTGCGATATTGAACGTTAGACTGGATTAGTAGATGACTTGACTCCACTGATGGCTCAGAAATTGTACTGAGCCTTTTGCCTTGGATAAGGCACGTCTGATCCTTGATGTAACCCGAGTTAGATGATTTCATCTGGGTAAACTCAGTAGCACTGGGAAGCGCAGGTGTATTGATACTTCATTGGTACATGAATAGATCCTAATATGATGGTCCATCCCATTGAATAGACTATGTTCACTGCATCTCGAATTCTTCTATATGAAGAACATAGACATGGAAGAAATAAAAGATCACCACATGTCATTGAATTCTACCTTTATGAATTGCAGCTATTTAAGCAGAGGGTCCAAAATTAGTTAATTAAAGCTAGGTTTTGATTTCCTTTTGAATGGATGTGTAGCTTTTACTTGGAAGGGTAAAAGCACAGCCATATTATTGACCTGTAGCTGTTGTTGATTGGCTGGGTATAGGAAACCTGTCACACTTTAGAGGAGTTACTGTTGCCATTTGGAGGAGCCTTGGCTGTTGAGTCACGTGTGCTCTGCAAACTCCTGTCGGTCAGAATGGTCGCTGCCATAGTGAATGATGTTTACCACCCCTACATGCTGTTGTATTCCACTTGTGTGTGTTTTTGTTTTTAAGCGTGGGTGATTTGCTACCAATGGAGAGTTTTGTACATCTCACTTTTGGGGCAAGAGGTTGAGTTCCCTAAAACCAGCTTTTCACAACGTTTGTCGCAGAAATGTGAGCATTTGTTGGATTTAAAATTTTCTAAATCACCTTACCCTGATCTCTGAACCTAGTAAAATGACTGAGCGCGATGGGTCTTGTCAAAATATTCAGTAGAATGAGGTTTGTAGACAGATTTAAGCTAAAAATGCCATTGTCAAACTCGTATAGTTCGGGCTAATGCTTTGAATAATGTAACTAGGTGCCCATTTTAAAGTCCTACCCATGAAAATGGGTGAGGGAGAGCTTGGGGAGAATTGGTCATGAGGACTAGGTACAGATTTCAGCATTGACAACAGTGTCTGCAGTCACGTGACATCTGTCTGATTAACACAGCGACTGCTTTCCCCTTCCGTCCAAGCATGTGATGTATAGATGTGTAATGATTTTATTAAAAGTTTAGTTTTGGAAATGCTCCTATTGTAATATAGCTTTCTCTTTTTACATTTTTCCCCTCCCCACCCTCATTCGCTTTGACCAGGACATTGGTAAGAAGGGATCTAACCCACTCATGCGTCGCAATAGTGTTACCCCTCTGTCAAGCCCAGAGCCCAACAAAAAGCCAAGGATTGAGGGCCTAGAGGACCATGTGGCCTCGTCTTCCTCAGCCATGCCTGTCTGCCTGGTCTCTGAAGTGTCCACATCCCTGCTTGGACAAGTTAGTTGAATGTTCTGTACCATTTATGGCTGCCACTGCTGCTTTTCGCTTCTAATCTGCAGATTCTGAGTATGCCTTCCGCATTAAATGATGCTCTGTGCTGCTCCCTAATCTTACTAATTGCTTATTTAAAATGTAACCGTGCATGAGAATGATTACGCTACTTGCTGCTTTGGTGAATGAAAAAAAAAAAAAAAAAAGCTGTGTTTTGTTTTACTGCTGGCTTAGGCTGCTTGCTTTTAAATATACCTGGAATATTCTGGCATCGCTGTAGTTTCTTAAGAATGGGAAAAAGACCATTTCTCGACAAATGCAAGTTGCAACGCTTCAAAACTTAAAACAGTATTTTTAGTTAATAAGATTAACCATCCCTCTTTCGTTTATAATGTATCCTAACAGCTGCTTTCTTTACTTTGTAAAGACCGACGTTGAGAATCTACTCCTGTCTTTTTGAGTGGTGCGGCACATTAAGCTTAAATAGTCTACCCTTGTTTAATTTGAGTATTTTGCATGAGGTTTATTCAGTCTCAATGATGCAATTTTAAGACAAGCTCTGACTTTGTTAGGATTTCCAGTTGAATTGCGGAAATTTGAATTGAGGGGAATCTGCTTTCATTTTAATCTTGAAGGCTCCAATCAATTTGTTTTATCCTGTAAGGGCAGCGCAGTGGTTAGCACTGCTGCCTCACACCGCCGAGGACCCGGGTTCGATCCCGGCCCCGGGTCACTGTCGCTGTGTGGGGTTTACACATTCTCCCCGTGACTGCGTGCGTCTCAGCCCCACAACTCAAAAGAGTTGTGTAGGTGGATTGGCAACGCTAAATTGCCCCTTAATTGGAAAAGAAAAAGAATTGGACAAGTTTAAATTTTAAAAATAAAACATTTTTATCTTACAATTGCATCAATTGTTGTTCTTTTGTGTAGCTACAGAATCTCGGAGAATTGTTGAGACAGTAATAAGTAAGTTGCAGTTAACTAATAGATATTTGAATAATGAACAGGAGCCATTGAAATGTGATTTTGGGATGGCACAGTGGTTAGCACTGCAACCTCACAGCATCAGGGTTCAATTCTGGCCTTGGGTGACTGTGTGGAGTTTGCACATTCTCCCCATGTACGCGTGGGTTTCCTCCAGGTGCTCCAGTTTCCTCCCAATGTACAAAGATGTGCAGGTTAGGTGGGGTGGGGGGAGTGGGTCTAGGCAGGGTGCTGTTTCAGTGGGGCGGTGCAGACTCGATGGGCCAAATGGCCTCCTGAACTGTTGGGATTCTATGGTTTTAACTATCAGTTTCTCAATCCCGTTGACAGCACTTGGGGACATTCTTTGCGTTAAAACTCCAGCACATGCCCATCCTTTTCAAAGCCTCCCTCAACAAGAGGCTTTTCCTTGGTAGAGAGGCCAATAAACAATATGCATGATTTTAAAGTAATCGGTAGAAGAATTAGAGGGGAGTTAAAAAGATGTTTCGCCCAGAGGTCGAAAGGGTGGGGAAGGTTGTAAAAACTCACCTTCTGAAATGTTGGTCAAGGCAGACACCCTTTGCATTTAAAAAGCACTTGGATATGCGCACGTGAAGTGCTGTAACACACAAGACTGCGGGCCAAGAGCTAGAAGGTGGCGTTAGACTGAATAACTGCTTTCTGGCCAGCATGGGTTTGATGGGCCGAATGGTCTTCTGTGCTGTAAATTTCTATGATTCACTGGTGTGACCCTGCATAATGTGAACGGAGATGGAGGGAGAAAGAGAGAGGATGGTTACTCATTTGCTGGGCAGACTCTCCAGTCTTTTATGTGCAGGGACTCGTTGCGAGAGAGAATGGAGATTTTGGCTTTCAGTGGCACCTGAACCTCTCAGCCGCCATCTGACACCACCACGATCCGTGCGGTGTTGGCACATTCGCCCCGTGTCGGCGTTGGTCTTGCTCCCACAAACCCAGTCCTTCCAAAGTGTCATGTAGCCTTGAATATTCAGGTCCCAGTCTTTGTAATCTTGAAGCCATGTCTTTGTACTGGCCATAGTATAGTGTTCAGTTCTGGTCGCCACACTACCACAAGGATGTGGAGGCTTTAGAGAGGGTGCAGAAGAGATTTACCAGGATGTTGCCTGGTATGGAGGGCATTAGCTATGAGGAGTGGTTGAATAAACTCTATTTGTTCTCATGGGAACGACGGAGGTTGAGGGGCGACCTAATAGAGGTCTACAAAATTATGCGGGGCATGGACAGAGTGGATAGTCAGAGTATTTTCCCCGGGGTAGAGGGGTCAATTACTAGGGGGCATAGGTTTAAGGTGCGAGGGGCAAGGTTTAGAGTAGATATACGAGGCAAGTTTTTTTACACAGAGGTAGTGGGTGCCTGGAACTCGCTGCCGGAGGAGGTGGTGGAAGCAGGGACGATAGTGACATTTAAGGGGCATCTTGACAAATACGTGAATAGGATGGGAATAGAGGGATACGGACCCAGGAAGTGTAGAAGATTGTAGTTTAGTCGGGCAGCATGGTCGGCACGGGCTTGGGGGGGCTGAAGGGCCTGTTCCTGTGCTGTACTTTTCTTTGTTCTTTTGTTCTATCAGGTCATATATATATATATATATATATATATATACTTATTTCTATTTTAGCTCTCAACGTTTTGAAGAAATGCTCAATGCGTTTAGATCCAGATTCTTCAGCTGTCTTTTTTTGAGCTCTTTTTTTTTTTGGCAACCTCCAGCCTTTTCTGTCCCTTCCAGCCATGCTCCAATTATCACCTTGCTCCCATGACTTGTCTTTTCTCTTTAATTTCACACTGACCCGCACTTGATGTCTCTTCTCACTATTTAGTCTAAAGCCCTCTCTTACCGCCCTAGTTATACAATTCACCAGAACACTCACATCCCAGGCAGCTTTGGGTGTAGACCATCCCAATGGTACAGCTCCCACTTTTCCCAGTATTGGTGCCAGTATCCCATGAATCAAAACATATTTCTCCCCAATCTTCGAGCCATTGAGTATTTGTAACATCTTTCGGTCATTTTTTTTTTAAAAAAGCGTCTCTACATGTCTAATTCAGTGTAGACTTTCCAATCTTTTTTCCCAAATAGTGAAGCTGTGTTCACAGAAAGATGTCGATGCTGCAGTGAGCTTGTCTGGGCTTGTGTTTTTGTTGTGAACTTTGTGCTTTTTTGGGGGAAGATTTTGATAAATATGATATCTAGCTTAGAGGAACACGCGTTTGATTTTGTTTGAACTCATTTTGACTTGTTTTTGTTTTGTGTTGAATTTATAAATCGAGTTCTGTTTTCTCTACCTCTTTTTATTTATCATACATTTTGTTTTCACTCTTCAGCCTTTAATAGGAAAGGCTTGCCTGTAAGTATTTCCTTACCTCTCTTTGCTCTCCATTATCTTTTTTAAGTAGTAATTTGTGGTGTGGGTACTGATGTGCAGCACTGGCTTTGAATGGATCAACAATATTTTTTTCTCTAAAATGGACAAGACTGCTCATAAACTAATTCATATTTACAATTGGAGATGACATATCTACAAGGATCCCATTTTTATGCACAAAAGTTTACTTTGCAATGATCAGTTAACAGACAAACCGTTTTTTTCCCTCCAAGGCAGTGCCATCAGAGAATGTCATTCAGCCCATCGAATCTACACCCACCCTCTCAAAGAGCACCCTACCTGTGTCTACTCCATTAATATTACAACAGCTTAAATAGTCCCTCTTCCACCCCCAACACTGCTGACAGAATTTCTGACTTAACCAGCTCCTCTTTGGTGACATTTAACAGTGTGTTTTCTTTGATCTGTCACTGTTTCCTAATTCACGAAGTTGATAATTCTGCGTGGGATTCTCTCTCCTGTCCTAGCTTTTAGACACTAGCAATTCTGGATTTCTTTATAGATTTTGAATGAATGTTGTACAGTGAGCTCAAATAAAAAATTTGACGCAAATCTTGTTTCCATCGCAGAATTATTTGCTTTAATGCTGAGCTCCGGATTGTATCATACTCAAAAGTTTCAAAGCACTAAAAGTAGCCCCACATAGTGCAAATTCTTACAATTTCTGGACTGAGGCAGGGGTAGCGGTTGGTGGAATTACTTAAATTCCTCAAGCTGCTTTTCTTACTGTTGTTTAGCATTTTAGTTTTGTGTAGTGAATTAAAGTTCTTTTTCTTTTCTCCCCTTCTCCTTTTTCTTTCCTTCGCACCCCCCAAATTCTGGTTCCTTTTCCCTATCGCCCCATTGTCGAATGTCGATCGTGGCATTTTTATCTGTCCCCTTTGTATTGCGTGAATTAATATTTATTTTTTAACCATTTGCATGTTTTTGTATCCTTTCCTGCTTTCGTAAACATTTTGTGGCAAACCTGCTTAAACTAGATGTTAGGTCTTTTTTTTTTAACGTTTTCCATTGCAATTCTTTGTATTTCTAGTTAACAGAAGGGTGTGACCTCAGTCAGGTGGTCAGTTGTTTAAGGGAGGGACGCCCCTGAATGATGTCTCAGTCAGCTGGGTCACCCATCCTGGTCTTGTCTCAAATGCCATCCATATACCATTTTTGAGTATAAATTTCATTCACACTGTTCCAGCTTTTTAACTTGGCTTTCTCATATAAAAACGGTTTGGGGGGCATGTTCCATCATCAAATCTCTCCAAGCCGCACACCATCCTGACTCGGAACCATATCACCGTTCTTGCACCTACACCGCATGGACTGCAGCGGTTCAAGAAGGCAACCCACCTCCAGGGCAATTAGGGATGGGTAATAAAAACTGGCCAAGCCAATGACGCCCACATCCCATGGAAAAGTAACTAACTGTGAGGTAGCCGACTACTTTCTTAATATTCTCAATGGACCTTTTTTATGTACCAATCTGAAAAACAAATTTTGGATTTCTTGAGCTCATACAAATGTTTTTGAATAAAACCTCGAACCTTTTTTTGTTAAAAGCTGACATAACTGAAATTCTATCAAGAAGTGCTACAAATGTGCTCTCTTTCTTGTATGTTGATGTGTGTCTGTGTTCAGTCATCTCTTCCTTTCTCTTCTCCCTCGCTTTCCATTCTCAGACGTACAATCTTTCAATATCTCAACATTTTGTCCTTGTTAATCCTTCGAAGGTAACTGGCTAAGTGCTTGCTGGCCATGCCCTACAATGCTATAGTCATCCTCTTAGTACTTTGCTTGCAGGGCCATTTAGAAATGAAATCTTTCACTAATGAAAGATCTTTCATATTTGCATGTAATGGATATAGAGGCACTTGGCTATTGTGCCTACCACCAGATTACATGTTGCTCATGAATGATACCTGTGCTTCTGAGTGTTATATTTGTGAGGTGGTTTGGGGATTGCAGAGGGAAAGAGGAAATATTTTACTTCTGGTGCAAACCTAACTAGATTGGAATTCTACTGAAAACTACATTACCATGGACATGCAGGCTTGACCTGGATAAATACCCTCCGATATTGAGCAAGGTGTTGCACAGCAGGTTTGTAATTGAATGTATTAAAGTTTCAAATTCAACACCAAGTAAAATTATGACAGAAAGCATTGGAACGTCAACTTGACCAGGTGGCGCTGGCAAGGGTGCACCATGAATGGAGAGGAGTATTGGACCAAATGGTAAATAATCTGTTGTGCTGGCGAGGTCAGTGTAACCTACCTGTTCTGGTCATTTCTGTCACTATCTGCATGCTCCCTTCATGAGTCTTTGCAAATCTGGCACGTGTACTTAAAGAAAGCTTGCATTACAATGTTAATTGCAGGAAATTCACATGAGGTGTTGGGGATTGCGTCAGACCATTTAATTGTTTAACAGTCACTCTCTGCTTCTTGAACATAATATGCAGCAGATACGAGCTTCAATAATCAACTATTGGTTTGCTTGCATGCATGTGGCTTTTCAAGCTTTTTTAAAATTGAAACCACGATTTATTTGTATGTGTACTCAGTTTCTTTCTTTACTCAACAGATGGTGAATGAGATGCCGCGACCTTCAGATAAGAATGCTGTGGTGACTCTCTCAACCCAAGAATGAGACCTTCCTTTCACTTTAATTTTGAGGCGGCATTATGTTTCAATCCCCCTGCCCAGTCCCTCGCCGCATTGAGGAAACATTGCCATCTTTGACCTGGATGTCCATTGCTTGCGAGATACTCCGAGTGATCCATTCGAAAAAATGGGAGAATATGGATTGCAAACTTTGCCAGAAAGGACCTTGGCCGTTCTCACTGTTGACTGTAATTTGAATGTCTTGCTACTGTAATAATGTGCAAGTGCTTTTAGTGAACAAAACTTGTTCTTCAGTTTGTAAATATCTAGTAAATCTCGTTGGAGGGATACATTGAACCGTGTTTGTGTATGTGTGTGTGTGTATATATGATGTAAATAGTTGCATAATGAAGATTGGATCTAATTTTCCAGTGTTTCAGTCTTCCTGAATCATACAGTCTTTAAACGTATGTCTTTGTGACCCTTAAAGTGACACTACAATATCCAAGAGGACTTTTGTGTGACCAGTTTAAATTCATAATGCTGAAGCTCTGTTATTGAGGTTGGCACTCTGCTACCAAGGTAAGTGCCAACCAAGGTATTGTCTGGGGGAAGAATCTGGGGATGTTGTTGCCATTTGACCAAAATTTTAATTTTTGTTTTATTTGTCTGATATTTCACTACATCTTTGTGAAATGCAGACGTCGCGTTCCAAGGTGGCTCTGGTTTTGCAACTGCCGATCCTGAAGCCGCCAGCGCAGTGTGACCGACCGCACCCGTCAAACTTTTTGGTTGTTTCAATGCACCTGTTTGCACATCATTGTGAAATGCCATATTTTGTAGAAAAGTTCTGGTTCTGCTTAAAATTTGAGAAGATGCACATTTTTGCACTCAAATAAATGAGGGTTTTAAAGGGAAAGATGCTAGTTCCTCAATGTTGGAGGACAGCATTGAAACCTCCCATGTTACAGCCATGCTTATTAATCTCGGAAGACAATCTCGACTCTGATAGCCTGTGTGATTTGGTGATGATGTCGCTGGAAGTCCGGATTTGGATAGGAGAATTCTGCCTGATATGTAATGATCACTGATGTGCATCCTTGGGCAACCATTGTGTGCGTATGTGTGTGTGTGGTGTCCTCTGCTAATGGAACGGTGTCATATTCCTGGTTGCACTGTGGTTAATGGAACCATTCTGTACAACATTAATGATTTCACCTAAAATTTTGTTACCAATTACTTCAAGCCACCAGATTATTAAAACATTCTATCTAATGTATACAGTCTACCGATAGCAATGCTACCGATTCGGAGCATCAAAGGATCCTGGTATTACCAAAGGATCTAGTTTTGTTTAATGTGCTCATTCATTTAATTGTCTGTTACACTAGCTGATGTGTGAAATGGTAAAACCGCAGTGCCTAGTGCGTTTGTCTTGCACAGCATAATCGAGTTTAGCAGTATTGGCGAGGAGGCTTCAAGCTGTACTTGACGTGTAGTCTACCAGCATGATATCCACATTCTATCCCTTTTGAGATAAATGCATTATTGCACAACGTTTTATTTATCTGATACTTTTTTGGGGGGGCGGGTGGGGATAATTTAAGTTGGGGGGGAGGGGGGTGTGCAGGGGGTAGTAAACATTTCCGCTGCACACCGCTTTAGTGGATACTGGATTTAATTGCATTGGCCAAAGTGGGTTTCTGTAGTAATGTTCTTATTCCAATTGAATTTTCTGACTTAAAAAGGATGTGGAAACCCAAGGCTTGGGTTCAAACCGAGCGGACTGTTTGTTTTCTTTTTTTTCTTTTTTGTAGTTTCATTGTTTAATGTTAGAATTATTATTTTTTTGGTGTTTTATAGTATCGATTCTGTTTTGACACAAATTTATTTAAGATAGTTCATAGCTTGGAAAAGGTTTTCCATCTCGAAACTGCGCGGCATGTTGCATCTACTGTGTATGTATGTATGTATTGCCTTTCCCCGAAGGGACAGCGCTAGGTGCCAGCAGAAGTATACAGGGTACATTTTTCCAATTATGTATATTTTACAGTTGCTGGACCAATAATAAAAAATGTTAACTTTAAAAAAAAATAAAATACAACTTGCGTTTCCTTTTTCTTCTCCACGTTGGGTTTTGTGTGAAGGGAATTTCTTTGCACCTGCTACTTAGCATTTAAATCAAGGCAAGTTCAGAGTCGAAGAGTGGTTGGCCATATGGCCCCCTTGAGCCTGCTGTGCCATTAATAAGGTTATGGCTGACCCTCTCTTTCGACTCTTAATTTCCCACCTGATCCCCATATCTCCTTGGAAGTCGGAAAAACCTTAGTCTCAGCCTTGATGGAGCTTCCCTCTGTGGGAGGGAATTCCTGAGATCTAAGATGCACAACCTAGGGTTAAGAAATTCTTCCTCCGCTTGGACTGAAATGGCCATCCTCTAATCCTGAGATTATGCTCCCTGGTTCTGCACTCTCCTGCCAAAGGAAATTGCCTTGCCGCTTCTACCGTGTCTTAAATGTTTCCACCAGATTACATCTCGTTGTTCTTAACTTTGATAGGCCTATTCTAGGGGCGGCACGATGGTTCGGGCCTATTCTAGGGGCGGCACGATGGCTCGGGCCTATTGTAGGGGCGGCACGGTGGCTCAGTGGTTAGCACTGCTGCATCACAGCGCCAGAGACCCGGGTTCGATTCCCACCTTGGGTAACTGGAATTTTCACTTTCTCCTGTGTCTGCGTGGGTTTCCTCTGGATGCTCCGGTTTCCTCCCACAGTCCAAAGATGTGCAGGTTAGTTGGATTGGACATGCTGAATTGCCCCTTGGGGTGGGGGATAGGGCCTTTAAAAAGGGACGCTGCAGACACGATGGGCCGAATAGCCTCTTTCTGTACTGTTGGGATTCTGTGATTCTATTCTGATTCTATGATAAACTCCATCTCTCTTGGGGGAAACCCTCTCATCTCCAGGAACTGATCTAGTGAAACTTGTTGCACTCCTTCAAAGGGAAGTATATTTTTCCTTGGGTAAGAAAACAAAACTATTCTGCATTCTGGGTGTAGGCTCACCAGGGACCTGTACAATTGCAGCAAAACATCCTTACTCGTTTTTCTCTACCTCCCTTGCAATAAAGGACGACATGTCATTTACCTTCCAGCTGCTTGCTGCAATAGCCTGTTAGTTTTATTTCTTGTACAAGGACATCCAGATTCCTCTGTATACCATTATTTCCTTAACATTTAAAATATGTTCAGTTTTTCTCTAACAAAGTATTCCGTCTATTACCTTCTCACCCAGTCACTTAACCTTCTCCATCACTGTTTGCAAACGTTGTCCTTCTCTGCTTACTTTCCCACCAAGTTTTGTATTTTGACCAAATTTGGATACATTCCACTCTGTCCCCTCGCCTAAGTTGTTAATATAGGTTGGAAATCGCAAGGGGGCTGACATCTATCAAAGAACACAGAACAATACAGCTATCCTTGTGGGCATCCCACAAACACCAGCTTGCCAACCTGAAAATGACCCGTTTACCCAACCCTTCATTTTCTGCCCTTTAAAAAAAAATCTCTAACCAATTTTCTACCCATGCTAATATTGTCTCCATTTACATCAGTCTTAATCTTGTGCACCTTACTGAATGTCTTTTTAAAAATAAAAATATACTACATCCATTGATTTTTTTAAAAAATCTACCCTTGGTTACATCATCTAGGTCCCAGGTTCGATTCCCGGCTTGGGTCACTGTGTTGGAGTCTGCACGTTCTCCTCGTTTCTACGTGGGTTACCTCCGGGTGCTCCGGTTTCCTCCCACAAGTCCTGAAAAACTTGCTTGTGAGGTGATTTGGACATTCTGAATTCTCCCTCTGTGTACCCGAACAGGCACTGGAGTGTGGGGACTAGGGGATTTTCACAGTAACTTCATTGCAGTGTTACTGTAAGCCTACTAGTGACAATAATACGGCTGTATAATGCAGCAGGTATACTGGTGATATTTTGGGGAGATGGTCAATAAAGCCCCCAACCTACCATCTGGGCCTCCCTCTTGTTCTTTGCTGTTATTCTGGAGTTGATGGTCAACATTCCCTTCCACCAACAAGACTTCAACAGACTTTTTTAAAATTGCAAATGGAAATCTCGAATAAAAACGTGGACCTCTCGCTCTGAACAAGATGAGGACCGAGTGTCAGTGGAGACGAAACGTGCAAACTGTTTTCTTTGTCCTTTATTCTTTATATCCACAAACATTAAACCATTTTTGTTAATGTTTGACTATGAATCAAGTTGTTAATGCAGCTTTATGGCTAAATCAGTCTCAACTTTCACTAATCTGGGGAAGGTGGGACCTCTACAGACAGGATGGTCTACATCTGAACCTGAGGGGCACAAATATCCTGGGGGGGAGATTTGTTAGTGCTCTTTGGGGGGGTTGAAACTAATACTGCAGGGGCATGGGAACCTGGATTGTAGTTTTAGGGTACGAGAGATTGAGAGTATAAAGGTCAGGAGCACAGAATTGACTTCGCAGGAGGGGGCCAGTGTTCAGGTAGGTGGTTTGAAGTGTGTCTACTTCAATGCCAGGAGTATACGAAATAAGGTAGGGGAACTGGCAGCATAGGTTGGTACCTGGGACTTCGGTGTGGCCATTTCGGAGACATGGATAGAGCAGGGACAGGAATGGTTGTTGCAGGTTCCGGGGTTTAGGTGTTTTAGTAAGCTCCGAGAAGGAGGCAAAAGAGGGGGAGGTGTGGCGCTGCTAGTCACAAACAGTATTACGGTGGCGGAGAGGATGCTAGATGGGGACTCTTCTTCCGAGGTAGTATGGGCTGAGGTTAGAAACAGGAAAGGAGAGGTCACCCTGGTGGGAGTTTTCTATAGGCCTCCAAATAGTTCTAGGGATGTAGAGGAAAGGATGGCGAAGATGATTCTGGATAAGAGCGAAAGTAACAGGGTAGTTATTATGGGAGACTTTAACTTTCCAAATATTGACTGGAAAAGATATAGTTCGAGTACATTAGATGGGTCGTTTTTTGTACAATGTGTGCAGGCGGGTTTCCTGACACAATATGTTGACAGGCCAACAAGAGGAGAGGCCACATTGGATTTGGTTTTGGGTAATGAACCAGGCCAGGTGTTAGATTTGGAGGTAGGTGAGCACTTTGGGGACAGTGACCACAATTCGGTGACGTTTACGTTAGTGATGGCAAGGGATAAGTATACCCCGCAGGGCAAGAGTTATAGCTGGGGGAAGGGCAATTATGATGCCATTAGACATGACTTGGGGGGGGGGGGATAGGTTGGAGAAGTAGGCTGCAAGTGTTGGGCACACTGGATATGTGGAGCTTGTTTAAGGAACAGCTACTGCGTGTTCTTGATAGGTACGTACCGGTCAGTCAGGGAGGAAGGCGTCGAGCGAGGGAACCGTGGTTTACCAAAGAAGTGGAATCTCTTGTTAAGAGGAAGAAGGAGGCCTATGTGAAGATGAGTGAAGTTTCAGTTGGGGCGCTTGATAGTTACAAGGTAGCGAGGTAGGATCTAAAGAGAGAGCTAAGACGAGCAAGGAGGGGACATGAGAAATATTTGGCAGGTAGAATCAAGGAAAACCCAAAAGCTTTCTATAGGTATGTCAGGAATTAAAGAATGACTAGGGTAAGAGTAGGGCCAGTCAAGGACAGGGATGGGAAGTTGTGTGTGGAGTCTGAAGAGATAGGCGAGATACTAAATGAATATTTTTCATCAGTATTCACTCACAAAAAAGATAATGTTGTGGAGGAGAATGCTGAGACCCAGGCTAATAGAATAGATGGCATTGAGGTACGTAGGGAAGAGGTGTTGGCAATTCTGGACAGGCTGAAAATAGATTAGTCCCCGGGGCCTGATGGGATTTATCCTAGGATTCTCTGGGAAGCCAGGGAAGAGATTGCTGGGCCTTTGGCTTTGATTTTTATATCATCATTGGCTACAGGAATAGTGCCAGAGGACTGGAGGATAGCAAATGTGGTCCCTTTGTTCAAGAAGGGGAGTAGAGACAACCCCGGCAACTATAGACCGGTGAGCCTCACGTCTGTTGTGGGTAAAGTCTTGGAGGGGATTATAAGAGACAAGATTTATAATCATCTAGATAGGAATAATATGATTAGGGATAGTCAGCATGGCTTTGTGAAGGGTTGGTCATGCCTCACAAACCTTATCGAGTTCTTTGAGAAGGTGACTGAACAGGTAGACGAGGGTAGAGCAGTTGATGTGGTGTATATGGATTTCAGTAAAGCGTTTGATAAGGTTCCCCACGGTAGGCTATTGCAGAAAATACGGAGGCTAGGGATTGAGGGTGATTTAGAGATGTGGATCAGAAATTGGCTAGCTGAAAGTGGTGGTGGTTGATGGGAAATGTTCAGAATGGAGTTCAGTTACAAGTGGCGTACCACAAGGATCTGTTCTGGGGCCGCTGCTGTTTGTCATTTTTATCAACGACCTAGAGGAGGGCGCAGAAGAGTGGGTGAGTAAACTTGCAGACGACACTAAAGTCGGTGGTGTTGTCGACAGTGCGGAAGGATGTAGCAGGTTACAGAGGGACATAGATAAGCTGCAGAGCTGGGCTGAGAGGTGGCAAATGGAATTTAATGTAGAGAAGTGTGAGGTGATTCACTTTGGAAGGAATAACAGGAATGCGGAATATTTGGCTAATGGTAAAATTCTTGGTAGTGTGGATGAGCAGAGGGATCTCTGTGTCCATGTACATAGATCCCTGAAAGTTGCCACCCAGGTTGATAGGGTTGTGAAGAAGGCCTATGGAGTGTTGGCCTTTATTGGTAGAGGGATTGAGTTCCGGAGTCATGAGGTCATGTTGCAGCTGTACAAAACTCTGGTACGGCCGCATTTGGAGTATTGCGTACAGTTCTGGTCACCTCATTATAGGAAGGACGTGGAAGCTTTGGAACGGGTGCAGAGGAGATTTACCAGGATGTTGCCTGGTATGGAGGGAAAATCTTATGAGGAAAGGCTGCTGGACTTGAGGTTGTTTTCGTTAGAGAGAAGAAGGTTAAGAGGAGACTTAATAGAGGCATACAAAATGATCAGGGGGTTAGATAGGGTGGACAGTGAGAGCCTTCTCCCGCGGATGAAAATGGCTAGCACGAGGGGACATAGCCTTCAACTGAGGGGTAATAGATATAGGACAGAGGTCAGAGGTAGGTTCTTTACGCAAAGAGTGGTGAGGCCGTGGAATGCCCTACCTGCTACAGTAGTGAACTCGCCAACATTGAGGGCATTTAAAAGTTTATTGGATAAGCATATGGATGATAATGGCATAGTGTAGGTTAGATGGCTTTGTTTTTTGACTTCCCATGTCGGTGCAACATCGTGGGCCGAAGGGCCTGTACTGCGCTGTATCGTTCTATGTTCTAATCGTAGATCATAGAATCATAGATTATAGAATTTACAATGCAGAAAGAGGCCATTCGGCCCTTGGAAAGAGCACCCTACTCAAGCCCACACCCCTACCCTATCCCCGTAATCCCACCTAACCTTTTTGTTTGGACACTAAGGGCAAATTATCATGGCCAATCCACCTAATCTGCACATTTTTGGACACTGGGAGGAAACCGGAGCACCCGGAGGAAACTCACGCACACACGGGGAGAATGTGCAGACTCCGCACTGACAGTGACCCAAGCCGGGAATCGAACCTGGCACTGTTTAGCAACAGTGCTAACCACTGTGCGGCCAAGCTGCCATTTTGTTTCTCCTTTCCTGGCCACTTTGCTGCTTAGAGTTCCTTGTGAGCTGAGCTCTTGTCACCCTGCACAAGGGGTCATTGCAACAGCGACCACACTACAGAAATATTCCTTTGGCCATGTAGTGCTTTTTTACAATAACTGGACAGCTCAAAAGCACTTTCCAGCCAATGAACCCTTTTTGAAGTGTGGTCACTGTTGTAATGTAGCAAACAGCAGTTAATTTGCAGACAACCAAACTCCCACAAGCGTTCATGAGGTAATGACCAGATACATTTTTGTGGGCGATGATTGAGGCATGAATATTGGCCAAGGCCAATCCGCTGTTCTTCGAATAGTGACATTGGTAGTGGAACAAGGAGGGGTGGGACTTGGTTCAACATCTCATCTGAACCTCTGGCACCACAGCTGTCCCTTAGTACTGCACTGGAGTGTCAGAAGAGATTTTTTTGTACTCGGGGCCCTGGAGTGGGACTTGCCTCTGAGGCACAGTGGCACCAACTGAGTCACGGCTGGCACCATTGAAGGATATTATCCCTAACTTCAAACCAATTTGCTGAGCTTGACCGAGTGAGCTGAATTATATTGGGACTCGAGGACAGGATAAACGGATCACCCCGCCGCGTGTTTTTCGACGGCAGAGGCAGCCCGCCAGTGGGATTTACTGACCCGGCCCTTGTCATCGGGATTTCCTGGTGAGCGCACCCCTCGTTGCCGGGAAACCCGTGCCCTGCCGTGGGACTGGATTATCCCGTCAGTGTGAACAGCCGGTAAATCCCGCCCTGAATCTTTCAAATAACAAATAATTCTGGTTTGCTCGGTGTTGAGGCTAATTCACTGATGCCAGACAATAAGGGACCACATTTGTCTCACTATCCTTGGACAAATTCTGAATTGCAGCCCATTTGTAGCTTGCTTATATAGATATTGTGCGCGATCTGGTCTGACTGCCTGTTCTTCAAGATGTCTACTCACCTCCTCAATTACACTGACTTCCCCTTTTGAAGTAGGTGCGCTAATGGGCGCCCGTGTGACCGCTCGATGGGGAGACGGGCAGATTACGGGAGGCTGTTCGATAGGGGGTCCTTCCCTTAATGGGATGGCAATTGACCTCAATTGGTGATTACTGGTCTCTCGCCATGCCACAGTGGGATCCGGACCTCGCCAACAGGACTGGGCTGGGTGGCATGATGTAGTGGTTAGCACTGCTGCCTCACGCCACCGTGGATCCGGGTTCGATCCCGCCTCTGGGTCACTGCCCTTGCGGAATTTGCACTTTCCTGCCTGTAACTGCGTGGGTCTTGCACCCACAACTAAAAATATGCTGGCTAGGTGGATTGGCCACGCCAAATTGCCCCTTAATTGGAAAGAAAAATTGGGGACTCTAGATTTACTTTTTTAAATGGAAAAAAAAACAAGAGTGGCCCAGTTAGATCGGAAATCAACCGCTGCCTGGCGCGCCTCCCGATTTCGGGGTTGCCAGTGATCTAACTGGTCCGCTCGGAGTCGCGAGTCTCTCCATTAGGTGAGAAGTGTATTGGGCGTAGATTTACAATTGAATTCACAAAGAATAAACGTTTGGATAAAGCAGGGAAGGTTTGTGGTTCACACCACATATTTGTACGATGCTGGGGAGGAGTTGAAAGGCGAGGAATACGTTGCAGTTTCCTGGAAACTTGTTTGTAATTCCCCAGCTCAACTCGGCAGTGATTCTTAAATTAGCAATGACAAATATTGGTGAGAGTTTTCCATTTCCCTATTTGCTTAGTAGATTGATCAGGAAAAACATGCTGTGGTCTGATCTAACCTGATGGTGTACATTAAAGCAATGACTCACAAAGTGATTGCTATATCAACATGTGAGGGTCTATTGTAGAAGAAAAAAAACATTGTGCTAAAGGTGAACCATAATATTCAGTTTGAGTACTTGGCCGCCTTAGTTCAGTGAATGATTGATGACTCTTTAACACTTTGATAACACTTCTTTTCCCTTCAGGTTTCATATTTTGCAATGTCGGTGAGCCTTTCACATTGTCCGATAATAGCCAATATCTGAGTGGTGTTCACCAATCTTGTACCTGTGTGCAGTGGTTATGAGGGGGAGGGGAGCATGAATTGGCGGGGGGGGGGGAGCATTTGGCAGGAGCGCCGCTCATCTGAGTGGAGGGAGGGGGCTGATAACAGCTAGAATGGGGCGATGCCTGAAAGGAGACCCTTTGGGGGGCACCTATGCCCCGGTGCCAGCGATCCTTGGGGGAGGAGATCTGCAAACTCTCTCTGTGAGGCCGCGCTTACCGGCGTCCACAGGTCCCCCACATCATTCGTTTGGCAGGCTTCATCCTGGCTCCAAACAAAAATGAAAAACTGTTGGATTATTGCGATCATGTCAGAACGGCTGGGGCGATTCACACTGGGTTTTCCTGTCCGAAATGACACTGAGGGCGGGATTTACCAGCTGTTCACAATGGGGGAAATTCCGGTCCCATATCGGTGCACGGGCTTCCTGGCGACGAGGATTTGCTGTCAAAGGAAAATCCCGTTGACAACGGCGTGGTCGGTCGCCGAACAAAATGCCGACACGGGGAGTACGTGCAAACCCCACACAGACAGTGACCCAAGGCTGGACTTGAAACCGGGTCCCTGGCACTATGTAGGCAGCAGTGCTAACCACTGTGTCACCGCACTGCCCCAACTGCATCAGCCACCTAAATGCCATGGCAACTGAAGCAGGCCTGGGGCTGGAGATTCCATCGCGAGTGAGTTTTCAAAGCCCCTCCAGCATGGGTGTCAGGAGTCCGATTGAGAGTTAATCTGCATACCCAGCTGGTCTCCCGTCTAAATGTTAACCAAAAATAAAAACAACTGCTGGGTAAACTCAGCAGGCCCGCCGCTTCAGCTGGGAGAGAAACTGAGTTTAAGTTTCTACTCGTAGATAACTCAACTTCAGAACTGGAGACAGGTCGAAATGTAACGCAAACAAATACAGAAAATGCTGTCAGGGCCCATTGGGCCTGTGGAGCGGGAAACGGACTCAAAATGTTAACTCTGTTTCTCTCCCCACAGATGACGCAGTTGCTGCTTGAGTTTTTATGTCAGGTTTCCAGCATCTCAAATATTTTATTTTTATTGTGGAAATGTGCTGTATCTTATGCCCTTGAAAGTGGGGGAGAAGGGAAGGTCTGGGATAGGCTAGAGGGCAGGATAAATCAAATGATAAAGACAGCGTAAAACAAAAGGCAAAGGGACGGACAGTGGTACCTGAAAAGAGACAAAACATTGATCCAGAGTGAGTATAAATGCCAGAATAACGAACAACGTGGTCCAAAAGCAAAAGCAAAAATAAAACACAATTCAAACTGACATATTAACTGGGCCTGAATATTAACCAAGCTTGATTCTGCTTGGTTTCCAAGGTTACAGCAGATTTAGGCATATTTTTGAGTGTGATGGAATACCCTCAATGTTGTTCTAATATGCCTTTAAGGGACAGCAGCATGACATCACTAGAAGGAAAGTGAGTCATGCAATCCGGATTTAGATTCGCTGTTGGCTGAGAGCAGAGTACAGCCTAACCCTGGTATCTACAAGCTTTCTATCCATGTATGTGTCTGGTCTAAATAAATGAACCCGCAATGTAACCCTTGTGAGTGATTGGTGCTTTTGTACAATTATAACATGGTTTTCAGGGGTGGTAAAACAGTCTGGCAGCAAGATTCAGCACAGGTACGACATGAGGAACAGTTTTAGTTTGTGCTACATGGCATGTGGCGGCCCTCAATGCTTTAGTCAGTCCACAATGAGTTTACAGCATAGGGCTGTTAAAATTGCAGAACGGTAACTGCACAGAAAGGTTTGGCCTGGATAGTGTTCAGGTAAAGAGCTGGTCAGCACATGATTCCCTCATGGTGAGACTGTTGTGCAAGGTCTGGCAGTCAGTGAGTGGGACAGTGCATCGAGAGGACAAGCACTGGGTTAGAAAGGTGAGTGACTAGGGTGTGGGCTAGATCGATAGCGAACGAGGAAAAATCATTTAAAAAAATTTTAAATAATAAAACCGTCATAAAAATTGGGCCAGTAAAGGTTGTGAAATAACATGCAGAGCTTTGGATAAACACGTGAAAGTGGCAACAGCAACATTTATCCCAGGTACTATAGCAGAAGGAAAGTCAAAGGGATATTGCCAAAATGTTAACAAAATTCCTCAGTTTGAGTTGGATAGCAGCTGACCTACTATCTGAATTCAAAATGTTTAAACAGCACACGGGAGCTATGGTTTCTTGATTCAGATGTGTCCGAATCAGACAAACAAGCCATAAAATGTTGCCTGGCAATTGGGAATGAAGGACGCACAGCCTAACATGTCGGGATTAACAGCTGAAAAAGCCAAAATGCTTAGTATTGAAGAGCCGCTCGCAGATTGAGATAATAATTATTTTTTTAAATTTAAAGTACCCAATTCATTTTTTCCAATTAAGGGGCAATTTAGTGCGGCCAATCCGCCTAACCTGCACATCTTTGGGTTGTGGGGGCGAAACCCACGCAAACACGGGGAGAATGTGCAAACTCCACACGGACAGTGACCCAGAGCCGGGATTGAACCTGGGACCTCGGCGCCGTGAGGCATCAGGGCTAACCCACTGTGCCACCGTGCTGCCCGTCCAGCTGCAAAGAGTTGTGGACTGATCTAAACTGACCACATGGAACTGGTAAATTCAGGCAATAACATGAGGGGATTGGCAAACCAGAAAATGCCATTAACCTATAGAATGAGATGAAGAGCGGTGGATATGTATTTCACACTATCTGTCTTGTGGAAAATACAGATACCATCACACCTGCCAAAATGTTTGCCAAGATTCGAATGAGGTGTCCTACGAAAGTTGGTAACTACTCATTCTTGGCCAAGATTGACACAGGGGTAAGCGCCAACATACTAGCTCTGCAAATTCCAAATGAGATGTATCCTGAACATTATAAATTCTATCATGCTGTCCTCAGAAAAGAATGCACTGTCGGAAAAGGTTGTGGAGGCAGAACTAACTGCTGTGAAACTTTCTGTGTGCAATGGTTCACTAATTCCATGCACAGGATCCATAGTGCAATCCTGGAGTGCAATTACAATCAACCCTCCTAGGTATCTCAGACATTCTACATCATGGACACTAAAGGCCCAGCGATTGTAGGTCCGTCAGCATGCCATGACCTTGTACTAGAGACAATCCATGGAATCAGTCAGACCTCATACGGCAGATGAACCTCAAAAACTACGACCATCACCTCTGTTCGTGACCTAACGTTGAAATATCCAGAGGGTTGCGGCAAAATTGGCAGCTTTAAGAGAGCTGCAACATTACACTTGGGGGACAATGCAAATCATAGATCATAGAATTTACAGTGCAGAAGGAGGCCAATCGGCCCATCGAGTCTGCACCGGCCCTGGGAAAGAGCATCCCACTTAAATCTATCAATTGTTCTGGTACATTTTATGCAATGCAAATTGCAAAAACTACAAGAAGAAATGACAAAAAAAAGATCCCACATCACAGGAACTGTGGAAAACCATCTTGGAAGGTTGGCTTGATTCAATTCACTATGTCCACAAACATGTAAGACCATTTTGGCCTTACTGGGATAAGCCAGGCATCTCTTGGGGAGTCATTTTTAGAGGCAGGTAGATTATCATACTGGAATCTCTGCAACCTGATATTGTTCAATACGTTCATCACTCACGAATGGGCAATATAAACAATAACATTGAAGTTGTCATCAAGAAGTGCGAGGCAGGTCAGGAGCATATTTCAAGTCAGCACAGAAATATTGATTTCACCCAAAGTTCCTTGGTCCAAAATTGCATCCAAACCCTTTCATGTCCGTGGCACTATCTTCATCATCACCATCACTGCTCTACCAAGTAACCCATTATTCAACATTTGCACAATACATCAAGCACAACTGGCTCATGCACTCCGAGTACTATTCTCAGCTTCTATGGTGCTTCTATGGGAGATCATTATGGACAACGGTCCGCAATTTATTGGTAAGCCATTTCAGGATGTGTGTGAGAAGTGGAATATTGATCACACGCAATATTCTTCTCCTCATATCCCTAGATCCAGTGGCCGAGCTGAATGAATAATTCACACGATGAAATCCCTAAATCTCAAATCTGGACAGGCCAGGCAAGATCTACACATTGCAATGTTTATCTGAGAGTGGTATCTTTAAGTGCAACATCACCAGCAAAGCTCATGTTTGGCGGACTAGGGTACGCCAAGTTACCTACTCTTACCCATTCAACTCACACAGAAATTAGAGAGCAATGGGAAGAGGAGATGACCAATGTGCACGATAAAAATGTGGGTCCAAAATTGTCAAATTTAGTGTTCACATCCAGGATCCCACAGAAGGTACGTGGCAACAAGCTGATATAACAAGGATTTGTTCTGAGGGCGGCACGTTGCGCAGTGGTTAGCACTGAGACTACAGCACTGAGGATCCGGGTTCGAATCCTGGCCCTGGATCACTGTCCGTGTGGAGTTTACACATTCTCTCCGTGTCTGCGTGTGTTTCACCCCCACAACCCAAAGATGTGCGGGTTAGGTGGATTGGCCACACTAAATTGCTCTTCAATTGGAAAATAAAAATAATTTGGTACTCTAAATTTATTTTAAAAAAGGATTTGTTCTGAGCCAAGATCCTATGATGTTATTACAGACTTAGGGGCAGCGGTGAGATGTAATTGACAAATCTGATCTGTTCTAGCTCCTCAACCACCACGCAGTCCTATTGCATTGAGAACTGCGGGGGGGGATCTGTCCCCAGGGGGGCCTGGCCCGTGATCGGGGCCCACCGATCTGTGGGCGGGCCTGTGCCGTGGGGGCACTCTTTCCTTTTGCGCCGGCCTCTGTAGGGCTCCACCATGGCCGGCGCAGAGAAGAACCCCCCTGCTCATGCACAGGAACACACTGGCTGGTCTGCGCATGCGCCAACCCGCGCCGGCCAAGCTCCCGGAAGTGCGGAGGACTCCGCACCTTCCAGACGGCCCAACACCGGAGTGGTTCTCGCCGCTTTTGGCGCTGGCGTCGGGCCGTCCGGCCAGCCGCAGGAGAATCCAGCCCCTGGTTACCATTACAAGATATGCAAATTACTTTATGCTTTCAAGACTCACCGATTCACCAGTCCGATACACTTGTGTAATGGTAAAATGGTAACTAATCATGAACACATATTGTAAATAATTATGCTTCTTTGGAAAGGGGGGAGTATCTTTAAACAGAAAGGGGGATGTTGCACTCACCTTTAAGGGAAAGCAGCATGATATCACTAGAAGGGAAATGTGTCATGCAATCCAGTTTTTGTTTCACTTTTTTGCTGTGAGCAGAACACAGCTCACATCTCTGATATCTTCAAGTTTCTATCCATGTCTATATATATATTTTTATGTGCCAGGGTTTAATAAATGAACTCACGTCATGTTTACCCAAACCCTTATGAGTGATTGGTGCCTTTATGTAATCAGAGAAACAGAACATCAGTAAGCTCAGGCAGCACCTGTCAGGAAACTACAATTCAATTGATGTTTCAGATATAAAACCTTCCGAGGAGAAAAGGTAGCAGACAGGACCAGAAGTTTCAGAATGAGGGAAGAGGATTGTCAGCTTTTCGCAGACAAACATTCCCATTTGGCAAAATTGTGGGTGAAGGGGAGAAGGTGGAAATCATGACATCTGGCATTATTACGAATTGGGAGCTGCATTTACAACCCTGTACCCCTCAGTGAGCAGGAACATCTTCAGAATGGTGGGACAGGGACTGCACTCTGTGTTGCTTCTATGATTTCATGCTGATTTGTGTACTGACACACTCCATCTTCTCGTTGTATGAAGAGTTGAGACCCAAGGCCGTTGCTGCAACTCAGTGACTGTCGTCTGTGAGCACAGATTTCAAAACATGCACAGGCAAGATCATTGAAGGTTAAAATGAAACTCAATTCAATAAGTTAAAGTGCATACACGTTTTATTTATAACATGGAGTTGTATAGCCAAGGGCAAATATCAAAGTGTTAAAACATGTGGCTATCATTTAACAGCTTTTGCCCTCCCACAAGGAGCAGGTTTTTGAAATTTTACACAGTTGTGAACCTCGTAAGAGTCCCAGGCGTGCACTGAGATTTATTGCCATCTCTCAGTTAAGGTGTATTATAATATTACGCACTCAGTATCACTGACTGTTAAGAAACCTTTATAAGGTGCAGTTTTCTGAGAAATCAGTAGCAGTTGTAGTAAATCTCCACAAGTTATTTTTCTGTTGTTGAAACACTTCACTAATTACCAAATCCCAGCAGCTGCCAGATACTGATTAGTTTGCAACATCACTTGTGTCTGGTGTGAAATATTTCGAAGGGGCACAAATTCAATCTTTAAAAACTTGTCATCGCGTCAGTTTGAGAAAGTCTTTTCGGAGGACAGAATGATAGAATGTTTGTAACAGAGAGCGAGATCGTTCCACCTGCTGGGCCCATGCTGCTTCTCTGCAAGAACAAGTCAGCTAGTCCCACCCCCCCCGGGACAGCTCCGTGGTGCAGTGGTTAGCACTGCTGCCTCGCGGCGCTGAGGACCTGGGTTCGATCCCGACCCCTGCTCGCTGTCCGTGTGGAGTTTGCACATTCTCCCCGTGTCCGTTTGGGTTTCACGCCCACAATCCAAAGATGTGCAGGTTATCTGGATTGGCCTCGCTAAATTACCCCTTAATTGGAAAAAAATAATTGGGTACTCTAAATTTATTTGAAAAAAGTCCCACCCCCTGTCCTTTCCGTGCAACCCTAGAAATGTTATCCTTCAGGCGATTATCCAGTTCCCTTTTGAAGCTCCCAGTTAGTTCTGCCTCCACAACATTTTCCGACAGTGCATTCCCGATCCTAACCCCTTGCTGTGCAAAACGGATTTTCCTGATTTCATCTTGGTTCTTTTGCCAATCACCTTTAAATCTGCGTCCTCTGGTTCCCAATGATTCCATCAATGGGAAGAACTCTTAGCAAATAGAAAGACAGGTCATTGAGATAACTATTAAAATAAGGTTTCACCCAGTTCAACCCCCATATTTGAAGATCGTTATTTGCACATTGTCTTGGAGCAAGGTTTGTTATGAGCTACTGCTAGGATCCCAGTGTAAATTCTTTGCAACCTGTAGGACATGAGTTTTTTGATGAAAGAACTGACAATCTGAAAGGAGATTGGTGTGTGTGTATTTAACGTTTTATTGTTAAATTTTCCGATGCAATGTTTATTAGAAGTCAGGGTGGGTTTTCTGTATTACAAAGTGTGGCTACATTTCAAAAGTACTGCCCTGCCTGCAAAACACTTTGGAGTATAGCCTGAGTGGCTGCCGTCATTGTCCTGGTATTCTGTTGTCAGGTGGGAGGTGCTAGATCAGGCATTGTCAAACCCGGGGCGCGACCCGCAGGTGTGTCGCGGGCGGGTGTCGGGAGGGTCACGGAGCCGTCTGTCGCGGCGCTCCCGATCGCGCAAATCTGCGCGCTACAGCCGCAGCAGCCGGCTGTTAATAACGGCGGCTGCAAGCGGCCTTCAAAATGGCCACGAACATGTAAAAAAAATGCCGCGCATGTGCAAAACTATGGGCATGTGCGCCGATCATCTGGCATGCATGCGCAGTGCGGCCGCATTTTTTAAAAACGGTCGCAGCTTTTTGTTTTACAAGTTCGGTGGGGGGTTTATTCATTTTATTCATTTATTTTATTCATTTTATTTTTTTTACAAGTTCGGGGGGAGGGTTTATTTGATTAAGGTTTACCGGAAAGAAATGCAGAACTTTGGATAGATGGAGACTCCATACTTCCCGACACCGGGAGGCTTCACCTTCATCCAACAGGTTCCATTGGAGGAGCGTGTATGAGGGCCAAAGGGACCCAAAACCATTTCCTCCATTTTGTCAGCAGCAAACAAGGTAAGAGAAAATGGCGGGTCATGTAAGTCGGCCGGCGTGGGTCGCGAAGGCCGGCCGGCGTGGGTTGCGAAGGTCGGCCAGTTGGGTCCCGAAGGTTGGACCCGGTTGGTAAAAATGGGTCCCCGGACAAAAGGTTTGAAGAACACTGTGCTAGATGACGGGGTGTTGAGGCTCAAGTGCCACTTGTTGTGGACATGGTTTGTTTGGTGGGGAAGGGATTGAGCTCTTCAGCGAGGAGATTGGAATAGGAGAAAGGGACGGAGTCCATTCTGCGGTTGGAGTGTTGTGACTGGACATGGGGCAGGGGTTAGAGTCTGACCAGATTACAGAGAGGCGTTCACGTTGTATGTTAGCCAGAGTGGCTGAACAGTGCAGTGTGAAGGATGTGGAACTACAACCCTTCTACCACATGTTTAACAAAAAAGAAGAGAATAAAAGGGTCAACAGTAAAGTGAAACAGAGGGACATTATATTAGGCTATCGAGTGAACCGAAAGGAACACAGACATTATTATGACGATGGGGACCTGCATTTACAACTTTGTACTCTTCAATGGGCAAGAACATCTTCAGAATGTTGGAGCAGAGACTGCACTCTGATTTTGTGCGTATCACAGCTCTCTGAGGAAGACAATTCCAAGTAAGCCTGTCATTAAGTAAGGTGACCAAAACATTAACTCTAGGTCTGGTCTCACCAACGTTCTGTACAGTTGTCGCAAGACTTGCCTACTTTCCTTCTCCAGCCCCCTTACAATAAAGGCCAACATTCCGTTTGCCTTCCTAGTTACTTGCTGCATGTGCTAAGGTTTTGTGATTTCATGTACAAGGACTCCCAGATCCCTCTGCACTGCAGCTTTCTGCCGTCTCTCTCTCAATTTAAATAACATTATACTTTTCTACTGGTCGAAATCAGGAAGCTGCATTCCTGGCATTTTTCTTCTAAAGCAGTTGTTGCTTCAAACCTGTTCAGTGTCTGTATGGTGTCCTGCATCTTGCTTTCCACTGATCATATCCAAATAATGCTTAACCCCGCCCCCACAATCCCTGATTCCATTTAATCACAGCTAAATCTAAAAGGAGTGTCTGAATGCTTGCTGAGGACAACTTAAAGCCAAGTGACAGTTTTCAATCGTTACAACTTCAATTCTTTCCCTGGATTATTGCTTTTCCTGACATGTGCTTTGATAAACATGAGAATAAAATTGCCCCCATCATGTGACCAGTGCAGTAAATTTTGCAGTCACGGTAGACTGGAGTTGTTTCCTTGGTGCAGAGGAGACTGGGGGAGGGGGGGGGGGCATGATTGAGATGTATAAAATGATGAGGGGCATAGATAGAGAAGGCAGGAAGAAACCTTTCCACTTGGTAGAGGGATCACTGACCAGGGGGCATAGATTTAAGGTGAGGGACAGGAGGTTTAGAGGGGATGTGAGGAATAACTTTTTTACCCAGAGGGTGGTGGGAGTTTGGAACTCGCTGGCTGAAAGGGTGGTGGAGGCAGGGACCCTCAGAACATTTAAGGAATATTTAGATGTGCACTTGCGATGCCAGGGCAGGGAAGGCTTTGGGCCAAGTGCTGGGGAATGGGGTTAGAATAGTTAGGTGGTTGTTTTTGACAGGCACATACATGATGGGACAAGGAACCTTTCCTGTGCAGTAGATCTCTATCAGGCTTTGACTCTATGACAGACCATACACAATGTTGATCAATTTGTATGTAAAATCATCCCAGCTAATACATACTATCCAAACATCTCCAACAGCTCATTTGGTAAATGCACTCTATAATGTGGGTTAAATCACAAGCAGATCAGAAAGACTCGAGGAAGAGGATTATCCGTCAAGATTCCCACTTCTCGATCAACGTCGATGAACCCTCAGTGGTGGTAGATGTACGTGTGGGCATCAGAGGAAGACCAGATTAGGAAATAAACAAATGCTGGAAATGCTCAGCAGGTCAGGCAGCGACTGCGGAGAAGATTTAACCTGTCGGATTGTTGACTTGCCATCAGAACCCAGTTTGCTGACCCTCAGTGTGTGTGACCTGATGCACAAACCACGGCACCTGGTTGTGATGAGGAATGAAAATTAGTGCTCCTTAAAACAGGAAGCCAGCGGGTAATGTGGGGGGAGAAGCCAATGAAAGAATAATTTTACCTGAGACAGGTCAAATGATCTGTTCTTGTTCAGGACCTCGGTTAGACAGTATTGAAGAGCATCGGCAAACACAGTGTAATTTACCGTGACCTCTGACTTAATCGGTATGCAAATCTGCCGTGCCACAGAAAAATGGAGTATGCTTCGTTATTATTGTAAGTTCCCAAACTCAGTTCTGTATTTGAGGCGGGGCAAAGGCAGGACATTGCAAAGAAGCTAGAAGTGCTAGAAGGGCAGGAAGAATGTCAAAGCCATTTATGTTTGCTCAGAGTTGTGTATCTTTTTGGGGAACCAAATGGACAGTTTTGCTAACTTGCGGTGTTTCAGCTGGAGATTGAAACGTGGTACAGGAGGCCCAGAGCAGGCGGAGATTGAGAATTAATTTGGAAAAAGAAACATTATGCATTTTATGAATTTTGCAGTTGCTGAAGACTGTGCACCCCTTTAAATGCATTTAAAAAGCGGGTGCTCTACATTTATCCTGGTTGTTAATGCCTATTATTCAGCATCAGAGAAGAGATTCATTTCCCAATACAGTGATCTTGCCATTGTTAAATCAACCTGTATAAAGCCACGACCGGGTCTGAAACATACCCAGACATTCTCGGATACTTCTACAATATCAATGAGCTCCTGCACCGTGGTTCAAGTGGCTGGCAACTTATTGTTATTCTGTACACAGCAGCAGCTTGTTGCAGCTCTGATTTTCAGACTGCTTCAGTAGTGTAGCGAGACAGGACATGGTTTATGTGACCATCGCACATGTTGGAATCCTTGCATGTGACAGGAAATTGCTCGCCCGCTTGTGCTGGCCTGTGGTTGCTTTGTTTTATTTCAGCGAGCCCCATAATATTTTAAGGGGGGGGGGGGCTTTATTCGTCATTATTCCTCATTAATGATGTTCTATATTTTTGCCTCAAGTATTGGAAAAATGGGGACGACATGTTCGTAGAGGTCTTGCGTGTGGTTAATGAGGTTTGGGAAATTCTTGACACTCAATGAATGTAAATGTGAGACACTCCGACTAGACTTCGGTAGACATGCCCTTTGACATAAAGTTGGGTAATTACATTCTGACAGAGGTGAAAGCCTTGAAAGTTCAGGGTAACACTCGGGCGGCACGGTGGCACAGTGGTTAGCACTGTTGCCTCATGGCGCCGAGGACCCGGGTTCCATGTGGAGTTTGCACATTCTCCCCTTGTCTGTGTGGATCTCACCCCCACAACCCAAAATGATGTGCAGGTTAGGTGGATTGGCCACGCTACATTGTCCCTTAATAACAAAAACGTTCAGGGTACACAAATTAAACTTTTCGGCTATACCCGCTGGTGGGACTTTCCAGTCCTGACCCCCCTCCCATGGTGGGTTTCCTGGCGTTGGGGTTGGCGAGCCATGTAAATGGCCATTGACTTCGATGGGACCGGAATATCCTGCTGGCGGCCAGTGGCTTGCTGCCTCCGATGCAAGAAAGCCCCGCCGTGAGGATGGTGGGAAATGCTGCTCATTCTGGGACTGGTTGTTGATCCACACTGGCCGCCCCTGTTCCCTGGTCAAATGAACTGTGTCTTCCCCCCCTGCTGATTGCACTCGCAATTGAACCATTGACCATCGCGTTAAGAGGTTCATGGGGTATGGAAAGGGATAGTGCGGGGGGGGGGGACGGGGGGGGGGGGGACGGGACGACGACAGAACATAGGGTGTCCTTATATTTTACAAACTGGGCAGAGATAAAGAGTTACATTCCGCACAAAGAATTAATCAAAGCTCTATTTTTGTTTTATAAATCTGCCGATTACTTGTAATTATACGTGTCGGAACCGAGTGTGTCAATAGGGGGAATACTGGAGCTGCTTCGGGTGTTTGGGTCTTTCACGGGGTACAAATTAAATCCAGACAAGAGTGAGTATTTTGTGGTGTCTCGGCCGGGGGTGGGGGCAGGAGTGAGGGTCTGCCATTCCGTAGGGCAAGGACTCACTTTAGATACCGGGGGGTGCAGGTTGCCCGGGATTGGGGGGGAAGGGGGCTCCGCAGGTACAACATTTCTAGTTTGGTGGGGAGGGCGAAAGCTGAACTGGCAAGGTGGGACGGTCTCCCTCTGTAACTGGCGGGTCGGGTACAGGCGGTTAAAATAAATGTTTTGGCGCGATTCCTGTTTATTTTCCAATGCCTGCCGATTTTCCTGCCAAAGTCATTTTTTTAGAGAGATTGAAAGGATGATTACCTCGTTCATATGGGGTGGGAAGGTGGCCAGGATTAGAAAGGTGCTACTACAGAGAGGAAGGCAGGCAGGGGGTTTGGGTCTTCCGAACCTGATGTATTATTACTGGGCGGTGAATGTGGAGAAGGTACGGAGCTGGGTCAGAGGGGTTGACTCCCAATGGGTCAGAATGGAGGAGAGTTTGGATACGGGGGTCGGGATTGAAGGTGCTAGCAACAGCGCCGCTCCCGATGGCCCCGGGGAGATATTCAGGGAGTCCGGTAGTAATAGCTTTGTTGAGAATTTGGGGGCAGTTTCGCCAGCACTTCGGGTTGGGGCAGGGTCAAGGGAAATGCCAATTTGGGGGAACCATAGATTTGATGTGGTAAGTGGGATGGAAATGTTTGGAGACGGGAAGAGAAAGGAATTAGGACACTAAAAGATTTGTTTCTTGGGGGTCGGTTTGCAGGATTGAGGGAGCTGGGAGTGAAGTATGGGCTGGAGCAGGGGGAAATATTTAGATACAAGCAGGTTCGAGACTTTGCCAGAAAGGAGATACAGAGCTTCCCGGTGGAGCAGGCTTCCACGTTGCTGGAGGAGGTACAGACGACAGGGGAACTGGAGAAGGGGGTAGTATCGGCAGTTTAGGGAGCTATTTTGGAAGAGGAGAAGGCGCCGCTGGAAGGGATCAAGGCAATGTGGGAGGAAGAGTTGGGAGAGGGTATGGAGGAGGGGTTCTGGTGTGAGGTGCTCCGGAGAGTGAATGCCTCCACCTCGTGTGCGAGGTTGGGGCTGATACAGCTGAAGGTGGTATATAGAGCGCACCTCACGAGGGCGACGATGAGCCGGCTCTTTGAGTGGGTAGAAGATGTATGTCAACGTTGCGGGGGGGGGGCTCCGCTAATCACGTTCATATGTTTTGGTCCTATCCAAAGCTGGAGGATTACCGGAAGGAGGTTTTTAGGGTAATCTCTAAAGTGGTGCACGTGAAACTGGACCCGGGCCCTCGGGAGGCCATATTCGGGGTGTCGGACCAGCCGGGGTTGGAAACAGGCGTGGAGGCAGATGTTGTAGACTTCGCCTCGTTGATCGCTCAAAAGCTAGGATGGAGATCAACTTCTCCACCCTGTGGCCTGACGTGGTGGGGGGACCTGCTGGTATTCTTGACTCTTGATAAGGCCAAATTTGAAATGAGGGGAAGGATGAAGGGGTTCTACAATTCATGGGCTTTATTCATTATGCACTTTCGATAATTGGATTACATCGAACATTGGGGGTGACGGGGCTGGGTTGCTTGGGGGGGGAGGGGGACTGTATGTGTTAATGGTGACTATGGGTGATTCCTGGGGCGGGATTCTCCGTCCCCCCGCCGGGTCGGAGAATCGCTGGGGGACAGCGTGAATTCCGCCCCCGCCGGCCGCCGAATTCTCCGGCACCGAAAATTCGGCGGGGGCGGGAATCGCGCCGTGTCAGTCGGCGAGCCTCCCCTGGTGATTCTCCGGCCCGTGATGGGCCGAAGTTCCGCTGCTGTCATGCCAGTCCCGCCGGCGGGAATTAAACCACCTCTCTTACCGGCGGGACTGGCGGCGCGGGCCGGGGGGACTGTCCGGGGTCCATACTGCCCGGGGTCCACACCGCCCGGGGTCCACACCGCCCGGGATCCACACTGCCCGGGATCCACACTGCCCGGGGGGGGGGGGGGGGGGGGGGGTTCCACACTGCCCGGGGTCCACACTGCCCAGGGGGGGTCCACACTGCCCGGGGCCCACACTGCCCGGGTCCACACTGCCCGCCGCCCACACTGCCCGGCGCCCACACTGCCCGGGGTCCACACCGCCCGGGGTCCACGCTGCCCGGGGCCCACACTGCCCGGGGTCCACACTGCCCGGGGTCCACACCGCACGGGGCCCACACCGCCCGTGGCCCACACCGCCCGGGGTCCACACCGCCCGGGGTCCACACTGCCCGGGGTCCACGCTGCCCGGGGTCCTGCTCCCAGGGCCCCTGCATAACCTCCCTATTGGCCATGGTTCGCACGCTCCCGCTCAATTGGCCCAGAGCTGGTCAGTTGGTCAGTCAAGCCCGCCTCTTAAAGGGCCCATGCGATCACGCTAACTTCAAGATGCTTTGCAGTAAAGTTTATGTCTTCTGGGTTAAAGTATGAGCTCATTACAGTGTGTGGAATTCCTTTCTCATTCAGTGCCAGCATATAATATCTCACAGCGTATAATATTACACTGAAACAGCACTGGAACAAAACTGTATCTAAAAAAAAGGTTAATAAAAGTAAGAATGTTCGGCTTGGCACAGACTGAGCTTGTAAAGTTATTGTTTATCACCATCAATCTATGAAGCAAATAAACTATTTATAGAAGTCTGGATCCATCCCATTTTAGACATTTGTTTCATTGCCCTGAATGGGAAATAAAATCAGATTTGCTCTCATCTAATTTGCCACACCCATGGAGAACATTTTTAAAATAAATTTAGAGTACCCAATTATTTTTTTCTAATTAAGGAGAAATTTAGCGTGGTTAATCCACACACATCTTTTTGGGTTGTGAGGGTGAGACCCACGCAGACACGGGGAGAATGTGCAAACTCCAGATGGACAGTGACCCGGGGCCGGGATCGAACCTGGTACCTCGGCGCCGTGAGGCAGCAGTGCTAACCACTGCGCCACCGTGCTGCCCCACGGAGTACAAAAACACTATACATCGCCTTTAATGCTGAAAAGATGTGATTACAGTTATCGGCAACTTAGGTTTGTAAAAATGTGGTATTGTTTAATGCCAGATCTTATAAGTGGTGCTGTCAAATATACCACTGCACAACACAGTAATTAATGGTCTTCTCGGTTTGTACTGTAGTTGCAAAAATTGCTTTCAACTGTGCAATCACCATTAGGAGCCTGCCTCTCATATTGAGCCTTAATTCAACCTTTCACATCAACTCTCGAATTGATGAATTACAGGCCTAAGGAATTTTTTGTTTGTTTGTTTTAAAAATACCTACGTGACTAAAGTCAGGTTTACCCACAGTATGTGATATTTAAGTCAGGTTGAGCAACAAGAAAGAAATGAATGCCACTATCAGCAGACAGCATTAGATTAGCTGGGTTAGTATTATTTAAAATATATTTTTATTAAACCTTTGAAATTTTATACCAAAAAGTACACAAAATACAAAATATGCAAGCCACAACAATAAACTAAAAGAACAAAACTAATAAGCCAATAAACTAATGCCCTGCCTCCCCTCCCACTTATAAAGATCTGGCTTGAAACAACACTGTCTTTGTGCACCTTCCATGACTGATTTCCCATCTATTATTAAACAATATTAGACTTGTCTGGCTAAAGTAGCAAGGAATTGAATGCACTGGTTATAGATCTATAATTCCTAGCAGCATCTGTGCAGGGAGAAAAAGAGTTAGCAATCACATTTCAACTCCAGTATTGGACTCAAAACGTTGGGCGTAATTCTCATTTTGGGGGACTAAGTGTTAAGGCCGGGATTTAAAAGCGTGCCGTTTGCGATCCTGTTGGGGGCGCTATTTCAGGAGCAATTCAGGACATGCTAATAGGCCAACACTCTGGACACGTGAATGTAGAGGAATTCTCATTCCCGCCGGTGTCGGATTCGCTGGGGCCAGATTTGATGCTGGGGAGCTTGATGAGCTGGAGATGCTTATATGCACCTCACACACCCTCATTCCAACCAAGAAGGTGGCCCCACCAAGAGCAACACCATGCTTCGCAGAGAGGATGTTGGATGCGGTGGGGGTGATACGGGACACTCTCTCCCCCAGGGTAGGCAGGAGGCTACCGCCCGCAGACATTAACCGGGCCTGGGTGGAGGTGGCCAAGGCGTTCAGTGCGGTGAGCCACACCAGATGGACTGGCACGGAGTGCTGCAAGAAGATGAATGGCCTCCATAGGGCATCTCGGGTGAGTCACCATATCTGTTCCCCTGGCATCACTTCTGTCCTCCACTCCCATGCAGGCCACTGAAAACCTACCGGCCTGCGCCTCCCTCACATCCCATCCTGCGCCAAACCCTAACACCTGTATTGTCCTCTTTGGCCAGATGCCTTGTACATACATTCCACCAGCTACAGACCCTCCATGTAACTCGCCTCCATACTTAAGGCTTTTGTGTGGGCAAGTCCTACAGATGTGGGTGAGGCAGGGAAGTGTGCGTCTGCTGGGAGCTTAGCTGCCGTGTGAGGTGGGTCCTGGGTGTGACACACAGGTTGTGACAACCTGACCGGGGTCAGGATGGATGGAGCAGGGGCGCGGTGGACAGTCAGGACTTGGAGACAGCTGGTAGTCCTGCGAGGTGGGCCAGCTGATAGTGTCACTGGTGAGGTCTCTGCCCTGTGTGGCAGTGTGCCAGGGAGGATGCCAAAGGCCACAGCGCATGTGTCCTTTGTTTGGGGTGAGCTCTGCTATTCCCCTGCTTCCCCTGCAGTGGGGCTGAGTTTCTGATGAGTGAACTGAGGAGTGGCAGCACCTGGTGAGCCACTGATTGAGCTTGGCCACGCCCATCCCGGTGGTGGGTCAGCTGGGGTCAGAGCGTTACCAGAGGTGCCACCTGGGTGGGCTCCCAAATGACTAGAGGCTTTGTGCCGGTTAAAATGGAGAAAGGCACCAACGGTCGAAAACCCTATTCGACCAAGCACTCCACTGAAGAATGGCTCATTGAACATCTCTGTGCAATGCCCTGAATATTGTCGTTTAGCTGGAAACGTACAGGGCGGGATTCTCCAAAATGGAGGCAGAGTGTCTGCCCCGTCGTGAACGCTGTCGCGTTTCACGCCGGTGCGAAACGGGCGCGGGCACTGCCGATCCTGGCCCCCCACAGGGGGAACCGCTGGAGCGGTTCACGCCTCCTCTCCCCCTCCTCCTCCCACAGGCCGCCCCCCCGACCCTGCGCGCAGAGTTCCCGCCGGCTGCGAGCAGGTGTGAACGGCGGCGGCGGGACGCTGCAGTTTCCGCGCGGCCGCTCGTCCCGCCAAGGCCGGAGAATCGGCAGGCCTGCCGCGCACGGCGGCCCGCGACCGACACCGCGCCAAACGCGCCGACGCAAACTGCGCCGACTCTCCGCTCCATGGAGAATCGCGTGCCGGCGTCGGGGGGGCGTGGCGCGGTCGGGGCGATTTTCCGGCCCGGTGCAGGGCTCGGAGAATCCCGCCCACAATCTCAGTTACATTATATCAAGAGTGACTGAGCAATGATCAACACTTTTGACAAATTTGACAAACTGCAATTTTAAATTCCAAGTGACAAGGAAGTCCACGAACTCTGACCCAATGTCAACAGGTAGTCTCAGGAACGGAGAATCGAGTCGCAAGTATTTAAACTCTAAATTTGTTCCCATGCTAACCACACATGGGAGTGGAAAAGCCATTGGACTGGTCAATGACCCTGAGGTACCCTCAATAACGACGCTTAGAGTGTAAACGGTAAAGAAGGCTTTATTAGACTAAGAACTATGCTAGAGCTGAGACAAGTGCTGACTGCTGCACAGCCCATGAGGCAGCCCTTTATAGATGGCTCACAGATGGGCGGAGCCAGAGGCGGAGTCCCCAGAGTTCCAAGGCCGGTCTTAAAGGGGACACCACCTTACATGATGATAAGGCAGTAACCGTTCATCACAGACTCCTGTTTGGTTAGCTCAGTTGGCTGGACTGCTGGTTCGTGATGTAGAGCGCGACCAACAGCGCGGGTTCAATTCCTGTACCGGCTGAGGTTACCGTGAAGCCTTCTCAACCTGGCCCCTTGCCTGAGCTGTGGTAATTCAAGTTAAACCACCAGCAGTCAGCTCTCAAAGGGGATAGCAGCATATGGCCCCCTGGGACTATGGCGGCTCTCATTTCCATTCCACTACGAGCGACGACTCCATGCAGGGACAATCAACACCAGAGAAGGACGGAAGGAAGAAACAGTATGCGAGAGCCATCTTTGTGACGACAGAACAGAGAGACTCAGAGAATCGAACCCACGGTTCAATCAAACCATCTTTTTGGGTAGTATACCTGAATCTTGGGGTGTTTCTGGTATCATGTATTTTGGGTTAATTTCAGGGTTAATTGTGTGTTTAATAAAGATTGTTGAACTTGAAGCAAAAAACTTTCATTCAACCACCAATGTACAAAACTCCGTCAAAGAGTGCGTCTCCATCTTTGCACTGTTGGTCTAAACATTTACAATGTATTAGAGTGAGGTATACAAATTAAACATTGATGACATTTTATGGCGTTGCTTCACTTGCCACGTATAGAACCTGCTGTACTACACAAGCAATTCATTCATGCAATAATTTACATAATTTCCTGAAAAAAGGCACATCAAGTAACGTTCAAAGGCAGGAAGTGGCTGTAGAACATGGAAGTGACGAATTCCTTTTTCTGTCATGTTATTAATCTTTTAATAATCTTTATTATTGTCACAAGTAGGCTTACATTAACACTGCAATGAAGTTGCTGTGAAAAGCCCCTAGTCGCCACATTCCGGCGCCTGTTCGGGTACACTGAGGGAGAATTCAGAATGTCCAATTCACCTAACCTGCACGTCTTTTGGGACTTGAGGGAGGAAACCGAAGCACCCGGAGGAAACCCACGCAGACACGGAGAGAACGTGCAGACTCAGCACAGACAGTGACCCAAGCCGGGAATCGAACCCGGGACCCTGCCGCTGTGAAGCAACAGTGCTGACCACTGTGCTCTCGTGTGTGACTGTCACTGCACAGAGTTATTGTCTTACATTCCGGATGAGCAGTTTTCAAAATTCAGGATTGCTTCCTTGCATTCTCATTTTCGCATCTTGCTTCATGATGCATTCTTTGCCTGACCTGTTCTGTCATGTCCTCGCCTTTTGCATATAAAATTAGAACTGATCAGGTGCTGATATTACAGCTAATTGGCATGTGAAATGTGGTGATTGCTGTGTGACCTCCACAGCTGTCTGCTGGATCTACAATTGTATACGACAGAAAACCCAAGTCTCAATCAGCTTTGACCCCGCAGTCCACTCTGATATCCTTGACTGGTTGCTTCCAATATAAAGGAATTCACCACAATTCCATGTCCTGCATCCCTTCTTCTCTGGAGTAATCCTTGCTTCAAAGGGTGCACCCACGGAAACTGGAAGAGAGGCATTATAAGTCAAGGAGAAGTGAAGTATGTTGTCCTGATAATCGGCAGTGCTCTTCACAATGGTGGGAGAGCTCTTACTGTCTATGATTTCCTTCAAACGTATTCTCTGTCTCTTTCCGGAAGGTGTTTAATTCTGTGGACATGAGCATTGAACCATCCTCTACGACCTTGCTCTGCTGCCCAGTGAGTGATAAGAGTGGGGAAAACACCCAGGAGAGGCCAGTTTGGATGACTTTCTCCTTACGTCAGTGGTGCAGAGGGCATCTTTTGTGTCCACATTAACATCCAATTCAATCCAAATGGAAGGATTGCACCTCACCTGATCAGAGCAGTTCTTTTTTTTAAAATAATATTTTATTGAAAATTTTTGGTCAACCAACACAGTACATTGTGCATCCTTTACACAACATTGTAACAATACAGATAATAATGACCTTTTTTATTTAAACAAAAACAACAACAAATAAATAAATATTAAATAACAAAAAAAAAAGATAGAAACTAGCCCTAATTGGCAACTGCCTTGTCTCAGGCCACACCCCCCCATCCCCCCCCATCCCTCCCCCCACCCAAATCCTGGGCCGCTGCTGCTGCCTTCTTTGTTTTCCCCCATCTATCTTTCCGCAAGATATTCGACGAACGGTTGCCACCGCCAAGTAAACCCTTGAGCCGACCCCCTTAGGACGAACTTAATCCGCTCTAACTTTATGAACCCCGCCATATCATTTATCCAGGTCTCCACCCCCGGGGGCTTGGCTTCTTTCCACATTAGTAATATTCTGCGCCGGGCTACTAGGGACGCAAAGGCCAAAACATCGGCCTCTTTCGCCTCCTGCACTCCCGGCTCTTGTGCAACCCCAAATATAGCCAACCCCCAGCTCGGTTCGACCCGGACTCCTACTACTTTCGAAAGCACCTTTGTCACCCCCATCCAAACCCCTGTAGTGCCGGGCATGACCAAAACATATGGGTATGATTCGCTGGGCTTCTCGAGCACCTCGCACACCTATCCTCCACCCCAAAAAATTTACTGAGCCGTGTTCCAGTCATATGTGCCCTGTGCAATACCTTAAACTGAATCAGGCTTAGTCTGGTGCACGAGGACGACGAGTTTACCCTGTTTAGGGCATCTGCCCACATCCCCTCCTCGATCTCCTCCCCTAGCTCTTCTTCCCATTTCCCTTTTAGTTCGTCCATCATAGTCTCCCCTTCGTCTCTCATTTCCCTATATATATCCAACACCTTACCGTCCCCCACTCATTTCTTTGAGATGACTCTGTCCTGCACCTCTTGTGTCGGGAGCTGCGGGAATTCCCTCACCTGTTGCCTCGCAAAAGCCCTCAGTTGCATATACCTGAATGCATTCCCTTGGGGCAACCCATATTTCTCGGTCAGCGCTCCCAGACTCGCAAACTTCCCATCCACAAATAGATCTTTCAATTGCGTTATACCTGCTCTTTGCCACATTCCATATCCCCCATCCATTCCCCCCGGGGCAAACCTATGGTTGTTTCTTATCGGGGACCCCCCCAGTGCTCCGGTCTTTCCCCTATGTCGTCTCCACTGTCCCCAAATCTTCAGTGTAGCTACCACCACCGGACTCGTGGTATAGTTCCTTGGTGAGAACGGCAATGGGGCTGTCACCATAGCCTGCAGGCTGGTCCCCCTACAGGACGCCCTCTCTAATCTCTTCCACGCCGCTCCTTCCTCCTCTCCCATCCACTTACTCACCATTGAAATATTAGCGGCCCAATAATATTCACTTAGGCTCGGTAGTGCCAGCACCCCCCCCCCAACCCCACTACGCTGTAAGAATCCCTTCCTCACTCTCGGAGTCTTCCCGGCCCAAACAAAACCCATGATACTCTTTTCTATCCTTTTGAAAAAAGCCTTCGTGATCACCACCGGGAGGCACTGAAACACAAAGAGGAATCTCGGGAGGACCACCATCTTAACCGCCTGCACCCTCCCTGCCATTGACAATGCTACCATATCCCATCTCTTGAAATCTTCCTCCATCTGTTCCACCAACCGCGTCAAATTTAGCCTGTGCAATGTGCCCCAATTCTTAGCTATCTGGATCCCCAGGTAACGAAAGTCTCTTGTTACCTTCCTCAACGGTAGGTCTTCTATTTCTCTACTCTGCTCCCCTGGATGCACCACAAACAGCTCACTCTTCCCCATGTTCAATTTATACCCTGAAAAATCCCCAAATTCCCCAAGTATCCGCATTATTTCTGGCATCCCCTCCGCTGGATCCGCCACATATAGTAGCAGATCATCCGCATATAAAGATACCCGGTGTTCTTCTCCTCCCCTAAGTATTCCCCTCCATCTCTTGGAACCTCTCAGCGCTATCGCCAGGGGCTCAATCGCCAGTGCAAACAGTAATGGGGACAAAGGACATCCCTGCCTTGTCCCTCTATGGAGCCGAAAATATGCCGATCCCCGTTCATTCGTGACCACACTCGCCACTGGGGCCCTATACAACAGCTGCACCCATCTAACATACCCCTCTCCTAACCCAAATCTCCTCAACACCTCCCACAGATAATCCCATTCCACTCTATCAAATGCTTTCTCGGCATCCATCGCCACTACTATCTCCGTTTCACCCTCTGGTGGGGGCATCATCATTACCCCTAACAACCTCCGTATGTTCGTGTTCAGCTGTCTCCCCTTCACAAACCCAGTTTGGTCCTCATGAACCACCCCCGGGACACATTCCTCTATTCTCATTGCCATTACTTTGGCCAGGACCTTGGCATCCACATTGAGGAGGGAAATTGGTCTGTAGGACCCGCATTGTAGCGGATCCTTTTCCTTCTTTAAAAGAAGCGATATCGTTGCTTCTGACATAGTCGGGGGCAGTTGTCCCCTTTCCTTTGCCTCGTTAAAGGTCCTCGTCAGTAGCGGGGCGAGCAAATCCAAATATTTTCTGTAAAATTCAACTGGGAATCCGTCCGGTCCCGGGGCCTTTCCCGTCTGCATGTTCCTAATTCCTTTCACCACTTCTTCTACCGTGATCTGTGCTCCCAATCCCATCCTTTCCTGCTCTTCCACCTTGGGAATTTCCAGCCGATCCAAAAAATCCATCATTCTCTCCCTCCCATCCGGGGGTTGAGCTTCATACAATTTTTTATAAAATGTCTTGAACACTTCATTCACTCTCTCCGCTCCCCGCTCCGTCTCTCCATTTTCGTCTCTCACCCCCCCTATTTCCCTCGCTGCTCCCCTTTTCCTCAATTGGTGTGCCAGCAATCTGCTCGCCTTCTCTCCATATTCATACTGTACACCCTGCGCCTTCCTCCATTGTGCCTCTGCAGTGCCTGTGGTCAGCAAGTCAAATTCCACATGCAGCCTTTGCCTTTCCCTATACAGTCCCTCCTCCGGTGCTTCCGCATATTGTCTGTCCACCCTCAAAAGTTCTTGCAGCAACCGCTCCCGTTCCTTACTCTCCTGCTTCCCTTTATGTGTCCTTATTGATATCAGCTCCCCCCTAACCACCGCCTTCAACGCCTCCCAGACCACTCCCACCTGAACCTCCCCATTGTCATTGAGTTCCAAGTACTTTTCAATGCATCCCCTCACCCTTAGGCACACCCCCTCATCCGCCATTAGTCCCATGTCCATTCTCCAGGGTGGACGCCCTCTTGTTTCCTCCCCTATCTCCAAGTCTACCCAGTGTGGGGCATGATCCGAAATGGCTATAGCCGTATATTCCGTTCCCCTCACCCTCGGGATCAATGCCCTACCCAACACAAAAAAGTCTATGCGTGAATAGACTTTATGGACATAGGAGAAAAACGAGAACTCCTTACTCCTAGGTCTACTGAATCTCCACGGGTCCACCCCTCTCATCTGCTCCATAAAATCCTTAAGCACCTTGGCTGCTGCCGGCCTCCTACCAGTCCTGGACTTCGACCTATCCAGCCTTGGTTCCAACACCGTGTTGAAGTCTCCCCCCATTATCAGCTTTCCGGTCTCTAGGTCTGGGATGCGTCCTAGCATTCGCCTCATAAAATTGGCATCGTCCCAATTCGGGGCATACACGTTTACCAACACCACCATCTCTCCCTGTAATTTGCCACTCACCATCACGTATCTGCCCCCGTTATCCGCCACTATAGTCTTTGCCTCGAACATTACCCGCTTCCCCACTAATATAGCCACCCCCCTGTTTTTCGCATCCAGCCCCGAATGGAACACCTGCCCTACCCATCCTTTGCGCAACCTAACCTGGTCTATCAGTTTCAGGTGCGTTTCCTGTAACATAACCACATCTGCTTTAAGTTTCTTAAGGTGTGCGAGTACTCGTGCCCTCTTTATCGGCCCGTTAAGCCCCCTCACGTTCCACGTGATCAGCCGAGTTGGGGGGCTTCCCACCCCCCCCCCTTGCCGGTTAGCCATCATCTTTTTCCAGCTTCTCACCCAGTTCCCACGCAGCTGTATTTCTCCCAGACGGTGCCCCCCCGCCCATCCTTTCCCGTACCCACTCCCCCCTTTCCCCAGCAGCAGCAACCCAGTAATTCCCCCCTCCCCCCCCCCCCCCGCTAGACCCCCCGCTAGCGTAATTACTCCCCCCATGTTGCTCCCAGGAGTCAGCAAACTCTGGCTGACCTCGGCTTCCCCCCGTGATCACGGCTCGCCCCGTGCGGCGCCCCCTCCTTCCTGCTTCTCTATTCCCGCCATAATTATCATAGCGCGGGAACCAAGCCTCTCCCTCGGCCCCGCCTCCCATGGCCAACGCCCCATCTCCTCTCCCTCCCCACCTCCCCCCATCACCACCTGTGGGAGAAAGAAAAGTTACCATACCGCAGGATTAATCATACAATCCCTCTTCGCCTCCCCCCCCCCCACTCATCCCACCACTTTGTCCAAACGTTCATTTTCGTAGTCCAATCATTCCATTTTTTCTTCTACAATAAAAGTCCACGCTTCATCCGCCGTCTCAAAGTAGTGGTGCCTCCCTTGATATGTGACCCACAGTCTTGCCGGTTGCAGCATTCCAAATTTTATCTTCTTTTTGTGAAGTACCGCTTTGGCCCGATTAAAGCTCGCCCTCCTTCTCGCCACCTCCGCACTCCAATCTTGATAGATGCGGATCACCGCGTTCTCCCATTTACTACACCGAGTTTTCTTCGCCCATCTAAGGACCATTTCTCTATCCTTAAAACGGAGAAATCTCACCACTATGGCTCTGAGAGCTTCTCCTGCTCTTGATCCTCGCACCATAACTCGGTATGCTCCCTCCACCTCCAACGGACCCGTCGGGGCCTCCACTCCCATTAACGAGTGCAGCATCGTGCTCACATATGCCCCGACGTCCGCCCCCTCCACACCTTCAGGAAGGCCAAGAATCCTCAAGTTGTTCCTCCTTGCGTTGTTTTCCACTGCCTCCAACCTCTCCACAGATCGTTTCTGGTGTGCCTCCTGTATCTCCGACTTCACCACCAGGCCCTGTATATCGTTTTCATTCTCTGCTGCTTTCGCCTTCACGACCCGAAGCTCCTGCTCCTGGGTCTTTTGTTCCTCTTTCAGCCCTTCAATCGCCTGTAATATCGGGGCCAACAACTCTTTCTTCATTTCCTTTTTTATCTCCTCCACGCAGCGTTTCAAAAACTCTTGTTGTTCAGGGCCCCATATGAAACTGCCACCTTCCGACGCCATCTTGGTTTCTGCTTGCCTTCCTTGCCGTTGTTCCAAAGGATCCGCTGCAATCCGGCCACTTTCCTCTCCTTTTTCCATCCGTGTCCAGGGGGAACACCCTTCTGGTTTACCGCACGGTGTTTTTAGCCGTTAAAATTGCTGTTGAGGCTCCTATCAAGAGCCCAAAAGTCCGTTCCACCGGGAGCTGCCGAAACGTGCGACTTAGCTGGTCATCGCCGCACCCGGAAGTCGATCAGAGCAGTTCTGTGCCATTCATTAATTTTGTTAGTACAGCATGCGCCATTTTTTTTTTTTACTGAAGTAAAACACTCCAGCTGCTGGAAATCTGAACTAAAATCAGAAAATGCTCGAAAAATACTCAGCAAATCTGACAGCTTCTGTGGAGAGAGGGAGAGTTAAAGTTTCAAGTCTGTGACCGTTCTGACAAGCATTCTAAGTTGCATAGCCTGCTGAGTACTTCTATAGCGTTTTCAGTTTTTAGTCTGTTCTCACTATTTTCTCCAGTTTTTTTTAATGGAGATGTTCTGTCGAAGAAGAATTGATTTTGGAATGTAACTCTCCTCATGAATTTCAATATCTCTTACTCAAGAAGAAATGTCCCAGTACAAAAGTAGCTTCCCGACTGCTGGGGAAATCCCAATTTAAGAATGTATTACGTTAAAGTGGTTAGCACTGTTGCTTCGCAGCTCCAGGGTCCCGGGTTCTATTCCCGGCTTGGGTCGCTGTCTGTGCGGAGTCTGCACGTTCTCCCCGTGTCTGCGTGGGTTTCCTCCGGGTGCTCCGGTTTCCTCCCATAAGTCCAGAAAGACGTGCTGTTAGGTGAATTGGACATTCTGAATTCTCCCTCGGTGTACCCGAACAGGCGCCGGAATGTGGCGACTAGGGGATTTTCACGGTAACTTCATTGCACTGTTAATGTCAGCCCACTTGTGACAATAAAGATGATTAAAAATTAAAACCAACACCGTCATGTGCAATTGTGAAGATGTACTTCCTGGAGGCTTCTTCAGTTGAACAAACAAACTTTATTTGCAGGGTTGCTTCACCAGCTGCACGCTTCGAGCTAGCTCACAGTACACTCTTTCTAACTCGGAAAACTCCTTCCCTTAGATAGATTCTACCATGCTCGGTGTTGGTTGGCTGTTCAGACCATGTTACCGCTACTCAGTTTATGGGATCTTATTGTGTACAAATTGGTGATGGCATTTGTGTATAAAACAACTGTAACTGGACTGTGTGCTATGTAGAGTGGGATCTTTGGAGGTCTAGCTGTTCATCCTTTCCCTGGGAAATCTTGGTGCTTATAATAGCAGGAGCGTGGGGGGCGGAACCATGGCGTAGTGGTTAGCACTGCTGCCTCACAGCGCCGGGGACCCGGGTTCGAGCCCAGCCCCGTGTCACTGTCCAGGCTCGATGGGCCCAAATGACTTCCTTCTGCACTGTAAATTCTACATCGCTGAAAGATTTGAAGGCTCGCACCCCAATGTTAGGTCGGCGACCTCACTTTTTCCTCAGGCTGCCCTCTAGGCCGAATGCCAGGAACCTGGCTGCTGATTTGCACCTTTACTCAGTGTAAGTTCGAAAACTTCACACCGATTCAAAAGCTCCCTGTCTGAATCTGCTCTAAGTCTCCACCGCCTCGCAGCGTCTGGCAAACTGCTTTCCCGCTCTAAAGGGGAGCCCACCAATCAGAGCCCGATGTTGTTCTGTATTGCCTGCCGATGGGCTCATTCAGATTTCTTGAGCCTGTCAGCAAATTTAGAGCTACCTTGGCTCTAAGTGGTGTTGCCATGGTTTTCCCACCGCAAACGTCACCTCTCCTTATAGGGAGGCCACCCCCCACATTGGCCGGGTTTCATTGAAGGTCCACCTCTGGCTGCAGTCCACACACAGCGCTGTTAGGGAGGGAGCTCCAGATTTTGACCCAGTGACAGTGAAGGAACAAACGGTGATGGAGTTCCAAGTCAGGATGGGATGTGGCTTGGAGGGGAACTTACAGTTGGTGGTGTTTCCATGGACCTGCTGTCCATTTCCTTCTCAGTGGCAGTGGTGCAGAAGGTTCTGTTGAAGAGTTCTTAATGACTCACTGTAACACATCTTGTAGATGGACCACACGGTCGAATGTATAAGGTGTTGGATGGGGTGCCAATCAAGTGGGCTGCTTTATCCACAATGACTATGCAGCGGTCATACCAATACTGTCGTAGACAGATGCATCTGCAACAAGTAGATAGATATATGAGGATAAGGTCAAGCAGATTTTTCCCTCTTGCTGGTTCCCATACAAAAGGCTGCTGCATAAGATAAAGGGTACACTGCGTTACAGGCAATATATTATTAGCATGGATAGAGGATTGGTTAACTAATAGAAAGCAAAGAGTAAATGGGTGTTTTTCTGGTTGGCAATCAGTAGCTAGTGGTGTGCCTCAGGGATCAGTGTTGGGTCCGCAATTGTTCACAATTTACACAGATGTTCTAGAGTTGGGGACCAAGTACAATGTGTCAAAATTCACAGATGACACTAAGATGAGGGGTAGAACAAAGTGTGCGGAGGACACCGAAGGTCTGCAGAGGGATATAGATAGTTTAAGTGAGTGGGCAAGGGTCTGGCAGATGGAGTTCAATGTTGGTAAATGTGAGGTCGTTCATTTTGGCAGGAATGACAGCAAAATGGAGGATTCTTCAAATGATAAAAAATTTCAGCATGCTGCTGTGCAGAGGGACTTGGGTGTCCTTGTGCATGAATCACAAAAAGTTAGTTTGCAGGTGCAGCAGGTAATTATAGATCATAGATCATAGAATTTACAGTGCAGAAGGAGGCCATTCGGCCCATCGAGTCTGCACCGGCTCTTGGAAAGAGCACCCTACCCAAGGTCCACACCTTTACCCTATCTCCATAACCCAGTAACCCCACCCAACACTAAGGGCAATTTTGGACACTAAGGGCAATTTAGTATGGCCAATCCACCTAACCCGCATATCTTTGGACTGTGGGAGGAAACCGGAGCACCTGGAGGAAACCCACGCACACAAGGGGAGGATGTGCAGACTCCGCACAGACAGTGACCCAAGTCAGGAATCGAACCTGGGACCCTGGAGCTGTGAAGCAATTGTGCTATCCACAATGCTACCGTGCTGCCCACGGTAAGAAAGCAAATGGAATTTTGTCCTTCATTGCTAGAGAGATGGAGTTTAAAAGCAGGGAAGCTATGTTGCAGCTGTATAGGGTGCTGGTGAGGCCACACCTGGAGTACTGTGTACAGTTTTGGTCTCCTTACTTGAGAAAGGATGTACTGGCGCTAGAGGGGGTGCAGAGGAGATTCAGTAGGTTGATTCTGGAGTTGAGAGGATTGGCTTCTGAGGTGAGATTGAGTAGACTGGGACTATATTCATTGGAATTTAGAAGAATGAGGGGGGATCTGATAGAAACATATAAAATTATGATGCGGAATAGATAAGATAGAAGTAGGGAGGTTGTTTCCACTGGGAGGTGAAACTAGAACTAGGGGGCATAGCCTTAAAATAAGAGGGAGCAGATTTAGGACTGAGTTGAGGAGGAATTTTTTCACCCAAAGGGTAGTAAATCTGGGGAATTCCCTGCCCAGTGAGTGATGATGGAGGTGACCGTTTTCTGTAAGGTGTGATTGGGTGTGACTATAACTGTTCATTCCTGTCTGGCACAATAGCAAAACCAAAGGGGGTAAGAGGGCCAATCCATGGCTTACAAAGGAAATTAGAAATGGTATCAGATCCAAGGAAGAAGCATACAGATTAGCCAAGAAAAATAAAAGGTCTGAGGATTGGGAGCAGTTTAGTATTCAGCAAAGAAGGACAAAGGGATTGATTAAGAAGGGGAAAGTACAGTACGAAAGGAAGCTTGCAGGGAACACTAAGAGTTTCTATAGATCTGTGAAAAGAAAGAGATCGGTAAATAGAAATGTAGGCCCCCTACAGACAGAAACAGGGGAATGCATAATAAGGGACAAAGAAATTAGCTGAGCAATGGAATACATACTTTGGTTCTGTCTTCACAAATGAGGACACAAGTCAGATACCAGAAATGTTGGAGAATGAAAGGTTTAGTGAGAGGGAAGAGCTGAGGGAGATCAACATTAGTAGAGAAATGATGCTGGGAAAATTGATGGGATTGAAGGCAGATAAATCCCCAGGGCCTGAGAATCTGCATCCCAGAGAGCTTAAGGAGGTGACTCTGGAAATAGTGGATGTATTAGTGGTCATCTTCCAGGATTCTATAGACTGTGGAACTGTCCCTGCAGATTGGAGGGTAGCTCACGTCACTCCAATATTCAAAAAGGGAGGTAGAGAGAAAGCAGGGAATTATAGACCAGTAAGCCTAACATCGGTAGTGGGGAAAATGCTTGAATCCATTATCAAGGACTTTATAGCGGAACATTTAGAAAGCAGTGGCAGGATCAGTCAGAGTCAGCATGGATTTATGAAGGGAAAATCATGCTTGACAAATCTGTTAGAATTCTTTGAATATGTAACCAGTACAGTTGACAAGGGGAAGCCAGTCGATGTGATATATTTAGATTTTCAGAAGGCGTTTGACAAAGTCCCGCATAAGAGATTATTGTGCAAAATTAAAGCACATGGGATTGGGGGTAATGCATTGAGGTGGATAGAAAACTGATTGGCAGAGAGAAAACAAAGAGTAGGGATTAATGGGTCCTTATCAAATTGGCTGGCAGTAACCAGCGGGGTACCACAGGAATCGGTGCTGGGACCCCAGCTATTCACAATATATATTAATGATTTGGATGAGGGAACAAAATGTAACATCTCAAAGTTTGCAGATGATACCAAGTTAGGTGGGAGGGTGAATTGTGATGAGGATGCAGGGATCCTACAGCATGATCCGTACAGGTTGGGCGAGTGGGCAAATCAATTGCAGCTGCAGTATAATTTGGATAAGTGTGAGGTTATTCACTTTGGAAGCAAAAACAGGAAGACAGATTACTACCTGAATGGTTGTAAATTGGGAGAGGGTGTGTGCAGCGGGACCTGGGTGTCCTTGTGCACCAGTCGCTGAAGGTAAGCATGCAAGTTCAGCAGGAGGTAAAGAAGGCTAATGGTATGTAGGCCTTCATTGCGCGAGGTTTCGAGTATAGAAGCAGGGATGTGTTGCTGCAATTGTACAGGGCCTTGGCGAGGCCACACTTGGAGTATTGTGTGCAGTTTTGGTCTCCTTCTCTGAGGAAGGATGTTCTGGTCTCCTTCTCTGAGGAAGGATGTTCTTGCTCTCGAGGGAGTGCAGCGAAGGTTTACCAGACTGATTCCAGGGATGGCGGGACTGTCATATGAGGAGAGATTGACTAGGTTGGGATTGTTCTCGCTGGAGTTCAGAAGAATGATGGGGGATCTCATAGAGACTTATAAAATTTTAACGGCTCTAGGCAGGGTAGATGCAGGGAAGATGTTACCAATGATGGGTGTGTCCAGAACCAGGGGTCACAGTCTGAGGATTCAGGATAAACCATTTCGGACAGAGATGAGGAGACATTTCTTCACCCAAAGAGAGATGAGCCTGTGGAATTCATTACCACAGGAAGTAGTTGATGTTAAAATATTGAATATATTCAAGAGGCGGCTGGATACAGCACTTGGGGAGAATGGGATCAAAGGCTATGGGGAGAAAGCAGGATTAGGCTATTGAGTTGGATGATCAGCCATGATGGTGATAAATGGCGGAGCAGGCTCGAAGGGCCAAAAGGCCTCCTCCTGCCCCTATCTTCTATGTATCTATAACAGTCTGTTGTTTGACAAGTCTGTGGGCCAGCTCTCACAATTTTGACACAAGTTCCCCAATGTTAGTAGTGTAGACTTTACAGAGTTGACCAGGCTGGGTTTGCCATTGTCATTTCTGATGCCTAGGTCGATACTGGATGGTCCATCCGGATTCATTCCATTCATTTGGACTTTGTAGCAGTTTGATACAAGTGAGTGGCTTCCTAAGCCATTTCAGAGAGCTTGTAAGAGTCAACCCCATTGATGTGAGTCTGCAATCACAGAGAGAATCACAAGTAGGTAGTCCCAGTTAATGATGGCAGATTTCCTTCCCTCTAGGGCATTGCTGAATGAGATGGGTATTTACGATAATCGATAATGTGTTCATGGTCACTCTTACTGAGACTAGGGCAGCACGGTGGTGCAGTGGTTAGCACTGCTGCCTCATGGCATTGAGGACCCGTCTTCTATCTCAGTCACTGTCAGTGTGGAGTTTGCACATTCTCCCTGTGTCTGCGTGGGTCTCGCCTCCACAACCCAAAGATGTGCAGGGTAGGTGAATTGGCCACGCTAAATTGCCCCTTTAATGGAAAAAAATAATTGGGTACTCTAAATTTAAATGAAAACATACATCTGTTGAATATGCACCCAGTGCAGATTTTTTTAAAACTCTTTTTTGAAATAAATTTACAGTACCAATCTTTATTTTTAATAAAGGGGCAATTAAAAAAAAACTCTTACTGAAACTAACTTTTAATTCCAGATTTATTAATTGAATTCAATTTCGATCAGCCGGTGGGATTTGACCCTGTATCGCCAGAGCATTAACCTGGGACCCTGGATCGAGGTCCAGTAACAGTACCACTCTGCCACCTCCACTGCCTCACCTCACATCCCCCAGACATGAACATCAGAAATGCGTTTTCTATTTTTTCATTCTATTGTTGGATTGGATTTGTTTATTGTCACGTGTACCAAGGTACAGTGAAAAGTATTTTTCTGCGAGCAGCTCAACAGATCATTAAATACATGGGAAGAAAAGGGAAGAAAATAAAATACATAATAGGGCAACACAACATATACAATGTAACTAGTAACTACATAAGCACTGGCATCGGGTGAAGCATACAGGGTGTAGTGTTAATGAAGTCAGTCCATAAGAGGGTCATTTAGGAGTCTGGTGACAGTGGGGAAGAAGCAGTTTTTGAGTCTGTTCGTGCGTGTTCTCAGACTTCTGTATCTCCTGCCCGATGGAAGAAGTTGGAAGAGTGAGTAAGCCGGGTGGGAGGGATCTTTGATTATGCTGCCCGCTTTCCCCAGGCAGCGGGAGGTGTAGATGGAGTCAATGGATGGGAGGCAGGTTCGTATGATGGACTGGGCGGTGTTCACGACTCTCTGAAGTTTCTTGCGGTCCTAGGCCGAGCAGTTGCCATACCAGGCTGTGATGCAGCCCGATAGGATGCTTATGACAGCTTCTGAATCTCTCAAGTGTGCCGTGGACTCTGACATAACTTCCAGCCATTAATTAAGTCTCCACAAAGCCACTTGAAGTAATTGATGTTTTAAACTGAGACAATCACTTCAGACAACGCAGCCCATTCAACGAAAACATGCAATACCCATTACAAATCTGGGTGCGTGCCAGGAAAGCTTCTGTGAAGCAGACAGGAAAGGATTTATGATTCAGATTGACCAGTATACTGCAAAAAGAAACCCTTTTGGGGTAGGCTGGTCTACCGGCCTCGGCATTCAATCTGAAACCACACAACCACTATGTTTCTTTATTGTTGAACATGCTGGTCTGAGAAGTAAAGTGCCAGGATTTGATGTTGGGATGGGTGGGCGGTGGGGGGAGGCGGGTTGATATTAAAAAAAGTGAGAGTGGTCACTCTCTGAAACCAAGCACTGGGAGGCGATGGTGCAATCCATTCACATTGATTCATTCCAATCCAAATTTAGATATTTTGGGGTTAATAAGGTTTTGGATTACAGTCTGTGTAATTTGAAGCGTGCTATATGGTAAATACAGCTGGATTGGGAGGGAAAGGGGATTTTACTGCTATGATTACCAATGCTGTTCACACTGGGGGTTTCTTTGTGTCTTGTTTGGGTGTGATGTAGACGAATGGATAAAGAGAAATGATTATTAGGATTATTGAACAGCTCCCAATCTCATTATATCATACAACTCCTCAGGTGGTAGAAAACACACAAGATGACCCTCGTCCTTTGCTCTGACAGTTATGTTGCTAATAACAATTGTATTCACTGTACAGTCTACAGGGGAGTTTTAGTGGTCACTGCTTTGACTTATGGCAGCATGAATGTCTTGTTTGGGCTGATGGAGTAAGGTGAGTATGACCTCAGTTCAGCATATATCTCCTGACACATAGCGTGAATCCAGCGAATTAAATCTCGCAAGGTGTCTCGAGCGTTGCAAATCTTGCGAGAGGCCCCGTGTGATATTCAACGGCCTCACCCCGACACCAAGGGCTGGATTCTCCGGCCGAGTCCGCCCGGCGACCGGAGAATCCTGCCCGAGGTCAATGGACATCTCCATTGTCCGCAGCTCGCCCATGGCGTACTAGCGCCGGGCGTGGCGGAAGAGTCCAGCCCCAAATCAGGCGCGACGAGGCCGCTGAATCACACTCAGGATTTGTTTGCCAGTGTAAATGTGAGACACGAGGTCATTGCTTACTGCCTTTATTGTTGTCTTTGATATACTGGCTGGTTCAGAATGATTGATGAATCAATAGACTTCAAAAGTACCTGTTGAGTGAAGCACTTGATGCTTCATAAAGAATTATATGTCTCCAGATCACAAAGTCCAGGCTGATGTCTGTGTGCATAAATACATAGATACATAGAAGATAGGAGCAGGAGGAGGCCTTTTGGCCCTTCGAGCCGGCTCCGCCATTCATCACCATCATGGCTGATCGTCCAACTCAATAGCCTAATCCTGCTTTCTCCCCATAGCGCTGAGAAAGTGTTGCTGCTTAGAGGGAGCATCTTATTGGATGAGTTGTTCAGTTGACGCCCCACCTGCCCTCTAAACTGAATAAAAACAATCCCTTGGCACTATTTTGAAGAAGAGTGGGCGGGTTCTCCCTCGGGTCCTGGCCAATATTTATCCCTCAATCAACATCCCTAAAAATAGATTGATTATTTAGCCATCATCACGTTGCTGTGTGAGGAACCTTGCTCTGTAAAAATTGACAGTCTTATTGACAATATTACAACAGTGATGGCACTTCTAAAAAAACTTCCATCGGCTAGAGGGTGCTTTGGGAAGAACTCTGGTCAGGAAAGGTACGATATAAATAGAAGTATTTTTGACCCTTTTTAAAATGGGGGCAACTGCAATGCCGTTTTTAAAGGACTGAGAAGGTAACTGACCCAATTTGACGCTGTTACCTCTCTTAACACCAGGTGAAAACCAATCCCAATTTGTTACAATCATAATATTGAATCCTTTTCTTCTAACTTGGATGTCCTGGAGGAATGGTGAAATGGTGAAGGTGGAGGGTGGCACAGTGGTTAGCACTGCTGCCTCACAGCACCAGGGACCCGGGTTCAATTCTGGTCTCGGGTGACTCTCTGTGTGGTGCAGGTTCTCCCCGTGGTCTGTGTGGGTTTCCTCCGGGTGATCCGGTTTCCTCCCGCAGTTCAAAGATGTGCAGGTTAGGTGGGGGCAGGACGGGGGAGTGGGCCTAGGGGAGGTGCTCTTTCGGAGGGTCGGTACAGACTCGATGGACTGAATAACCTCCTTCTGCACTGTAGGAATTCTACGATTCTAAGTTAAATCATTCGGTCAGGGTCTATGCTCAAGATGAATGGAGAGAATTGAATTGAAATGCAAATGAGAACAAGATACTGAATATGGAATGTGAAAATAGGAATATGCAAGGATGAAACTAAAAATGACCAATTAGCATTAGCGGACTCGTCGCTCACCACATATACAGAGCAAAGCAACAAGAGGCCAAACAAATAGGGGACTGTTATATTAGTTGGCAATTTAACCATGAATTATTGAATACAATTCTGGTTGACTTCATAGAATCATAGAATTTACAGTGCAGAAGGAGGCCATTCGACCCATTGAGTCTGCACCGGCCCTTACAAAGAGCACCCTACTCAGGCCCACGTATCTCCCCTATCCCCATAACCCAGTAACCCTCACTTAATCTTTTTGGACACTAAGGGCAATTTAGCACGGCCAATCCACCTAACCTGCACATCTTTGGACTGTGGGAGAAAACCGGAGCACCCGGAGGAAACCCACGCACACACAGGGAGAACGTGCAGACTCCACACAGACAGTGACCCAAGGCCGGAATTGAACCTGGGCCCCCCGGCGCGGTGAGGCAGCAGTGCTAACCACTGTGCTGCCGTGCCGCCTCAATATCCTATCGGGAAAGAAATCTGTCGTCCTTCCCTGATCTGGCCTACATGTGACTCCAGACCCACAGCAATGTGGTTGACTCTTAAATGCCCTCTGAAATCCACTCAGTTGTATCAAATCACTACAAAGTCAATCAGCACTACACCACCCCGACTGCAGCGGTTCAAGAAGGTGATTCACCACTACCTTTGCAAGGGCAATTAGGGATGGGCAGTAAGGGCTGGTCTCGCCAACACCCCCCCCACACCCTGTAAATGAACAAATAAAAGCAAATTAGGGATGAGCAAGAAATGAAGACCTTGCTGCCGATGTCCATGTCTGAGGAAAAAAATGGGACATCCTGCTGGAATCTTTCTTTACACTCACATTGGTCAATATCTAGAAAGGGTTGTTAGGAGTGCAGGTCGAGACCAGGGTCGACAGGGCGGGGTTTGCTGGTGTCTTTTCTGGTCCCCAGGTTGATGCGGGTGTCTCAGATTTAATTCCTTTTTGCAGACTCTATAGTGGGTGGATAAGAATAACCAGCAAGCTCACCACTCAAAGGTAGCTTTGCAGCACTGAGAGAGCAGTGCTGAGCTGGGTGTCAAACATTGATCAGTGACAGGATTACAGGGAAAGTTTTATGCTGGAGCTGGGTTTAGCTAACTCAGCAGTGACCAAGGACAGACAGGAGATCCTTTCCGTTCTTATCATTTTATGAGTATGTCAACTTGACTCAGTTGGCAGGGCAATTGTCTCTGGGTCAAAAGTTGTGGGCTCAAACTCCAATCAAAGATTTGAGCGTGTAATCTAGGTTAGCACTGCAGTGTTAGTCAGAGGGATTATTGTGTTGCTTGTGCTGCCTTCTACCTTTTGGATTTTGAACCAAGGCATTGTGTCTTTGCGTTCAGGTGAATGTTTTTTGGGAAATTTAACCGTTTTCCCAGTATCCTGGCCAGCTCGACTAAAGATGTTTTCATTTGTCATTTACATTAATTACCATTCTTCACAATTCAAATTAGCTACAACAAGCTGCTACATAGCTGCCAATCCCCTTGAAAAGTTGCTCTGAAGATGCAACTTGATGATATAATAAATTATGTAAATGCAGGTTCTTGAATATCATGTGGTATGTTCTATCCAATAAGGGACGGTGGCGCAGTGGTTAGCACTGCTGCCTCACAGCTCCAGGGACCAGGGGTTCAATTCCGGCCTCGGGTCACTATCTGTGCGGAGTCTGCACGTTCTCCCCATGTCAGCGTGGGTTTCCTCCGGGTGCACCGGTTTCCTCCCACAGTCCAAAGATGCAGGTTAGGTGGGGTTACGGGGATAGGGCAGGGGTGTGGGCCTAGGTAAGGGTGCTCTTTCAGCGGGTCAATGCAGACTCGATGGGCTGAATGGCCTCTTTCTGCACTGTAGGAATTCTATTGATTTCTCTTTCGAAGGCATGAGGGTAGCTCCACCAACTCTCTTAAAAATAAATTTACAGTACCAAATTCTTTTTTCCCCCAATTATGGGGCAATTTAACGTGGCCAACCCACCTGTCCGGCATATCTTTGGGTTGTGGGGGTGAAACCCACGCAGACACAGGGAGAATGAGCAAACTCCACACGGACAGTGACACGGGGCCAGGATCGAACCCGGGTCCTTGGCGCCGAGAGGCAACAGCGCTAACCACTGCGCCCCTCGTTCCACCAACTTTAATACTTTGTGGCCCTTGGGTACTTTCATTCCAAACAAAACTAGGAATCCAGCAAGAACGTTTTTACTCCAAGAGCATTGTGTTTGGGAAGGTTCCACTGTACTATTCCTCAGGTTTGCTTTGATCACAATGGTCTTCAATTGGATGTGAATGGTTTTGAAATGTGGCTCAGCTGAATGCTCTCTGGATTCACTCTGTTCATGGAGTCACGTGTGGGCAATAAAATTGAAGCTGGGTGAGGTCAGAACGAGACTCGTCTGCTTTCCAGCGGCGATTACACTTCCAAAAGTACTACATTGTCCGTAAGGAGCTTCGTGCTGTCCTACGTTTGTGAAAGGCGCTAAATAAATGGAAATCTTTCTTTTCAAACAGCATAGAACATTACAGCGCAGTACAGGCCCTTCAGCCCTCGATGTTGCGCCGACCTGTGAAACCACTCTAAAGCCCATCTACACTATTCCCTTATCGTCCATATGTCTATCCAATGACCATTTGAATGCCCTTAGTGTTGGCGAGTCCACTACTGTTGCAGGCAGGGCATTCCACGCCCTTACTACTCTCTGAGTAAAGAACCTACCTCTGACATCTGTCCTATATCTATCTCCCCTCAATTTAAAGCTATGTCCCCTCGTGCTAGACATCACCATCTGATGAAAAAGGCTCTCACTGTGCACCCTATCCAATCCTCTGATCATCTTGTCTACACTGGAGCATGTACTGTCTACACTCACTTATGAAGAATGAGTTGGCTGTGCCTTTCAGGGTGCTCGTAGCCAGAGGAGGTGTACACCGATGCTAGTCCCAATTCTGAGCAGGAAAGGGGAGGGTGTTAAATAGTCAACAATTATTTTGAAACCTGTAAACTGTAATTCCGGGTCTGAGAGTGGTGGAGATTGCATTCTAGCCTCTGGCACCAATGGGTGTGGAAAGTAATCTCCTCAGCGACTATTCCATCACGACAGGTACCTTTGGATGCAATGTGTTTGTTGTACCTTAAACATAGTGGGAGAATTTCACTGGAGTGATCCCTGTTGGAGATCTGGGCCAATCAGGAAAAGATTGGCTTTGGTCAGGATGCCACCTACAGTTCAATAGTCTACCTCAGCTACTCACAAAGAACAGCCACTGGGACAAGACGTACCTGCCGTCATATCTCGACACAAATCGAAAACTTTGGGCGTAAAGTGGAGAAAACTGTGGCACAGTGGTTAGCACTGCTGCCTCATGCGCCAAGGACCCGGGTTCCACCCCGGCCCCGGGTCGCTGCCCGTGTGGAGTTTGTACATTCGCCCCGTGTCTACCTGGGTCTCACCCCCACAACCCAAAGATGTGCAGGGTAGGCGTATTTCCCACAGTGTCTGCGTGGGTTTCCTCCGGGTGCTCCGGTTTCCTCCCACAGTCTAAAGATGTGCAGGTTAGGTGGACTGGCCACGATAAATTGCCCCTTAGTGTCCAAAAAAAATGTTGGGTGGGGTTACTGGGTTACGGGGATAGGGTGGAGATGTGGTCTTGAGTAGGGTGCTCTTTCCAAGGGCTGGTACAGACTCAATGGGCTGAATGGCCTCCTTTTGCACTGCAAATTCTATGATTCTATGAAATTGCTCCTGAATTGGGAAAAAAGAATTGGGCACTCTAAATTTATGTTTAAAAAAAATAAATAAAGTGGAGAAAACTGAAAAAGAATAATATTGCACTCGTATAAGTGATAATGTCCTAAATGTTTGGTCCAAACTAAATGTATGCATATGGATTATATATGTATATGTTTTTACCCAGAATTGAACAAACATGGTTCATAATTAAATAATCAGTGTGCTTATGTCGATACAGTTAGAGTAAGGGTCCGCTTTCTATTGCCTCGGTATTTGGGTGGCTGCTCACCTCTTTGGTTCATGTAACCTGATCTGAGTTCTTACAGTGGGCTGTCTGCTAAGGCACTGAATACAAGCAGACAGGAGAGAAACCTGAGCAAAGTCACATAGGCGCATAGCACAGCTGTCTGAGAAAACCACAGTGTGAAACGCAGCTGCCCACACAAAAACCACAAGTCCTGCTCATTTATTCTGGGCAATGACTTGAGGCTGCAGGGTCACACAAGGCCATGGAAAAGCTTCGAAGGCTCTGCCACAATCTCTGTGACCCCGGGATGGAATACCAATCAAAATGGTGACTACAAAATAATTTCATATCATTTAACCTCGCCATGTCCACATTACAGCATTCCTTATTCCTTTAATGAGGTAAAATATGGGGTTAGATTTTACTGCAGGGTTATTAAACACTGCATCGCTGCTTTTCATTTCTTTGGCGGACGATGGGAAGGAAAATGTGGCAGGGGGTCTAACGAATGGTTAATGCACCATTGCCAAGTATTCCTCTGGGAAGAAAGGGATAAACTCTACCCCCCGTCCTTCTGTACCACCTTTTAATGCTGGGTGCACTTTGAAGCAATCAGTTGAACGTTAAGGACACTTTTTTCATTGGACACACTGTAGAGTTTATTCTGATGCTAATGATTTTTGGATAAATTAAAATATATAGCTGGGCAATTAGATCTTTTTAGCACTGACATGTGATGAGTTTTTGAGCAATTTTGAGGCATCATAAAGACTGTCTGGGCTGAAACTTCCAAAAATGTGTTGGCACAGGTGAGGAAACTGGTGTGAAGCTCACAGACTGCACAGTGGCGTTTCTCAACGTACTGAGTGATGCTCTGTATATTTTAAAAGGGGAAGCGGGAATCAGGCAGTCAGCTGGGGAGGCGGGGCCTAAAGAAGCCGGCAAAGCCAGGAATCCCGAGATCGAAGCACCTCGAACTCCAACTTCATTATCACCCCCCCCCCCCCCCTCTATAGATATTGGGAACCCCACCCAGCATCAAGGCACCCCACCACCATCGCCAACATCAGGGTGCCACCCCCTCCCTCACAGGCATCGCAACTCCCACCAAACCCACACAGGCATCAGGGCTCTCAGCAGCCCCCCTGATCCACCTACCCACCAGCCGTGTATTGGGGTCCTCATTTCCCCCCCAAACACCCACCCACCCACCCAGCACGCAAGTATTGGGGCTCTCCCCCACTCACCACACATAAGGGGAACTCCCCAGTGGGGCTACCCAGAGAGTCCACACCAGCAATGCCAACCTGTTACTGCCAGGATGCCCGACCATGTCCTTCATCACCCGAGGGCTATACCTACATGTGCGCCCCCTGGCGTGGGCATCACGCCTATTTCATTTTTTGAAAACCAGCAATGATTCGCGCCAGCGTGACATCACGCTGACTGGGAGGGGAGCTAGGTTGTGGGTGGATGTTACGGTCTCCAGTCCGGTAAGTATCCGTTAATGTATTGAAATTCATGGAAATTAGGAAGGGCGTGAATCTGATTATGAGTCACCTGCACGAAGGTCGGGAAGATTGGGAAGGGGCTGGTTTAGCACACTGGGCTAAATCGCTGGCTTTTAAAGCAGACCAAGGCAGGCCAGCAGCACGGTTCAATTCCCGTACCAGCCTCCCTGAACAGGTGCCGGAATGTGGTGACTAGGGGCTTTTCACAGTCACTTCATTGAAGCCTACTTGTGACAATAAGTGATTTTCATTTCATTTTTCATTTCAAGATTTCAAACTGAGGTCTTGCAGGCACAAATCCTGTTTCTGACTGCTCGCGAGATTTAACGGGATTATGGGATTTCCACGTGCGATCAATGGGACCGCTAAATCACGGTCTTTGTTTCCACCTCCACAACGTTGCATGACTCCGCCCTGCTTCGGCTTATCTACCGCTGAAACCTACCTAGACTTATTCCAGTAGTCTCCTGGGCAGCTTCCCATGTCCTCCCCCCATGGAAACGTGAGGTCACTCAGAATTCTGTCGCCCGCGTTCTAACTCGCACTAATTAAGTCCCTTTCACCCAGCATGCCTGTACTGGCTGGCCTATATTGGTTCCCAGTTAAGCGATGCCTTGAATAAATTTAAAAAATCTTTTTTAGGGTACCCAATTATTTTGTTTTCTAATTAAGGGGCAATTTAGCATGGCCAATCCACCTCACCTGCACATTTTTGGGTTGTAGGGGTGAAACCCACGCAGACATGGGGAGAATGTGCAAACTCCGCACGGACAGTGACCCAGGGCCGGGATTCGATCCCGGGTCCTCAGCGCCGCAGTCCCAGTGCTAACCACTGCGCCACGTGCCACCCAGAATAAATTTTAAAAATAAATCCTCATCCTTGTTTTCAATCCCCTCCGTGGTCTTGCCCCTCCTTATCTGAAATCTCCCCCAGCCCCCCATCAAGTCGAGTTGGGATCCTCCAATCCCTTGTGTGTTACCCTGGTTTTAATTCCTCCTCCATTTCCAGTCAGCTGCCAAGGCCCTAAGCTCTTGAGTTCTCTTGAGCTCCCTTGGATTTGCACCGAGTGCGACCCAGAGGCGAGGGATATGGTTTGTTGCGTTGGGAATATTGGGAGCGAGCAGCGTCTTACCATGTCCGGGTGAATGAAGCTCTCTGTGCTCCCGGAGTCGAAAAGGCAAGGTGTCTCGTACCCGTTAACCCGGACGGCCATCATGGAGCTCCGGAGGTGCTTAGGTCGCGACTGGTCCAGGGTGACCGCGCTGAGGTGTGGGTAGCCGGCGGCGTGATCGGAGGTGCTGGGGAGGCCCCGCGATGGCTGTCCGTGTAGGTCATACACGTCGAGCGGCGTAGCAGATGGTGGCCAAGATGGCGGCCCCCGTTGGTCGAGCGTGGCGGGCGTTGAGGAAGATGGCGTCCAAGATGGCGGCCCCCATGAGTCGCACATGTTGTGCGGAGGCGGCGTCGGCAGACACGCTGCCACCTTGCGGGGTCTGCGGGCCTGTGAGTCTGAGGATCGGGTCTGTGAGTTTGAGTTCTTAGACCTGGCCAGGCAGACCTTGGCGAAGTGTCCTTTTCGCCCGCAGCTGCTGCAGTTCACGTTGCGGGCCGGGCAGTGCAGTCGGGGGTGTTGGGACTGGCCGCAAAAGTAGCAGGGTAGCCCCCCATGATGGGCGGGCGGCCGCGTGGCACAGGCCTGGGGTAGTCTCGGGTCGTGGGCCCACGAGGGGGTCGTGGAACGGCCTGGTAGTTACAGTTGCACGCGAGGGCTTTGAGGTCGCGTAGGTAATCTAGCGACTCCCCGGGGCGCTGGCGGAGAGTGGCGAAGAGGTGTTGCGCGTATACCTCGTTCACAGGCCGCACATAGAGGCGTTCGAGTAGTGCGAGGGCCTCTGTACAGGAAGCGGCTTCGTCGAGCTGGACAGAAATGCGATGGCTCACCCGTGCGTGGAGGAGGTTCAGCTTCTGTTCGTCAGTGATGGATGGCGTAGACGACCTGGCGAGATAGGCCTTGAAGCATCAAAGTCAATGTGAAAAAAATTATTTCACCTCCGCGGCCTGTGGATCGAGTTCCAGTCTGTCAGGTTTGAGGGCTGATTCCATAGTAGTATTTTAAGCTGATTAAATTGATGTGACCATCAATTCACTCGAAGACACATGGAGAAGTAAACTGTGGTTTTAATCAGCTTAGAACTGAGCCTGCCTGTGACCGGTACAACACTGAAGGCGGCCCCGCAGGTCAGCAGCTCTTATACGTCCTGTAAAGGGGGTGGAGCCATGGGCGGAGCCATGGGCGGCGCCCGTACATGCCCCAACATATCCCCTGTGGGTGAAGCCACACAATGGCCCATAGGTAGAGCCCACAGGGTTAATAACATAACACAGTGCACTGGTGAATTATCAGTAATTATACATTCACCACACTTGTGTGTTACCCTGGTTTTACTTCCTGCTCCATTTCCTTTTAAAAAATATATATTTATTAAAGTTTTTTAACACAATTTTTTTGCCTTACAAACAATAACCCCCCCCCCCCGTAACAAAAAAAAATGAGAAATCGCGCAGAGCAAGATATATACATGGCAAAATGATATATTTACGCAGCTTTGTACACTGGCTCTCTCCCGTACGTGCCAGTTTCCCCAACCCTTCATGTTATCTCGTGCTCATCCACCCTCCCAGGCAGTCCCCCTTTTCCCCCCTTCCCCCCCTCCCCCCCATCCCAGGACGCCCCCCCCCCCGGCCTCTTTCGCCTCCTGCACTCCCGGTTCGTCCACTACTCCAAATATTGCTAGCCCCCAGCTTGGCTTGACCCGGACATTCACCACCTGAGATATTGCTCCCGCCACTCCTCTCCAGAACCCCTCCAGTGCCGGGCATGACCAAAACATATGGACATGGTTCGCCGGGCTCCCTGAGCACCTTCCACATCTGTCCTCTACCCCAAAGAACCTACTCAACCTCGCCCCCGTCAAGTGCGCTCTGTGGACCACCTTAAATTGTATCAGGCTGAGCCTGGCACACGAGGAGGAGGAATTAACCCTACCTAGGGCATCAGCCCACAGACCTTCCTCGATCTCCTCCCCCAGCTCCTCCTCCCATTTACCCTTCAACTCTTCTACCAGCGCTTCCCCCTCTTCTTTCAACTCCTGATGTATTTCCGACACCTTGCTCTCCCCGATCCATACACCCGAGATCCTGCTCCATTTCCAGTCAGCTGCCAAGGCCCTACGCTCTTGAGTTCTCTCGCTGAACCCCTCGACCTCTCTTTCTCACTTTAAGATGCTCCTTAAAACCTATCTCTCTGACCAAACCTTTGGTCTCTGTCCTCAAATCTCCATGTGTAACTCGGTGTCAGACTTTTGTCATATAACGCTCCTGTGAAATGCCGAGACTTATAGCGTATTAATAATGTGATGTAAATGCCAGTTATAGATATGGAAATCCATTATCATATGTTTAGAGTCTTGAAACTCCACTACTGCCAAATCTACACAAGTATTCCTGGAGAGGGTTTCACACTCTCTCCACACAGAGACTTGTATCATTTCTTACAGATTTAAGTCTTCAGCAACATAGCTAATTAAGTTAAGCCAAGAGATGGCATGTTGGCCAAGGGTCGAGTGCTTAAGGACCTCCAATCGTGAGACAGAGCTAAACAAAGAAAGAACAAAAAACCAAATGAGAGCAGATCAAGTCATGAACTAAATGAGTGTAGACTGACCAGGGCAGAACACTGTGGAAATGAATAAATTATTGACTTCCTTAATAATCAGGAACTTTATTGTTATTGTTTTTTGACTATTTAACCACCATCCCCTTATAGAACATGAGGTTAGTGTAAGGTACACCCTGTCAATAAGATATGTTAGTCTCAGACTTATTTAGTACAGCCTAAAATTGACGCAATAAAGAAAGAAACAAGATAAAGCGTTGAGAGATCTTCTGTGTTGGCACAGAGGGTAAAAACTCTTAGCTCTGAAGCTCCTTGTTGAACAGCTTTGCTGTCTCTGCTCACACCTGCAAGAATGAAGACTTGCATGGCTGTCAACACCCACTGAAGGCGTTTTTGGAAAAATAAATATGCACTGTTCCTAAAGACTCAATAAATAAGTTGAAGTCGGGCGGCACGGTGGCGCAGTGGTTAGCACTGCTGCCTCACAGCTCCAGGGGCTGGTTTAGCACACTGGGCTAAATCGCTGGCTTTTAAAGCAGACCAAGGCAGGCCAGCAGCACGGTTCAATTCCCGTACCAGCCTCCCCGAACAGGCGCCGGAATGTGGCGACTAGGGGCTTTTCACAGTAACTTCATTTGAAGCCTACTTGTGACAATAAGCGATTTTCATTTTTTTTTTCAGGGACCCTGGTTGAAATTCCAGCCTCGGGTCACTGTCTGTGCGGAGTCTGCACATCCTCCCCGTGTCTGCATCGGTTTCCTCCGGGTGCTCCGGTTTCCTCCCACAGTCCAAAGATGTGCAGGTTTGTGCTAAATTGCCCCTTTGTGTCCAGAAAAGGTGAGGTGGGGTTACTGGGTTACAGGGATAGGGTGGAGGCGTGGGTTTAAGTCGGGTGCTCTTTCCAAGGGCTGGTGTCGATCCGATGGGCCGGGTGGTCTCCTTCTGCACTGTGAATTCTGTGATTCAATGATAAGCACAGCACGTAGTCAGATTTGAACTAAGCTGGGCATCATTTAACAGGGCCACAATTCTTCAATCTGCTGCCCAGTTTATGCTGAGGCTTGCGAAAGAATTGGCCGGAGCGCAAGTTTGACTTCACATTGTTTGTCCAGAGTTCGTCCAGCGTTTGGTCATTGCCTGGCAGTGCATGAGGAAAACTAAAAGAAAGGCCCTCCGCCCCCCGACATTGCAAGCTGGAACATTGTGAGTCAGTGTGACTCAGCCTTGTGTCAATTCATGCAGTTATATCGAGAAGGTTGAGAAACAGGGTCGTGCCAATTTATAATGTGCTCACATTCCCATCCATGAAGTGATTTCTACAGATTGCTTCTCTGTTGTCAGTTTCTATTTTTCTCAGTGGTTTCATTATTGGAATTGAAATCAGAATTCCCAGGGTGGCACCCCGGCGCAGTGGTTAGCACTGCTGCCCTCACGGCGCTGAGGACCCGGGTTCGTGTGGAGCTGGCACATTCTCCCCGTGTCTGCGTGGGCTTCACTCCCCACAACCCGAAGATTTTTTAAAAATTATTTTTTTAATTAAAGTTTTGCTAAGTAATAATCCTAACACAGCAAAATAGACACAACATTAACATAGTGCAAAAAGAGAATATACAATAGCAATTGACTAGATGTGACCCCACGCGCCTCAGTCTTCCCACACAATCCCAACGGAGCACTCACCCCCACTCCCCTACGGGTCGCTGCTGCTGCCGACGTTTTAATTTTCCCTGAGAAGCCATCGGACGGTATTATACCCCCGCTCAACAGCAGCACTTGTACACTTGGCAAAATTATTTACACACATAAGTAGGCATCTGTTCGTGGTGTTATCGTCCCTTGCTTCTCCCAGACGGAGTTCGCTGCCGTTGTCGTCTCGTTCCGGTTCAGCGGCCCACCCGTCTTCCCCGTTTTCTTTGTTCCTGTGGACGTTAAGTTTGCTAACGTTTCCCTGCCTCCCCCCTTCCCCTCCCTGGCTCTCCTCTACTGTTCCGTCTCTTCCCTCTACCACCCCCTCTCCCCGCTCCTGCCCCCCGTGGCTCGCCTTTCCTTCCTCTTAGATTTAGCTGTCCCCCCCCCCCTCTCCCGGTCTATCCCTCCCTCTCATGCTTTGGCAACTCTCCCCTGTTTCTTGGCTACCTGGCTATTCTTCTGCTTGTTTGTTGGCCACAAACAGGTCCCGGAACAATTGGGTGACTGGCTCCCACGTTCTGTGGAAGCCGTCGTCTGACCCTCGGATGGCGAATTTGATTTTCTCCATTTGGAGAGATTCCGAGAGGTCGGACAGCCAGTCTGCAGCTTTGGGTGGTGCTGCTGACCGCCAGCCGAACAGGATTCTACGGCGGGCGATCAGGGAGGCAAAGGCACGGGCGCCCGCCCTCCTCCCCAGGAATAGATCTGGCTGGTCTGTTACCCCGAAAACCGCCACTTTCGGGCATGGCTCCACCCTCACCCCAAAGATGTGCAGGGTAGGTGGAGCCTACCGTCGGGCTAAATTGCCCGTTGGATTGGAAAAAAACATTTGGGTACTTCAAATTTATATTCCAAAAAAAAAAATCAGAATTCCCCAGGGAGCTGCAGTGTAAAGGTGAACTGGACCTCCAGCCAACTCTTCCACAAGCCTGAGAATAAACCTGGAAACTATCGGCACTCAGAAAATGGGATCTTTTTAAAAGATTTGCTGCTTTGTTTAAGTGCAACTGCTTGCTGTGTGTAATGGGGCAGAGTGTTCCAGTACCTTGCATTTAAAAGTTTTTCACTTGGATGTTCTGTATTCTCCCTCTGTGTACCCGAACAGGCGCCGGAATGTGGCGACTAGGGGGTTTTCACAGTAACTTCATTGCAGTGTTAATGTAAGCCTACTTGTGACAATAAAGATTATTATTGTACAAACTGCGCACCAAATATCAAATTCCCGGAGGTTACCACTGGCCAGAAACTCAAGTGGACTAGCCAAATAAACGCTGTGGCTACAAGATCAGGTCTGAGGTGAGGAATCCTGCGACAAATAACTTACCTCCTGGCTCCCCAAAGTCTGTCCACCATCTACAAGGCATAAATCACGTGTGGGATGGAATTCTCTCCCCTTGCTTGGTGAGTGCAGCTCCAGCAAAATTTGAGAAGCTTGACACCATCCAGGACAAAGCGGCCCACTGGATTGCTATCCCTTCCACACACATTCAGTCCCTCTACCAATGATGAACAGTAGCAGCTATAAGATGCGCTGCAGGAACTCACCAAGGCTCCTTCAACAGCACCTTTCAAACCCACGACCACTGTCATCTAGAAGGACGAGGGCAGCAGATTCCTGGGAACACCACCACCTGGAGGTTCCCCTCCAAGTCACTCACCACCCTGACTTGGAAATATATCGCCGTTCCTTCAGTGTCGCTGGGGCAAAACCCTGGAACTCCCTCCCTAACAGCACGGTGGGTGTACCTACACCACACGGACTGGAGTGGTTCAAGAAGGCAGCTCACCACCACCCTCTCAAGGGCAATTAGGGATGGGCAATAAATGCTGGTCTAGTCAGCGAAGCCCACGTCCCATAAAACTACATTAAAAAAACATAAGGGGATATCAGGGAAGGTGACCAGAAGCTTGGTCACGGAATCCGAAAGAAGGAAAAAGAGTAAGAAGAAATTGAGATCTTTTTATTCCATGAACTGGTGTCTCTGACAAGGGCCATCCCTAATTGCCACCATGCCGTGACACGTGGCAGAATGGAGGTAGGAATTTATGTTTTCTCATTTGAGAATGAGTTGTCAACCTTCGTAGTGCCAGTTGGGAGCCTGATGCTTCACGTAGAGTGAGAAGTAGTCATGAGCTGCGTTTTTCTATATACCTCACAGAAACTGATTACTCAGGAAGCTTAGCCTGGGATCAGGCTGCCAGTCAATGGCATTGGAGATCTCCAGATGTTGATCATAAAAGAACTGCGTGAAAGGCATTGTTTTGATGCAATCTATTGCTGATGGCTCAATTCTTCACTTGGTAGAGAGTCATGCAGACCAGGAGGAATCAACTGTGGTGATGGGAAGGCCCCAGTCAGCTCCAATGTTCTGTGGGTCAAAGGTGAAACATCAGCCAGGATTCTAACTCTGATTGCCACCCTGTAATAGCTGCTAGAAGATGCATGCTTGTGAAGTTTTACGATGTTCACTACAAGTTGTGCCGAGATAGCAGGAAGGGCAGAATCCTTTTGTTAATAATTGTCAAGGATGGGACAAAATCTGCCCTTATTGGAGTCTGATTCCTTCAGTTTTGAGCCCTATCGTAAACTCTGAACTCTTGCTACTGAACCCATCCAATTACTTGACTCCTTACTCAGATTGAAAGTGGCTGTGTGCAACCTCAGTACCCTGCGCGTCAAAGCTGAACTTCCAATCCTTTTTCGTACTGTCATCAAGACCTCTTATCTCATCCCGCTTGATGGTGAAGTCCTTATCGCCACATTCCTCATTCCCGGCCTCAATTCCATCGTACTCTGCTTCTCACGGCCTTCACTTTCAACCCCAGGAGACTTAGAACATAAGAACATAAGAACTAGGAGCAGGAGTCGGCCACCTGGCCCCTCGAGCCTGCTCCACCATTCAATGAGATCATGGCTGATCTTTAGTGGACTCAGCTCCACTCTCCGGCCCGAACACCATAACCCTTAATCCCTTTATTCTTCAAAAAACTATCTATCTTTATCTTAAAAACATTCAATGAAGGAGCCTCTACTGCTTCACTGGGCAAGGAATTCCATAGATTCACAACCCTTTGGGTGAACAAGTTCCTCCTAAACTCAGTCCTAAATCTACTTCCCCTTATTTTGAGGCTATGCCCCCTAGTTCTGCTTTCACCCGCCAGTGGAAACAACCTGCCCGCATCTATCCTATCTATTCCCTTCATAATCTTATATGTTTCTATAAGATCCCCCCTCATCCTTCTAAATTCCAACGAGTACAGTCCCAGTCTACTCAACCTCTTCTCGTAATCCAACCCCTTCAGCTCTGGGATTAACCTAGTGAATCTCCTCTGCACACCCTCCAGTGCCAGTACGTCCCTTCTCAAGTAAGGAGACCAAAACTGAACACAATACTCCAGGTGTGGCCTCACTAACACCTTATACAATTGCAGCAGAACCTCCCTAGTCTTAAACTCCATCCCTCTAGTAATGAAGGACAACATTCCATTTGCCTTCTTAATCACCTGTTGCACCTGTAAACCAACTTTTTGCGACTCATGCACTAGCACACCCAGGTCTCTCTGCACAGCAGCATGTTTTAATATTTTATCATTTAAATAATAATCCCTTTTGCTGTTATTCCTACCAAAATGGATAACCTCACATTTGTCAACATTGTAGTCCATCTGCCAGACCCTAGCCCATTCACTTAGCCTATCCAAATCCCTCTGCAGACTTCCAGTATCCTCTACACTTTTTGCATTACCACTTATCTTAGTGTCGTACAAACTTGGACACATTGCCCTTGGTCCCCAACTCCAAATCATCTATGTAAATTGTGAACAGTTGTGGGCCCAATACTGATCCCTGAGGGACACCACTAGCTACTGATTGCCAACCAGAGAAACACCCATTAATCCCCACTCTTTGCTTTCTGTTAATTAACCAATCCTTTATCCATGCTACTACTTTCCCCTTAATGCCATGCATCTTTATCTAATACAACAACCTTTTGTGTGGCACCTTGTCAAAGGCTTTCTGGAAATCCAGATATACCACATCCATTGGCTCCCCGTTATCTACCGCACTGTTAATGTCCTCAAAAAATTCCACTAAATTAGTTAGGCACGACCTGCCCTTTATGAACCCATGCTGCGTCTGCCCAATGGGATAATTTCCATCCAGATGCCTCGCTATTTCTTCCTTGATGATAGATTCCAGCATCTTCCCTACTACCGAAGTTAAGCTCACTGGCCTATAATTACCCGCTTTCTGCCTACCTCCTTTTTAAAACAGTGGTGTCACGTTTGCTAATTTCCAATCCGCCGGGACCACCCCAGAGTCTAGTGAATTTTGGTAAATTATCACTAGTGCATTTGCAATTTCCCTAGCCATCACTTTTAGCACTCTGGGATGCATTCCATCAGGTCCAGGAGACTTGTCTACCTTTAGCCCCATTAGCTTGCCCATCACTACCTCCTTGGTGATAACAATCCTCTCAAGGTCCTCACCTGTCATAGCCTCATTTCCATCAGTCACTGGCATGTTATTTGTGTCTTCCACTGTGAAGACTGACCCAAAAAGCCTGTTCATTTCCTCAGCCATTTCCTCATCTCCCATTATTAAATCTCCCTTCTCACCCTCTAAAGGACCAATATTTACCTTAGCCACTCTTTTTTGTTTTATGTAATTGTAGAAACTTTTACTATCTGTTTTTATATTCTGAGCAAGTTTACTCTCATAATCTATCTTACTCTTCTTTATAGCTTTTTTAGTAGCTTTCTGTTGCCCCCTAAAGATTTCCCAGTCCTCTAGTCTCCCACTGATCTTTGCTACTTTGTATGTTTTTTCCTTCAATTTGATATTCTCCCTTATTTCCTTAGATATCCACGGTCGATTTTCCCTCTTTTTACCGTCCTTCCTTTTTGTTGGTATAAACCTTTGCTGAACACTGTGAAAAATCACTTGGAAGGTTCTCCACTGTTCCTCAACTGTATCACTATAAAGTCTTTGCTCCCAGTCTACCTTAGCTAGTTCTTTTCTCATCCCATTGTAATCGCCTTTGTTTAAGCAGAAAACACTAGTGCTTGATATTACCTTCTCACCCTCCATCTGTATTTTAAATTCCACCATATTGTGATCGCTCCTTCCGAGAGGATCCCTAACTATGAGATCCTGAATCAATCCTGTCTCATTACACAGGACCAGATCTAGGACCGCTTGTTCCCTCGTAGGTTCCATTACATACTGTTCTAGGAAACTATCGCGGATACATTCTATAAACTCCTCCTCAAGGCCGCCTTGACCGACCTGGTTAAACCAATCAACATGTAGATTAAAATCCCCCATGATAACTGCTGTACCATTTCTACATGCATCTGTTATTTCTTTGTTTATTGCCTGCCCCACCATAATGTTACTATTTGGTGGCCTATAGATTACTCCTATCAATGACTTTTTCGCCTTACTATTCCTGATTTCCACCCAAATGGATTCAACCTTATCCTCCATAGCACCGATGTCATCCCTTACTGTTGCCCGGATGTCATCCTTAAATAACAGAGCTACACCACCTCCCTTACCATCCACTCTGTCCTTCCGAAAAGTTTCCCTCGGATATTTAACTCCCAGTCGTGACCATCCTTTAACCATGTTTCAGTAATGGGCACTAAATCATAGTCATTCACAATGATTTGCGCCATCAACTCATTTATCTCATTCCGAACTTGATGTTGACTATCAGCAGGTTGGTAAATCATGAGGGCTATCTCTGGTAAGCACCAAATTGCCTTCACCCCACCACCCAAACACAGGGATTGCTGGATAGTGAATCAAAGAAGCCCTGGTTGATTTACATTTACCTAATTCAGGACTACCAATGGTAATCACAACAACTCTACGGCAACCCTGTCGGAAATCACCTAACCCGGTGCAGACTGAACCCAGGTATCAGTACCGACACTTCTCCTGGTGCACGTAGTTCAGCTTTTTTCTGGATAAACTCACTCAGCCATTATGATGATAGCATAATGCAAGTTTGTACATAATGTTATGCATGGCCTCCGGCCACTAGGTGGCATTGTGAACCCATCACGTGATCCGGTGATCTTGGAGTTGGGAGTTGGTCATGCTGGGAAACAGACGTGTTTACAGTTTAGTGTTAGTTGTTTATTATTTTAATTATCCTAGCTATCTTACCACGCAGTTGTTCTGCAATAAATTATTTTGAACTACATGCTTCATTCAGTTTGGCCTGTCTACTGAATATGACAGCCAAGAGCGACATGTGGCACAGTGGTTAGCACTGGGACTGTGGCGCTGAGGAGCCGGGTTCGAATCCGGCCCTGTGTCACTGTCCATTTGGAGTTTGCACATTCTCCCTGTGTTTGCGTGGGTCTCACACCCACAACCCAAAGATGTGCAGGGTAGGTGGATTGGCCACGCTAAATTGCCCTTTAATTGGAAAAAAACATAATTGGGTACTCTAAATTTGTTTAAAAAAAGAATATGACAGCCATTACCAGGGTTGTCCTATTGCTCCTCAATTTTGTTAAAGTGCTTGAGAGGGAAGGTTGCAGAATATTGCAGTGTTCTTGTACAGAAGCTGTACTAATGTAACATTCTTAGTCTGTAGTGCAGCCTATCACCTTATACCGTAATCAAATGTTGATATAAATGTAATAGGCAGAGGTGGGTGCACAGGAGTACATTTGATGTTAGGACATCTAATGTCACAGCGATTATCAGAACTATTATTGATAGGTGAGAGGTTAAGTCACCTGCACTATAGACGTCATTAATTTGACGGGGAAGTCGGTTGCGTGACGGCTAATATCACATTGATCAACGATAGCAATCACGTCAGCCTGGGTCGTAATTTATACACCTGTTTACAGAGTAAATTTGTAATAATCAGGTAACTGTTGCAAAGCACTGCTTGAATGTCTTAACACCACAGCTGAGTGTAGATAACAGCAATGACTAATTTGTGATATTGGAAGCTGCGTCACTAATAAATCAACACATCGTTGATTAGCAACTATAAAAATTACCCTTTTGAATAAAATTGCAGAGCATTGCTTGCAGACAACGATTACAGCACAATTGGAGAGGTAGTCACTCCACTACATTGGAACCCCACTCTGCTTGGTACTGATAGATCTCTTTGTGAATGAGTCATTTAGGCTTCAGGATGGTGTTAGCCACTTCATCCCAATGGTAAACTTTGCCCTGTTTGAATGGGAACTCTGGCTGACGGCTTAGAATCATGGGGCGCGATTTTGCACCATATCCGCCCTCCGTGAGAATGACCACAAGAGCACAATATCTCGCGAGAATCAGGAAACAATGTTTAATCACACGGTTTAATCTCATTACCGAACAGCCCCCGTCACATGATTCCCCTCACTCTATACTGAAACCTCCCCAATGTGACGTCACCGAGGTTTACAACGGGTTTGGGAAAAAAGGAATCAGTTGAGGGCATCCCGGGGGGCACGCAGGTAAGTGTAGCCCCCGGGGGGCACGCAGGTAAGTGTAGCCCCCGGGGGACACGCAGGTAAGTGTAGCCCCCGGGGGGCACGCAGGTAAGTGTAGCCCCCGGGGGGCACGCAGGTAAGTGTAGCCCCCGGGGGGCACGCAGGTAAGTGTAGCCCCCGGGGGGCACGCAGGTAAGTGTAGCCCCCGGGGGGCACGCAGGTAAATGTAGCCCCCGGGGGGCACGCAGGTAAGTGTAGCCCCCGGGGGGCACGCAGGTAAGTGTAGCCCCCGGGGGGCACGCAGGTAAGTGTAGCTCCCGGGGGGCACGCAGGTAAGTGTAGCCCCCGGGGGGCACGCAGGTAAGTGTAGCCCACGGGGGGCACGCAGGTAAGTGTAGCCCCCGGGGGGAGAGAGTCGTGCCCTGGCACTGGCCCTGGCGTACATTGGCACCTCTGGGATGGAACTGCCAATTTGTCAGTGCCAACCTGAGCCAGTGGACAATGCCAGTGGACAGTGCCAGTGGACAGTGCCAGTTGTGGACATTCTGTGGAGCCCCAAAGGGTAGGGGTTCACATTCTGTTTGTTGGGGGGGGGGGGGGGGGAGGGGGAGAGCCCCGATGCTGATGGTGGGGGGGGGTGAGAGCCTCGATGCTGATGGTGGAAGAGTGGGGGAGGGGTGGAGAGCCCCATTGCTGATGGCAATAGTGGGGGGGGGGGCTCTTAAAATGGACACCTCAACGTTGCCGCCTCTGTGAGACCCCCGCCCTGTCACGGTGATGGTGTGAACCATGGCTCCTGAATTTTAATTTTCAGAGAGCCTCAAAAACTGATGTAAACACCGGGTTGAGCAGTGGGAGAGCGACACATTGGGTTTCAGTCAGAGTCGGACACTCTGACAAAATATGGGAAAGTTCCCCCCATAGAGTTTTACAGCAGAGAAAGAGGCCCTTCAGCCCAATGGGTCTGTGCCAGCCATCACGCACTTACAGAACCCCGCCAGGATTGGCCTGGAGTCTCCAGGAACATACAAGCATCCAAAATATGAGCCGAGGTAGGCAATTCGGTCCCTTGAGCCTGCTCTGCCATTCAATAAGACTGTTGCTCATCTGTTTGCGTTTTAAACTCCACGGGCGTCATTCTCCGACCCCCCGCCGGGTCGGAGAATGGCCGTTGGCCGCCGTGAATCCCGCCGCCGCCCCCGCCGAAGTCTCCGAAGGGAGAAAAGTCGGCGGGGCATTAATGGCGCCGCTGCCGCGGAGAATGTCACGGGTCTGCGCAAGGCAGCCGATTTTCGGCCTGCCGATATTCTCCCTTCCGGATGGGCCGAAGTCCCGTCGACGTGATGACCGCTCACGTCGACGTGAATCAAACCTCCTTTTCATCGGCGTGACCCGGTGCTCCAGGCTCACGCCGACCAGCGAGGAGGTGAGTGACGGCCTGGGGGGTTGGCTCTGGGCAGGAAATGGCGTGGCCGCAGACATTGCGTGAGGAGAGGTGTGTCTCGGCTTGTGTGTGTGTGCGGCGGGGGGGGTGGTGGTTAGAGTAGGCTGGGCTCCGGGGGAGTGCCGGGAGGGGGTCCGTGCCGGGGTGGAGGTTGGGGGTTGGGGGGGGTCCGTGCCGGGGTGGAGGTTGGGGGGGGGGTCCGTGCCGGGGTGGAGGTTGGGAGGGGGGGTCTGTGCTGGGGTGGAGGTTGGGGGTTGGGGGGGGTCCGTGCTGGGGTGGAGGTTGGGGAGGGGGTCCGTGCCGGGGTGGAGGTTGGGGGGGGGGTCCGTGCCGGGGTGGAGGTTGGGGGGGGGGTCCGTGCTGGGGTGGAGGTTGGGGGGGGGGTCCGTGGCTGGGGTGGAGGTTGGGGGTTGGGGAGGGGGGTCCGTGCCGGGGTGGAGGTTGGGGGGGGGGTCCGTGCTGGGGTGGAGGTTGGGGAGGGGGTCCGTGCCGGGGTGGAGGTTGGGGGGGGGGTCCGTGCTGGGGTGGAGGTTGGGGGTTGGGGGGGGTCCGTGCTGGGGTGGAGGTTGGGGAGGGGGTCCGTGCCGGGGTGGAGGTTGGGGGGGGATCCGTGCTGGGGTGGAGGTTGGGGGTTGGGGGGGGGTCCGTGCTGGGGTGGAGGTTGGGGAGGGGGGTCCGTGCTGGGGTGGAGGTTGGGGGTTGGGGGGGGGGTCCGTGCTGGGGTGGAGGTTGGGGAGGGGGTCCGTGCCGGGGTGGAGGTTGGGGGGGGGGTCCGTGCTGGGGTGGAGGTTGGGGGTTGGGGGGGGGTCCGTGCCGGGGTGGAGGTTGGGGGGGGTCCGTGCCGGGGTGGAGGTTGGGGAGGGGGTCCGTGCCGGGGTGGAGGTTGGGGGGGGGTCCGTGCTGGGGTGGAGGTTGGGGGGGGGGTCCGTGCTGGGGTGGAGGTTGGGGAGGGGGGTCCGTGCTGGGGTGGAGGTTGGGGGGGGTCCGTGCTGGGGTGGAGGTTGGGGGTTGGGGGGGGGTCCGTGCCGGGGTGGAGGTTGGGGGTTGGGGGGGGGTCCGTGCTGGGGTGGAGGTTGGGGAGGGGGGTCCGTGCCGGGGTGGAGGTTGGGGGGGGGGTCCGTGCTGGGGTGGAGGTTGGGGGTTGGGGGGGGGTCCGTGCTGGGGTGGAGGTTGGGGAGGGTGTCCGTGCCGGGTGGAGGTTGGGAGGGGGGGGTCCGTGCTGGGGTGGAGGTTGGGGGTTGGGGGGGGGGTCCGTGCCGGGTTGGAGGTTGGGGTGGGGTCCGTGCCGGGGTGGAGGTTGGGGAGGGGGTCCGTGCCGGGGTGGAGGTTGGGGGGGGGGGTCCGTGCTGGGGTGGAGGTTGGGGGGGGGGTCCGTGCTGGGGTGGAGGTTGGGGAGGGGGTCCGTGCCGGGGTGGAGGTTGGGGGGGGTCCGTGCTGGGGTGGAGGTTGGGGGTTGGGGGGGGGGTCCGTGCCGGTGTGGAGGTTGGGGGGGGGGTCCGTGCCGGGGTGGAGGTTGGGGAGGGGGTCCGTGCCGGGGTGGAGGTTGGGGGGGGGGGTCCGTTGCTGGGGTGGAGGTTGGGGGGGGGGTCCGTGCTGGGGTGGAGGTTGGGGGTTGGTGGGGGTCCGTGCTGGGGTGGAGGTTGGGGAGGGGGTCCGTGCCGGGGTGGAGGTTGGGGGGGGGGTCCGTGCTTGGGTGGAGGTTGGGGAGGGGTCCGTGCTGGGGTGGAGGTTGGGGGTTGGGGAGGGGGTCCGTGCCGGGGTGGGTGATGGGAGGGCAAATGAGTTGGTCCACCTGGCCAGGTGCCAGCCTCCAACAGTTGGACCCATGCGGTCCATGCCACCTGGCTGGGGGGAGGAGGGGATATGGGCAATGGTGACATGTCGTTGTTCCCCTCCCCCCCCACCAGGCCGTCATGTTTTCAGACCATCCAGCGATGTTGGCCGCCGTGGTGGCAGCCGCTCATGTCTATGTTGCCCTGGATGAGGAGGAGGAGGAGGAGGAGGAGGAGGAGGAGGAGCGTGCCAGAGAGGCGGCGCATGCTGCCGCAGAGGGTCAGGCGGCAGCCGCCCAGGCTGGAGGGACACCTGACCGACAGGACGAGGAGGGGGAGGAGGACGTCGCGGCCCCACGGCAACGGAGGCACCCGAGGGCGCCCCGTGTGTACCGGCCCCGGCAGTCATACCAGGACCTCACGGACCGGGAATGCAGGAGGAGACTCCGGATGAGCCGGGAAACCGTGGCACACATCTGCCACCTGCTGGCACACCTGTCACCGCGTGGCACTGGCGGGGGACACCCTCTCCCCGTGTCCGTCAAGGTTACGGTGGCCCTGAACTTTTATGCAACGGGGTCATTCCAGGCACCGAGTGGGGACCTGTCCGGCATATCGCAGACATCGGTGCATCCGGGCAGTGACAGATGCCCTTTATGCCATGGCGCACCGCTACATCCGCTTCCCCGTGGACCGGGCCAGCCAAGATGCCCGGGCCGTGGGCTTCTCTGCCGTTGCCGGGTTCCCCATGGTCCAGGGCGCGATCGATGGGATGCACGTCGCCGTGCGGCCACCTGCAGAGAACAGGGCCGTGTTCACTAATAGGAAGGGGACCTATTCAATGAACGTACAGGTGGTCTGCGACCACCGCATGATGATCCTGCACGTCTGCGCCCGTCACCCAGGCAGTGTACACGACTCATTCGTGTTGTCGCGGTCATCCATCCCCGGCATGTACGAGGGACGCCATCCCCGGCTGAGGGGCTGGTTGCTGGGCGACAGGGGCTACCCATTGCGTGACGCCTATACGGAGGCCACGCAATGAGGCGGAGAACCGCAACAATGATGCCCATGTAGTGACAAGGGGAGTGATCGAGAGGTGCTTTGGCGTGCTGAAGATGCGTTTCAGGTGCCTGGACCTCTCTGGGGGCGCCCTCCAGTATCGGTCAGATAGGGTCGGCCCGCATCATTGTGGTGTGCTGCGTCCTGCACAACATAGCCCAGCAGAGGGGCGATGTGCCGCAGGCAGAGGAGGGCGGAGTGGAGGAGCAGCAGGAAGAGGCCCAGTCCTCCCCAGATGAGGGGGATGGGGGCAATGGTCAGGGCAGACGGGGTAGACACAGGCGGGTGGCTGTCCACCGTTACCGGCTGGCCCAGCGGGCACGGGACAGACTGATAGACGCCCGCTTCACTGACTAGATGGGCGTGGGAATCGGGTAGTATGGCCACAGACCGCACACCATGACAACAGCCGACCACCCCACCCCCCACCCATCCACCCACCCAGCACCCTCACCCCCCCTCCCCAACCCCACACACCCCACCCGCATGCACACCACCCCCCCCCCCCCAATTGCCCGATCCACCGGCGGCACAACGGGCCGGGCTCACCCAGTTGCGGGTGGACGCGTGTCTATCGCAGGCCATGGAGGATGATGACAACCCGCCTCCGATGAGCTCCTGGCTCTACATCGTTGGACTATGTCTGACCCATGGCCACAGTACCACCATCCACCCGGACCATCCCTGCATGCGGCTGTGACACTGCAGCGCACGGTCCCGTCCTCTGCCCGGGGGATGTTGATGGCAGCCCAGGGGGAAGGGGGCAGACTCACCTGGGGCTGAGGTAAGCCCACCCGTCACACACACACTTGCGCTCAACGTACATGACACACCCGCACGCTTTGGACAGAGCACAAAGGCAGCTTCTGTAGGTGTAACATTGACTTTAATAACCAAAGGAGTTCATGCACGTGCCCTAGCCCCCTAAAACTCATCTGTGCCCTGCACCCGTGCCAACTTACTCAGTGTCTTATTGTTTGGCCTTACGGGCCCTTTGACTACGTCTACGTGGTTCCCCAGACGGTACAGCAGAACTGGAGGTGGACTCCTGTGATTCCTGCCCTCTGACACTGGATCCCTTTGGCGGCCGTTTCCTGGGGCGTCCTGGCCTAGATGGGCGAGGCTGCGGCCCGGGCGACTGGGATGGCGAGCTGCCAGCCTGTCCTGCCCGTTGCCCACCCGATGCACCTGGGACGGAAGGGGGGGAGTCCGAGGTGTCGCGGTGTACCGGGACCTCCCCTACAGGGGGAGCCGGGACGGACCACACCACCTCCTCCTCCCTCGGGGTGCCCGATGGCCCCCAGGCCTCTACATGGGTGGGGGATGCGAACGGACTGGCCATCCGACGCGCCCCCGACATCTGGCGCTGCCAGTCCTGGAGGCCCGTGCTGGTATCGACAGGGGTCTGCAGGTTTGCAGCCATGGAGCCCAGGGGGTTGTCGAACCCTGTCTGTGACAGTGCGACGCCGGCTCGCACATGGCCACTGGCGCCGATGCCCTCAGCGATGGCCTGCTGAGACTGGGCCATGGCCTGCAGAGACTGGGCCATGGCCTGCAGAGACTGGGGCTATGGCCTGCTGAGACTGGGCCATGGCCTGCTGAGACTGGGCTATGGCGTTGAGCGCCTCTGCCATCTGGCGCTGGCACTGGCTCTTGGCCTCCTGTGAGAGGGCAGCCATTTCCTGGGCCACAGACGCCGCCTGCACGGAAGGCCCCAGGCCTCGCAAACCGTTCCCCATGTCTGACACCGTCGCACCCATTGCCTCCACCGCGGACGCCACCCGTGCGGTGTCAGCCTGGGTGGCACGCATGACCGGGACCACTCCCAGCTCCTGGACGCGGGTGGACTCCTCCACCTGCGACCGCAGCCGCCGCAAGCCACCCGTCACCCTATTCGCTCGTCTCCGTGTCGGTGGTTGCATCGGATCTATGTGTGGGTGTGGTAACTGCAGGAACCCGGGATCCATCTGGGCGGCAGATGTTCGCTTGGCCTGGGCTGCCCTCCGACCGCCCGGTCCCTCTGCTGCTCCTACCTCCACCTGCTGTACAGGGACGGCTGTGTTGTGCGCACCAGTGAGTGTACCAGACGCCTCATCACTAAAGTGCCCCAACCGTGGTGAGTGTTTCTGCGATGGTGGAGGGTGTTGGTGACAGCAGTGGCGTTGTGTCGTGCTCTTCGTCCCACTCTGAGTCCATGGCACTTTGGGGTGGGGGGTTCGTCTCCACCCATCCACTCTGAGTCACTGTCCGGTATTTCGTCTTCCGGGTAGGGGTGGTCCTGGGTAGTGCTGTCCCGGGTAGTGCTGTCCCGGGTAGTGCTGTCCCGGGTAGTGCTGTCCCGGGTAGTGCTGTCCCGGGTAGGGGTGTCCTGGGTAGTGGTGTCCCCGGGTAGGGGTGTCCTGGGTAGTGGTGTCCGGGTAGGGGTGTCCTGGATAGTGGTGTCCTGGGTAGTGGTGTCCTGGCTCGGATGTGACGGGGGCCTGTGGCTGCCCCCCCTCATCGCTGGGTGGTCGCTCCCGCACGTGACGGGGGTGTCGTCTCCCTGTTGCTCCAGGTCTCTCCGTCTCCCGTGGTGTGCGAGGGGCATCCTGCGGGCGTCGCATGCTGGAGGGGTCCGGGTCTCTCCGTCTCCCGTGGTCTCCGACGGGCATCCTGTGGGCGTCGCATGCTGGAGGGTGCGGGTCTCTCCGTCTCCTGTGGTCTCAGAGGGGCATCCTGCGGGCGTCGCATGCTGGAGGGTGCAGGTCTCTCTGTCTCCTGTGGTCTCCGAGGGGCATCCTGCGGGCGGTGTGCATCTGCGGGGATGGGTGCCTGGACGTTTGGTCCTGCGATACACAATGAAGCATGCATGGTTAGACATCAGGCAGTGATCAGGTGATACGGGGTGGGGGATATAGGGGAGGGGGGATATGGGGACGGGCTGTTGGCGGCTCACTTGCTCGTGGGGCCCCGACCTCTGCATCAGCAACCTCCCGGTCCTCAGGTCCGCCAGCCAGTTCCAGGGCCCTTTCCTCGTGTACGGTCAGTGGCCTCTCATCAGCGGGCCCTCCTCCAGTCCTCACATGCTCCCTATTGTTGTGTGCGCGCTTCTCCTGTGGGGGGGGGGGTGGCAGGGGTAAAAGGCAACAGTGTTAGGCAGGTATATGAATGCACGCCATCGGTTGCGCGTGCATTGCAGAGGTTAAGGTTAGGGCTGGATTCACTTGGGGATATGGGAGATATGGGGGAGGGGGGGATATGGGGGAGGGGGGGATATGGGGGGAGGGGGGATATGGGGGATATGGGGGAGGGGGGATATGGGGGAGGGGAGATATGGGGGAGGGGGGATATGGGGAGGGGGATATGGGGGAGGGGGGGGATATGGGGATATGGGGGAGGGGGGATATGGGGGAGGGGGGATATGGGGAGGGGGGATATGGGGGAGGGGGGATATGGGGGATATGGGGGAGGGGGGATATGGGGGAGGGGGGATATGGGGAGGGGGGATATGGGGGAGGGAGATATGGGGGGATATGGGGGAGGGGGGGATATGGGGGGAGGGGGGATATGGGGGAGGGGGGATATGGGGGAGGGGATATGGGGGAGGGGGGGGATATGGGGGAGGGGGAGATATGGGGGATATGGGGAGGGGGGATATGGGGGAGGGGGGGATATGGGGGGATATGGGGGAGGGGGGATATGGGGAGGGGGGGATATGGGGAGGGGGGATATGGGGGAGGGGGGTATGGGGGAGGGGGGATATGGGGGAGGGGGATATGGGGGAGGGGGGTATGGGGATATGGGGGAGGGGGATATGGGGAGGGGGGGATATGGGGGAGGGGGGATATGGGGAGGGGGGATATGGGGGAGGGGGGATATGGGGGATATGGGGAGGGGGGGGATATGGGGGAGGGGGGATATGGGGGAGGGGGGATATGGGGGAGGGGGGATATGGGGGAGGGGGGATATGGGGAGGGGGGATATGGGGGAGGGGGGATATTTTGGGATATGGGGAGGGGGGATATGGGGGAGGGGGGATATGGGGGAGGGGCGATATGGGGGAGGGGAGATATGGGGGATATGAGGGAGGGGGGATATGGAGGATATGGGGGAGGGGGGATATGGGGGAGGGGGAGATATGGGGGATATGGGGGAGGGGGGATATGGGGGAGGGGGGTTATGGGGGATATGGGGGAGGGGGGATATGGGTAGGGGGGGATATGGGGAGGCTCACCCTGCCTGCTCTGACGAGGTCGTTCACCTTCTTGTGGCACTGGGTGCCTGTCCGTGGTGTTAGGGCCACAGCGGTGACGGCCTCTGCCACTTCCCTCCACAGACGCCGGCTGTGGCGTGGGGCAACTCTGCGGCCGTGCCCGGGATACAGGGCGTCCCTCCTCTGCTCCATCGCGTCAGGAGCGCCTCCACATCGCGTGACTCGAACCTCGGGGCTGAGCGACGGCTAGCCATCCAGTCGGGGTGTTGCGGTCGAGTGTTCCGGTCGGGTGGGGGGGAACTGCGCGGCCTTATGAGCCGTCACGCCGTGCAGCGCGTATGACGCTGCACGGCGTGAACCATTGCGCAAGCGCGGATCCCGTCACGTCGCTGCTAGCCCATTTCGGGCCGGAGACTATCGGCCCATTATTATGACGTGACGCAAGTGGGATTTGCGCCGTTTTTTGCGCCGATCTGCGGACTTTCCGCCGATAACGGAGAATTTCGCCCCACATTCCCATCCACCCACTTTGACTCTCATGCCTGATCAGAATCTACCTACCAGCACCTTAAAAATATTCAGTAACCCGGCTTCCACCTCCTCCTGAGCAGAGAACTCCAATGTTGCTCAACCTTCAGAGAGAAAAGAATTCTCCACATCTTTGCCGAAAAGGGTGGTCCCTAATTTTAAAATAGTGCCCTCCTAGTTCTGGACTTACTCACAGGAAATATCCCGTGAACATTTCCCTTTAATACCGTTCAGGTTCTTATAATAATAATAATCTTTATTAGTGTCACAAGTAGGTTTACATTAACACTGCAATGAAGTTACTGTTAAACGCCCCCTAGTCACCACATTCCGGCGCCTGTTCGGGTACACAGAGGGAGAATTCAGAATGTCCAATTCACCGAACAGCACGTCTTTCGGGACTTAGCTAGAGGAAACCGGAGCACCCGGAGGAAACCCACACAGACACAGGGAGAACGTGCAATCTCCGCACAGACAGTGACCCAAGTTGTGAATCGAACCTGGGACCTTGGCACGGTGAAGCAACCAATGCTAACCACTGTGCTCCGCCCACTCTTCTAAACCCCAGTGGAAATAATCCCTGCCTCTCCAGCCTTTCCTCATAAGACAACCTGCTCATTCAATCCAGTGAATTCCACTGGACGGCCTTCAACTCTCTTACATCCTTCTTTAAATAAGAAAACCAAAACCTTACATAGAATCATACAGTGCAGACGGAGGCCATTCGGTCCATCGAGTCTGCACCAGCCCTTGGAAAGAGCCCATGCCTCCACCCTATCCCCGTAACCCAGTAACCCCACCTAACCTTTTTGGGCACTCAGGGACAATTTAGCATGGCCAATCCACCTAACCTGTACATCTTTGCACTGTGGGGAGGAAACCGGAGCACCCGGAGGACACCCACGCAGACACGGGGAGAACGTGCAAACTGCAAACAGGCAGTCACCCGAGGCCGGAATTGAACTTGGGGCACTGGGGCTGTGAGGCAGCAGTGCTAACCACTGTGCCACCGTGCCACAGCATTCAAGATGTGCGGCAGGATTCTCCCCGCCTCCTAGCCGCATGTTTCTCAGCTGTCCGCTGGCGGTGGGATTACACAAACAGACTGAAAAACAGCTACTTTCCTACTGTTACAGACTCCTAAACGACCCTCTTATGGACTGACTAACACTGATTAACACTACACTCCTGTATGCTTCACCCGATGCCGGTGTTATGTAGTTACATTGTGTACCTTGTGTTGCCCTATTATGTATTTAATGATCTGTTGAGCTGCTCGCAGAAAAATACTTTTCACTGTTCCTCGGTACACGTGACAATAAACAAAATCCAATTATAAATCCAATCCAATTATCTACGCCCGCCCCTGTCAATGGGAATTCCCATTGTAGTCACCCCATGCTGCTGGGAAACCCGCGGGAGAGTTGCGCTGCCAGAGGGCAAAGAGTATCCCGCTGCCAGTCAACGTCTGAGGATTCCAGCCTTGTTCTTATCAGTGCTCTGTACAGCTGAAGGGTAACATCAAATTGAAGATCAGTCTCCAGGACACTGCTGTGTACAATCCTGGTCAAATATCAGAGGGACATTAAAAATGAATTTTTTTTTTTAGAGCAGCACGGTGGCGCAGTGGTTAGCACTGCAGTCTCACGACGCCGAGGTCCCAGGTTCGATTCTGGCTCTGGGCCACTGTCCGTGTGGAGTTTGCACATTCTCCTCGTGTCTGCGTGGGTTTCGCCCCCACAACGCAAAGATGTGCAAGGTAGGTGGATTGAACACGCTAAATTGCCCCTTAATTGTCAAAAATGAATTGGGTACTCTAAATATTGAAAAGAAAAAGGGAAAAAAAAAAGAATAGATGGTCAAGCATTATCTAATTGGGTTATCAGTCTTTTTGCTTTCCAATTGGTGCCGAAATTCCGCACATCACAAGGGTGAAAGGGTTGGTCGACTGGAGCGTGGGTGCAAGTCAAGTGGCGAAATATCCAGGAACACATTGAGTCACAGTTGACAGTACAAAGTGAATGGCTGGGGGATTCCTTGCTAGAACGAGTGGCAGAGTCACTCAGGGAGCCTACCGTATCACAGGCTCACAAAAAGAATGGGGGGGGGGGCGGTTTGTGTGGAAAAACGGCATCAGACTGATCTTTCGATAATGGACCCCTGAACCCGGCCATCAATCAAATAGGCTGTGCTTTACAAACAAGCAGGCTGAATAACCCCGAGCCGTGTTCGGTGTTAATCCTCTTTGATAATTGTCGAATGAATTGATGTGTTTAATTTACATTTTTCACAATCTTCCCTCTTGAATTTTGTTCATTTACAGCAAAAGCAGGACAAACAAAGAAGAGGGAGGTGCACCTTTGGCAAAACTGCCTCACCAGAAGGTTCTTCGCTTTAACCAAATACATGTCGCCAATATATGTCACCAACTGCATGATTTCAAAGTCAGTTTCATATGTTAAAAGCATCATCTCCCCAGATCTCCACCTATCTCTGATCATCATCGTGACCAACAACAGAACCATTTTAAATTGCCAAGTCCTGTAACAAGAACTTCAACGTCAAATTTGGTTTGAAAACCCCCAAAGTCCATCTCAAGATACCACATGGGCGGAAATAAACGCTGGAAATCAGAATGACTAATCACCGACAACAATAAGCGGAGATAAAAAGAACACGGTCATTTCCTTTCAGATCAGAGCTGACTACGATTGTGTCACACAGACGGCTAACCCCAAAATGACCTCATGTAAATAAAGCTCGGTCATATCAAGGCCAGATTTGTAAGTGTGAAGCGCCGATCAGTGTCCATTAGGAGGGAAGGCTGTTGTCACCAGTGTCAGCTATCAAGGGCAATAAATGCAATCTGCATTTACGTAATGTGTTTAACATGATAAAACATCCAATTGGTACTTCAAAGGCATGATCAGAAATGCCAGACCGTGAGCCACGTGTACAGATCCGAGCAGGTGCCAAAAAAAACGCTCAAAAGGAAATTTATAAGACGCATCCATATTAAAAATAAATTTAGTGTACCAATTCATTTTTTCCAATTAAGGGGCAATTTAGCATGGCCAATCCACCTACCCTGCATATCTTTGGGTTGTGGGGGTGAAACCCACGCAGACACGGGGAGAATGTGCAAACTCCACACGGACAGTGACCCAGAGCCGGGATCGGACCTGGGACCTCGGCACCATGAGCCGGAAGCAGTGCTAACCCATAGATATTTAAACTGAATTTTATACCTTTTACCTAGATTGCTGTCACTGGGTAACCACTCTATTGTCAGCAGCTCTTTCGACCTTTTTCATGTGCACGCTCTATGTGGCTTATTTAAATGTCGTAATCGAACTTGATTGTGTCCTCAGTCTCTGGACATGCTTTCAGTCAGGGTCACTGCTGGAACTGACCAGGAACAGGAACCCACCGGGTCAATGTTTGTTTTGAAAATCTTAGCCATTGTGCACGGTAGCACAGTGGTTAGCACTGTTGCTTCACAGCACCAGGGACCTGGGTTCAATCCCTGGCTTGGGTTACTGTCTGTGCGGAGTCTGCACGCTCTCCCCTTGTCTGTGTGGGTTTCCTTCGGGCGCTCCGGTTTCCTCCCACAAATCCCAAAAGACGGGCTGTTAGGTAAATTGGACATTCTGAGTTCTCCCTCCGTGTACTCGAACGGGCGCCGGGGTGTGGCGGCTAGGGGATTCAGAATGTCCAATTCATCTAACAGGGCGGCGGGCCCTGTATCTCTCAATAAGATGACCTCTCATCCTCCTAAACTCCAATGGTTCTATGCCCAACCCTTTCTTCATAAAATAAGTCCTTCACCCCAGGAATGAATCGAGTGAGCCTTCCCTGAACTGGGGTTGCTCGTTTAAGATCCCCCCCCCCAACCCGGGCCACCGAGTCCTGCAATCTCTCCATTTCAATAATATTCTGCTTTTCTACTCTTCCTGCCTGAGTGAGCAAGTTCTCATTTTCCCACAAAACACTCCATCTGCCAACTTTTTGCTCACTCATTTCACCTTCTGTATCAGGCAGACACTCCACCTTCTCCTGACAACTTACTTCCCTGCCCATCTTTGTGTGTCGTCAGCAAATTTAGCTGCCATACATTCGGAGTCTTCATCCAAATCATTGATGTGGATGGTAAATAGTAGAGGTCTCAGCACTGACCCTGTGGCACTGCACCAGTTACAGCTCGCTAATCCGAGAATCAGAGTTAACCTTTCAGGCTGTGAGCTTTCAACAGGAGACACAAAACACATCCCACAAATAGTGGGGCTCATGAAAATGAAGAACTTAGACAAATTGTTATTAGTGAAGAAACAGCACTGGAGAAATTAATTGGAGTCACTGTTGTAACATGGGCAACGGCAGCTAATTTGTGCACAGCAAGCTCCCACACATAGCAATGTGACAATAACCAGATTATCTGTTTTTAAGGGTGTTGATTGAAGGATAAATATTGGCGAAGTCAGCTGAGATGAATACCCTTGTCTTCTTCACAACAGTTCATCTGAGTGGGCAGGCCGCACCTTTGGTTAACACATCCATCACCAGTGCCCCATGTCAGCCTTCAGCATCGTGCTCTCATCCTGGAATGAAACCGGAAGCTGGAACCCTGTGACTCAGAAGCGAGCGTGCTCCCACTCTTCTTCCGAGTCAAATCCTTTCGGATGAAGGATGACTTGCTTCCGCTCCAGTTTGATGGGCTCTGAGATGGTCGATAAGTCCAATAAACAACGACAGGCTCTGCCACGTGCGGGGCTGCTGGTGTCTGAAGAGTCATAAATGAGTTGTTAGGAGGTTTGTGCGCTTTCTCTGATGCCCCGACTTCACCTCTGCCTGCCCCTGACAAAGTCTCTCAATGTTCTCGGTGCCTTCCCGAATGAACCTTCTCCATTTTGGTTGGGCGCGAGAAGGTCTCCCATGGGAATGTTTGACCTCTTCAGGGAAGCTTTGAGGACATTCCTGAAATATTTCCGCTGTCCTCCTGGGAGTCTCCAGCCAAGACCAAATCCCGAGTAGCGCAGCTGCAACGGGAATGTGGTTTCTGGTGTATGAACGATATGTCCCTCCCAGCCGCGCTGGCGTTGTGTGATTAGTCGCTGAGTGATGAGCACGTTGGTTTGGGAGAGAACGTTAATGTTGGATCGACTAACACCACTGGATTGGGCTACTCACTGACACTCCACCAAAAAATTGATATAGAAAAGAATATCAGAGTAAGAGATATAAAAAAAGGGGGCGGGATTCTCCGCCGTCGGGACGCTCCATTTTGCCGGCAGCCCGGGGGTTTCCTGATGGCGTGGTGCTGCCCCACAATGGGGAACCCCATTGACCGGCCAGCGAAATGGAGCATTCCCCCGGCGGGGTGAACCAGAAATCTGGCGGGGAATCCAGCCCAGGATGTGAACACTTCCAAAGATATGCAAAGCAGATGAGACTAGTGAAAGTAAATGCGAGTGCTTTGCAGGCAGAAATAGTAATGGTGATTGCAATGGTGATTGTAACGATGATTGTAATGGTGACTAAGCTTCTTGTGTTTTTATGCATTACAATAAATTTCGAAATTGAAACGCAGCCACATGAAAGATGTTTTATGTTTCACTGACCCACAGCACATACAGGCGCATTGGTAATTTTTCCCCTTATTAAGTGGTACTTATGACGGCCACAATGGTTAACACTGCTGCCTCATGGCGCCGAAGACCCGGGTTCGATCCCGGCCCCAGGTCACTGTCCATGTGGAGTTTGCACATTCTCCCCGTGTCCACATGTGCCTCATCCCCACAACCCAAAAGTATGCAGGGTAGGTGGATTGGCCACGCTAAATTACCCCTTAATTTGTGGTGTGGTAGTAGAGGTATTATGGTACCTGGTATGCTGGAGCACCATTGGTGGAAACTGTATGCTTTCTATTGGTCAAGTTGTATGGTAGCTCCGCCCTGCTAGGCGGGGTATAAGAACCCGTGCCGCCCCAGCAGCCTTCATTCTGTACCTGAGCTGCTGGGGGAAACATCTAGCTTTTTAAAGCCTTCAGTTGGACTACAACCTCGCTTTAGTGGTCATTGATCGTGCATCATTGGGTACTCAAAATTCCTCAAAGAAAATTCTGTGATAATTATGTAAACATAATAAAAGGAGCAAATTAATTTTCTAGATTTCCCCTCTCGCAAGTTTTGAACTTGAGCTGAAATCTAACCAATAAACCTGGTCACACCTGGAGTGAATATAGTTTTCAATCAGAGCCAGGTTAACTGGTCTCAACTGGAATCCACTCAACCACAAAGAGTTCACCAGCCTCCAGTTATCTGAATTGGCCACACGAGGAGAATGTGCAAACTCTACACGGACAGTGACCCAGGACCGGGATCGAACCAGGCAGCAGTGCTAACCACTGAGCCACCGTGCCACCCTATTTCCGGCCCCTCTCTGTTTCATGGTATAAGACACAAAATAAGACTGGAAATAGCGGGGAATGAAGGACACAGTGGTTAGCCCGGCTGCCTCACAGTGCCAGGGACTCGGGTTCTATTCCAGGTGCAGGTTGTGCAATGTTAGTGAAAGAAACCTGGCCATATCAGTTGACTGACCTTGATGGCGTTACTGTCTGAATTGAAGGGTGCAGCAATAATGTTATCTGCCCCCCTCCCGTTGATGCTGCTCATTACGCTCCCTGTTCTGTCGGCACACATTTTGCTATTTGTTTGCCTCTGGTTTGAGTCGATAAATTATGACCCAAGGACTACTTCAGATTCAGAATTATAAATATGTCTTCACAATAAACAAGACATTTCTGAAAGGCTGCAAACTTTTCACACATTTAAAACAGCACGAAGGTCGTTGTGATATGACTTTGTTGAGCTTGCACGGAGTTTAAGTTAGCAGGCAACTGATGAAGAACAATTCCTCATAGCAGCAATGATTATATAAGTATTGTTGCTCTTTTTTAGCCTTAGTTTATTAGCTCTGATTACGTCACCTTTGCTCACGAGTCGCCAGGTATCTTTCTGATACCGCCACGTGGTTCAAGCTCAAGTTATGATTAATAAGTCAGCACACCGCTTAGTAAGATTGAAATCAACGGTCATTTATTATATACAACAAGTAATGTTTACACAATAATCCTATTATCTATATAATAAACCTATCACTACTGGCCAATACTTAACTTTAGGAAGAGCCCACCAGGTCAGGGAAACAAATGGCTTATCCAATCGGATCTGGCCCGCGGGATTCAAAAAGGCTGCTACAGGTCGATGGCTAGGAGTCTTTATCGGATAGCGATCGCTGGATTCAAACTTACGGTTGCCGGTTGCTGTTCTTGCGGAGGTCTCGAGCAGGCGAAGAAGGGAGAGAGAGAGAGATCTGAACTTGGCCCCTCACTTTATAGAGCCCAGGGGCTTCCCGCCTCCCGGGGCGGCCCTTGACCCTGAGTCCCAAGTGATTGGACTTGTTCCCAATCACTGGGTTCGATACGTCCAATTGCGAGGCGATTCCCCGATCGGGGGGTGGTCATTCACCTGCCTTTGTTTCGGCCACTGCAGGCGCCGACAGGTCTGGCCCGGTATTCAATTGCTAATATGTTGCAATTGTTCCCGGGGATAGCCGATTAAACTGCAGATGTCTGGGTGGATGGGCTGTTAAGAGTCCTGAATGTACTGCAAATGTCTGGGTTGATGGGCTGTTAATAGCCCTGAGTATCGATCTGGGCCAACCTCCCCAGAGCCGAATATGCTATTCTGTCTGCAGCTGTCCGTTTGTGTCTTGTTACCTGCTTTTCCCAGCAGCCTTTCCGGTTAGCCATTTTAAATCGGGTTTTGGCCAAATTAATCGGTAAGCAGCCATTTTACATGGCTACAGTATAGAGCTATAAGCATTTATAAATCTCTGGAGTCCATCTATGTCGATGCCTATGATTCATTTGGAAATGAATTGGTGGCAGCATGACTGTTCTTTGGAGATTTGGCTCCAAATGTGTCGCACATCATGGGTATCTATGGGTACAGTTATGTGCCCCGTGCCTATTGTTGGATAATAGGGTAAGTAAATAAAAATAATCTTTGTTATTATTGTCACAAGTAGGCTTACATTAACACTGCAATGAAATTACTGTGAAAATCCCCTCGTTGCCCCGTTCTGCCGCCTGTTCGGGTACACAGAGGGAAAATTCAGAATGTCCAATTCCTCTAACAGCACGTCTTTCGGGACTTGTGGGAGGAAACCGGAGCACCCGGAGGAAACCCACGCAGTCACGGGGAGAACGTGCAGACTCCGCACAGACAGTGATCCAAGCTGGGAATCGAACCTGGGACCCTGGCGCTGTGAAGCAACAGTGCTAACCACTCAACACTCCTTTCAGGTTTAGCAACATTTCACCTGTCTTGAATTTGGTTTATTGTATTCACGGCTTTAAATGCGGTCTCCCCTATATAGGGAAAACTAAACACCGACAAGGTGACCGCTGTGCGGAACACCTTCGGTGGGATTCTCTCATCCCGTGGCAGAGTGTCCATGCCGTCGTAAACGCCGTCAAACTCACTCAAGCAGCCTGCAATGATTGTCGCAGCGACCTAAATAAGATGCAGCAAACCAAATTTTTTAACACGTAAAGTGTGCAACGCTATGGTGATAATTGAGCCTGAAAGCCTAACACGCTCTTCATTTTAGCATCTAAATGCTTCTTAAGTAATTACCAGCTCCATTGCTCCATCCAGTAATGCATCCCGTGTCTTACTACGGGCCAAAAATTAGCTTTTTGCGGTTTGAACCTTTGTTCAACACTCTGGTTTCGTTTGAAGTAATTTTCTAAACCTACCCTTTCCACCTCACTCGTTTAAACCTTTTCAATAGCTTCAGACTGACTATAACAGCAAAAACACGGAATACGATGAATGCTGGGAATCTGAAAGAGAAGCAGAAGATGCGGGAAAACCCAACTGGTCCAGCAACATCTGTGGAGAGGGAAGGAAAGTTAACTATGTTTCAGGTTAATGATCTATCATCAGAGTTACAATAGTAGTTAAGTGCATTCGACGCTGAACCCCTCTGTTCCTCCCTCGTCAACTGGACCCTGGCAAGGAACCTGCGATCTGGAGTCAGGCCCTGAATTTAAAAACACCTTTTCCATCATGCACTTTGATCAAAATGTTGTAACGCTTCGGCGGAGCCATGATCTGATGTTTTTTCAATATGTTTGTACTTGACATGAGGCAGCAATTAAAATCACAGCTTGCTATGAAGATGTGCTACTTTATGAAGTCACAGGCCAGGATTTTCTGGTCTCGGCTGCCACAGGCCAGGAAATGGACCTTTGGCAGATCTTCCAAATTTTCGATCCCCTCCCCCCGCCGGCGATGTTTCCTGCCGTGGGTGGGACCAGAAATTCCCGGCCACAGAGCCTACGGAGCTCTCAGAGGCAATGGCTAAGACAAACCCCAGATTTGAACGTGAGTGAACAAGACTGCTTTTACGCCAATGTGGTGGCTTCATTGTCACTGTTACCGAGGGTAGCTTTTTATTCCAGATTTATTTATTTAGCCGAATTGAAATTTGCTGAATGTTGTGCTTGGATTTGCACTCGATCTCTGATTGTTGGCCGAGGTCTCTAGATTACTCGTTCGGTCTGAAGATGTGCAGGTCAGGTGGATTGGCCATGCTAAATTGCCCCTTAGTTTTCAAAGATGTGCAGGTTAGGTGAGGTTACGGGGTTAAGGTGGGGGAGTGGGCCCAGGTAGCGTGCTCTTTCAGAGGGTCGGTGCAGATTCGATGGACCAATTGGCCTCCTGCGGCACTGTGGGAATTCTATGGCTCTATTCTGTAACCACAATGCTTCCTCTTGTACACCATCCAATTTTCAGGTGTTTTCTTTAAATTGGTGCTGGGAGAACCTCTTTGGAATTAATCAGATTGAAATGAGCTCCCAATGGTACAGTTGCCTTGGTTTATGCTCCTGTATCTTTCAGGCAGCCACGCTCACAGTAAATAGGCATTCAGCATTTACTCGGCAGTGCTGTTCACTTGGGACGTGCATTCAAAGAGTTAAGTGAGATGATGCCCCCTTTCTTCCACTTTTTTGGGGGAGGGCGGTTTGTGCCTAATATTTTAGCACTGCATTTTGTTAAAGGTGTCTTCAATACAATATTGGGACAATTGGAGCTTCCTAATCATACCACCCCTACAGTGCGAAAGGAGGCCATTCGGCCCATCGAGTCTGCACCGACCCTCCAAAGGAACACCCTAACCTCGGCCCACTCGTCCGCCATATCTCCAAATCCCCACCTAACCTTTGGACACTAAGTGGCAATTTAGCATGGCCAATCCACCTAACCTGCACATCTATGGACTGTGGGAGGAAACCAGAGCGCCCGGAGGAAACCCACACACACACGGGGAGAAACTGCAAACCCCAAACAGACCGTCACCCATGGCCAGAATTAAACCCGGGTCCCTAGTGCTGTGAGGCAGCAGTGCTAACCACTGTGCCACTGTGCTGCCTACCTTCATAACCCTAATCGATTTGGTCATTTGAAAGAAGACAGTCCTTGAGCAACAGGAGGAAGCTGTACCCTGCTGATATCTACATTTACAGATAACCTTCACCCACCTGTCAGTGATGGTGCGGAATTGCAGCTGGATGCAGAGAATTAGCACAAGCCTCACGCCCTCGTGCTCTGCTCCAGGTACCCTGCAGTAGGTCAGGATTACTCCATTCATGGGGCGGCACGGTGGCGCAGTGGTTAGCACTGCTGCCTCACGGCACTGGGGATCCGGGTTCGATCCCGGCCCCGGGTCACTATCCGCGTGGAGTTTGCACATTCTCCCCGTGTCGGCGTGGGTCTCAGCCCCACAACCCAAAGATGCCCAGAGTAGGTGGATTGGCCACGCTAAATGGAAAACAATAATTGGGTACTCTAAATTCATAAGACAAAAAGGATCACTCCATTCACTGCCATCTCACTCTGCGCTTTGAGAATAATTCAATGCCTGAAACACTCTCAGGTGGACATTAAAGATTCCCTGGCACTATTTTGAAGGACAGCAGGGAGTCCTCAGCATCCTGGTAAATATTTATTCCTCAGCCAACGTCACAAAAACAGATGATCTGGTCACAATCATATTTTCTGTTTGTGGGGACTTACTGTGCACTGATTACCTCCCTGCAGAACAGCAGTAACTGTATTTAAAAGACAAATACTGCAGATGATGGAAATCTGAAATAAATACAGGAATTGCTGGATAAACTCAGCAGGCCTGTGGAGAGAGTTAACAAACCCATCTGACCGTTCTTCTGTCACACAGATTCTAAACGTTAACTCAGTCTCCCTCCACAGACCTGCTGAGTTTATCCAGCAATCCAGCCCTTTCTGCTTTAATCTCAAATGTATTGGTTAGCTGTAAACCACTTTGGGATGCCCTGAGGTGTGAGATGTGCCGTACAAATAACAACTCTTCTTCTCTCCCCTTTCTTTTACATTGGATCAGGATGAGAAAAATGGCAATTATTTAAAATGTTAAACCTGTTCTTTAGGAAACAAGTGACAAAATATTTACTTCACCTCTCACACCTCGGCCGGGATTCTCTGTTTCAGAGACGACGAGCGGGCCCAGAGAATGGCCGGGGGTGGGGGGGGTGGGTTCTGTCACCGGCCCCCGACCAGTGTGGAGGGAATCCCGCCGGGCCCCGTCAAACAGCGCTGGAGAATAGGGCAGCCGGCATCGGGGCAGCTCGGTGGGATTGGATTTGCACCGCCCCCCGGGGATTCTCCGACCCGGCGGGGAATCGGAGGATTCCGGCCTTTATGTTTTTCTAATAAGGCCACAAGACATAGGAGCAGAATTAGGCCACTCGGCCCATCGAGTCTGCTCCGCCATTCAATCATGGACGATATTTTCTCATCCCCATTCTCCTGCCTTCTCTCCATAACCCCTGATCCTCTTATTAATCATGAACCTTTCTATCTCTGTCTTAAAGATAATGTTGGTATCTTGTACACGGATTCCCCCCCCACCCCGATCCTCAACATACGCACACTTTCCATTCAACAATTGGTGATTTCGCATTCAGCCGCCGAGGCCTTAAGCCTTGGAATTACCAACCCTACTTGCCCCATCTCTCACGCCTCCAGTAATTTGCCCCTTACAGCTCACCTCTTTGACCGAGCTTTTAATTACCCATGCCAATGTCATCCTCTTTGACAGGGTGACGATTTCTGTTTGATTAAGCTCCCGTGGATTGCTCTGGGACGTTTTCCTGCTTTGGATATGCTACATAAATGCAAGTTGTTTTTGACTTGGAGCCATAATTTGGGACTGTAAAGGTTGCAAACTACAGGGTCTCATTGGGGTCAAGTTAACTTCGAGTTGATGATGCTGGAAGCCTGAACGTCAATGGAACCTCTGTCGATGCCTCAGCCAGGTCGGCCTGCTGTGCTCTGGAGAGCTGCTGTTGATTAACCAACTCATTGCACGGGTCCTCGAGACAGAGATCCATCCGTCACAAGGGGGCTGTAACTTTTCCAAACAGGTATCCCCAATGCAGCTCCTTGGACTCTTTCTCCCTGTGACTGTGTGGGTTCCCTCTGGTTTGCTCCTACAGTTCAGGTTAGGTGGACTGGCCATGCTAAATTGGCCCTTAGTGTCCAAAAGGTTAGGTGGGGTGGCTGGGTTAAAGGAATATGGTGGCGATGTGGGCTTAAGTAGGGTGCTCTTTTCAAAGGCCAGTGCAGTCTTGATGGGCCAAATGGCTGTACTGTGCTGTAAATTCTGTGACTGAGTTTAGTACCTGCTGGAGCAGGTAAATTCCAGTTTGCTGCAGTTTTAACTCCAAGCTAATTAGTGTGGGTCCATTGCATTACCTGAAATTTCAGTGAGAGGGTTAAAAGGTTGGCTGTTCAGGAAATGGAAAACAAAAAACAAAGATACACCATAAGGCTTGCTCTTCCAAGGCATCCTTCTTCTGATGGAGCCCGCTAAACGACTCTTCTTTAATGTGCTGTTGTCTATGATCGGGGAGCATATGCTATAAATGTCCAACACAACTGTCCAGTGGCCATGAAAGGCACAACATCAATGCAAGTTATTCCTTTTCCCTACAATGGAAAGTATTTTGAAAAATGTCGCAAGACGTTGTGTAGTCCACATTTCTTCCACTGGCAACGTTCCAGGCTCCCTCCACCACCTCTTGGTGCGGTTTTGCCACCACAGAAGCGTAAGCATTGCTCAGTTTTGCAACATTACAGGGAGTCACGTGCTTGTGTTGCCAGATCTGGCTGCAATTTCTGGGAAAGCCGCAGCATCCTCTTCGCAGTATTTCAAGCGAGTTTTAACTTCAAGATTAAAGATACCACCGCTTGATTGAATTCACTTCCAATGGGGGCTCTCCTTTTATAAAGACCTGTGTATGGATCAAGGCCTGTTGCCTGAAACGTTGTTGGAATCTGATGTTGTCAATGGAGTATTGTGATGATAAGGCCATCAATTCAATTTCTGGCTGCCATTTTTCCAATCTCATCAAGTGGCGAACACAAGAAATAAGGAATAGAAGCAGAAATAGGCAATTCGCTCCTTCAAACTGCTCTTCCATTCAATAAATCAGGATGAATTCCTGTCCTAAATGGGTCTGGTTGTCATATCCCTTCATTTTCTTATAGTCCAAAAATCAGTCAAAGCCTAGATTTTACCTATAGTCTGTGCACTTATACCTCCCTGAGATACAGAATTCCAAAGATGCGCAACCCTCTGGGTGAAGAAACTTGTCTCAGCTCAGTCCTAAATGGTCAACCCTTTGGCCTGAAACATGACACCACCCAGGACACCTGTGGGCAGCACGGTAGCATTGTGGATAGCACAATTGCTTCACAGCTCCAGGGTCCCAGGTTCGATTCCGGCTTGGGTCACTGTCTGTGCGGAGTCTGCACGTTCTCCCCGTGTGTGCGTGGGTTTCCTCCGGGTGCTCCGGTTTCCTCCCACAGTCCAAAGATGTGCAGGTTAGGTGGACTGACCATGCTAAATTACCCTTAGTGTCCAAAATTGCCCTTAGTGTTGGGTGGGGTTACTGGGTTATGGGGATAGGGTGGGGCTGTGGGCTTGGCTAGGGTGCTCTTTCCAAGAGCCGGTGCAGACTCGATGGGCCGAATGGCCTCCTCCTGCACTATAAATTCTATGATTCTATGATAAAGCTGTCCCGTTTGATTGGCATCCCATCCACAAACATTCACTCCCTCCACCACTGATGAGCAGTGGCAGCTGTGCGTTTTACATTTTTAAACAAATCTTTTTATTCGTTCATGGGCTGTGGGCGTGGCAGGCTGTGCCGGCATTTATTACCCATACCTAATTGCCCTTGAGGGGGCAGTTAAGATCAACCACATTGCTGTGGGTCTGGAGTCATATGTAGGCCAGACCAGGTAAGGATGGCAGATTTCTTTTCCTAAAGGACATTAGTGAACCAGATGGTGCTTTTACGTCAATCGACAACGGTTTCATGGTCATCATTAGGCTTTTAATTCCAGAGTTTCATTGGGTTCAAATTTTATCATCTGCAGTGGCGTGTTTTGAACCTGTGTCCCTGGTTTACTTGTCCAGTGACAATACCACCACCACCTCCCCAATGTACCATCTACACGATGCATTGCAGGAACTCACCAAGTTCCTTAGACAGCACCTTCCAAATCTATAATCCAGAAGGACAAGGGCAGCAGAAACCTGGGAACACCATCACTTGCAAGTCCCCCTCCAAGCTACACACCATCCTGACTTGGAAATATATTGTCGTTCTTTCACTGTCGCTGGGCCAAAATCCTGGAACTCCCTCCCTAACAGCACTGTGGGTGTACCTACACCACATGGACTGCAGCGGTTCAAGAAGGCAGCTCACCACCACCTTCTCTGTGGCAAATAGGGATGGGCAATAAATTCTGGCCACATCCCTTGAAATAATTTAAAAAAGGATTCCGGCAAGGGAAACGGCCTCTCAACGACTATCCTGTCTACCCCTCTCGGAACCTCAGATGTTTCAATTGCCACCCGATATGTGTAACAGATTGAAGAAACAACACTCTAATGTAAAACTTTGTACGCTTCTGTTACTGTATTCGTAATGCGAGGGTGGAAATTAGAAAGAAAAACACAACTTAAAAAAGATTTACTGGGTTACTGTGTGTTGGATATGCTATTTGCTGTACCCTGTTATGTCTACCCTGTGTTGCAGTTTAATCCTGTTATGTCTGTGCCATGTTCTACTCCTTGGCTGTCCTTGGAATTGTTACCAATTGAAAAAGTGCAATCGAGCTCGACAAGGGCACGTTATATAAATATGTATTTACTAAATAACCTCAACAATAATGCAAAGTCAACGGGGAACAGATTATTATGTAATCTGCATAAAATAAAACTATGATACTGAGAAATGTGAGGAGCAGTGATATTCTTCAGTAAAGTTCAGAAAGATTTATGATCAAGATTCCTCGGCCACTCAGAAGGAAGTAATGACCGTGGGGTGGGATTTTAAGGTCCGTCCCTCCGGTGGCGGGTCTTCCGGTCCCGCCGAAGGCACTCCCCCTCCCTCCCCCGGGTGGGTTCTCCGGCAGCGGGAGGGCAAGCTATGCAAAAGGCCATGGACATCAACGGGACCGCAGATCGCTCGCAGAGGCCAGTGCTGGGCCGCCTCCGCCTCAGGGATGCATGGGCGGGGGGGCTGGCCGGAAAATCCCACCCTTTGCGTTCACCGTCAAATAGTGGTTCATAGAGTTCACAGTGCAGAAGGAGACTATTCGGCCCATCAAGTCTGCACCGGCCCTTGGAAAGAGCACCCTCCTTAAGCCCACACCTCCAACCTATCCCCGTAACCCAGTATCCCCACCTAACCTTTTTGGGTTAAGGGCAATTTAGCATGGCCAATCCACCGAACCTGCACATCTTTGGACTGTGGGAGGAAACCGGAGCACCCGGAGGAAACCCACGCAGACACAGGGAGAACGTGCAGACTCCGCACAAACAGGGACGCAAGCCGGGAATTGAAGCTAGGACCCTGGAGCAATGAAGTAATAGTGCTAATCGTTGTGCTACTGTGCCGTCCCAAGTTCCAAGGATCCTAAACACGAGGCTAAACTTGTTGGGCAGCTAGTCAACTCACTAACAGCAGCAATAAAATCCCTTTTCCTGATTATCAGCAACTATGTCAATTCCCCCCCCCCCCCAGCTGTTGGTTTAGCTATGACGGGAGTGGCGCGGTGGCGCAGTGGTTAGCACTGCTGCCTACGGCACTGAGGACCCAGGTTCGATTCCGATCACGGGTCACTGCCCCTGTGGAGTTTGCACGTTCTCTCCATGTCTGAATGGGTCTCACCCCCACAACCCAAAGATGTGCAGGGTAGGTGAATTGGCCACGCTAAATTGCCCCTTAATTGGATACCAAAAATTATTGGGTACTCTAAATTTATTTTTAAAATGTTTAGCTTTGATGTGACGGCAGCATCACCTACACAAGGATGATAAAATGCGTCGAGGAAAATGAAATGTAACGGAGGATTCATGCTTGGCAAATGATTTGCCTGATGGAAGTAGGCCTGAGGACAGACTAACTATCAAATTTAGTTTGACAGGACTGACTCTGAATTGAAAATATTGACACAGATGCTCAACTACCTGGACTGTGATGTGTTAGGCAGGTCGGTTCGGTGTGGACGGATGCGAGAAACAGACATCTAACACTAGAAGATCCAACACGGTTTTATTGAATGATAGAACTAACATACATATTTAACTTTGGGTCGACACTATACTGAACTGACTGGAGACCTTGTACTAACCTGACCAGACTTACTAGCTACCGCATGGTGTTTGCACCGTCTTAGCTCGTGGACTCTGACTGTCTCAGTGGCTGGGTCCCGAGAGAGCAGGGTCCCGAGAGAGCGGGGTCGCTGGCATCGCGGTGGGCGCATGGACTGGCAGGATTGCTGGTAGATCGGGGGCCTCGTGGTAGGGTACGTCCGGAGGAGGCATCGTAGGCGGCGGGGCACGCCGGTCAGGTAGCAGGCGTGGAACTCGTCACAGTGACCATCTGTTGCGCCGTAGCAGGGAGCCATCAGCCATGCGGACAAGGAATGATCTTGGGGCCACTTGTTCGAGCACAACAGCTGTGGCTGACCAGCCGCCCTCAGGCAACTGTACGCGAACATGATCGGTTGGGGCCAGCTCGGGCAGATCCGTGGCATGGGCATCGTCCGTGGCTTTCTGTTGGGCCCGTGACTGCTGCATTTTCTGTAGGACTGTGAGGTGGTCAAGGTCTGGAACATGGATGGCTGGAACTGTGGTCCTCAGAGTGCGATTCATGAGCATCTGTGCTGGAGACAACCCAGCGGACAGTGGGGTTGGCCTGTACGCCAGCATCACCAGGTTAAAATCGGAGCCTGAATCTGCAGCTTTGCACAGCAGCCACTTTACAATGTGGACCCCTTTTTCGGCCTTCCCGTTTGACTGCGGGTAGTGGGGACTGGAGGTAACGTGATGGAAGTTGTAGGACTGTGCAAAGCCAGACCATTCCTGGCTGTAAAAGCAAGGACCGTTGTCGCTCATTACCGTGAGCGGTATCCCATACCTGGCGAACGTTTCTTTGCAGGCTTTGATTACCGCCTTCGACGTGAGGTTGGACAGTTTCACTACTTCTGGGTAACTAGAGAAGTAGTTGACCAGGAGTACGTAGTCACGCCCCTTGCGTGGAAAAGGTCGATGCCTACTTTAGACCACGGAGAGGTCACGATCTCGTGCTGCTACAACGTTTCTTTGGGTTGAGCTGGCTGAAACTTCTGACAGGTAGGGCAGTGGAGGACTGTGTCGGCAATGTCCTGGCTGATGCCCGGCCAATAGATCGCCTCCTGAGCTCTGCGGCGGCATTTCTCGACTCCAAGGTGACCCTCATGGAGTTGGCCCAGCACCATAGCCCGCATGCTCTGAGGAATTACGATTCTGTCGAGTTTCAGAAGGATTCCCTCCACCACCGTCAGGTCATCTTTTACGTTATAGAACTGGGGACATTGTCCCTTCTGCCAGCCATTGCTGAGGTGTTGCATCACGCGCTGCAGCAGAGGATCCTTGGCTGTCTCCTCACGAATTTGGACCACCCGTTCGTCGGAGGCCGGAAGGTTCGAGGCACACAACTGCACTTGCGCTTCTATGTGGCAGATGAAGTCACTTTGTTCATGCGGTGTGGTAATGGACCTGGACAGGGCATCTGCAACAATCAGCTCTTTGCCTGGCGTGTAGACAAGTTCGAAGTCGTAGCGGCGTAGCTTTAGAAGAATACGCTGTAACCGAGGTGTCATGTCGTTTAAATTCTTCTGGATTATGTGGACTAGAGGCCTGTGGTCCGTCTCTACCGTGAATTTCGGCAGGCCATAAACATAGTCGTGGAACTTGACTATCCCTGTTAGGAGGCCCAGACACTCCTTCTCAATCTGAGCGTACCGTTGCTCAGTGGGCGTCATGGCCCTGGAGGCATACGCCACTGGAGCCCAGGACGCGGAGTCATCCCGCTGAAGGAACACCGCCCCAATGCCGTCCTGGCTTGCATCAGTTGATATCTTGGTTTCCTTGTTTGGGTCGAAGAATGCTAGGACCAGGGTTGTCGTGAGTTTTGCTCTCAGCTCGCGCCATTCCTCTTCATGCGTGGGCAGCCACTGGAATTCCGTCGACTTTTTGATGAGATGGCGGAGGGCCGTGGTGTGGGATGCCATATTGGGAATGAATTTCCCGAGGAAGTTGACCATTCCGAGCAAGCGGAGGACTGCCTTTTTGTCCTCTGGGGTCTTCATGGCGTTGATCGCCGAGGCCTTGTCGGCGTCTGGCCGCACGCCCTGCTGCGAGATGTGGTCACCTAGGAATTTGATCTCCGATTGACCAAATGAGCACTTGGCCCTGTTGAGCTGAAGACCATGTTCATGGATTCTTTGGAATACCCGCTTGAGGCAAGCGATGTGTCCCTGGGGCATTGTGGGTAATGACATCGTCAACGTACACTCGCACCCCCTCGATGCCCTCCATCATCTGTTGCATGATGCGATGAAATACTTCGGAGGCAGATATGATGTCAAAAAGCATCCGGTTGCAGCAGTAACGGCCAAACGGGGTGTTGAACGTGCACAACCTGCGACTGGACACGTCCAGTTGTATTTGCCAAAAACCCTTGGAGGCGTCGAGCTTAGTAAAGAATTTGGCATGAGCCATCTCACTGGTCAACTCTTCTCGTTTTGGTATGGGGTAATGCTCCCTCATGATGTTTCGGTTTAGCTCCTTAGGGTCAATGCAAATGCGAAGCTCCCCTGACGGCTTCTTTACGCAGACCATGGAGCTGACCCAGTCTATGGGCTCTGTAACCTTTGATATGATGCCCTGGTCTTGGGGGTCCTGCAATTGCTTCTTCAGACGATCCTTGAGGGGCGCCGGCACCCGGCGAGGTGCATGAATTACAGGGGTGGCGTTCGGCTTGAACAGGATTTTGTATCGGTATGGGAGCGTGCCCATTCCATCGAATACGCTGTGGTACTGCGTCATGATGTCATCTATGTCGGCTTGCAAGTTTCAATCGGGCGAGGCTGGCGCCGGTGATGATGACATGGTGTGGACGCGTTGAACAAGGTTCAGGAGTTTGCAGGCTCGAGCACCGAGCAGAGATGCTCTGTCAGGCCCGTCGATTTCAAACCGCAGCGTCACCTTGATCGCCTTATTGGATATCCCCAGTTGACACGAGCCACTGGCAGCTATGGCGTTGCCATTGTAGTCAAGGAGCTGGCAGGCCGGTGGGAGAATGCTTGGTTTGGCGCAGATGGTGTTGAGGTCGGATTTCGAGATGAGGTTCGCCGATGCGCCGGTGTCCAGTCTGAACCGGATGCGAGCCTTGTTCACTGTGAGGACAGCACACCACTCGTCGCGGGATCCACACTGAGGATCGAGAGGCGTTTCGCCGTTGTGGTGGAAGGCAGCGCATGTGTAGTTATGATGCCCACCCGGTATGGGGACTTGAGGCATCAGCATCAGGTTCCGTTGGGCCGTCGGGATTGTAATCTGGCATGCCTTGTTGTATTGAGCGGACACTTCTGCGTTGCTGCTGGGATCGCTGGCTGCTGAGCGGTGGAGCAGATCTGCAAAGGGCTGCGTAGTGGCCAAGCTTGACACCGGCGTCCTTTTGCCGGACATTGGTGCTTTAAATGGGCGGAACCACAATTCGGACACGTCATGACGTCGACGTCAGCGTGTTCCGTGCGCCATCGCGTATGCGCAGTGCGGTCGGTCGACGTACACACCTGCACTATACTGAACTGACTGGAGACCTTGTACTAACCTGACCAGACTTACTAGCTACCGCATGGTGTTTGCACCGTCTTAGCTCGTGGACTCTGATTGTCTCAGTGGCTGGGTCCCGAGAGAGCGGGAAACCTAGTGCCCTCTGGCTTTATAGTGGTGGTGTCCTGTCTGGTGATTGGTTGCACTGTGCTATGTGCTTACTGGTCGTCCTGTGTGTCAATCACTGCCTGTCTGCACTTCATTATATACATGCGTGGATATTATGACAGACTGGTGTGTCTCGATGCCCATATTTGGTTTTGCCACGGTCATTGCGAAACTGAAAATGCGAGAGATGAGAAGGAATGCAAAAGAGATGACCCTCCAACCTGTTTTGAGTAGAGACTTTCTGCATTCAGTTTTGTACCCAGTTGTACATTTACTCTGTGGTGTTGATGATGTACTTGACCCTAATTAGAGGGAAAACACAGTTTTGACATTTTCCTCTCAAATCGCAACCTTCATTCAGCAAGTGTCCGATAGCTTTCTCCTTGGCACTTTGGAAACCAAGAACTTAAGATTGCAAGTGATAGAAGAGAGAAGATACATCAATAAGTAATGATGAGGAAGCTTGACTTCTTTCTGTAAACAATTGGAGGATGTAAGTGGAGGTAGGATTCAGGATGTGGAGGGAATGAGATACAGAGTGCCACAGTTATAAAATACTGTTTGCTTTGTTTAAATTGTAGTACAAATAGCCCATGCACCAGCCAATATTTCAGAGTGAGGAAGGTAAGTTTTACGATATTGTGTGCTGGAAGAATTAAGGGAGAAAAAACAGGGGACCTAAAAGTCCCCACGGTCCATTTGATCACCAAAAGTAGTCATTGACCTCCATTGGCTCCCGGTTTGACACTGCCAACTCCATGTTTTTGTCCCTCCCTATCTCTGTAATCTCCTCCAGCCGTTCAAAGCCCCAAGATCTCTATGCTGCTCCAATTCTGAGATGGAGTTGCAAGAGGCTCACAAGAGAACCAGGCAAGAGGTGTTGCTCTCTTTGGTTGTTTCTAAATATGGCGGTCAATATGGTTGCCTTCTTTAATTCTAATAACGTTTGCTTTAGAGTCGCCAGGTATCTTTCGATACCGCCACAAGGTTCAAACCCGAATACTGATCAAAGAGTTGGACACCAGTTAGTTAGTTCAAAGTCAATACTATTTATTTACACACACAGCAATATCTACTCATGCATGAAATACTACAGACTTAACTATCACTACTGCTAAAGCCTATACTTAGCTTCGGGCGCCCACTCAGTCAGAGGAACAATGGCCGTTGTTCGGTTCTGAGGCTGCTGTGGTCGAAGTGGTGAAGGGGAACAGCTAAGGTCGTCCGTCTGGCAGCGAGCGTTGACCTTGGACTTCCTTGCTTCTGGTGCAGCTGGTGGACGGGTCTCTCCGCTGTGAGAGCCAAGACCAAGAGAGCGATTCTCTCTTGGGGCCTTCTTCTTATACCCGAAGGGGGCTTCGCGTGTTTTTGGGCGGGCCTTGAACTTGGGCCATTTCTTGATCATTTGCATTGATCCTGACCAATAAAGGGGCGGGTGCCCTGATGGCTGGGCGTGTCCTAGGTGGCCGTTGGCCTCCTTTGTTTTCTGCTTTCGGTTTGGGGAACTGGCGCCGCAAGGTCTGGGGCCAGATCGGTTACTTATGTATCTTCCTTTGTTCCCGGAGATGGGCCATCCATATGCTAATGGGCCGACAGTTTCAGTCTTGTCTGGGAGCTGCGGCTCCAATATGCAGACAGGCTCAGTGCCGGCCTGCTTTCTTAACATTGTCCATATTTCCCTGCAATCTTTGCAAATGTCCGTTTTGTATTCTGGAAGTGGCCATCCCAGATGGCTACAGAGGCTTCCCTACATGCCAAGGTAGACTGTGATCGTTGATCCACGTGTATCTCCAAGTAAGTCATGTTAGAAAGCTGGATTGGTGGATTACTGGGTCCTCCATCATTAAGTACAAGAAATTAACACCCTTCAGCATCATGTTCTGAAGCAGGAAAATATTTTTTAATGCTAAAAGTTGAAGATAAAGACCTGTCTTATCATGACCACTCCATAATTTTAACGTGAGTGATCCATAAGTGGTATCTTAGCAAGCAACAGTGCTAATTGTCTTCATTGGAGAAAATATTCCCCGATCTGTGGTGGTGGATCCCCCTGACTCTTATCACCTGCCATTGTCACGTATCAGAAGAATTTACAGGTTGAAATTTAACCTGTTGGCCGAGTTATTTATTAACTTATTTATTTATTTAAAATTCCAATTAACGGGCAATTTAGTGTGGCCAATCCATCTACCCTGCACATCCTTTTGGGTTGTGGGGGTAAGACCCAAGCAGGCGCGGAGAGAATGTGCAAACTCCACACGGACAATGATCCGTGTCCGATCCCGGCCCCGGGTCCTTGGCGCCGTGAGGCAGCAGTGCTAACCACTGCACCACCGTGCCACCCCTGTTGGCTGAGTTATGAGCACATATTCCTCGACTATCGAGTCCAGGGGTGGGATTTGAACCTGGAGTTTCTGCCAGGGACACTACACGCTGTGCCACAAGACTTCAAACCCGATCTGTATCCAGGATTATTGCAAGACATCTGGTATGGAACTTGGGACGCTGTGTGTACCCTTTGTTGGTGCAGTCAAACACATAGAGCCAGAGAGGGATTTTGGAAGCTGTGCTGTCTGAGAGCCGAATGGGAAATTGGATTAGTGTCTATTTGTCCTCACGGGTACCCTGTTTGGGAAGAGGGCAGAGAAAATATTTGACGATAATGTTCAAATGCTTTTTCTGTCAGGAGAGGGAGGAGAGTTACAAATGGAAATTTATCTTACGGAAGTAAATGACAATGAAATACATGAGCAGGTAATCTATTAGCAGCGTTGGCTGAAAGGAATACATTTTGGACACTGAGAATTTCTCCCGCTCTATTTCGATACAAGGGTGGCACGGTAGCACAGTGGTTAGCACTGTGGCTTCACAGCGCCAGGGTCCCAGGTTCGATTCCCAGCTGGGTCACTGTCTGTGCGGAGTCTGCGTGTTTTCCCTGTGTCTGCGTAGATTTCCTCCGGATGCTCCGGTTTCTTCCCACTAGTCCCGGAAGACTTGCTTGTTAGGTAATTTGATAATTCTGAATTCTCCCTCTGTGTACCCGAACTGGCACCCGAATGTGGCGACCAGGGGCTTTTCACAATAACTTCATTGCAGTGTAAGCCTACTTGTGACAATAAAGATTATTGTTATAATGCTGGGAAAACTTTTACATTCACCCGAGCAGGCAGGCAGGCCCTCAGACAGTGCAGCACTCCCTCAGTAACTACACTGATGTCTCAATCTAGGTTATAGATTCCGTTTATAGCCAAGTTCCGCACACATGAGTACGGCCTCAACTGGGACCTTAGATTCATGTCGCATTACAGTCACCCCCCACCATCTGGCCTGGGCTTGCGAAATCTGACTAACTGTCCTGGCTTGAGACAATTCACACCTCTTTAACCTGGGGTTACCCCTATCTCAGGATCTGTAAAGACTTAATTACCTGCGAATGCTCGCATTCTAAGCATTGTCTTGCATCTTTGACTTTGTCTATATATATGTTTCTGGAACATACCTCTTCATTCACCTGAGGAAGGAGCAGTGCTCCGAAAGCTAGTGATTTGAAACAAACCTGTTGGGCTTTAACCTGGTGTTGTAAGACTTCTTACTGTGCTCACCCCAGTCCAATGTCGGCAACTCCACATCATAGATTCCGGACTGCAGCTTGAAGTCGCGATCTTCTGACTCAGAGATGAGAATGCTAGCTGAAGAGCCATGGCCGAAACCTTTGGCAAAAAAATGTGACTCCATTTAATAATAATAATCGCTTATTGTCACAAGTAGGCTTCAATGAAGTTACTGTGAAAAGCCCCCAGTCGCCACATTCCGGCGCCTGTTCGGGGAGGCTGGTACGGGAATTGAACCGTGCTGCTGGCCTTGTTCTGCATTACAAGCCCGCTGTCTTAGCCCACTGTGCTAACGCAGCCCCGCAGAGAGAGAACTAACTGCAGGATTGAAAAACGTAGTTACAATTTGGTGTTGGGTGTTCTAACACACAGAAGAGCCAACACAGTTGCATATGGTACAACGCTTGTTTATTTAAACTCACTATTTACAACTTGGTCTTTGCACTCTGCACGTGGGGGGCTCCCTGCTTGTGGTGTTTCAACAGCTCTTTCATGCTTCCTTCTCCCCAGACCTACTGACCTCCAGGTGTCGTGCTCGTGCTTTTTATGTGGTTGGTGTTCTTGTCTGTGATTGGTTGTGGTGTTGTGTACTCTGATTTGCCTGTTAGTGTGTCCATCATGATGTGTGTGTTTGAATATCATGACATCCCCCCTTTTTACAAAGATATGTGCCTACGTGGTAATAAATATGATCGTGACGTGAGTGCATCTAAGAGTGTGTGTGTGTCGTGTGCAGCATGTGTCTATGACGGAACTATGTACATGGGGCGATGTCGAGTGCGTCACATGAATCCAGTTGTACCATAACATAACAGAAATGCGAACGAGAGAAGAAGAAAAAAAATTTTGAACAGTTGTCCAGTCAGACGACATCTGGAACGATAAACAACAACAGGTTATCATGTAAAATTGTCCAACTTATTAAACATATGAACTGTATTATAAGTCCATTCTAATGGGTTTGCGACGAATTCGGGTTGACCGCCTTAAGGGTGGATCAAGAACCACCGGCTGCTGTGCAGGCATGGCCATGGGTGGCGATGGAAAGGGCGTGATGTGCGGCAGCTCCACAAAGTCATCCTCGGAAGCCTGTTGAGGATCTGGCGTGTTGTGTGGCTGTGAACGTGGAAGTCGGCGAAGGGCGCGCCGATTGCGGCGACGCACGGAACCATCCGGCATGCGAACCAGGAACGAGCGGGGAGCCACTTGTCGGAGGACTTCGGCCGGTGCTGACCAGCCACCATACGGTTGATGGACGCGTACTTTGTCTCCGGAGGACAGGGGGGGCAGGTCCGTCGCTCGTGTGTCGTACCGACCTTTCTGGCGATCACGCTGCAGTTGCATGTCCCGAAGAACCGCCTCATGGTCTGTTGTCGGTGCCAGGACGGAAGGTACCGTCGTCCTGAGGGAGCGACCCATTAGTAGCTGCGCTGGCGAGAGGCCCGTGGATAACGGGGCCGATCGATAGGCCAGCAAGGCAAGGTTAAAGTCCGATCCGGCATCAGCCGCCTTGCACAGGAGCCGCTTTGCGATGTGGACACCCTTTTCAGCCTTCCCGTTCGATTGTGGATGCAGAGGGCTGGATGTCACATGAGTGAAACCATATGCTGCGGCAAAGGACGACCATTCACGGCTGGCAAAACAAGGTCCATTGTCTGACATGACAGTCCTTGGAATGCCATGGCGAGCAAACGTTTCCTTGCAGGCCCCAATGACTGCGGACGACGTCAGATCATGGAGAGGCATGACTTCCGGGTAGTTTGAGAAGTAGTCTATAATAACAATGTAATCTCTGCCGAGCGCGTGAAATAGGTCAACACCCACCTTCGCCCAGGGGGACGTCACCATCTCGTGTGGTAGAAGTGTTTCCGGAGGTTGCGCCGGCTGAAACCTCTGACAGGTTGTGCAGTTGAGCACCATGTTGGCTATGTCTTCATTAATACCCGGCCAATATACCGCCGCCCGGGCCCTTCGTCTGCATTTTTCGACACCCAAGTGGCCTTCGTGTAGTTGACGAAGAATCATCTGGCGCACACTGTGTGGAATGACGATCCTATGCGATTTCATAAGGACCCCGTCTATATTGGTGAGATCATCTCGCACATTGTAAAACTGGGGGCACTGCCCTTTTAGCCACCCTTCCGTCATGTGGCGCATCACTCGCTGCAGCAGAGGGTCAGTCGCCGTCTCTGCGCGTATGTGGGCCAGACAAGGATCATCAGCTGGCATATTTGCTGCTGTCAGAGTCACGTGTGCCTCAATTTGACGCACGAACCCCTCCGCATCTGGTGGTGTGCTCACTGCTCGGGAAAGAGTGTCCGCCACTATGAGTTCCTTCCCCGGAGTGTAGATCAGTTCAAAATCGTACCTCCTGAGTTTGAGTAAGATGCGCTGGAGGCGAGGAGTCATGTCGTTCAGGTCTTTGTTAATGATGTTGACCAGGGGGCGGTGGTCAGTTTCGACCGTGAATCGTGGCAGGCCATACACATAGTCGTGGAACTTGTCCAGTCCAGTTAACAAGCCCAGGCATTCTTTTTCGATTTGCGCGTAGCGCTGTTCGGTAGGGGTCATGGCTCGTGAGGCATACGCAACCGGGGCCCATGATGACGTGCTGTCTTTTTGCAGGAGTACCGCTCCAATACCAGATTGGCTGGCGTCTGTTGAGATCTTTGTAGGGCGAGTCGCGTCAAAGAAGGCCAGCACTGGTGCCGTGACCAGTTTGTGCTTGAGCTCCTCCCATTCCTGCTGATGCGACTGGTGCCAGTTGAATTCCGTCGATTTTTTTACGAGATGGCGCATGTTTGTTGTATGAGAAGCCAGGTTGGGAATGAACTTCCCAAGGAAGTTGACCATGCCCAGGAATCTTAAGACAGCCTTCTTGTCAGCCGGTCGTGGCATGGCTGTGATGGCGCTAACCTTGTCTGCATCGGGACGGACCCCGGACCTTGAGATGTGGTCCCCGAGGAATTTCAGCTCCGTCTGGCCGAAAGCACACTTCGCACGGTTGAGACGCAGGCCATTTTGCCGTATGCGGGTGAAGACACGTCGAAGACGATGCATGTGTTCCTGCGGAGTGGTGGACCAAATGATGATATCGTCCACATATACACGTACCCCTTCGATGCCTTCCATCATCTGCTCCATAATGCGGTGGAATACTTCAGATGCCGAAATGATGCCGAATGGCATCCGGTTGTAGCAGAATCTGCCAAAAGGGGTGTTGAATGTGCATAGTCTTCGGCTGGCCGGGTCCAGTTGGATCTGCCAGAATCCTTTGGACGCATCCAATTTAGTGAATATGTTGGCTCGCGCCATCTCGCTGGTGAGGTCTTCTCGTTTCGGGATGGGATAGTGTTCCCGCATGATGTTGTTGTTCAGATCTTTTGGATCTATACATATACGGAGCTCGCCAGAGGGCTTCTTTACACAGACCATGGAGCTGACCCATGGCGTGGGCTCCGTGACCTTGGATAGGACCCCTTGGTCCTGAAGAATCTGCAGTTGTGCCTTGAGGCGGTCTTTGAGAGGCGCAGGAACCCTGCGAGGTGCGTGAACGACAGGGATGGCGTCCGGTCTGAGTCGAATCTTGTACGTGTGTGGCAATGTCCCCATGCCTTCAAAAACCTCCTGGTTGTGAGCGAGGAGGGAATGGAGATTCGCGTGGAACTCAGCATCCGGGAAGTCGGATATCTCATCTGGAGAGAGAGACATGATGCGCTGTACCAGGTGAAGGACCTTACACGCTTGTGCGCCCAGTAACGAGTCCTTTGATGAGCCCACAACTTCGAAGGGGAGTGTGGCCGTGTACCTCTTGTGAGTCACCTGTAGCTGGCAAGATCCTACGGACGGGATAACGTTCCCGTTATAGTCAACCATCTTAAGCCGGGATGGTGTGATGAGTGGTTTGACCTTCATGGCCTGGACTGCAGAGTAAGCAATCAGGTTGGCGGATGCGCCGGTGTCCAGACGGAAGGCGACGCGCGATCGGTTGACCGTCAGGGTGGCACACCACTCATCGTCTGGATTGATGGCATTGACCTTGTTGACATCAATGACGGCAACTCTGAAGTCATCCTGGTCATCTGCATCACTTAACTGGAAGTCTTGATGCGTGGGCTGGACGGTCCTGACTCGTGTGCGAGGTTGTCGAGGATGCGCCGGATCCATGGGTTGAGCCGCACGACAGCGGGCTGCGTAGTGGCCTATCATGGCACATCTGTTGCACTGTTGGTATTTTGCAGGACATTGCCCTTTTAAGTGTAGACCTCCACACTTGCTGCACGTCATGACGTCACGGCGTTCGTTGCGCCACTGCGCATGCGCAGTGCGATCTTGCGGTGGGCGCGCCTGCGCAGTGCGTCCCTCGTTGTGGCCGTTATTCTTGGCGCGCACCTGCGCGGGAGACCGCGAAAAGCGCGGGAAGCGGCCGCTGTCGTCCGGGCCGTGGGGCGGGAAGAAATCGACGGCCTGGATGCGTTCAACGTCGTGGGCGGCCTGGCTTGCCGATTCGACGGCTGGGGACCCCCTCCGTGCCAACTCGGACGCCTGAAATCGGGCAAAACGGCAGGTCGCATTTTCATGGAGGACACAGGCTTCCACAGCAGACGCTAAGGTGAGGCTCTTTATTTTAAGAAGCTGCTGGCGTAGGCCACTGGAGGCAACGCCAAAAACAATCTGGTCCCTGATCATGGACTCTGTGGTGGTGCCGTAACCGCAGGACTGCGCCAGAATCCGGAGGTGCGTCAAAAAGGGTTGAAAAAGCTCCTCCTTACCTTGCAGGCGTTGCTGAAAGATGTATCTTTCGAAAGTTTCGTTTACTTCAGTTTGAAAGTGCTGGTCCAGTTTGAGGATGACCGTGTCATATTTGGCCTGGTTTTCGCCTTCCTCGAACACCAGTGAATTAAAGACATCATTTGGGTGGGGGCCTGCGTAGAAGAGGAGCATTGCAATCTTCGAATCATCCGAGACATTCTGTTTTTCGGTGGCACGGATGTACAGGTCAAATCGCTGCCTGTAGAGCTTCCAGTTGGTGCCTAGGTTCCCCGTGACTTGCATCGGCTGCGGTTTGCCGGTGTGGTCCATGTCCAGAATGGCAGGTTGGTAGGCAGGTATCGATCCACTCCTGTACCATGTGGTGTTGGGTGTTCTAACACACAGAAGAGCCAACACAGTTGCATATGGTACAACGCTTGTTTATTTAAACTCACTATTTACAACTTGGTCTTTGCACTCTGCACGTGGGGGGCTCCCTGCTTGTGGTGTTTCAACAGCTCTTTCATGCTTCCTTCTCCCCAGACCTACTGACCTCCAGGTGTCGTGCTCGTGCTTTTTATGTGGTTGGTGTTCTTGTCTGTGATTGGTTGTGGTGTTGTGTACTCTGATTTGCCTGTTAGTGTGTCCATCATGATGTGTGTGTTTGAATATCATGACACATACCTCTTCATTCACCTGAGGAAGGAGCAGTGCTCCGAAAGCTAGTGATTTGAAACAAACCTGTTGGGCTTTAACCTGGTGTTGTAAGACTTCTTACTGTGCTCACCCCAGTCCAATGTCGGCAACTCCACATCATAGATTCCGGACTGCAGCTTGAAGTCGCGATCTTCTGACTCAGAGATGAGAATGCTAGCTGAAGAGCCATGGCCGAAACCTTTGGCAAAAAAATGTGACTCCATTTAATAATAATAATCGCTTATTGTCACAAGTAGGCTTCAATGAAGTTACTGTGAAAAGCCCCCAGTCGCCACATTCCGGCGCCTGTTCGGGGAGGCTGGTACGGGAATTGAACCGTGCTGCTGGCCTTGTTCTGCATTACAAGCCCGCTGTCTTAGCCCACTGTGCTAACGCAGCCCCGCAGAGAGAGAACTAACTGCAGGATTGAAAAACGTAGTTACAATTTACACTTTGTGCGTCAGGTGGAGGCTGCAGTAAGGTGGAGCTGTGCCTGGAGTGGCTCATTGTATTGCCTCGGCCTCCCGCACGCACTCCAATCCAACCCTGCCCACCCATATCCTCCCGCTCCTCACCTAGATTATCACAACGGACGCTGTATGTACTTTTAACAGATTGCAGCCCTCTCACCTTCGGGGAGGTTGAAATTCAGAAAAAACGATTAAATGGAAGACTGTCACTGCGCGACAGGAAGCGGATTGTCATGGAATATAACACAGCTCCTGATAGTGCTTCAAAAAAAGAAAGTCTGACCTTTGGGGGTAGTGGGGAGAGAGGGGGGTGGGGGGGGAATGGGCATGTGTGTGGGGGCATCTGAAGTTGGGCCATGATTTCAATGGGTCCATTCGCACATGCTTCACATGTAACCATGTACAGTAGGGGAAAAGAGGATTCTGATTGTGGCGGAACCACTATATTGTATTGTCCTGCCACAGTCGTACGTGTATTGCTACTATATTACATGTTGTACGGTTTTGGCTCAGCCCGTGGCTCCTCCCCCTAGGGCCTGGGTATATAGGCTGCCGACCTTTCACACTTCCTCATTCTGGGACACGCTGCCAGCTCTGTTGTAAGTCAATTGAAGCCATAGTTAATTCACTCTGCGTTCTCCGTCTTGATTGATGGCATATCACTGATTTAAGGTCGGCAGGTGTGACTCTCTGTTGGTAGCACTCGTGCTACTAGTCAGAAGGCACTGGTTTTATGCACTTCCTGTTCCTAGGTCACTAACTGACATCCCAATGCCTCCAATACGGTGGATGCGGTACCTGTACTCACTTTGTGCCAGAAATATTTCACCTGCCGCCTTGGCTTAGAGAGGGAAATTCATGTCTAAGAAGGGATTGAACACCTTTGAACACTCAAATAAGGGGCCTCACAGCAGTGTGAGACCTGCTCTGCCGTATTGGGATGACATGCACAGCTGATGAAATGCCGTTGACTTGACAGATGAACTCTTTCTCTTTCCACATACGTTACCTGGCAATTTGTGTGTTTATCACTATTCCCAGCCTCTGCAGCATTCGACTTGACCAATCAGACAGTGCTTGTTTCTGACACCAGGCTCAAGCTAGCTTCACCCAGCTGAGCTCAAACATTTAGTCCCTCCTTCCCCTGAAAATACAAGCATTTAAACATTAAAAATAAACTTGCAGTTGGCATGAATTTGCCCTGAGCAAACAAATATTTTGTAAGACTGACTACCTATATCTCGAACAAAAGGGTTATTCAACAAAGCCTTTCAAATATCTGTTCTGCTGATCTCTGCTTAATGAGGCTGTGCCTATTACACTGTGTATTGAATGTCAAAGGTCAGTAAATTCCGAGGGTTAGGTTCCCAAATGGAGAGGTGGTGGCATTGTGGTATTGCCACCGGAGTAATCAGCCAGAGACCCAGCTCTGGGAATCCGCAATTAAAAGTCTGATGAAGATACACCTGGTTCACTCATGCCCACTCTGTCGCTCGTGACCTACATGTGGTTCCAGATCCACCACAATGACCAGGATTCTCCGACCCTGTCCCTAATCCCGGAGGGGCCCCAGAAGCAACTTTAGTCCACATTGCTTAAATATTTTGGGTCTACTGTATGAGAAGAGTTAAAAAAAAATATATATTAATAATATAGTGGAATTCAATACAAAATAATCATTAAAATTAAAATTAAAAGGTTATTAAAGTATTATGTAGGCTAGCCGTAAATGAAAAACCGTTCAAATTAAGGATGTTTCATTCTAAATATATTTAATATAAAATAATTAGAAATAATTTAAAACACTATTAACATTTATGACAGAAATACAAACAGCAGATGACGTGTCATAACAACACAGGGGAGTCGTTGAAAAGGCAATTACAATGCTAACGTGAATTTTCAACGTGATAGCACTCGTGATAGCGATCTAGACAAGAATTTTTTTCAATAAAGTGTTCATAAGGATACAATATTTTAATTACCCCAACTCAAAAATAAATGTTATATTTAGAAAAGTAAGGTAAGTAATAAAGGTGAAATAGTGTTCGATTAGCCTAAGCCTATTGTTTTTACGACGAGGTGAACGGAAGGTAGGCTCCGACCGCATAGCCGAGGCTAATACTATATTACAAGTATTTATGACAAAGTAATAAAAGGGTGAATTTGTGTTAAATTACAGGTGTTTATTATGAAAAGTGTTCAAATAATGGTAAAATTGTGTTACATTACCTTAGCCTATGAGTTTTGGTGGCCTAGTCTTGCCTAACTTAGTCTAGCCTAGCGTAGGCTAGCTTGAACATAGCCTAGTTTAGCCTATTTAGCTTATTTATTATAAATCTTCAAAAATGGTGCTTTACGTTCTGAGAAGGGTTTTTAAAAAAAAACCTTTCTCAGAAAGTAGACCTAAATTTTTTTCCTTTCAAAGCAAGCGACAATAGTCGCACGACTCAAATTGATTAATTTTTTGTTGTATATATTTCAACAATCCCAAAGTTTGAGAGTCAGTAGCACAGATGTTGTAAAGGTGGAGTGTCACGGTAAGTTGGTTGTTCTGCTGTGGCTAATGTAATTTTCCCCCCTTTTTAACAGAGGTCAAGACCCTAGAGGAATAACAATGAGTTCACGAAAGTACTTAAGTGGATACCAAAAAAGCAAACTCAATGAAAAGCGACCTGACGAAATTTCTAAATGTCAAAAACTAACAAACTATTTTGCAATGTCAAGTTTGTCAACACCTACAGATGAAACAAGCCAAGCAAACACCATGGAAGCCAGTGATAGTGCACAAACCATGGGAGCTCTTTCTAGCAATATTCAACCCACTGTTGATGCTTTTGATACAGATGACGATCACAGTGGTCAACATGAAAGTACCGCGGAACAAGCAGAGACTGGGCAGAAACATGAAACAGGAAGAAAATTCAGTAATTTCAAAGAATACAGTGGCCTCGAAAACTGGCCCATAACAGTTGATAATGATTTCATACAGAATTGTTTAATGCAAGACATAGGTTTTTTTCAAAATAAAAAAACAGATGATGTATATACCGAATCAAGCAGGACTTACAAGGAGCAAAACAGAAGTTTCTCAAACAAATATTTTGAAAAAAGATTGAAAAATGGCCAGACTGATGTGAGATCCAGGTTAATTTACTCAAAGAGCAAAGGCTGTATCTACTGTTTTGTTTGCAAACTCTTTTATAAATGCCAAACATCACTTATAACAGGTGGGTTTTCTGACTGGATAAATGTACTCAGAACTCTGGAGATTCATGAAGACAGCATGGAACATAAGAGGGCAATGTTGTGTTGGATAGCAAGAAAGTCAAATAAAAATACTGTGGATCAGCAACTTGAAGAACAGATGAGAAAAACCATACAGTACTCTTTTGAAGTACTGAAAAGAGTTGTAGCTGTAATAAAGTTTTGAAGAGAAAGTGGTTGGCATTTAGAGGTCATGAGGAGAAGTGGGGCTCACCAAATAATGAAAACTTCATGGGGGCCATTGAACTTATTGCAGAGTTCGACCCATTTTTACATGAACATCTTGAGAAATGTAAAAATAAAAAAGTAAATGCTATTTACCTATCCAAACCCGTGTATGAAGAATTGATAGAAATCATGGGAAAACATGTGCAAGATGAAATTGTGAATCAAATGAACAACCTAGACACCAAATACTACTCTATTGTTATTGACTCTATGCCTGACCTGACACATGTTGACCAGCTGGTAATTGTCGTTCGATACTGCTATAATGGAAAACCCTGTGAGAGATTTTTAACATTTTTACCGATAGAAAACCATTCATCCACGACCTTGTTCAACAAAATACAACAAGTCCTGGGTGAACATAAGCTTTCACTTGAAAATATCCATGGTCAGTCCTACGATAATGCATCTAACATGAAGGGCTCGGAGAAAGGGCTGCAAGCACTCTTTAAAAACATTAACAGGTACACAGACTATGTAGCATGTGCAGCCCATTCACTTAACCTTGTTGGAGAAAAGGCAGTGTCTACTATACCTGAAGTTGTTGACTATTTTGGCATTTTGCAGGAGCTGTATGTTTTCTTTTCTGGATCTCCACGAAGATGGGGGATTTTAAACACACAGGGCAATCTACATTTTTCTCTAAAGAGCTTAAGTGCAACTAGATGGTCCGCACACTATGAAGCACTCCGGGCAATTAAAAATGGATATATGGGTATTTTACAAACTCTCAAACATATTTTTGAAGACTCAGAAGAGAAGCCTGAATGTAAACGAGATGTAAAGAATTTATGCCACAAGTTGGTAAAGCTGGAATATGCTATTTTAACAGTCGTTTGGGAAGAAGTGCTGGAGCATTTCAACAAAACAAGTAAGAAACTCCAAACTCCTGGTTTTGATGTATTTGAAGGTTATCATCTGCTATCATCTTTACTTTAGTTTGTTAAAGAACTCAGTGAAAATTCAGCCAATGGGATTGCACACTATGAATCAGAAGCAAAAGGTTTGTGTGAAGATATCACCTCAAGTTATTCTGATGCTTCCAAACGCATTGTTACAAGGAAATTTTCAGATGGAACAAGTGGAATTGCTTCTTTGAGAGGAGCTGACAAATTTAGGAGAGAAGCTCTATATCAACTCTATGACTGCTTGAAAATCCAGTTACGCAAGAGGATTGACCCATATGAGCAGATTGCGAAAAGGTTCAAGTTGCTCTCAGAATTGGTGAACAATTCTGAAATTGATGAGGAAAGTATTAAACAAAGATGATATTGACCACAAATTAGTAAACGAGCATTATCAGTTCAAAGAATATTTGCACCTTAGGAAATCCCAGAACACAGAAGAAAACATGCCATCTACAATGCAATGCGCAGAAGTTCTTCAGCTTATTTGTGAGCAACACCTAATTGAAGTGTTCCCCAATATTACTACTGTGCTTAAGCTGTACTTGACAATGCCTATCACGAGCTGTGAAGCAGAAAGGATTTTTTTAAAGCTATCCTTTATAAAGAACAAATTTCGGTCTACCATGACTGAAGAGCACTTAAATTCTTTATGCATATTGTCCCTAGAAAATGACATTGCAAGGAAGCTCTCATATGACAAAACTGTACGTGAATATGTTGCTAGAAAAAACAGAAAAAAGAGTATTTGGTAAAATGTGCTTCATGTAGTATGTATTCTCATAGGTGTCTAAAATAAAAGATTATATTGGGCGAGATTCTCCGACCCCCCGCCGGGTCGGAGAATCGCCGGCGGCTGGCCTGACTCCCGCCCGTGTCGGTTGCCGAAGTCTCCAGCACCAGAGATTCGGCGGGGGCGGGAATCGCGCCGCGCCGTTTGACGGGCCCCCCCGCTCGATTCTCCGGCCTGGATGGGCCCAGAAGTCCCGCCGCTAAAATGCCTGTCCCGCCGGCGTAAATTAAACCACCTACCTTACCGGCGGGACAAGGCGGCGCGGGTGGGCTCCGGGGTCCTGCGGGGGGCGCGGGGTGATCTGGCCCCTGGGGGTGCCCCCACGGTGGCCTGGCCCGCGATCGGGGCCCACCGATCCGTGGGCGGGCCTGTGCCGTGGGGGCACTCTTTCCCTTCCGCCTTCGCCACGGTCTCCACCATGGCGTAGGCAGAAGGGACTCCCTCCACTGCGCATGCGTGGGAAGCTGTCAGCGGCCGCTGACGCTCCCGCGCATGAGCTACCCGGAGGTGTCATTTCCGGCCAGCTGGAGGGGCACCAAAGGCCTTTTCCGCCAGCTGGCGGGGCGGAAATTCGTCCGGCACCGACCTAGCCCCTCAAGGTTGGGGCTCGGCCCCCAAAGATGCGGAGCATTCCGCACCTTTGGGGCGGCGCGATGCCCGTCTGATTTGCGCCGTTTTGGGCGCCAGTCGGCGGACATCGCGCCGTTTCCGGAGAATTTCGCCCATTGACTGTGGTCTTTTCTATGTTTTATTTCATCATTCTATGATGCATCATGCATGTATGTAACATTTCCCTCATTTTCATCCCCCCATAACTCGAAAACTATAAGGCATAGGAAATGTTTATTCACACCAGTGACTTTGACAGTGAGATAATCCAGTGCAGCAATTTTAATCAAAATCTGAGATTTGTGGTTTAATTTTAAAAAAATTTGTGGTGATCTGTCGTGGAACAACCCCATTGAAGAAGATAACAGTGGTTACGCAGACCTCGTTGCTGGTTGCGAAGGGGCGAAGTTCAAGCTTCAGGGCCCCAAAAATGTAGGTCCGCCACTGCCACCCTGACGCCGGACTCCCTCTTCTCCGGCGCCGTTTTTTGGGCGCCGGCGGGATTCCCGCCACGCCGGTCAGGGGCCGTTGACAGTGCCCCCCCCCCCCGGTGATTCTCCGGGCCCCGATGGGCCGAGTGGCCGAAAGGTTTTGCCCAGTCCCGCCGGCGTGAATTACTCACCTCACACACGGCGGGACCTGGCAGGCAAGTGTGCGGGGACGGCCCTGGGGGTGGGGGGGGGGGAAGGGAGGGGGGATACGACCCCGGGTGAGGCCGTCACGGTTGCCTGGCCCGCGATCGGGACGTACGGATCGGCGGGCAGGCTGGTTGCGTGGGGGCCTTCTTTGCTCCGCGTCGGGCCCCTGTAGGGCTCTGCCATGTTGCCCGGGGGCCGGTGCGGAGAAGGGAACCCCCACGCATGTGCGGAAATACGCTGCCCGTTCCGCGCATGCTCGAACCCGCGCCGGCCCTTCGGCGCCGGCTGGAGCTGCGGGAACCACTCCGGCGTCAACCTAGCCCCCGGAAAAGTGGAGAATTCCTCACTTTCGGGGGCCGTTGACCCTGGAGTGGTTGGCGTCGGTTTGCAAGCCGGCGTGGAGACATAGCCCCATTATTGGAGAATCCCGCCCATGTATCTGACTGTTAAATACCGCACCATTATGGATGCTGGCCCAGCCACGAATGTCTTAAAAAGTATTTTAATTATAAATAATCCCATTTATAGGGGTCCTTTGTGGATCAGGTTCACAGCAGACATGTCTGATGTAAACTTCAGAACCTGTTTAGCATCAACTTTTATAGACTGGTCTCAGGCTGCGTTTTTCTCTGCCAAGTTCCTGCTATGCTAGGAAATGATGACGGTCAGTCGAATGACTTTACGGGACTTTGCTGGCAAGTTTCAAATAGAAAGAGCAGCAAGTTTTACAGATTTAAATAGGCTGTGGCGTTATATCAACATCTACTATCCTGACTTGATCTTGCTTTGAATGAATTGATGACTAAATGATACACTTAGCCGTGGGTTTTGTGAGCTCCACGTTAGTCTTGCAAATGATCTGTAAATTATCTGGAACTCCATAGAAATAATGTTTTTTAAAATAAAGTTAGAGTGCCCAATTCATTGTTTTTCCAATGAAGGGGCAATTGTGCTTGGCCAATCCACCTAGCCTGCACATCTTTGGGTTGTGGGGGCGAAACCTACGCAAACACGGGGAGAACATGCAAACTCCACACGGGATTGAACCTGGGGCCTCGGCGCCGTGACTCCATAGAAATAATAAGTTATCACTGCATTCAAAGAACTTCTGGTGGTGGCTATGTGGTGAGCAGTTGCACACAGGGTGGCTCCTGCCAGGGTACTTTGTCTTTCATCTTTTTGCCTAGTTTGTGGGTGATGTTTGGGGGGGAAACTTGAGTAGTTTGATGGCATATGGTCCCCACATAAAAGTAATGCCCAACAAGTATAACGCGAGGCAGCAGGCGGCAAATAAACATTACCAGACTCAGAAGCCCCTTGAACCTCGTTGGAGGAGAAAATTGCAGAGGTGCCTGCTGTGACTTTTCCGTGGACGGCTGAGATGCGGGGAAGCTTCTTGGCGGAAGAATTCTTGAAGCAGCAGCAGGCGGTCTCTGAGGACCTTGAAGAAGCAATGGAAGGGGCTGTAGGCCCCCATCCGTGCGGCCCTGGATATGATGGATTGGAAGGTAAAGGAGCAAGGCGCAGTGATACAAGGGGCGGAGGTGGCACTCTCGGACTAGAATGACCGAATTGTTTTCCCTGGAAGCGGAGATGACAGTGTTGGCTGACGGGCCTTGAAGTCCAAGGTGGACGATCTGGAAAACCGCTCCAGATGGCAAAATGTGACTGCCGGAGGGCCTGGAGGTCGCGAATCCAACAGACTATATGTCCAGGATGTTTGGGAAGATGGCGGGGGAGGGGCACCAAATTGGAATGGTTGCTCAGAGTGAAGCCCGATGTGGGGAACCACCATGTGCGATCATCGTCAGGTTCCACAGTTACCAAGAGATGGAACGGGTCCTGAGGTGGACTGCTGACGGTGAGTAAGGTTTGTCTTTGTTCTGGTCTTATAGGGGGTTTGGTGACCATCTTGGGTGGCCCTAGTATCGGCACTGACTGGTTTGCTGCTGGGTAACGCCACATGTTGGGAATGGCTGACTCTGGGTCGGGGCAGGTGGTGGTGGGAGGACCCCTGTCCAGCTGATTGGGGGTTTAACGGCCCAGTGAAAAGTTCACAGGTGTTTGCGCACCTGAGACGTTTGATGGCTGATGTGGTGTTTTTAGCAGGAGACCCATTTGCGGATCTAGAACCAAACAAGGTCGCGGGGGGGCTGGGTGGGACAGGTATAACATTAGGGTTTTGATGGCAGGGCTCGGGGGGCGGCAATGTTGATGAACAAGAGGGTATCTTTTTTTGCTGCTAAAATATGGCAGGCCCAGGCGGGAGGTATGTATTTGTCAACGGGTCACTGGCGGAAAACATCGGTGGTCCTACTCAACGTGTATGAACAAAATTGGGGTAATACGACATTTATCAATAAGGTGCTGGCTTTGGGGCAGCACGGTGGCGCAGTGGTTAGCGCTGCTGCCTCACGGCGCCGAGGTCCCAGGTTCGATCCCGGCTCTGGGTCACTGACCGTGTGGAGTTTTCACATTCTCCCCGTGTTTGCGTGGGTTTCGCCCCCACAACCCAAAAATGTGCAGGGTAGGTGGATTGGCTACGCTAAATTGCCCCTTAATTGGAAAAAATGAATTGGGTACTCTAAATTTAAAAAAGAAAGGTGGTGGCTTCTATTCAGGATCTGGATTCACATCAACTAATTCTGGGGGTGGAAACTCCTCTTCTTCCTGGAGTGAAGGGCGTGAGGTATTTGGCGATCGATCATGCTCCACATTTTGTGGACTTGAGGTTGGAGCCGGGCCCCTCTCAACGGCCCCCAGCGAAATTGGGCACGGCGTTGCTGGCAGACAAGGGATTCTGTGAGCGTATATTCTCCGCCATTGGGGATTGCATTGACTTCAATAGGAACGAGGCGGTTACGCCTTCCACAGGATGCTCTGAAGGCAGTTCTTTGGGGCAACGGAATCACCCACAAGGACAAATCAGAAAGGGTAGAGAGGCCCGGGCTGGTGGACACCAGCCTCGAGGTGGACTCGATTGCCCCGACACTGGAGGTGTTGGTGAGTGGCAAGAAATTGGAGGAGGAATTTGAGCTACTCGCGTTGAGCCAGACCGTGAACCAGCTGCAATGCTCGTGGGAGGACCTTTTACGAATATGGGGAGAAGGCCAGTCACCTTTTCGCACATCAGCTACGGTGGCAGGCTGCTTCCCGGGGGATAGTGCAAATAAGGGATTCGGATAGTGGGGTTTCCCGTCCCGGGAAAGGTTGAGGCCTCTGACCGAGAGGCTGGGGAGGGGTGGGAGATACTGGGGAAGAATTAGGAAGGCAGGGTGCGTTGGAGTGTTGGTATTGGGGGATGTGGGGGGCCTGTGGTTTCTGTTCATGGTGTTGTTTGGTCATCTGATATATGTATTTATGAAAAAGGTCTTTAATAAAAATATTTTCAAAAAGGTCGGGGGGCGGGGGGGGGGGGGGAGGGGGGGGGGGGTGCAGCGTGTTGTCAGCCACGCTGCCACAGGCATTGATTTCGCTGATCCTGAAGAAGAAGAATGATCCTATGAAGTGTGGGTCGCATCAACCCATTTCAATGTTGACTGCTGCTGCTAAGCTGTTGGCAAAGGTGTTGGCAATGCGTTTGGATCCCTGCCTTCAGGGGGTGATTTCGGAGCAGCAGACTGGTTTTGTCAAGGGCCAACAGATTTCGGCCAACATACGCCGATTGTTTAACGTCGTTCTGTAACCCCCCCTCCTCCCAGTGCCCGAGCCAGAGGTGACTATCTCAGTGGACGCTGAAAAGCGTTTGATAGGGTTGAGTGGGGGTACTTATTTGAAATTCTTGGGAGGTTTGACTTTGGGCCAAAATTAATATCACGGATTCGGCTTTTGTACAGGGCCCCATCGCGAGTGTGCGCCTCAATGCCCTGAGTTCGGTTACTTTGGAATGATCAGAGGTATGAGATTGGGTTGTCCATTGGCTCCACTTTTGTTGGCCTTGGCAATCCAGCCTCTGGTTGTTGCGTTGAGGTCATCCGTTGGGTGGAGGAGGATAGAAGGGGGCGGGGGGAGGAGCTTAGGGTGTCTTTATGTGCGGATGATCTGCTTCTCTGTATATCACGGACCTACTCTCCAGTGCAGAGGAGGTAATGCAGATATTTAGGAGCTTTGCCCCCCCTTCTCGGGGTATAATGTGAATCTGGACAAAAGTGAATACTTTCCAGTGATTCCCCAATGGGTGGGGAGCTGATCTGAGGAAGTTGCCTGGCCAGGGCTAGGTTCCGTTACCTGGGAATCCGGGTGGCCCACTATTAACCTTCACCTCACAAGCTTAAATTCGTGAGTCTGGTGAATGGAGTTAAGGCCGATTTGAAAAGGTTTGATGACCTCCCTCTGATCTTGGTGGGTAGGGTGCAGACTGTAAAAATGAACGTCCTCCCGAGGTTTTTGTTTTTGTTCCAGTGTCTCCCAGTCTTTCTCCCCAGATCTTTCTTTGGTAAGGTCAACAAAATGCTTCCCTCCTTTATTTGCAGACCCCATGGATTCGTAGGACATCTCTACAGAGAGAGCGAGGCAGTTGAGATGATTGGCACCACCTAACTTGTTATTTTATGACTGGGCTGCAAACATTGGAAAGGTGCGGGGATGGCTGAAGGACCCAGGTTCTCTATGGGGCGGATGGAGGCGGGGCCGTGTAGAGGTTTGAGCCTCAGGGTCCTGGTCACTGCCCGGTTTCCATTTCCCCCCCCAAATTGACCTTGAGCCCAGTGGTAGTGGCCATCTGGAGGCATTTTGGGCACCATTATAAGCTGGGTTCCATGTCAGTGTTGGCCCCTATTTGCAGGAACTATTTATTTATGCCCTCTGGCTTGAACTCATCGTTCAAGACAAGGGGTGGGAGGGGTTGGAAAAGTTTGGGGAGGTTCACCGGTATGGAGGAGTTATTGGAGAAGTTCCAGCTTCCGAGATCTAATGTATTTAGGTATTTGCAGGTTCGCAATTTCATGCGCAAGGAGATTCCTTCATTTCTCCTGGCACCATTGCTCTCGCTCTTGGATAGGGTCCTGTCTCTGGCCGAGTTGGGTGAGGGGAGGATTTCAGATATCTATGGCTGGATCCTGTCGACCCGATCAGGCTTCATTGGAGGAAGTAAAGAGAAACTGGGAGGGTGAACTGGGTCCACTTTTGATGGGGGAGGGGAGGGGGCGGGGTGGAGTGAGGCTCTTCACAGCGTCAACTCCACCTCCTCTTGTGATAGGCTCAGCTTGATCTAGTTCAAGGTGGTGCACAGAGCCCACTGGATCAGGGGGCAAATCAGTGTTTTTCTTCTCGGGGGTGGAGGATGGGTGCGATCGCAGTGCTAGGGGACCAGCAAATCATGCACACACGTTCTGGTCTTGCCCTCAACATGTGAGTTTCTGGGCCTCCTTTTTCAGCGCATGTTGGGGTTCTGGGTATTCAGCTGGAGTCGTGCCCGTTGGCGGCTATTTTTGGGGTATCGGACTCGTCGGCTCTGCAGACGGGGGTGAAGGCAGACCTGCTCGCCTTTGCCTCGTTGATAGGCCAGGGCCTCTGCCTGGCTGAGTGGTCTGATGGAACCTTTGTACCTTGAGAAGGTCAAGTACACCATCGGGGGTCAGGGGGAGGATTCTACTCGGGGTGGCAGCCTTTTATCTCCTTTCTGAGGGAGTTGGTTACCATCAATTGCTGGCGGAGGTATGGTTTCTGGTAAGTTTTGATGTTTATAGGGGGTTGGGGGATTAGGTGTGGGTGGGTTCCTTTTGAAACGCTGTTTGTTGTACGTTATTGTTTTGTTTTACCTTGTTAGAATGAAAGAGCTATTTTGAATTGAAATATTAAAAAAAAAATTTACATTCAAAAGAAATTGGTGCAGTCTGTGTGGTTGTAGCTGGTGGATAGGCTTTGGTGTGTCATGATGTGAGCTATTTGCTGCAGAACCCATAGCTCCTGCATCTGCTCTTGAACCACGGCTTTATGTGGCACTTGTAGGTAGAGCGGGGTAGTCAGATTCTAGTCTTAAAATCAATCATTTTTATACTATATTCACTATAATACATAACAAGGTCAAGGAAGCCATTTTAAGCCTAGCATGTGGCTTCTGCAGCCATTTTCAATCCTGTAATGTGTATTCTGCATTAACTACACGTATTAATTTTGTACCAAGTACAGCCAACCATGACGCAGATGATTATAAAAGTAATGAACCTTGATAGAATCGTCATAACCCTGCACATTTTTCCTTTTCAGATAGGAATCCAATTCTCTTTTGAAAGCCTTGAATTGAACCCACCTTCACCAGACTCTTGGGCAGCGTGTTCCAGATCTTTTAACCACTTTCTGTGTTAAAGTCTTTTTCCTTACGTCTCCTTTGCCTACTTTGCTTAAATCTGTGCCATCTTATTCTTAATAATAATAATAATAACCTTTATTATTGTTTCAAGTAGGCTTACATAAACACTGTAATGAAGTTACTGTGAAAAGCCCCTAGTCGTCACAGTCTGTATTTATATGTCATGAATTTATGTAATTAGTAGGTGCATTGGAAAAGCTGCATTTTCTTATTTTTAAGTGTTAAACGCATATTAATACTGTATAAACTTGAATGTTTCTCAAAAATGCAGACATAGCAAAATGTCTGAGACGAAATAAAATTGTCAAATCTGATAAGTTATGGGACACCATCGCCTTGACCGGGCCTCAAGTATGAATGCTGAATTGTTCACAATCAGATTGAAATAAGCAATGTAAAGAGAGCCCGCGCCGGGTTGGAGAATCCGACTCGGGGGGGGGGGGGGCCTCCACGGTGGCCAGGCCCGCGATCGGTGGCTACCGATCGGCGGGCACGTTTATTCCGGGGGGGGGGAGGTATGTTCCTCCGCACCGGGCTCCTGTAGGGCTCCGCCATGTTGCCCGTGGGCCGGCGCGGAGACGGAAATCACACGCATGCGTTGGCGCGTAAATGGCCGTGGCGCGCATGCACAGACCCGCGCCGGCCATGTAGGGCCGGCCTTCGGCACTGGAGCAGTGCACAGCACTCCGGCGCCATCCTAGCCCCCGAAGAACAGGAGAATTACTGGGCCTGGAGGCCCGTTGACCCCGGCGTCGCTCACGCCGGTTTTGACACCGGCATCAGCACTTTGCCGTGATAATGGTGAATCCCGGCAATTGTCGGCTGTGGATGCCGTTTAGAACTGTTATCAGCTGGAAGATGTCATGAGAGACCAATTAAATTCACCAAAGAACATCTAGGATCAATCATTAAGTCAACAGTAGCCTGACCTGACCAGGCATGGCATGACGTTCATCAAAGGGTTAAAAGTAGGCGTCCTGTAAGGGTTTATTGTGAGTGAAGATTCCGGAGCAAACCACATGTCAGTCTCCACAAGAGGTTTCAAAATTAAGACCGGAGTCAGCAAACAAGTCACCAACACGTCAACTTCAGTGCAATCAGCACCCAATGGCCGCGACCAGCTTTCAAATTGAGCTTGCTGGCCGCAACTGGCTTTTAAATGTGAATAATGCAGTCCTCCGGCCAGTAGCGGTGGCAGAGAGCAGGTCACGCGCCTGGCACGGACTCTGACGTCACACGCCCTGTACATCCGTGCTTTTGCCGCAAAATCACGGAGGAGAGATTCCTCCATTTTCTAGCTACGAGCCACTAAGTCAACAGGATTGTGAAGAACTGAAGACGGGCTGTTTTGCGATAAGGAAGAGAGAGCCTGAGAAACAAACAGGCCAGGATCTCACAACTGAATTTGATGATTGGCAAGAAATGCTGGCCACCATGACTGAACTAGCTTTATATTCCAGCTTTTTATTATTGATTGAATTCAAATTCCACCAGCTGCCATAGTGGGATTTGAACCCACATCCCTGGAGCTTAAGCTTCTGAGCTGCTAGTTCAGTAATATCACCAGTATTCCACCAATCCCCTGAAATTCCTGCACACATTTAAGCTGCGGGTAGGTCTATCTATAAATGTACAACCCATGAAGATCTCAACCTCATGGATGCATTGCAGTGATGCCAACTGCTGCTGAAGTTCCAAAATCCGGAGCTCAAGCTGGTTCACCTGACAATGCTTCCTGCACAAATGGTTATCCAGGTCATGGAAAGTGCCATGGAGTTCCCACATAGCACAGTATGTGCATTCTAGAGGTCAGAGAAGCCCTGATATTTCATTAATTATTAGTTAACCTTGCTACTGCTAATAAACATTACCAATATTAATAAACCTTGTTGCTATTAATAAACCTCATTACTATTGATAAACCTTCCTAATATTGATAAATTCTACTATCACTTAACACACCTTACAGATAGTAATAAACTTTTTTTTTGTTAATTTAAAATTGTTTTAGAGTATTAAATTAATTTTGTTCCAATTAAGGGGCAATTTAGTGTAGACAATCCACCTTCCCTACACATCTTTTGGGTTGCGGGGGTGAGGCCCACGCAGTCATGAGGATAATGTGCAAACTCCACACGGACAGTGACCCAGGGCTGGGATCGAACCCGGGTACTTGGCACCGTGAGGCAGCAGTGCTAACCACTGCGCCACCGTGCTGCCCGACAGTACTAAACTTTACTTTAAAACAAAGTTAAAAGGTAATACTCACCAGCGACTCACTTGTCACTCAGTTGTTCAGAATTGGTCTCTAACCAGCAATACTCAGCAGTCAATCAACTTCTAACTTTCCCGTGATGTTACATTGTGATTTTTGTTTCTGAAATTAGGATCTCACTGTCCACATCAGTGGCGGCGGCAGCGACGACCTGACCCTCTCTCTGAACTCTCGCTACTTGTCTTAAAAGGGTAGATCGAGAAAAGTTCTTGTGGGGGTGGGGGCTTTTACCACCTTTGAATGTGAGCTGGGCCATTCAGGGATTATGTCAGGAGGCATTTCTTCTCACTCAGGGAAGTGGAAATCTGTGTATTTTTCTGTCTCAGTTATTAAAGAGTTGAAGATGCCTCAGGTTATGATAGCTTTGGTTCATTCGAATAAGAAATCTGTCGTTTCCATGGCGATGTGTGCTGACTCCGAGTCCGTACACAAGAGGCTTCCCCACTGCAGGAAAGTAGTAAAACCCCCTCAGGCATCGAGTCCTGCATGAATTCCCTTCAAATATTCTCCCTTTGAAGCCATCACACTTTTCAAAGAAAAAAAAGTTTCTTGGTGAATGCAAGTGTTACAGACCAGAGTCCCAGGGTCTTATGGGATACTAACATTCGATCCCCTCACGTGCCATCTGAGGCCCCACAGCAAAATAAACCCACTAACTAAACTCCTTCATTTAAACAAGAGTTCTCCGGTATCCGGCGGGCCGTATCGGCGTCGAGGAGTGGCGTGAACCATTCCGGCGTCGGGCGCTCGGAAGTTGCGGAATCCTCTGCACCTTTGGGGGCTGGGCCGGGGCCGGCGGGGTTGGCGATGCGCCAACCGGCGCTGAAGGGCCTCCGCCGGCCGGCGCGAGCTGGCACATGCGCGGGAACGCCAGGAGGATCCAGCGTGATCCCAGCGCATGTGCAGGGGGATCTTCTCCGCGCCGGCCATGGCGGACCTTTACAGCGGCCGGCGCGGAGGGAAAGAGTGCCCCCATGGCACAGGCCCGCCCGCAGATCGGTGGGCCCCCATGGGGGGCCCCCCCGGGGCCAGATCCACCACGAGGACTCCGCAGGCCGCCCGCAGAGCCAGGTCCCGCCGGTAAGAACCTTGTGTAATTTACGCCGGCGGGACCGGCAGAAAACGGGCTGCCGCTCGGCCCATCTCGGAGCGGAGAATTGCCGGGGGGGGGGGGGGTGGTGCGCAGCCAACGGCCCCCGACCGGCGCGGTGCGATTCCCGCCCCCGCCAAAAGAACGGGGCCAGAGAATTCGGCAGCCGACGTCGGGGCGGCGGGACGGGATTCACGCTGCCCCCCGGTGGTTCTCCGGCCCGGCGGGGAGTCGGAGAATCCCGCCCCGAGGTATGTAGAAGTGTGTTCGGACCCCAACAAAATTATTTCCGTGCTGCGATCTTTGCAAACAATCTCCTCTGGACCAGTTGTTTTATTTGTTTTTGATAAAACGTTCTAGTTGCTTGGTGGAACAGTTCAGCCCTTTGAAGTCCACAGTAATGGTTTAATCCCGTGCCCAGAAACCCAGGGGGAAGGGATGGGAGGACAGGTGCGCGGGGGTTAAATCTTGGCGCTGATCCAGATCACAGAGAGAAACTGTTTCCATTGCCCAGAAGGTTTGAGAAGAAGAGTACGATAATTTAAAGGTGATTGGCACAAAACAAACACCCCAAAGACGGCAAGGGGAAAAACGCAGCGAGAGATTCGGATCGGGAATGTACTGCCTGAGTGTGTGGTGGAGGCAACGTCAATCGAGGCTCTGGTGGGTAAGTGGTGGAGGGTAAAGGTATTGCAGGGCTGTGGTTAAAGGGCAGGATATTAGGACAAGCTGAGTTGCTCTTGCAGAGGGCTGACATGGACATGATGAACCGAATGGTCTTCTTCTGCCCTGTAACCATTCTAAGATTCATGCAATTGTGAAAATCAAGCAACCATGGCCCAGTTATATGCTGCTCCCTGTTGCTTACATCGGCTGCCATGGAATCATAGAATCCCTACAATGCAGAAGAACAAAGAACAAAGAAAAGTACAGCACAGGAACAGGCCCTTCGGCCCTCCAAGCCTGCGCCAACCATGCTGCCCGTCTAAACTACAATCTTCTACACTTCCTGGGTCCGTATCCCTCTATTCCCATCCTATTCATGTATTTGTCAAGATGCCCCTCCCTTAAATGTCACTATCGTCCCTGCTTCCACCACCTCCTCTGGCAGCCATTCAGCCCATCAAGTGTACATCGATCCTCCGAAAGAGCGTCCTACCTCGGCCCACACCGCTCCCTATCCCCGTGACCACACATACCCCTTTAGGCACTGAGGGGCAAGTTAGGATAGCCAATCCACTTAACCTGCACGTTTTTGGACTGTGGGATCCAACCGGAGCACCCGGTGGAAACCCAAGGGTGGCACGGTGGCACAGTGTTTAGCACTGCTGCCTCACAGCTCCAGGGACCCAAGTTCCATTCCGTCTGTGTGGAGTTTGTACGTTCTCCCCGTGTCTGCGTGGGTCTCCTCCGGGTGCTCCGGTTTCCTCCCACAGTCCAAAGATGTGCAGGCTAGGTGGATTGGTAATGCTAATTTTTTTTTTGTTGTAAATGTAGAGTGCCCAATTCATTTTTTCCAATTAAGGGGCAATTTAGTGTGGCCAACCCTGCACATTTTTGGGTTGAGAGGGCAAAACCCACGCAAACGCGGGGCGAATGTGCAAACTCCACATGGACAGTGACCCAGAGCCGGGATCGAACCTGGGACCTGGGCACCGTGAGTGGTCATGTAAATCGCCCTTTAGTGTCCAGAAAGCTGAGGTGGAGTTACTGGGTTACGGAGATAGGGTGGAGGCGTGCTCTTTCCAAGGGTAGGTGCAGACTAGATGGGCCGAATGTCCTCCTTCTGCACTGTAAATTGTATGGTCCTATGAGAGATGTAACAATGGGCTGTTAGTTTGCTCTAGTTTATTTCACGCAATTGCACACAGCAAGGATCTACCCTCCCAAACCTGCAACCTCGACCCCACTGGAAACGCGTGAGGCCAGTGCAGGGACAACCATCACCTGCAGGTCCTCCTCCAGGCCACCGTCCAGATAGGGAAATATATCGGCATTTCCTCACTGTCGCTGGCTCATAACCCTGGAACTCCCTCCCTAACAGCACCGTGGATGTACCTACACCACATGGACCTCAGCGGTTCAAGAAGGCAGCTCACCACCAACATCTCAAGGGCAACTAGGAAAGGGTGACAAATGTGGTCGACTAAAAGGAAGAGTCTGGTCTGCCAATTACTCAACACACGGCTTCAAGCCAAGACAAAATGTAAAAATACTGGTTATATGGAAAGCTCCTGAATGATCCAAGGCTGTGGTTGCCGACAGCACAGACCATCACATTTACAATCCAGCAGTGAAGTGTACGTGCGTTTGTTCAGATCACATTGTGGCCAGTGGGAATGTTCAGTATTGCTGGTGATTCATGTTATTCACTGAACAGTAGCTTCACTTAAATCGTACTGTCTTCATCGACAGATGTCTTCCCCTCCTGAAGGTGCTTTCTCTGTCTGGGGACCATTCCTAGCTCCCTGTTTATTCATCGCGATGGTCTCCAGCTGTGAGCCTGAGCAGCGAGTGTCCCTGGAGGGCATTAACAAACCCCATCTACTCCTGACAACAGACTTGTTCAGTCCATGTCGATCGGCAATGGGAGTCTCAGACATTTTTTCCCAAATCCGCCGTGAATTAGCGTGCTCTTACCAAAATCGCTAAATCCAGTGCCAGGCAAGACACTTTTACAACAAACATGTTTTTTCTTGCATTGGTAATGCAGGACAGAAAAGACCATTCAGACCACATGTGCCGTACAAATGTTTCACAGTAGTTAGCACCGTTGCTTCACAGCCCCACGGTCCCAGGTTCGATTCCCGGGTTGGGTCACTATCTGTGCGGAGTCTGCACGTTCTCCCCGTGTCTGCGTGGGTTTCCACCGGGCGCTCCGGTTTCCTCCCACAATTCCCGAAAGACGTGCTTGTTAGGTGAATTGGACATTCTGAATTCTCCCTCTGTGTACCCGAACAGGCGCCGGAATGTGGCGACTGGGGGCTTTTCACAGTAACTTCACTGCAGTGTTAATGTAAGCCTTCTTGTGACAATAAAGATTATTATTCTCCTTATTATTTGAGCTCCTTCAGAGACTCTACCTATACTTCCTCGTCTCACTCCAACAACATAACTTTCTTATTCTTTCGCCCTAATATCCTTCTCCTACAGATACCATTCTCCCAAGAGGGTGTTAGTGACCATGGACGTCTGTTGCATTAAGTCCATGGTTACGACTGGAAATGTATTGGATTGTCGTTGCCACCTGCAGTGTATCTGACCAGGAAACCCTCCCCACTCTTACCACTTGCTGTAAGGTGTGTTGGAATGTTTTAAACAAAATGTTTTTATTGGCTTTCACATTTTTATGTTACACACTCCAGTTGGTACTTTGAATTTACAAGTTTCATCTCCGCGAGCAGTATTGGTTAAAGGAACCAAAGAAAAGTTAAAAATTAAAAGATTACAAGTGGGAGATGAGCCAAAGGACAAAGAGAAGAAGAGAACAGAAATGATGCAAACAAACAAGGATCATTATCAATATTCACATGCCCCCCCCCTCCCCATCCCCCCCGTGGCTGTGGGCCCCCTCTGGCCACCTTGCCTTAGTTGCCCTGTGTTGTCCCGAGCTTGTCCAGCTTGACGTTGTGCTGCTCCCTCTGCCTTTTCCTGCTAGTCTTTGGGCTTGATTCCTGCGGCCATGTCCCTTGTGTCCTGCGTTCTGTCTAATGGGCTCTTGACCACCCTGCTCCTTCCCTTCTCCCCTCCCCCCCCTTCTCCTTTCCTTTGTGATCCGTGGTTCGCCTGCGCCCCCCCCCCCCCCCCCCCACCCCGCGCTCTACGGATTGCTGGCTATGAACAGATCTTGGTATAGGTTGGCGAATGGCCTCCATACCCTGTGGAACTCCTCTTCCGGCCCACAGAGGGCAAATTTTATCTTCTTCTGTTGCCAGTCTGCAGCTTTGGGTGGTGTTGTCGATTGCCAGCCGAGCGATTCTCCAGCGGGCGATTAGGGAGGCAAAGGCTAGGGTGTGACCCCCCCCCCCCACCCCCCAATAAAGAGTTCTGGCTGATCTGAAACCCCAAAGACTGCCACTTTTGGGCCTGGCTCCACCCTCACCTGTATCAGACTGATTTACAGGCTGATATAAACTTATTTGTCAGCATTTTTGGACATCAAGTCCTCGATTGGAATTTGAACCTTGAGCCTCCGAACCCAGGAGTCGGGATGCTATCCACTCTGTCACAAGACCTCCCACCCTCATTATTCTCATCGAGTACCAGTTGGCTTGTGAAGCAGACCAAGGCCAGCAGCTTGGGTTCAATTCCCGGACCAGCCTCCCTGAACAGGCGCCGGAATGTGGCGACTAGGGGCTTTTCACAGAAACTTCATTTGAAGCCTACTTGTGACCATAAGCGATTTTCATTTCATTTTCATTTAGTTTTCCCAGAAGTTCACCTTGTGCTTTTCACCTCGAGTTAGTTTCTGTGATGACAGTTATACAACGGGTAATGGAAATTTGTACAAATAAGCAACTAATCTGTGGAACTCTTTGCCGCAGAAGGCTGTGGAGGCCAAGTCACTGAGTGTCTTTAAGACAGAGATGGAGAGGTTATTGATGAATAAGGGGTTTAGGGGTTATGGGGAGAAGGCAGGAGAATGGGGATGAGAAACATATCAGCCATGATTGAATGGCAGAGGCGGCACGGAGGCGCAGTGGGTTAGCACTGCTGCCTCACGGCACCGAGGTCCCAGGTTCGATCCCGGCCCCGGGTCACTGTCCGTGTGGAGTTTGCACATTCTCCCCGCGTCTACGTGGGTCTCACCCCCACAACCCAAAGGTGTGCAGAGTAGGTGGATTGGCCACGCTAAATTGCCCCTTAGTTGGAAGTAATGAATTGGGGATTCCAAAGTTATTTAATAAAAAGGTGATTGAATAGCGGAGCTGACCTGATGGGCCGAATGGCCTAATCCTTCTCCTACACTTTGTGGTCTGATGGTCTTATGAGATGACCTTCCTTTGTGTTCTTTCTGAATGCTCCCCCTGCCCCCAGCATATCACTCAAATAGTTTTGTTTTGTGATCCTCAAACCTCTTTTCCTGAAACAATCCGAAATGGAGGAAAATGCTGCAATGAGTGTCTAATGTGTATCAGCCGCTGGCTCAGCTGGTTGCACTATGACCTCTGAGCCACATGGTCCTGCCTTAGTAGGAGGGGACTCTCCTCCCAGGTTGAACACGACATTCGAGAGGGCATTCCAGAGTAACGTCGAGGGAGTGCTGCACTGTCGGAAGTGCCGTCTTCTGGATGGGTTGCTAAACAGCCTCAGCTGCCTGTCGGGTGAATGTAAGAGATCCCGTGGAACTATTTCAAGGAAGAGTAAGGGAGTTACCCCCAGCGTCCTGGACAATATTTGTCCCAGGATCAACCTGCTGAGAAACGGATAATCTGGTTACAGGCACGTTGCCGTCACTGGAATTTTGCCACCCGCAAATTGGCAGAAACATCTCAATGGTGGCTACACTTGTTTGGCTCTGACACAGGCTGAGATGTCTGTTGGTCACAAAAGGCGCTATATAAATGCAAGTGCAGGCGGCTCGGTAACACAGTGGTTAGCGCAGTTGCTTCACAGCGCCAGGGTCCCAGGTTCGATTCCCGGCTTGGGCCACTGTCTGTGCGGAGCCTGCACTTTCTCCCCGTGTGTGCGTGGGTTTCCTCCGGGTGCTCCGGTTTCCTCCCACAGTCCAAATGATGTGCAGGTCAGGCAAATTGGCCGTGCTAAATTGCCCTTTGTGTCCAGAAAGGTTGGATGGGGTTATGGGGATAGGGTGGAGGTGTGGGCTAGAGTAGTGTGCTCTTTCCACGGGCCGGTGCAGACACGATGGGCCGAATGGCCTCCTTCGGCACTGTAAAATTCTATGATAATATTCACCTGGGGTGCATTATATGCAGCAGAAGCTGTATCTGCTGAGCCATGATGGGGCCAAGAAACATTTTGCGAAACACTGGTGAAAATTGCAGAGTAGGTTAATTAAAGCCATAACTCGTTAGCCAACGTACATCCAATCCTTTGTGCTCAGCCAGCCGGAACTCGGGATGTGGTTCTAGCTCCGATTGAGGGGAGCTGCTTCTGGCTATGTGTGTCGCCTCTCCTCACAGATCCCCTGCTCAAGCTGCTTATTCACATTAATGCCCAGTCACAAACGTCAGTTGGTTTCAATTCAGCAGCAAGGTGTACGTGTGCCTGCTCACATAGCATCGTGGCCAGTGTTCACGCCAATCACAGCACGCAGGCCCGGAACTGAAAAGCCATCCTTTTTCTCTTAACCTTTTAAGCACTAACATCAAGAGTGTTTGTAACATCCTGCTTTTTATTGCAGCTTGAGGATGTTTACATTTCCAGATTTGAAAAAACACTCACATTGAACAATGTAAGCATTGAACCCAATTTGCACAGAAATAATTGAAGATGAGCAAAAATGTGCAATGAAGTTCTGTAGTTCTGCTATTTATGCAGATGTGTCCTGATTATAATCGTACGTGTGTGTGGGTCTGTGAGCCTGTGTGTCTGGATCTGTGTGTGTGGGTCTCTGTGTCTGTGTGTGCGTGCGTCTGTGTGTGTGGGTCTCTGTGTCTGGTGTGTGCGTGCGTCTGTGTGGGTCTGTGTGTGTGGGTGTGGTTTTGTGTGTGGGTCTGTGTGTCTTTGTGTGTGTGTGTATCTTCGCGTGTATGAGCTTGTACCCCGAAAAGTCCCCGAATTCCCTAAGAATCCTCATTACTTCCGGCATTCCTCCCACCGGGTCCGCCACATACAGCAGCAGGTCGTCCGCATAAAGCGACACCCTATGCTCCTCCCCACCACGCACCAACCCCCTCCAGTTCCTTGACTCCCTCAATGCCATAGCCAGGGGTTCAATCACCAGTGCGAAGAGGAGGGGGGACAAGGGACACTGTGTGTGTGTGTCTATGTGTGTGTCTGTGTGTGTTTCTGTCTGTCTGTGTGTGTGTGTCTTTGTTTCTCTGTGTGTGTGTCTGTGTGTGTGTGTGTGTCTATGTGTGTGTGTCTGGGTGTGTTTCTGCCTGTGTGTGTGTGTGTCTGTCTGTGTGTGTGTGTCTATGTGTGTGTGTGTCTGTCTGTGTGTTTGCGTGTCTTTGTTTCTCTGTGTGTGTGTGTGTCTGTGTGTGCGCGTGTCTTTGTTTCTCTCTGTGTGTGTCTGTGCATGTGTGTCTGTGTGTGTGTCTGTGAGTGCGTGTGTGTGTCTGTGTGTGTGTGCATCTGTGTGTGTGTGTGTCTGTGAGTGTGTGTGTGTGTCTGTGTGTGTGTGCGTATCATTGTTTCTGTGTGTGTGTGTCTGTGTGTGTCTGTGTGTGTGTGTCTGTGTGAGTGGCTGTGTGTGTGTGTCTGTTGGTGCATGTCTGTGCATGAGTGTCTGTGTGTGTGTGTCTATGTGTGTGTGTGTCTGTGTGTCTGTGTGTCTGTCTGTGTGCGTGTCTTTGTTTCTCTGTGTGTGTGTCTGTGTGTGTGTGTCTGTGTGTGTGTGTCTGTGTGTGAGTGTGTGCGTGTCTTTGTTTCTGTGTGTGTGTGTCTGTGTGTGTGCATCTGTGGGTGTGTGTCTGTGTGTGTGTCTGTGTGTGTGTGTGTGTCTGTGTGTGTGGCTGTGTGTGTGTCTGTGTTTGTACCTGTGTGTGTGTGTGTCTGTGTGTGTGGCTGTGTGTGTGTCTGTGTGTGTGTCTGTGTTTGTATCTGTGTGTGTGTGTCTGTGTCTGTTGGTGCATGTCTCTGTGTGCGTGTCTGTGTGTGTGTGTGTATGGCTGAGTGTGTGTCTGTGTGTGTGTCTGTGTGTGTGGCTGTGTGTGTCTGTTGGTGCGTGTCTCTGTGTGCGTGTCTGTGTGTGTCCGCGTCTGTTGGTGCGTGTCTCTCTGTGCGTGTCTGTGTGTGTGTGTCTGTGTGTGTGTGTGTATGTCTGAGTGTGTGTCTGTGTGTGTGTGTGTCTGTGTGTGTGTGCCTCTGTGTGTGTCTGTGTGTGTGTGTGTCTGTGAGTGTGTGTGCGCCTTTGGTTCTGTGTGTGTGTGTCTGTGTGTGTGTGTGTGTCTGTTTGTGTGTGTGTGTGTGCATGCGTGTGTGTGTGTGTGAGTGTGTGCGTGTTTTTGTTTCTGTGTGTGTGTGTCTGTGTGTGTGTCTGTGTGTGTGTGTGTCTATGTGTGTCTATGTGTGTGTCTGTGTGTGTGTGTCTGTGTCTGTTGGTGCGTGTCTCTGTGTGCGTGTCTGTGTGTGTGTGTCTGTGTGTGTGGCTGTGTGTGTGTGTGTGTGTCTATGTCTGTGTGTGTCTGTGTGTGTGCCTGTGTGTGTGTCTGTGTGTGCGTGTCTGTGTGTGTGTGTCTGTGTGTGTGTGTCTGTGTGTGTGTGTGTCTGTGTCTGTGTGTGCTTGTCTGTGTGTGTGTGTCTGTGTGTGTGTGTCTGTGTCTGTTGGTGCGTGGCTCACCAGGGGAAGGCAGCAGCAGCCAGGTTCATGGCACCATGGCTGGCTCTGCTGTGCAGCTGGGCAGGAAGAAGAATGGCAGGGCTATAGTGATAGGGGACTCAATCGTAAGGGGAATAGACAGGCGGTTCTGCGGACGCAATCGAGACTCCAGGATGGTATGTTGCCTCCCTGGTGCAGGGGTTAAGGATGTCTCAGAGCGGCTGCAGGACATTCTGGGGGGTGGAGGGTGAACAGCCAGCTGTCATGGTGCTCATAGGCACTAATGATATAGGTCCTACAAGCTGAATTCAGGGAGTTAGGAGTTAAAATAAAAAGTAGGATCTCAAAGGTAGTCATCTCAGGATTGCTACCAGTGCCACGAGCTAGTCAGAGTAAGAATGTCAGGATAGACAGGAAGAATGCGTGGCTCGAGAGAAGGTACAAGAGGGAGGGATTCAAATTCCTGGGGCATTGGAACCGGTTCTGGGGAGGTGGGACCAGTACAAACCAGACGGGCTGCACCTGGGCAGGACTGGAACCGATGTCCTAGGGGGGTGTTTGCTAGAGCTGTTGGGGAGAGTTTAAATTAATGTGGCAGGGGGATGGGAACCGATGCAGGAAGTTGGAAGGTAGTAAAACAGGGACAGAAACAAAAGGCAGTAAGGGGAAAGTGTAAGGCAGAGAAGCCATATTCAAAAATCAAAAAGGGCGACAGTACAAGATACAGTGACTGAGGGGAGCTTAGTGAATAGTACCAGTAATACTAAAAGGAATAAATCGGGAAGTAAAAACATGAATGGAAAGCGACGCGGCAGGTTGTTACATGAAGATATGGGTTCAACGACAAGGAAAATTAGGAGAAACGTTAAGAGGAAATATAACTTAGGAGAGGTTACTGATCGAGGTGTTAAGATTCAGAACAGAGGTAAAAAGGCCAACATAAGTGTACTTAACCTGGTCCTTTACAGGATGAGAAGGGAGATTTAATAATGGGAGATGAGGAAATGGCTGAGGAACTGAACAGGTTTTTTGGGTCGGTCTTCACAGTGGAAGACACAAATAACGTGCCACAGACTGATGGAAATGAGGCTATGACAGGTGAGTACCTTGAGAGGATTGTTATCACTCAGGAGGTAGTGATGGGCAAGCTAATGGGGGTAAAGGTAGACAAGTCTGGTCCTGATGGAATGCATCCCAGAGTGCTAAAAGAGATGGCTAGGGAAATTGCAAATGCACTAGTGATAATTTAACAAAATTCACTAGACTCTGGGGTGGTCCCAGCGGATTGGAAATTGGCAAACGTGACACCACTGTTTAAAAAAGGAGGTAGGCAGAAAGCGGGTAATTATAGGCCAGTGAGCTTAACTTCAGTAGTAGGGAAGATGCTGGAATCTCTCATCAAGGAAGAAATAGTGAGGCATCTGGACGGAAATTGTCCCATTGGGCAGATGCAGCATGGGTTCATAAAGCGAAGGTCGTGCCTAACTAATTTAGTGGAATTTTTTGAGGACATTACCAGTGCGGTAGATAATGGGGAGCCAATGAATGTGGTATATCTGGATTTCCAGAAAGCCTTTGACAAGGTGCCACACAAAAGGTTGCTGCATAAGATAAAGATGCATGGCATTAAGGGGAAAGTAGTAGCATGGATAGAGGATTGGTTAATTAATAGAAAGCAAAGAGTGGGGATTAATGGGTGTTTCTCTGGTTGGCAATCTGTTGCTAGTGGTGTCCCTCAGGCCTCAGTGTTGGGCCCACAATTGTTCACAATTTACATAGATGATTTGGAGTTGGGGACCAAGGGCAATGTGTCCAAGTTTGCAGACGACACTAAGATGAGTGGTAAAGCAGAAAGTGCAGAGGATACTGGAAGTCTGCAGAGGGATTTGGATAGGCTAAGTGAATGAGCTAGGGTCTGGCAGATGGAATACAATGTTGACAAATGTGAAGTTATCCATTTTGGTAGGAATAACAGCAAAAGGGATTATTATTTAAATGATAAAATATTCAAACATGCTGCTGTGCAGAGAGACCTGGGTGTGCTAGTGCATGAGTCGCAAAAAGTTGGTTTACAGGTGCAACATGTGATTAAGAAGGCAAACGGAATGTTGTCCTTCATTGCTAGAGGGATGGAGTTTAAGACTAGGGAGGTTATGCTGCAATTGTATAAGGTGTTAGTGAGGCCACACCTGGAGTATTGTGTTCAGTTTTGGTCTCCTTACTTGAGAAAGGACGTACTGGCACTGGAGGGTGTGCAGAGGAGATTCACTAGGTTAATCCCAGAGCTGAAGGGGTTGGATTACGAGGAGAGGTTGTGTAGACTGGGACTGTACTCGGTGGAATTTAGAAGGATGAGGGGGGATCTTATAGAATCATATAAGATTATGAAGGGAATAGATAGGATAGATGCGGGCAGGTTGTTTCCACTGGTGGGTGAAAGCAGAACTTGGGGGCATAGCCTCAAAATAAGGGGAAGTAGATTTAGGACTGAGTTTAGGAGGAACATCTTTACCCAAAGGGTTGTGAATCTATGGAATTCCTTGCCCAGTGAAGCAGTAGAGGCTCCTTCATTAAATGTTTTCGCTCCTTCATTAAATGTTTTCAAGATAAAGATAGATAGTTTTTGGAAGAATAAAGGGATTAAGGGTTATGGTGTTCGGGCGGGAAAGTGGAGCTGAGTCCACAAAAGATCAGCCATGATCTCGTTGAATGGCGGAGCAGGCTCGAGGGGCCAGATGGCCTACTCCTGCTCGTAGTTCTTATGTTCTTATCTTGCGCGCTGGCGCATGTGTCGTGGGACAGGATATCTGGGGGCTCGTTGAGCTTCCCAGGACAATATACTAGATCGTAGTTGTAGGTGGAGAGTTCGATCCTCCACCTCAAGATCTTATCGTTCTTGATTTTGCACCGCTGCATATTGTCGAACATGAAGGCTACCGATCATTGGTCGGTGACGAGGGTAAACCTCCTACCAGTGAGGTAGTGCCTCCAGTGCCGTACGGCTTCCACGATGGCTTGGGCTTCTTTTTCGACCGAGGAGTGTTGAATTTCGGAGGTGGTGAGGGTGCGCAAAAAAAACGCTACCGGTCTGCCTGCTCGATTGAGGGTAGCGGCGAGAGCGACCTCTGATGCGTCGCTCTCCACCTGGAAGGGGACGGACTCGTTAACCGCGCGCATTGCGGCTTTGGCGATATCCCCCTTGATGCAGCTGAAGGCCTGGCGGGCCTCAGTTGCCAGTGGAAAGATGGTGGCCTTGATTAGTGGGCGGGCTTTGTCCGCATACTGGGGGACCCCCTGGGCGTAATATGAGAAGAACCCGAGGCATCTCTTCAGGGCCTTTGGGAAGTGAGGGAGGGGGAGTTGCAGGGGGGGGCGCATAGGGTCAGGGTCGGGTCCTAGGACCCCGTTCTCCATGACATAGCCGAGGATGGCTAATCTGGTCGTGCGGAAAACGCATTTGTCCTCGTTGTAGGTGATGTTGAGTTTTTGGGCGGTTTGGAGAAATCGGTGGAGGTTGGCGTCGTGGTCCTGCTGATCATGGCCGCAGATGGTTACATTGTCCAAGTACGGAAATATGGCCCGCAGCCCGTACTGGTCCACCATTCGGTCCATTGCTCATTGGAACATCGAAAACCGGTTCGTGACGCGAAATGGGACCCGGAGGGAGTGGAAAAGGTGGGCGTCTGCCTCAAAGGCCGTGTAGTGGCGGTCCTCCGGACGGTTTGGGAGCTGGTGGTACGCAGACTTCAGATCCACCGTGGAGAACACCCGGTAGTGATCGATCTGATTAACCATGTCTGCGATCCGGGGAAGGGGGTACACATCGAGGTGTGTGTACCGGTTTATGGTTTGGCTGTAATCTACAACCACCCGGTTCTTTTCCCCGGTCTTGATGACCATCACCTGAGCTCTCCAGGGGCTATTGCTGGCCTCGATGACTCCCTCCCACAAGAGACCTCAGACCAGATAAAAGTCCTGTCGTGTATGCTATACCGCCTGCTTCTGGTGGTGACTGGTTTGCAGTCGGCGGTGAGGTTCGCGAACAGTGAGGGAGGGTCGACTTTTAGGGTTGCGAGGCTGCATATGGTGAGTGGGGCCCCCCGAACTTCAGGGTTAGGCTCCTGAGGTTGCACTGGAAATCTAGTCCCAGTAGGAGAGGAGCGCAGAGGTCTGGGAGCACATATAATTTAACATTTTCGCACTCGGCGCCATGTATTGCTAGGGTTGCGGTAGTGCACCCTTCGATTTGCACCGAGTGCGACCCAGAGGCGAAGGAGACGGTTTGGTGCACTGGGAAAATTGGGAGCGAGCAACGTCTTACCAAGTCCGGGTGAATGAAGCTCCCTGTGCTCCCAGAGTTGAAGAGGCAAGGCGTCTTGTGCCCGTTTACCCGGATGGTCATCATGGAGCTCCGGAGGTGCTTGGGTCGCGACTGGTCCAGGGTGACCGCGCTGAGTTGCGGGTGGTCGGAGGTGCTGGGGCGGCTCCGCGATGGTCACCCATGTTGATCGTACGCGTCGAGCGGCGTAGCAGATGACGGCCAAGATGGCGGCCCCTGTTGGTCGAGTGTGGCGGGCGGCGAGGAAGATGGCGTCCAAGATGTCGGCCCCCATGGATCGCACATGGCCGGCCGCGTGGGGGAGGATGGCCAAGATGGCGGCCCCCGTGAGTCGCACGTGCTGTGAGGACTGGACGATGGCTGCTCCCACGGATAGCACGAGGCTGGTGAGGGGGCGGAGTCGGCAGACACGCTGCCACGCTGCGGGGTCTGCGGATCTATGAGTCTGAGGATCGGGCCTGTGAGTTACAGTTCTTAGACCTGGCCAGGCAGACTTTGGCGAAATGTCCTTTTCTCCCGCAGCTGCTGCAGTTCGCGTTACGGGCCGGGCAGCGCTGCCAGAGAGTGTTGGGACTGGCCGCAGAAACAGCAGGGTAGCCCCCCATGGTGGGCGGGCGGCCGCGCAGCATAGGCCTGGGGTAGTTTGTGGTTGGGGGGGTCCACGAGGGGGTCGCGTGGTCAGCTGGGAACGCGGTAAGGCTCTGGAACGCTACTTCCAGAGCGGAGGCTAAATTTACCGTCTCATCCAGGTCCAGGGCCCCCTTTTAGACTCGGCGCTGTCGCACGTAGTTAGACCGGACTCCCGCCACGTAGACGTCTCAGACGGCAAGTTCCATATGGCGAGTGGCCTTAACGGCCTGGTAATTGCAGTTGCGTGGGAGGGCTTTGAGGTCGCGTAGGTAGTCATCTAGCGACTCCCCGGGACGCTGGCGCCGAGTGGTGAGGATGTGTCGCGCATAGACCTCGTTCACGGGCCGTACATAGAGGTGTTCGAGCATCGCGAGGGTGTCTGCGTAGGAGGAGGCCTCATCGAGTTGAACAGAGATGCGATGGCTCACCCGTGCGTGGAGGAGGCTCAGCTTCTGTTCGTCGGTGACGGAAGGCGTGGAGGCGGCTGCGAGATCGGCCTTGAAGCATCGAAGCCAGTGCGAAAAAATTTATTTCGCCTCCGTGGCCTGCGGATCGAGTTCCAGTCGGTCAGGTTTGAGGGCCGATTCCAAAGTTGCGTTTAAGTTGATTAAATTGATGCGACCGTCAATTCACTCGAGACAAGAGTAAAAGTAAACCGTGGCTTTAATCAACAGTGCCTGCCTGCGACTGATACGATACTGTGCGCCGCCTACAGGTCGACTGCTCTTTATACCCCCCCTCAAGGGGAGGAGCCATGGGCAGAGCCCATACATGTCCCAATATGTTCCCCTATGGATGATGCCATACAATGGCCCATAGGTGGAGCCCACAAGGGCAACAGCATAGCACAGATACAAATACAAAGGCAACGCATAATACTGATACAGTGGTGGATTATTGGTATAGGGGAAGGGGAGTGTGACCCTGGTAAGGGGAGAGTGACCCTGGGAAGGGGAGCGTAACCGTGGGAAGGAGACGTGACCCTGGGAAGGGGGCGTGACTCTGGGAAGGAGACGTGATCCTGGGAAGGGGCCGTGACTCTAGGAAGGGGGCGTGACCCTGGGAAGGGGGCGTGGCTCTGGGAAGGGGGCGTGACTCTGGGAAGGGGATGTGACCCTGGGAAGGGGGCGTGACCCTGGGAAGGGGACGTGACCCTGGGAAGGGGGCGTGGCTCTGGGAAGGGGGCGTGACTCTGGGAAGGGGATGTGACCCTGGGAAGGGGCTGTGACTCTGGGAAGGGGACGTGACCCTGGGAGGGGGGGCCTGACCCTGGAAAGGCAGTGTGACCCTGGGAAGGGGGCGTGACCCTGGGAAGGGGACGTGACCCTGGGAAGGGGGCGTGGCTCTGGGAAGGGGGCGTGACTCTGGGAAGGGGATGTGACCCTGGGAAGGGGCTGTGACTCTGGGAAGGGGACGTGACCCTGGGAGGGGGAGCCTGACCCTGGGAAGGCAGTGTGACCCTGGGAAGGGGGCGTGTCACTGGGAAGGGGGCGTGACTCTGGGAAGGGAAGCGTGACCCTGGGAAAGGGACCATGACCCTGGAAAGGGGAGTGTGACCCTGGGAAGGGGGTGTGACCCTGGGAAGGGGACGTGACCCTGGGAAGGGGAGCGTGACCCTGGGAAGTAGAGTGTGACCCTGGGAAGGGGGCGTGACCCTGGGAAGGGGAGCGTGACCCTGGGAAGGTGGCGTGACCCTGGGAAGGGGAGCGTGACCCTGGGAAGGGGGCGTGGCCCTGGGAAGGGGAGCGTGACCCTGGGAAGGAGAGCGTGACCCTGGGAAGGGGGCGTGACCCTGGGAAGGGGACATGACCCTGGGAAGGGGGCGTGACCCTGGGAAGGGGAGTGTGACCCTGGGAATGGGGGAGTGACCCTGGGAAGGGGAGCGTGACCCTGGGAAGGGGAGAGTGACCCTGGGAAGGGGAGTGTGACCCTGGGAAGGGGGCGTGACCCCGGGGTGGGAGGTGTGACCCTGGGAAGGGGAGTGTGACCCTGGGAAGGGGGCGTGACCCCGGGAAGGGACGTGTGACCCTGGGAATGGGGGAGTGACCCTGGGAAGGGGAGCGTGACCCTGGGAAGGGGAGAGTGACCCTGGGAAGGGGAGTGTGACCCTGGGAAGGGGGCGTGACCCCGGTAAGGGAAGTGTGACCCTGGGAAGGGGAGTGTGACCCTGGGAAGGGGAAAGTGACCCTGGGAAGGGGGGAGTGACCCTGGGAAGGGGAGCGTGACTCTGGGAAGGGGAGTGTGACCCTGGGAAGGGGAGTGTGACCCTGGGAAGGGGGGAGTGACCCTGGGAAGGGGAGCGTGACTCTGGGAAGGGGAGTGTGACCCTGGGAACGGGAGCGTGACCCTGGGAGGGGGAGCATGACCCTGGGAAATTGAGCATGTACTTTGTGAAGGGGAGCCTTGCATGTTGCTATCTGCAGGCATGACCATAGCTCAAGTGACTCAATTTGAAATGCCGGTTACATTTCTATGTCGTTGCTGAGTCAATGGGACTCCTGGCCATTTGCCAATACTGTGATGTTCCCATTGCCTCCCAGTTAGTTTCCCACCTAACTGCCTCAAACTCTTTTGGAAAACCTACTGACCAGTACAACTAGCCAGTCGGAGAAACATTGCCCAGTCTTGCAGCATTATTTTATGGCTGCTTGTGTGAAATTGTGATTCTTGTCAGGGATAAAAGAAATTCCAGAAAGCAAAAAGATCAAGGTTGCCCTATGATGGAAAACAATTTTCAATATAGCTGTGCAGACATCAGCTGCCTGTGTGTGGTTCAGTAACGTCAGTGACATCTGATTTGATTTGATTTGATTTATTTTTCATCATGTGCACTGAGGTACAGTAAAAGTATTGAGTATTGTTCTGAGTACAGTCCAGGCAGATCGTTCCATTCATGAATACATAGAACATACTATAAATACACAATGTAAATACACAGACATAGGGTGCAGCATATAGGACATGGTATTGCAATGTAGACCGTCCACAACCCAGCTCCTGAGAAAAATCAAAAATTTGAGTAACCAGCATTGTAAACACGTTATGCGGGGCGGTGCAGACTGACAATTTCAGATGTGAAACTATGACAGCAAAAATCATGGGTCTTTTATTATTAAGGCCTTAAAACAGAGGAGCGAAATTGTAATATTCGGGGTGTGGCTAATTTGTTTCTCTTTATTTGGCTCTGAAGATGGCGGCCAATGCGGTCGCCTTCCTTAATTCTAATTACGTTTTGCTCTAGAGTCGCCAGGTATCTTTCGATACCGCCACAAGGTTCAAACCCGAATACTGATCAAAGACTCGATACACCTGATACACTCAAGTTCAAACTCAATGTTCATTTATTTACACACACAGCACTATCTACTCATGCACAAAACTCTACAGACTTAACTATCACTACTGCTAAAGCCTATACTTAGCTTCAGGCGCCCACTCAGTCAGAGGAACAATGGCCGTTGTTCGGTTCTGAGGCTGCTGGGGTCGGATTGGTACAGGATAACAGCTCGGAGTGTCTGTCTGGTAGCGTGCGTTGACCTTGGACTTACTTGTTCTGATGCAGCTTTGGCAGGTCTCTCCTTGGTGAGAGCCGGGTCCAAGAGAGCGATTCTCTCTTGGGGGATCCTTCTTATACCCAAAAGGGGCTTGGCGTGCTTTTTGGCGGGCCTTGAACTTGGCCCCAATTAATTGGGCCGTTTCTCAATCGTTCCTATCGATTTCCTCCAATAGAGGGGTGGGTGCCCTGATTGCTGGGCGTGTCCTAGTGGCCGTTGGCCTGCTTTGGTCTGGTCTCCTCTGGCGCCGGGGTGTCTGTCTTAGTATCGGTTACTCAAATGTTACTCTTTAGTCCCCGGGGATGGCTCATTAGTATGCTAATGGGTTTGCAGTTTTGGTCTTGTCTGGGAGCTGCGGCTCCAATCAACAGACAAACCCTGAACCTGCTTGCTTTCTCAGCGTTGTCCATTTTCCCTGCAATCTTTGCAAAGTGTCCATTTTGTAATCGGGAAGTGTCCATCCCAGATGGCTACCGGGGGGGGGGGGGAGAAATAATTCCCAGTTTGCATCTTTGTAATTCTACTTAACAAGTGATCAGCCTATTTCCAGCCCCGGAAATGTCTCGGGAACGCATCAGGGTTATTGAGAGAATATCGTCACAGGAAGGAAAACACTTGCAGGAAGGCTCGGTGTAGCAGGGCGACGCCATGGGCCAGGATTTTCCGGCCAGTCCCGCCAGCGGAATTTTCCGGTCAATGGCGGGCGGCCTCCATCGCCATGAAACAAGTGGGGGGGGGGGGGGGGATGGAAAATCCCGCCCAATGTTTCCCTGCACTTGCGCAGATGGATATCGGTGGCCATCATGGCTTGGCAGGAGAGGTGGGGTCAATGAATGTGTTCAGAGCTGAGTTAGACAGATCTCTGACCTACAATGGAGTCAAGGGTTATGGGGAACAGATAGGAAAGTGGAGTTAAGGTAACGATCAGATCAGCCGCGGTCTTACTGAATGGTGGAGCAGACCCGAGGGGCCGAATGGGTCCTACTTTTTGTGTTCCATTCACACATGAGCCTGAGACTGCAAGCGTTGGACGGGCTAATTGTGCCACTGAGCACATCCTGGTCAACACTCACCCTATCCTGGGGGTGGGATCAAAGGAGGAGGAGGGGAAGACACAACCAGAACACAGGGAAACAGGGCAGAGGGACCAAAAGGGAACCGAAGGGGGCGGGGGGGGGGGGGGGGGGGAAGGAAAGCCCGGGGAGGACACACCTGGGTTCCCGCCAGCAAGCCCCTGGTATGTTTTAATACCAGGGGGCCACACAGACACAGTGGAACAGGGCGCTCAGGCTCCCAATCACCAGGGAGCCTAAAGAATCGGGCCCACAAACCTGTACAGAAGTTCTCCAGCTATTTCTAAGAGGTTACGTTAACTCCCAGTCTGTGTTATATTTTACACTGCACGTTTTCACTGGATCTCTTGTTTCTTGTAGGTTTAAGCACTGTTGTAACAACATTGTTACCAGTCGAATGTAAAAAAAACAATAAAAACACTTAATAAAAACACTGATCCTATCCTCACTTGGCTTTCCAGTGCGAGTAAATCAGGAAGAGAATCCCTGACTGATCTCATCCCTCATCCGGGGTCACTCAAAACAACAGCACTGCCAATACAAGGATCAGACTTCAGGCCTCTCTTTATGGTTTGGTTACCACATTTGGAGATTTGTTTAAATCCCGGGGCAGGGTTCTCTGATCCTGAGGCTATGTGTTGACGCCATCGTAAACGCCGTCGCATTTCATGACGGTGTCAACATGCCCTCAGGAGCAGCGATTCTGACCCCGACAGGGGGCCAGCACGGCACTGGAGCGACCCACGGCGCTCCAGCTGCCGATGCCGGCGTCAAATGGGCGCCGCGGGGTCTGCGGATCTGCACTGCGACCGGCGCCAGTGTGCGCGTGCGCAGTGGCTCCCTTCTCCGCGCCGGCCCCGTGCAACATGGCGTAGGGCTGCAGGGGACGGTGCGGAGCAAAAGAGGCCCCCAGCCAGAGAGGCTGGCCTACCGATCGGTGGGCCCCGATCGTGGGCCAGGCCACAGCGGAAGCCCCCCCCCGGGGTCGGACCCCCCTCCCCCCCCCCCCCACCAGGCCACCCCCGGATGCATGCACGCTGAGGCCCCGCCGGGTAAGACCACACGTTTGGCCCATCCCGGGGTGGGCCGCGTAGAGCGGCGCCCAACTGGGGCTGCGCCGGTGCCGATGGCGCCGATTCTCCACTCTCCGGCGTTGGGGCGGAGTTGCGCGATTCACGCCCGGCCCGGCGATTCTCCAGCCTGCCGTGGGCTGAGAAAATCCCGACCGGCCCATCTTTAAAAAAAATTCAATCTGGGGATATGGGCATTGCTGCCAAGACGGCCATTTATTGCCCATTCCCGGTCGCCCTGACAACCAGTGAGCAGTTAAGGGTCAACCACAGAGGACTGGCTTGGAGTCCCACACAGTCTGCACCCGGTAAAGGTGGCAGATTGCCTCCAACAATACGACATGGGTGAACCAGTTTTTATTTTAAGCGTGTCTTCACACATCCGCACATTTTGCCTGTTGGGTAAAGATTCCCGAGCTGATTATCAGCCCATTGAACATCGTTATGAGTGCTCCTTATGCGGCCAACAAGTCCTGCCATTCGACTTAAACCTGGAGCCTCTGGTTCAAGGATAGGGGTGCAACCCACTGGGCCACAGCACCGCCGAGTGAACCGGTTGATTTTTTATGGCCATCTGATAATTTCATAGTTATACTGGGTCGGATAATTGCTTACGATGTCTTTAACTGAAATTTAATTCAATCTTCAATCATACTTTATGGGGCTGGTTCAGCACAAGTGGGCTAAACAGCTGGCTTGTGATGCAGAACAAGACCTGCAGCGCGGGTTCAATTCCCGTACCGGCCTCCCTGAACAGGTGCCGCAATGTGGCGACTAGGGGCTTTTCACAGTAACTTCATTGAAGCCTACTTGTGACAATAAGTAATTTTTGTTATTAATTTCAGTTGAAATTCCACTCTCCAGTTTTAGTACATTGACCAGAAATTTGCCTGTTGTAATTGAACTGATTTGAAATAACAGGTCAACCAACCCTTACTGGCAGTGCACAATGGAATTCTAACCCATAGCATCTGAGAGTGATGCTAAAACAACAGTCTAGTGTTTTATAGATTATGGAGTTACAATTGGTCCCGCATCTCTGTGTTTCTAGTGTACATTTTGAGTATAATGTTCTGCCTTACACTTCATTCTTGTGTCGACACTGCTTCTGATTTCATTGCTGGTCACAGAGCTCCCGGGGCTGTGTTGATTCCTACATTTATGCGATTCAAACACAAAAGATGGTCAGTTATTTCTTTCATTGATTGATAACTGTGGAGTTTCTTGAGAAACCACAAATGCAGTGACTACACACTGATGTGGAAGATCCAATGGCGTTGTTTGGTACAGCATGAGAACTCTCCCCAGTGCCTTGGCCAATGATTGCCCCTTAACCAGCTTCACAAAATCAGACCATTGCATGGGAATTTGTGAGAGCTTGCAGTGCGCATATTGATAGCCACGTTTCCAATGTAACAACTGTGGCTACACTTCAAAAAGTGCTTTATTGGCTGCAACGCACTTTGTGACACGCTGAGATTGTGAACAATGCGACAGAAACACAAGTCTCCTTTCTTTATCTCACAGAAGAGCCATCATCAAGATATGTTTGCCCAATCTTTTAATTTTCTCATTTGTTTGTTAGATGCAAGGATGGCGTATAAAGATTATCATAGATCATAGAATTTACAGTGCAGAAGGAAGCCATTCGGCCCATCGAGTGCACCGGCTCTTGGAAAGAGCACCCGACCCAAGCCCAAACCTCCACCCTATCCCCATAACCCAGTAACCCCACCCAACACTAAGGGCAATTTTGGACACCAAGGGCAATTTAGCATGGCCAATCCACCTAACCTGCACATCTTTGGACTGTGGGAGGAAACCGGAGCACCCGGAGGAAACCCACGCACACACGGGGAGGACGTGCAGACTCCACACAGACAGTGACCCAAGCCGGAATCGAACCTGGGACCCTGGAGCTGTGAAGCAATTGTGCTATCCACAATGCTACCGTGCTGCCCGATTCCAAGCCACTCACCACCCTGACGTGGAATTCGGCGGTTCCTTCACTGTCACTGGGTCAAAATCCTTGAACTCTCTTCCGACCGCACTGTGGATGTACCTGCACCACATGGACTCCAGCGGTTCAGGAAGACGGCTCACCACCACCTTCTGAGGGGCAGTTAAGGACAGGCAACAAATGTTCATTTATTGAGCCAGTGCCGACCATGAACCAATATAAATCAAAAGTTAAATTCTCATTTTTGCTGTCTTGGAAATTCCCAGCAAGTTCTTGTGCTGCAGTATAAATGTCATCAGGAAGCATAATTGATAAGCGTTGTGACAGGTGCAAGTTTATTGATCATGCGACTTTAATCGGAGGCAATTGACTTCCTGGAAATTCAGATTTACGAGCATTAGAAATGCGAATGTGGATATGTTCATCAAAATCAGGGATAATGAGAATGGGGACAAAGTTCAGATATTTCTGATGCTTCAATGTCAGTACAGTGGTTATGTTACTGGACCAGTTACTCTGAGGCCTGGGATAATAAAACTAAAAGCATAAAAAATAGGCGTAGATGTAGGCCATACCTTCCTTAAACCTTCACCACCATATACGATGCTCATTGCTGACTTTTGGCTTCAGCTCCAGTTACCCACCTGATCCACACATCCTTTGATTTCCTGTAATTCCCACCATCTGCAAGGAGTGTGAGGCAATACTGTCCACTTTCCTGGATGAGTGCAGCTCCAACAGCAGACAAGAAGTTTGGCCCCATCCGGGACAAAGCAGCCGGCTTGATTGGCAACCCACCCACGAACATTCACTCCCTCCACCACTGACGCACAGTGGCAGCCGTGTGTGCCATCTCCAAGATGCACTGCAGGAACTTGCCAAGGTTCCTTCGACAACACCGCCCAAACCCTTGACTGCATCCACCTAGAGGGCCAAGGGAAGCAAATACCGGGGAACACCGCAACCTGCGTGCTCCCCTCCCAGCCACACACCATTCTGTCTTGCAATATGTTGCCATTCCTTTACTGTTACTGGGTTAAAGTCCTGGACCTCCCTCCCTAACAGCACTGTGGATGTAGCTGCACCTCAGGGACTTCAGTATTCAAGAAGGCAGCTCACCACCACCTTTCCAAGAGCAATTAGGGATGGGAAATAAATGCTGGCCTAACCAGCGACACCCAAATCCCGCAATTGAAACTAACTGAAAAAAAAATCCCCAAACATTACCCATGTTAAGTTAGGAGAGGGGAATGTGCAACGAAACCTGGGTGTCCTCATACACCAGTCACTGAAGGTAAGCATGCAGGTACAGCAGGCGGTAAAGAATGCAAATGGTGTGTTGGCCTTCATTGCAAGAGGATTCGAGTACAGGAGCTGGGATGTCTTGCTGCAATTGTACAGGGCCTTGGTGTGACCACACCTGGAGTATTGTGTGCAGTTTTGGTCTCCTTATCTGAGGAAGGATGTTCCTGCTCTCGAGGGAGTGCAGAGAAGGTTTACCAGACTGATTCCTGGGATGAAGGGACTGATTTATGAGGAGAGATTGAATCGATAAGGATTATATTCACTGAAGTTCAGAAGAATGAGGGGGGATCTCATAGAAACCTATAAAATTCGAACAGGACTGGACAGGGTAGATACAGGAAGGATGTTCCTGATGGTGGGGGAGTCCAGAACCAGGGGGCACCGTCTGAGGATACGGGGGAGACCATTTCAGACAGAGAGGTTGAGTAGAATGGGCCTACGCTGTTTGGAGTTTCGAAGGTTGGACAGATGCTGAGAGGCTTCACTGTCCTGACTGGCGAGTCTAGAACGAGGGGGACAAGGAGTCGGCCATTTTGGATTGAGATGAGGAGAAATTTCTTCATCCAGGGAGTGTTGAGCCTGTGGAATTTGTCACCACAGAAAGCAGTTGAGGCCAAAACATGGTGTTTCCAAGAAGCAGTTAGATATAGAACGAAGGGGATCAAAGGATATGGGTGGAAGGCGGGATCAGGCTATTGAGTTGAATGATCAGCCACGATCATAATGAATTGCGGAGTAGGCTCGAAGGGCCGAATGGCCTCCTCCTGCTCCGATTCTGTACGTTTCCAGGTCAGTCATGAATGTACATAATGGGCTGGGTTCTCCGGCCTCCCAGCTGCATGTTTCTTGATGATGGGAGGCGGTGCGTCGTTTGCCGGCCGCAGGATTCTCAGCTCCTGCTCCCACCCCAATGAAGCTGCCCCACACCACCCGGAAAACCACGGGTGGGGGGGGGGGGGCTGCTGGCGGGACCTGAGAATCCCGCTGCCAGCGAACGGCCGGAGAATTCCAGCCAATAACTAAAAACGCACAGCCTTTGGGGACAGTGAATTCCTGAGATTTAGAGCCCTCCAAGTGAAGAAAGAGCTCCTCATCTCATGAGAGATGAAGAGACTCTGTAGAAGAGCCTGATGGACTTGAAACGTTGGAGGGGATTTTTGTTGCACCTTCGCCGAGGGCAAAAACGGCGACTCGATTTCGAGTTTCCCCCACCCCTCTGGGAGGGAACCTCCTTTAAATACATTTAACTAAAATGAAACATATTCAAAACCCCCCCCCCCCCCCCCCCCCCCCCCCCACCCCCTCGGCTTAACAACGTGATGTCACATTGGCGAGGTTTCCAACAGCTTCTGTCAAACCTGAAGCTGTCAAGATCAGTATAGCCCCTGAGGGGGGGGGGGGAGGGGGGGGGGGGGCGGCGACATGCCTGGGCAGTGGCAGGGAGCTGTGCCAGGGTGGGCCCTCTGCGGACCCTCATGGGGGGGGGTGCCCCTTATGTGTAGGGGGTTGCCCCAATAGTTGTGTAGCGTGGGGCGGTGCCCCAATGCTTGTGTGCTGGTGGGGGTGCCTGATTCTTGTGGGGGAGTGGGGGGGGGGGTGGAGCGTTGCCCTGATTCTTGAGGGGGTGTGTTTCCCCGTGGCCGTGCGTGGGTAGGGGTAGGGTTTCTTCACAGTGCCGATCAGGGTGCCCTTTAAAGGCAGTGCCCCGATCTCTCTGGAGCGGTGTTGCCGGCTCTACCAGGCCTCGCCCTGCCAGTGACGAAAACCACTCCCCCAGGTTTTCGTTTGCACAGAGTGTGCTAAAGCCTGGGGAGAAGCCTCAGCTGTGCAGCTGGAGAGCTACCCGCCAGTTTTCCAGCCTCAGCGCGCACTGGGGAAGTTTACGTCCGTTTGTCTTTGTGTCTCTCTCCACAGATGCTCCCAGACCTGCTGAGATTTTCCAACATTTTCTGTTTATATCTCAGATTTCCAGCATCCACAGTATTTTGCTTTCCCATTATTTCAAAAAAAACCCGCCCAGGTTCAGGAGAATCTGCTGTCCTTATCCAGTCTGGCCTACGTGGAACTGCAGACCCGCAGAAATGTGGTTGACTCTTTTCTGCTTTTTGAACTGAATGTACCAATTAAAGGGGAATTAAAAATGCTGGCCTGACCACAATGACATCAGTGCATTCTGCAATAATGCGATAAGTGCATCCCAATGCAGCTGTTTGAGAGAGAAGTGTTTCAGCGTGCTATATAGGTCCTCGTTATGGTTGGAATTTCCCTGTAATCTGAATAAAATATGAAAATCACTTATTGTCACAAGTAGGCTTCAAATGAAGTTACTGTGAAAAGCCCCTAGTCGCCACATTCCGGCGCCTGTTCGGGGAGGCCGGTACGGGAATCAATTTCGGTTATGATGGGGTTTCTCATGTTAACAAGAATCTGAAAGTGTACTCAGTGCTTTCAAGGGAAGAATATTTCTACTGAGTTGCTTGAAGAGTTAGGAACGCAATAAAGCTAGGCCTTTATCGTCATGAGTCACTGTGGTGACTATCAAATGTCCCTTGTTCGCATGTCCTGTCAGCCATTGGTTAGAGATAGTCAGAGCAACCAACCTCAATAGAATTTCCTTTACGTGACTTTGTGAAACTGCATTCAAGTGAAGTAAGATCATAAGAAACACGAGTAGGGGAGGTTATTAGGCCCACCGAGCCTGCTCCACAAGTCAGCTGATCGCATTGTGGCCTCTGCTCCACACTCCCCCCCCCCCGCCCCCTATAAGCCACCACTCATTTGTAGATCAAAGAAAATCTGAATACCTCAGCCTTGAATATATCGGAGGCTGGACTCGCCACACTTTAAGAAATAAATTTAGAGCACCCAATTCTTTTTCTTCCCAATTAAGGGGCAATTTAGTGTGGCCAAACCACCTAGCCTGTACGTCTTTGGGTTGTGGGGGTAAGACCCACACAGACACGGGGAGAACATGCAAACTCCACACTGACAGTGACCCGGGGCCGGGATCGAACCCTGGTCCTCGGTGCCATGATGCAGCAGTGCTAACCACTACGCCACCGTGCTGCCCCGGTCTTGCCACACTTGATATCAATGTTGTCAACCTTATTAATTGACACTGTGGGAAATTCTATACAAAGTAGTGCTCCTTCATGTACAGCGAGCTAAAGTCAGCAGGTAAGAGAGCTTAAAAAGAATGGTGATGTGTGTCTGTAGGTGTTCCAAGTGCACAAGGAACTTAGAGGTGAAAACCTACCCCGCAATCCTCAACTCTTCGATGGTTTCAATGTTTTCAAAGCAGCACTGTGATGATCATGGAGCCAAGGGGTGTGACAGAGGGAGACTGGGATGGTACTAGGAGCTAAGGGCAGAGGGAGATAGCATCAGGCTTGGTAATGGTTTGCCAGAAGGACTGCATGTCACACAAAGTGGGAATGGGGGAGAGTGACAGGAATATGAAGGAGATGGGCAGCAGCTAACAGAGAGGTCATATGTGCAGCCAGTATGCACATGAAAATAGAGATAGAAGTAGTGGCCCTTAATTCACAAAGACCAGAGTGCAAAAAGAAACCTAATTGTGGTGAAATAAATATTGTCATTAAGGGGCTTAGGAGACAGTAGGTCAAAGTTCTGATCCAGTTGAGTGGTGAAGAAATTGGGCCTTTCTTGAGTATGGCTGAAAAAAGACATTTCGTCGAAACTTTTGTCGCACACTCGTCAGGACAATCACAAGACGAGCAATGTCAGGGAAAGCAACAACTTCATACTGCATGGGACGAGGGCCCTGGTTGGTTGGCAAGTGGACTCCGATTGTTAGAGGCATTGCCAGGGAGAATGCACCAGCTGATGGTGACTGACAGTTAACTGCCGAGCACTGTTTGAAATTTATGCCAGGCAGCTTGACTCCGGTTGGTCAAGACTTGCCCTGTGGAATGAACCAGTGAATGGCTATCAATTAGTCTGTTTAGCTGTAACAGGCGAAATGCGTGTGCATGTTTGTTTCTGTCTGCAAGGAACATGCCCTGCGTATCAATATATGTAGCTTCCAGTGCACGGAAATGCGAGTGGCAATCTCAAATTGAAAGTCAGTGTAAATTTTAGCACACTGAGGTTTATCGAGCAAATGTTGTCCAATTGCAGAATCGTATCTAATCTTGGGCACTTTGATTTTTGTTTTATAAACACGGGCTGGTTGGGTTTGGTCTGTACCTTGCCCATTGTGAACAGCTGAAGGAACACACTGTCTGATATGATCCACCAGTCTTTGGGGTGTACGGCCTACATACCGAGCATCGCACTGGCACTGAAATCATAATGGCGAGGCAGTGGTATTGTCATTGGACTAGTTAATCAGAGACCCAGGCCAAGGATCTGCAGACCCAGGCTCAAATCTCGCCACTGCAGATGGTGAAATTTGAATTTAATAAAAATTTGGAATTAAAACAAAAAGTCAAATGATGACCATGAAACCATTATTGGAAAACCCCATCTGGTTCGCTAATGCCCTTCAGGGAAGGAAATCTGCCGTCCTTACCTGGTCTGGCCTACATGTGACTCCAGATGCACAGCAATATCATAGAATCATAGAATTTACAGTGCAAAAGGAGGCCATACGGCCCGTCGAGTCTGCACCGGCTCTGGGAAAAAGCACCCTACCCAAGCCCAAACCTCCACCCTATCCCTATAACCCAGCAACCCCACCCAACACTAAGGGCAATTTTGGACACTAAGGGCAATTTATCATGGCCAATCCACCTAACCTGCACATCTTTGGACCGTGGGAGGAAACCGGAGCACCCAGGTTCGATTCCCGGCTTGGGTCGCTGTCTGTGCGGAGTTGTAGAGTTTGCACATTCCATGGGTTTTGCCCCCACAACCCAAAGATGTGCAGGGTAGGTGAATTGGCCATGCTAAATTGCCCCTTAATTAGAAAGATGAATTGGGTACTCTAAATTTATTTTTTTAAAAAGCAAAAAAAAAATGTCTGGATGTTTCACTAGGGTTAGCTTGTTTACAGAAAATACTCTTCGATCATGAGAAATGGTTAAAAAAAATAATTGTAGAGCTATTAAAAAGTTGATCCTTTTAAAAAGGTTTGAGGAAGTGAGATGGATATTTCGTGACCAGGTTAGTTTGACAGTTCCACATATCCTGATTTGCCTATGGCCGTTAACGAGATGTGTGTATTAATGAATGGTAATGAATTCTCCTCAGGAAAAGGCAGTATTGTGCGCGCGTGGAATCCATTGGCTGAAAGAAAATTTGCAAGCTGCCCACGTCACTGGAGTATCAGATGGTACAGAAGAGAAAAGAGCAACGAGACTGTCAGGGTAAAACCCTCAGAGAGACTATAGTCACTAATGGCAACACATCAGTACTGACTGCGAGACAGTAGATTAAGGCAGGAGGAGCGATATTAATATTGATCCAGATCATGCCTGCAAGATGTAGCAACATTTCTCTACACGTGATGTGCAGAAGCAATCTTCCCATGTGGCATTTGAACTTCCTTGAAAATCAGTGTGTAATAAAAACTAATGTTAATGCTCTGCACTGCAGGAGCAGATATTTAAGATATGTGTAGCCATCAGTCTCAGCTATCATGGAATTAATCAGCTCAGCATTGTTAAGGTGCATTTCTGCATAGATTTAACAAAGCAGTAAACCAATGCCACTGTAGAACTGAAAGTCAGTTCAGTCAATCGTTTTTTTGAAAAATATTTTTATTCAAATTTTCAAATTTTAACAATTAAACATATACAACACACAACATTTACAAAATAAATCTAACCCAAAACAAAACAAAACCCAAGAACCCCCTCCCCACTAGCATTGCCGGCAACCAGCTCCCCAAAATGCAATACAAACATACCTCATATCTTGTGGGACCCATCACTTGCCCCTGCTCAGAGCAAATTTCACCTTCTCCAGATTCAAGGGGCGGAATTCCCCGGTACACCAGCTGCGTGTTCCTGGGTGGCACGCCCTGACCGGCCGCGAGATTCTCCCTTCTCGCCACCTGCCAATGGGATTTCCCATTGTGGCCACCCCACACCGCCGGGAAACCTGTGGGTGTGGATGCGCTTCCGGTGCAACGGAGAATCCCGCTGGCGGAGAATCTAGCCCAAGAACTCCGTTAGATCCCCCAGCCGCACTGAAGCACAGGGTGGAAAAGCTGAGCTCTACCTCAACAGGACCCGCCTGCCAGCGATCAACAAGGCGAAGGCTAAAACATCTGCCCCCGGGGCAGCACGGTGGCACAGTGGTTAGCACCGCTGCCTCACTGCGCCGAGGTCCCAGGTTCGAACCCGGCTCTGGATCACTGTCCGTGTGGAGTTTACACATTCTCTCCTCGTGTTTGCGTGGGTTTCGCCCCCACAACCGAAAAATGTGCAGGCTAGGTGGATTGGCCATGCTAAATTGCCCCTTAATTGGAAGAAAAAATGAATTGGGGACTCTAAATTTTTTAAAATCTGCCCCCGCACCCATCTGCAGCTCTGGCATGTCCATTGTGGCCACCAGGCGAGGTTCTGAAGTCCACATGCAGGATTGCCAACATGGTGCTGAAGAACAACCCCCAAAGCTTCTCTAACTTTGGGCAGGGCCAGAACATGTGTACGTGATTGGCTGTGCCCCTCCCACATCGCTCACAAACACCCCCCACCCCCTCAAACACCCTCCACCCCCTCAAACACACAAACATTCTCCACCCCCTCAAACACACAAACACCCCCCACCCCCTCAAACACACAAACACCCCCCACCCCCTCAAACACACAAACACCGCCCACCCCCTCAAACACACACACCCTCCACCCCCTCAAACACACACACCCTCCACCCCCTCAAACACACAAACACCCCCCACCCCCTCAAACACACAAACACCGCCCACCCCCTCAAACACACACACCCTCCACCCCCTCAAACACACACACCCTCCACCCCCTCAAACACACAAACACCCTCCACCCCCTCAAACACACACACCCTCCACCCCCTCAAACACACACACCCTCCACCCCCTCAAACACACAAACATCCTCCACCCCCTCAAACACACAAACACCCTCCACCCCTCAAACACACAAACACCCCCCACCTCCTCAAACACACAAACACCCCCCACCCCCTCAAACACCCTCCACCCCCTCAAACACACAAACATTCTCCACCCCCTCAACACACACAAACACCCCCCACCCCCTCAAACACACAAACACCCCCCACCCCCTCAAACACACAAACACCGCCCACCCCCTCAAACACACACACCCTCCACCCCCTCAAACACACACACCCTCCACCCCCTCAAACACACAAACATCCTCCACCCCCTCAAACACACAAACACCCTCCACCCCTCAAACACACAAACACCCCCCACCTCCTCAAACACACACACACCCCCCACCCCCTCAAACACCCTCCACCCCCTCAAACACACATACCCTCCACCCCCTCAAACACACAAACACCCTCCACCCCCTCAAACACACAAAAAACCCCCACCCCCTCAAACAAACAAACACCCCCCACCCCCTCAAACACACACACCCTCCACCCCCTCAAACACACACACAATCCACCCCCTCAAACACACACACCCCCCACCCACTCAAACACACAAACATTCTCCACCCCCTCAAACACACAAACATCCTCCACCCCCTCAAACACACAAACACCCCCCCACCCCCTCAAACACACAAACACCCCCCACCCCCTCAAACACACACACCCTCCACCCCCTCAAACACACAAACATCCTCCACCCCCTCAAACACACAAACACCCCCCACCCCCTCAAACACACACACAATCCACCCCCTCAAACACACACACCCTCCACCCCCTCAAACACACACACAATCCACCCCCTCAAACACACACACCCCCCACCCACTCAAACACACAAACATTCTCCACCCCCTCAAACACACAAACATCCTCCACCCCCTCAAACACACAAACACCCCCCCACCCCCTCAAACACACAAACACCCCCCACCCCCTCAAACACACACACCCTCCACCCCCTCAAACACACAAACATCCTCCACCCCCTCAAACACACACACCCTCCACCCCCTCAAACACACACACAATCCACCCCCTCAAACACACACACCCTCCACCCCCTCAAACACACAAACATCCTCCACCCCCTCAAACACACAAACACCCCCCACCCCCTCAAACACACAAACACCCCCCACCCCCTCAAACACACAAACACCCTCCACCCCCTCAAACACACACACCCTCCACCCCCTCAAACACACAAACACCCCCCACCCGCTCAAACACACAAACACCCTCCACCCCCTCAAACACACAAACATCCTCCACCCCCTCAAACACACAAACACCCTCCACCCCCTCAAACACACACACCCTCCACCCCCTAAAACACACAAACACCCCCCACCACCTCAAACACACAAACACTCCCCACCCCCTCAAACACACAAACACCCCCCACCCACTCAAACACACAAACACCCCCCACCCCCTCAAACACACAAACCCCCCCACCCCCTCAAACACACAAACACCCCCCACCCCCTCAAACACACAAACACCCCCCACCCCCTCAAACACACAAACACTCTCCACCCCCTCAAACACACAAACACCTCCCACCCCCTCAAACACACAAACACCCCCTCAAACACACAAACACCCCCCACCCCCTCAAACACACAAACACCCACACCCCCTCAAACACACAAACACCCTCCACCCCCTCAAACACACAAACGTCCTCCACCCCCTCAAACACACAAACACTCTCCACCCCCTCAAACACATAAACACCCTCCACCCCCTCAAACACACAAACACCCCCCACCCCCTCAAACACCCTCCACCCCCTCAAACACACAAACACCCTCCACCCCCTCAAACACACAAACGTCCTCCACCCCCTCAAACACACAAACACTCTCCACCCCCTCAAACATACAAACACCCTCCACCCCCTCAAACACACAAACACCCCCACCCCCTCAAACACCCTCCATCCCCTCAAACACACAAACACTCTGCACCCCCTCAAACACACAAACACCCTCCACCCCCTCAAACACACAAACACCCCCCCACCCCCTCGAACACACAAACACCCCACTCCCTCAAACACACAAACGTCCTCCACCCCCTCAAACACACAAACGTCCTCCACCCCCTCAAACACACAAACACCCCCCACCCCCTCAAACACACAAACACCCCCCACCCCCTCAAACACACAAACACCCCCCACCCCCTCAAACACACAAACACCCCCACCCCCTCAAACACACAAACATTCTCCACCCCCTCAAATACACAAACACCCCCCACCCCCTCAAACACACAAACACCTCCCACCCCCTCAAACACACAAACACCCTCCACCCCCTCAAACACACAAACACCCCCCACCCCCTCAAACACACAAACATCCTCCACCCTCTCAAACACACAAACACCCCCCACCCCCTCAAACACACAAACACTCTCCACCCCCTCAAACACACAAACACTCTCCACCCCCTCAAACACGCAAACACCTCCCACCCCCTCAAACACACAAACACCCCCCACCCCCTCAAACACACAAACACCCTCCACCCCCTCAAACACACAAACACCCCCACCCCCTCAAACACACAAACACCCCCCACCCCCTCAAACACACAAGCACCCCCCACCCCCTCAGACAAGTTCTCTCAGTCATGTTGCACTCTCTCTCTCTCTTCCCTCTCTCCCTGTTAACCTCTTCTTTACAGTCTTCAGCTTCGGTTAATCCAAGTTCCTGTCTTCCTCATCCATTAGTCAAAGTGCCTTTTAAAAGTCCCCAGACACTTCTCACAAAGACATTTTCTGGTTTCTTGGCGGCTAAAACCCTTTCCTTAAGAATCATCACCAAAACGGGTCAGCTCATCATTGATCGCAATGTTTCTGGGAGCTTTCAATGATTTACTGGCCGACACAGAAATGGTCACTGGATCTACATGAATTTATATGCTGTCAAGTGCTTTGAGATAAGGTGATAAATAAATAAAAGTTAAAATTTTTGAAATTTATTTATTGGATTCATTCTGTAATGCAAAGAAGAAATATACCTCATTTTGTATTGTTTTGCCTCTCAGCGTCATTTTTACATTTTCATTTTGATACTCGAATAATACTTATTATGCGCGATGGGATTGAATTCCTCCAATGCTCTATCTCCCTCTGAGATTTTGGAGGCGTGAACACATCTGTCTGATGCTGTTTCTACGAATGCCTGGGAAACTAGGTCAGGCACAAACTCCCAGCTACAATCTGCTCAGCTCATCCAGCCTTGAGAAAGGAAGCTTTACCCAGGTACTGAGCGACAGGGCTAAACCTGTTCAGGTTCATCTTTTATTCAGCTGATTGATGTTTGCAGCCCATTAAAAGTACAGAACAAAAACCTACACCCTCCTCTTTCTTCCCCCCCCCCCCCCCCCCCCCCCCACCTTCCTTCCTGAAGTCACAATCTCATTCCCAAAGTCTATCAATGTGGCTGTTAAAAGAGAATAAGATAAAAGTGTTGCAACGGAGACCTTGAAAGAACTCTATAAATAAATGGGGATCTGTCGATAAACATTGTAATCTCTACTCACGGTAATCTAAAATGAATGATGATATAAAATGTCTTTGCATGGAACAGAACCCACTTCTGAATATGTAAGGCAGGGTTAATGCTCCTTATTTGATTCGTGTGTGCTTGAATTACTTTGTGTTCATTGTTTAACAAGATAGTGTATTAGTGTGAAAGTACAGGGCATTGATAGCAGGGAAGTCGTGTTACGTAATGAGTGATTTGTTTAACATTCACCACACTACAGACTCACCTTCTTCAGGAAGAGAGGATTAGCTAATAAGCAGCCAGCCTCTCACTGCAACTGGTTGAGGGATAGAGGATGTGCCTCAGTCAATCGGGCTTTTTATTCATTCATTCATTCACGGGATGTGTGTGTCGCTGGCTAGGCCAGGATTTATTGTCCTTTCCTAATTGCCCTTTAGAAGGTGGCGGTGAGCTGCCTTCTTGAACCGTTGCGTGGTGTAGGTACCCCCACAGTGCTGTTAGCGAGGGAGCTCCAGGATTTTAAGCCAGTGACAGTGAAGGAACGGTGATGTATTTCCAAGTCAGGATGGGGTGCGGAACTTACAGGTGGCAGCATCCCTATGTGTCTGCTGCCCTTGACCTTCAAGATGGTAGATGGAGCTGTGACGCTAACCTTGAGTCAGGCCAATTCTTTGTGTTGTAGGTTAGGGTTCCAGATGCAGCAGGAAAATGCTCTTTTCTTTTTCTCTCTTTCCTCTTGAATCCCTGCCAACTGGCAGTGCCACTGGGCACCTTGGCAGTGCCAGGCTGGCACCCAGGCGATACTGCCAGGGTACCAGCCTCCCCAAAGGGCATGCACCTGGGGGCTTTCGATCCCCTGGGAGACCCCCACGAGTGCCGATTCATCTGGTCTTCGTTTGTGGAGACCAGACGGCCATCTTGAATGCTTCATGAACAAAGGGAAACGCCGGGGTGGAGGGGCACGTCCATCAGGTAAGAATGGCTGACCCCACACAGGAGGTGGGGGACAGAAACCCCCCTTAGAATGGTAATGTGGAACGTGAGGAGACTCAACAGGCCGCTGGAAAGATCCAGGGCGCGATTCTCTGCTCCCGCGCCGGTTGGGAGAATCGCCTGGGCCGCCAGATTTTCCCGCGACGCCTGTCCGACGCCCTCCCGCGATTCTCCCAAGCGGCGAGAACGGCCCCATTGAGTTCCGCGCGGCGCAGGCCGGAGAATCGCCCGAGACACCCAAAATGGCGATTCTCCGGCAGCCCTGCTATTCTCAGGCCCGAATGGGCCGAGCGGCCAGCCCAAAACGGCGGGTTCCCCCCGGCGCCGTCCTCACCCGGTCGCTGTCGGCGGGAACAGCGCGGGATCGCTGGGGGGAGCGGCCTGCGGGGTAGGGGGCAGGATCCTGCACCGGGGGGGGGGCTTCAAATGGGATGTGGCCCGCGATCGATGCCCACCGATCGTCGGGCCGTCCTCTCTGAAGGAGGACCTCTTTTCTTCCGCAGCCCCGCAAGATCCGTCTGACATCTTCTTGCGGGGCGGACTCGGAGAGGACGGCAACCACGCATGCGCGGGTGACGCCAGTTATGCGGCGTCAGCCGCGTCATGTATGCGGCGCCGCCTTTACGCGGCGACAAGGCCTGGCGTACGTAAATGACGCGGCGCCGCTCCTAGCCCACTATCGGGCCCTGAATCGGTCGGGATAGGGGCCGTTTCGCGCCGTCGTGAACCTCGACGGCGTTCACGACGGCGCAAACACTCTGCCTCCATTTCGGAGAATCCCGCCCCCAGTCTTCGCCCATCTAAAACGCCTGAGGGTCGACCACAATGTTCCGCCAGGTACCCGGACGCACCCTACTGGACAGACTATTAGCTCAGGACGAACGAGGAGACGGTAAATGTGCCGGCATGTATGAATAATTGTTAGAAGAGGTACCGGCCCCACTGGACGAAACACGGGACAGATGGAAGGAAGAACTAGGCATGCAGACAGGGGGAGGGCTCTGGGTGGAAGCACAGCACAGGGTGAACTCCACCTCCTCCTGCGCAGGGCCGAGCCTCACCCAGCTACAGGTGGTGCATAGGTCGCACCTGACCAGGACACACATGAGCGGGTAGCAGAGGACCATCCGTCAGGGGAGCAGAGAAAGGGTTTAATCACACGTGAAAAAAAATTCACCAGCCACTTTGCAGACCTGTTCGTGATCAACAACGAAGGGGGGGCGGGGGGGGAGGGGGAGGAATAGCCAGAGAAGGGGGTCCGGATGGGGGGAGTTTAGACCGGGTAGGGGTGGGGAAGAAGGCCAAATCTTCACAATACACTGGGATGCGCAGATGCTCACAAATGGCAGCACAGCAATACTGTCCATGCACAGGGTGTAACCTCGGTGCCAGATCCCAGCTCCTGGTTTGCTTCTTCCTGCGGTCTGGTACTCAGTGGGTATCCGCTGCCTCAGGCTACAGAGGGGCAGCTCTGACTACATCCTTACCACACTGGTTACCACAATGTCAATAGACCACTTTTCTTTCTTCTTTGGTATGTTTTAATCACACTTCAGGTTTGTATGTTAAAATGGTTAATTTATTTATAGCCTCTGTTATGATTGAAGCAACTGTGTAATTGAATCATGTGTTTATTAGATTTGCTTGTCATTAATGAAAAACTTCAACAAAAACATTTAAAAAAAGATATGTGGCATTCACTCCAACAGTGGTTGGCACGGCTGCCACACAAAGCCAGGGACCTAGGTTCAATTCCGGCCTTGGGTCACTGCCTGTGCGGAGTCTGAACGTTCTCCCCGTGTCTGTGTGGGTTTCCTCCGGGTGCTCTAATTTCCTCCAACAGTCCAAAGACAGTCCACAGTCCTTCCACAGTCCACAGCCCCTAAGTGTCCAGAGATGTACAGGTTAAATGGGGTTGCGGGATAGAGCTGGGGAGTGGGCCCAGGTAGGCTGCTCCTTCAGCCGGTCGATGCAGACTCGATGGGCCGAATGGCCTCCTTCTGCACTGTAAGAATTCTATGGAAATGACACCCCGCCCCACCCACGCTTTTCCATCCTTGAGATTTTCCTGGAGTTTTCCCAGTTGGTCTATCATAATATTTTGGCAAAAAATGTATGGAAGTGCTGGAAAACGTGTTAGGTATTACAACAAGGGAAGCAGCCATCCAGTCCTTGGTACCTTTACCACCCCTTGCTCTTCAGCTGGCATTAGCTGCGCAAATACCAACTGAACGGGCCAAATGTGGGCAAGTGGGACTAGCTTAGTGATAGAAACTGGGCAGCATGGACAAGCTGGGCCGAAGGTTCCTGTTTCCATGCTGTAAACATCTCTGACTCTATGACCCTATTCCGCTCCACTGGCATTTCTCTCTGTCGCTTTCCTTTTCCGAGTATTGCGTCAACTCCTTTCTAATTATTTGCCTCGGAGGAAACTGTGGTGTTGGGTGTTCTAACACACAGAAGAGCCAACACAGTTGCATATGGTACAACACTTGTTTATTTAAACTTGCTATTTACAACTTGGTCTTTGCACTCTGCACGTGGGGGGCTCCCTGCTTGTTGTGTTTCAACAGCTCTTTCATGCTTCCTTCTCCCCAGACCTACTGACCTCCAGGTGTCGTGCTCGTGCTTTTTATGTGGTTGGTGTTCTTGTCTGTGATTGGTTGTGGTGTTGTGTACTCTGATTTGCCTGTTAGTGTGTCCATCATGATGTGTGTGTTTGAATATCATGACATCCCCCCTTTTTACAAAGATATGTGCCTACGTGGTAATAAATATGATCGTGACGTGAGTGCATCTAAGAGTGTGTGTGTGTCGTGTGCAGCATGTGTCTATGACGGAACTATGTACATGGGGCGATGTCGAGTGCGTCACATGAATCCAGTTGTACCATAACATAACAGAAATGCGAACGAGAGAAGAAGAAAAAAAATTTTGAACAGTTGTCCAGTCAGACGACATCTGGAACGATAAACAACAACAGGTTATCATGTAAAATTGTCCAACTTATTAAACATATGAACTGTATTATAAGTCCATTCTAATGGGTTTGCGACGAATTCGGGTTGACCGCCTTAAGGGTGGATCAAGAACCACCGGCTGCTGTGCAGGCATGGCCATGGGTGGCGATGGAAAGGGCGTGATGTGCGGCAGCTCCACAAAGTCATCCTCGGAAGCCTGTTGAGGATCTGGCGTGTTGTGTGGCTGTGAACGTGGAAGTCGGCGAAGGGCGCGCCGATTGCGGCGACGCACGGAACCATCCGGCATGCGAACCAGGAACGAGCGGGGAGCCACTTGTCGGAGGACTTCGGCCGGTGCTGACCAGCCACCATACGGTTGATGGACGCGTACTTTGTCTCCGGAGGACAGGGGGGGCAGGTCCGTCGCTCGTGTGTCGTACCGACCTTTCTGGCGATCACGCTGCAGTTGCATGTCCCGAAGAACCGCCTCATGGTCTGTTGTCGGTGCCAGGACGGAAGGTACCGTCGTCCTGAGGGAGCGACCCATTAGTAGCTGCGCTGGCGAGAGGCCCGTGGATAACGGGGCCGATCGATAGGCCAGCAAGGCAAGGTTAAAGTCCGATCCGGCATCAGCCGCCTTGCACAGGAGCCGCTTTGCGATGTGGACACCCTTTTCAGCCTTCCCGTTCGATTGTGGATGCAGAGGGCTGGATGTCACATGAGTGAAACCATATGCTGCGGCAAAGGACGACCATTCACGGCTGGCAAAACAAGGTCCATTGTCTGACATGACAGTCCTTGGAATGCCATGGCGAGCAAACGTTTCCTTGCAGGCCCCAATGACTGCGGACGACGTCAGATCATGGAGAGGCATGACTTCCGGGTAGTTTGAGAAGTAGTCTATAATAACAATGTAATCTCTGCCGAGCGCGTGAAATAGGTCAACACCCACCTTCGCCCAGGGGGACGTCACCATCTCGTGTGGTAGAAGTGTTTCCGGAGGTTGCGCCGGCTGAAACCTCTGACAGGTTGTGCAGTTGAGCACCATGTTGGCTATGTCTTCATTAATACCCGGCCAATATACCGCCGCCCGGGCCCTTCGTCTGCATTTTTCGACACCCAAGTGGCCTTCGTGTAGTTGACGAAGAATCATCTGGCGCACACTGTGTGGAATGACGATCCTATGCGATTTCATAAGGACCCCGTCTATATTGGTGAGATCATCTCGCACATTGTAAAACTGGGGGCACTGCCCTTTTAGCCACCCTTCCGTCATGTGGCGCATCACTCGCTGCAGCAGAGGGTCAGTCGCCGTCTCTGCGCGTATGTGGGCCAGACAAGGATCATCAGCTGGCATATTTGCTGCTGTCAGAGTCACGTGTGCCTCAATTTGACGCACGAACCCCTCCGCATCTGGTGGTGTGCTCACTGCTCGGGAAAGAGTGTCCGCCACTATGAGTTCCTTCCCCGGAGTGTAGATCAGTTCAAAATCGTACCTCCTGAGTTTGAGTAAGATGCGCTGGAGGCGAGGAGTCATGTCGTTCAGGTCTTTGTTAATGATGTTGACCAGGGGGCGGTGGTCAGTTTCGACCGTGAATCGTGGCAGGCCATACACATAGTCGTGGAACTTGTCCAGTCCAGTTAACAAGCCCAGGCATTCTTTTTCGATTTGCGCGTAGCGCTGTTCGGTAGGGGTCATGGCTCGTGAGGCATACGCAACCGGGGCCCATGATGACGTGCTGTCTTTTTGCAGGAGTACCGCTCCAATACCAGATTGGCTGGCGTCTGTTGAGATCTTTGTAGGGCGAGTCGCGTCAAAGAAGGCCAGCACTGGTGCCGTGACCAGTTTGTGCTTGAGCTCCTCCCATTCCTGCTGATGCGACTGGTGCCAGTTGAATTCCGTCGATTTTTTTACGAGATGGCGCATGTTTGTTGTATGAGAAGCCAGGTTGGGAATGAACTTCCCAAGGAAGTTGACCATGCCCAGGAATCTTAAGACAGCCTTCTTGTCAGCCGGTCGTGGCATGGCTGTGATGGCGCTAACCTTGTCTGCATCGGGACGGACCCCGGACCTTGAGATGTGGTCCCCGAGGAATTTCAGCTCCGTCTGGCCGAAAGCACACTTCGCACGGTTGAGACGCAGGCCATTTTGCCGTATGCGGGTGAAGACACGTCGAAGACGATGCATGTGTTCCTGCGGAGTGGTGGACCAAATGATGATATCGTCCACATATACACGTACCCCTTCGATGCCTTCCATCATCTGCTCCATAATGCGGTGGAATACTTCAGATGCCGAAATGATGCCGAATGGCATCCGGTTGTAGCAGAATCTGCCAAAAGGGGTGTTGAATGTGCATAGTCTTCGGCTGGCCGGGTCCAGTTGGATCTGCCAGAATCCTTTGGACGCATCCAATTTAGTGAATATGTTGGCTCGCGCCATCTCGCTGGTGAGGTCTTCTCGTTTTGGGATGGGATAGTGTTCCCGCATGATGTTGTTGTTCAGATCTTTTGGATCTATACATATACGGAGCTCGCCAGAGGGCTTCTTTACACAGACCATGGAGCTGACCCATGGCGTGGGCTCCGTGACCTTGGATAGGACCCCTTGGTCCTGAAGAATCTGCAGTTGTGCCTTGAGGCGGTCTTTGAGAGGCGCAGGAACCCTGCGAGGTGCGTGAACGACAGGGATGGCGTCCGGTCTGAGTCGAATCTTGTACGTGTGTGGCAATGTCCCCATGCCTTCAAAAACCTCCTGGTTGTGAGCGAGGAGGGAATGGAGATTCGCGTGGAACTCAGCATCCGGGAAGTCGGATATCTCATCTGGAGAGAGAGACATGATGCGCTGTACCAGGTGAAGGACCTTACACGCTTGTGCGCCCAGTAACGAGTCCTTTGATGAGCCCACAACTTCGAAGGGGAGTGTGGCCGTGTACCCCTTGTGAGTCACCTGTAGCTGGCAAGATCCTACGGACGGGATAACGTTCCCGTTATAGTCAACCATCTTAAGCCGGGATGGTGTGATGAGTGGTTTGACCTTCATGGCCTGGACTGCAGAGTAAGCAATCAGGTTGGCGGATGCGCCGGTGTCCAGACGGAAGGCGACGCGCGATCGGTTGACCGTCAGGGTGGCACACCACTCATCGTCTGGATTGATGGCATTGACCTTGTTGACATCAATGACGGCAACTCTGAAGTCATCCTGGTCATCTGCATCACTTAACTGGAAGTCTTGATGCGTGGGCTGGACGGTCCTGACTCGTGTGCGAGGTTGTCGAGGATGCGCCGGATCCATGGGTTGAGCCGCACGACAGCGGGCTGCGTAGTGGCCTATCATGGCACATCTGTTGCACTGTTGGTATTTTGCAGGACATTGCCCTTTTAAGTGTAGACCTCCACACTTGCTGCACGTCATGACGTCACGGCGTTCGTTGCGCCACTGCGCATGCGCAGTGCGATCTTGCGGTGGGCGCGCCTGCGCAGTGCGTCCCTCGTTGTGGCCGTTATTCTTGGCGCGCACCTGCGCGGGAGACCGCGAAAAGCGCGGGAAGCAGCCGCTGTCGTCCGGGCCGTGGGGCGGGAAGAAATCGACGGCCTGGATGCGTTCAACGTCGTGGGCGGCCTGGCTTGCCGATTCGACGGCTGGGGACCCCCTCCGTGCCAACTCGGACGCCTGAAATCGGGCAAAACGGCAGGTCGCATTTTCATGGAGGACACAGGCTTCCACAGCAGACGCTAAGGTAAGGCTCTTTATTTTAAGAAGCTGCTGGCGTAGGCCACTGGAGGCAACGCCAAAAACAATCTGGTCCCTGATCATGGACTCTGTGGTGGTGCCGTAACCGCAGGACTGCGCCAGAATCCGGAGGTGCGTCAAAAAGGGTTGAAAAAGCTCCTCCTTACCTTGCAGGCGTTGCTGAAAGATGTATCTTTCGAAAGTTTCGTTTACTTCAGTTTGAAAGTGCTGGTCCATTTTGAGGACGACCGTGTCATATTTGGCCTGGTTTTCGCCTTCCTCGAACACCAGTGAATTAAAGACATCATTTGGGTGGGGGCCTGCGTAGAAGAGGAGCATTGCAATCTTCGAATCATCCGAGACATTCTGTTTTTCGGTGGCACGGATGTACAGGTCAAATCGCTGCCTGTAGAGCTTCCAGTTGGTGCCTAGGTTCCCCGTGACTTGCATCGGCTGCGGTTTGCCGGTGTGGTCCATGTCCAGAATGGCAGGTTGGTAGGCAGGTATCGATCCACTCCTGTACCATGTGGTGTTGGGTGTTCTAACACACAGAAGAGCCAACACAGTTGCATATGGTACAACACTTGTTTATTTAAACTTGCTATTTACAACTTGGTCTTTGCACTCTGCACGTGGGGGGCTCCCTGCTTGTTGTGTTTCAACAGCTCTTTCATGCTTCCTTCTCCCCAGACCTACTGACCTCCAGGTGTCGTGCTCGTGCTTTTTATGTGGTTGGTGTTCTTGTCTGTGATTGGTTGTGGTGTTGTGTACTCTGATTTGCCTGTTAGTGTGTCCATCATGATGTGTGTGTTTGAATATCATGACAGAAACTGTGCTGCACAAATTTGCCTTCAGCTGTGAGGCCATCAGATGGTTACTGAGATTAGAACGTCCTGTGGGTAAGGCTGCCACAGGCAGCAAACTATATTGAAACTTCTCTGACAGAGGTGGAGCAAAGTGGTTGTGAAAATAAACCGAGAAAACATTCATTTTGACCCTTGTAAGAAAATGGCGATTCTGCCGACAGAACCTCCACACCTTTGCCACTGAACCAATTGGCGGGCTGGGGTTAGGACAACCATTCTTCACTGGGCTTCGCTGGGCGTTGGTGAATCACAGGCTTAGCTGCTATTCTTTTGGTTGTGTCACACAATAATATATTATAGATTGTGCACAGGTTGAATAGGTGTTGCACAGCACACAGCCTAGAGAGTAATAAATACTGCATTGTGAGCAGCACGGTAGCACAGCGGTTAGCACTGTTGCTTCACGGCGCCAGGGACCCTGGTTCGATTCCCGGCTTGGGTCACTGTCTGTGCGGAGTCTGCACGTTCTCCCCGTGTCTGCGTGGGTTTCCTCCGGGTGCTCCGGTTTCCTCCCACAAGTCCCGAAAGATGTGCTTGCTAGGTGAATTGGACATTCTGAATTCTCCCTCAGTGTACCCCAACAGGTGCAGGAGTGTGGCGACTAGGGGATTTTCACAGTAACTTCATTGCAGTGTTAATGTGAGACAATAATAAAGATTATTAGGGGGATTTAAATATAAATTTGAACACAAATTCACTTGAGGCAGTGCCTGAGTGGGAAGCAACGCAGGTCAGTAAAAATAGGGATGATGGTTGAACGATATTTGATGCAAGTTACTGGGTAACAGAGTTTTATTAAAGCAAAAGTTCTCAGGGCCTGGAGGGGGAGAAGAACATAAGAATAGTTGAGTCTGGAGGTAACAAGGGCTGGGATAAGGTTTTCAGCAAGAGGTGAGCTGAAGCAGAGATTAAAGATCTTGGGCGAAATTCTCCGGAAACGGCGCGATGTCCGCCGACTGGCGCCCAAAACGGCGCAAATCAGACGGGCATCGCGCCGCCCCAAAGGTGCGGAATGCTCCGCATCTTTGGGGGCCGAGCCCCAACCTTGAGGGGCTAGGCCGGCGGCGGACGAATTTCCGCCCCGCCAGCTGGCGGAAAAGGCCTTTGGTGCCCCGCCAGCTGGCGCGGAAATGACATCTCCGGGCGGCGCATGCGCGGGGGCATCAGCGACCGCTGACGGCATTCCCGCGCATGCGCAGTGGAGGGAGTTTCTTCTGCCTCCGCCATGGTGGAGGCGGAAGGGAAAGAGTGCCCCCACGGCACAGGTCCGCCCGCGGATCGGTGGGCCCCAATCGCGGGCCAGGCCACCATGGGGGCACCCCCCGGGGCCAGATCGCCCCGCGCCCCACCCGGGACCCCGGAGCCTGCCCGCGCCGCCTTGTCCCGCCGGTACGCTAGGTGGTTTAATTTACGCCGGCGGGACAGGCATTTTAACGGCGAGACTTCGGCCCATCCTGGCCGGAGAATCGCGCGGGGGGGCCCGCCAACCGGCGCGGCGCGATTCCCACCCCCGCCGAATCTCCGGTGCCGGAGACTTCGGCAACCGGCGGGGGCGGGATTCACGCCAGCCCCCGGCGATTCTCCGACCCGGCGGGGGGTCGGAGAATCTCGCCCCGGATTGAGATGGAAGTAAGAGACGGAGAGAAACATGCAGTTCTCCTCAGGATTAAGTAGGAAACCAAGGTTGTGAACAGCCTGAAGCTATAATCAGGCAAGAGGATGGAATCATTGTCGAGGAAATGGAGCCTGGCGTGTGGCTGAAGACAATCGTGGCTTCAGTCTTCTCAATAAACAAATGGAGGAAAGCTTGACTCATTCAGGCCAGAATGCTTGATGACCATAGCTGTCTATAACCCCAGATTGCTCCTGTACAAGAAGGCAATTTGCCTTGTGGGATGGGTGAGACACACAGAGGTTCAGAGAGTGGGTGGGCCGAATGCCAAGACTCAACGGCTGGGTAGGGACTGGCACAGAATAGAATGGGTGAGACATCATGCGAAACAGAACGTAGCGACATTGGAATGTGTAGTCGACATCCGGGGTTTCCAAGTTCAGCGTCGCGACCCGCGGGTGGGTTTCGGGAGGGCGGCGGCGCGATTGATTGCCGCATTCCCGATCGCAGGAGGAATGCCCAACGGCCACGGCTGGCTTTTAAAAATGGCGGCCGCGATGGTCTTTTGCGAATACCAGCCATCCCGCGCATGCGCGCCGGATCAGGCAGCCGCAGGCACGGAACCCAGTGGGGTGGACCGCCTCCTCCTGACGTCGGAGCGCTGTCCAGGGCCATTTGTGTTCAGCAAACGACAGAGTCGTCCCACCGGCAGCGGTGGCAGAGAGCAGGTCACGCAGCCCCGTTTACGCTGATGTCACATGTTCTGGGTGCGAGAGAGATTCTTCCATTTTGTAGCTGCCAGAGGTGCTGGTGTGAACTCCAGGGCCTCTTCTGAACAACCCATGAGGAAGAAGCTGAAAACAGGAACAAAGCAGCACAAAGATGATCACTCGAGGTGTGGGTTATTAATTGTGCCGACGCAAATCAGGATTCACAGTTCATGTGTGTTATATGCAAGGGAGCACTGGCAAATGAAAGTTTAAAACCCTCAAAATTTCAAAGACATTTGAAGACTAAACATGGCGAGTTCGAGGACAATGGATGCAGCGAGATCTTAAATCATCAGCTGAAGACATTATCAGAAATGTAACATTGAATAACAAAGCAGGTGAGATCGTGAGGACCAAGCAGGCTCACCTGCCACATTAAAGTCAAGTGAAAATGTTGGGTTGAAGAGTGGCAGGGTGGCGCAGTGGTTAGCACTGCTGCCTCACGACGCCGAGGTCCCAGATTCGATCCCGGCTCTGGGTCACTGTCCGTGTGGAGTTTGCTCATTCTCCCCGTGTTTGCATGGGTTTCGCCCCCACAACCCAAAGATGTGCAGGGTAAGTGGATTGGCCACGCTAAATTGCCCCTTACTTGGAAAAATGAATTGGGTACTCTGAATTTATTAAAAAAAATATTGGGTTGTGAAGTTCTGCGGTGTGAGTCGCAAAGGCTGCCCGGTGTGGGTCGCGATGGTCGGCCGGCGTGGGTTGTGAAGGTCGGCCCGCGTGGGTCGCGAAAGCCGGCTGCCGTGGGTCACAAAGTTCAACCGGTGTGGGTCGCGAAGGTCGGCCGGCGTGGGTCGCGAAGGTCGGCCGGCGTGGGTCGCGAAGGTCGGCCAGCGTGGGTCGCGAAGGTCGGCCGGCGTGGGTCGCGAAGGTCGGCCGGCGTGGGTCGCGAAGGTCGGCCGGCGTGGGTCACGAAGGTCGGCCGGTGTGGGTTGTGAAGGTCGGCCCGCGTGGGTCGCGAAGGCCGGCTGCCGTGGGTCACAAAGTTCAACCGGTGTGGGTCGCGAAGGTCGGCCAGCGTGGGTCGCAAAGGTCGGCCGGCGTGGGTCGCGAAGTTCGGCTGGCCTAGGTTGTGAAGGTGGGCCGGCATGGGTTGTGAAGGTAGCCCGCGTGGGTCGCAAAGGTCGGCCCGCGTGGGTCGCGAAGGTCGGCCGGCCTGGGTCACGAAGGTCGGCCGGTGTGGGTTGTGAAGGTTGGCCAGTGTGGGTCGCGAAGGTCGGCCGGCGTGGTTCGCGAAGATCGGCCTGCGTGGGTCGCGAAGGCCGGCTGCCGTGGGTCACAAAGTTCAACCGGTGTGGGTCGCGAAGGTCGGCCGGCGTGGGTCGCGAAGGTCGGCCGGCGTGATTCGCGAAGATCGGCCCGCGTGGGTCGCGAAGGCCGGCTGCCGTGGGTCACAAAGTTCAACCGGTGTGGGTCGCGAAGGTCGGCCGGCGTGGGTCGCGAAGGTCGGCCGGCGTGGGTCGCGAAGGTCGGCTGGCCTAGGTTGTGAAGGTGGGCCGGCATGGGTTGTGAAGGTAGCCCGCGTGGGTCGCGAAGGTCGGCCCGCGTGGGTCGCGAAGGTCGGCCACCGTGTGTCGCGAAGGTCGGTTGGCGTAGGTTGTGAAGGTGGGCCGGCATGGGTTGTGAAGGTAGCCCGCGTGGGTCGCGAAGGTCGGTCGGCGTAGGTTGTGAAGGTCGGCCCGCGTGGGTCGCGAAGGTCGGCCAGTGTGGGTCCTGAAGGTCGGCTGCCGTGGATTACGAAGGTCGGCCGGTGTGGGTCGCGAAGGTCGGCCGGTTGGTAAAAATGGGTCCCAGGCAAAAAAGTTTGAAAAACACTGATCTACATCGTGCCAATTGCCATGTTGATTGGATCGGTGGTGAGAACGAGAGAGCAGGCTTATGGTTTGGCAGCACTGTGCAATATACGGATGGCGCAGCCTGGTGGTAGATAGAAGAAAGCACAGGGGCTGTCTTGTGTTTGGGTCTTGAGAGACATTGGTGGGTTCAGAAGGCAGCTGTCTCAATAGTGAGCTCGAAGAGTCCTTATGCAACATGCCCTGTTAGTGGGACTACATTCAATGACATCACCCAAAGCACTTGTCCAGCAATTACCTGGGCTCCCACTGCTACCTAAGTGAGGAGCGATTACGACGGATCCTCGTCTGCTTTGCTTTTACTTTGTCACCGGTGAAGAAATATTCATTGTGACACAGGTGGATTCTCATTCTTTGTCAGCGAGAGTAAGGTCCAGAGAGCTGTTTACTGTGTGCCAGACTCTGGAGAACGAGCTAGTGTCTTTGTGTGTGGAGGACCCGATGCTCTGACCCAGTTTGCTGAATTGGCGCTGCCCGTGTGTGCAAGAAACAGAGGCGCCATTGTGAATGAACTGTGCGTTTGGCTTTTAAGCCCTTTTGAAGTTTGACACTCCCCAAGCTGTGAGAGTTTTCAATGTCCCTGCGACGCCAAACCTGAAAGCTCCCTCGGGGTTGCTGAAGCAGTGGCTGTGTCACGTGGTCAAGGCCCAGGATGTGGAAGTGAAAGTGTTGGCAGGCCTCCCTCAGCATTTGATAAAAAACTGTATCGGCATTCTGTTGGCACAAGTATCGGGCTCTGCGGTGTGATGCAATTAGTGCTGGAAGCCTTTCCCTCCTGTGTTAACTGGAAGTTGAACCACAAATATGTACACTGAGTGGGAGGTTAAGAGAACTTGGGTTTGTTCACCAGGAGGTGGAATAATGAGGGTGACAACCACTAGGAGGGATGTGTGAATGGATGGGGTTTGGTACTCTGTTCAGTTTTGTCGAAATGTAGGGACAGGCCACCTCATATACTCTATTAATTCATTCATTCATGGCGTATGTGCGTCGCTGCCAAGGGCAATATTTATTGCCCATCTCTAATAATTGCCTTCCAGAACCACTGCAGTCCATGCCCATACTTCCTTGTAGTAATTTTCATAATTGAGTAGCTTGCTTGGCCATTCAAGCGGCCAGTTAAGAGTCAACTGCAGAGAGCGGCATGGCGGTGCAGTGGTTAGCACTGTTGCCTCAAGATGCCGAGGACCTGGGTTTGATCGGCCCACGGGACACGGTCTGTGTGGAGTTTGCACATTCTCCCCGTGTCTGCATTGGCCTCGCCCCCACAACCCAACGATGTGCCGGGCAGGTGGATTGGCCGCGCTAAATTCCCCCTTCATTGGAAAAAAAAAAGAAAAGCATAAAAAAAAAGTCAACTACATTGCTGTTGGTCTGGGAGTCATGTGTTGGCCAGATTGGGTCCGGGCAGGAGATTTCCCTCCTAAAAGGGGAAAAGGTGGATTCCTCGGACAATCTGATAGTTCCACAATCATCACGACTGATTTTAGCTCCTTTATAGTCCAGGCTTTATTTAATTAGCACAATTTAAATTCCCAAACTGAATTCACGTCTCCCAATAATTAGTCCAGGCCTCTGGATTACGGGTCCAGTCACATAAGCACTGTACTACCACAGGCAGCTGAATGGAATTCTGAAGCCTGTGGGGTTGCATTGAAGGAACAGGCTTGGTGGGTTGGATAGCTTGTCTCAGTTCCTATTTTCCTGAAGTTTCAGATTGTTCTTTGGAGGAAACGTCAGAGACGAGTTTTGTTTTTTTGCTGAGGAGCGCGAGGACCACGTGAGGAGGGATGAAATGACTTCCCTGATCTCCCGCTCCACGTTTGACCGTTAGGGGGTTCTCAGAGAATTTGGCGAGGGTACGCTTCGCTGATTCTGCGAGAGTCCCAATATTTGCACTTTGAGCTTGTAAAGGATTATTCAGGCAGGTTTTTGTAGGTTAAATAAAGAACAAGATAAGCTAATTGAACCTATTTCCGTTCATATGTCACACACATGAGCCTGGGCCCCCACAGTGATGACCCCCCAGATGATCGAGGAAGACGATAGGCTTATAGGATATTTACAGTTCATGAAAAGTAAAACAGATGAGTACATGTTTGGCTGTTCCTTGAAACGTTGGATCCATGTTGTGGCCATTTTGTTCAGCTGTCTTCCTGGGTGTAATTCTATGGAGCGGATTTCTAAGTTTTTTCTCAAAAGATCTTGATTCACAGTAGTTTTCTGTTTTCAGGGTGGTTCCTTTGCTAAAGGGGCACAGCAAGTCCGAGAGAGAGACCAAGAGGGCATACAGATTTAGCAGCCTACGTTTAGTCGAGAATCCAATCTGTTGCTTGATCAGGGTCTTTAGAATACTTTGCCGGGTGTATATCCCAAATAAATTCTCTGTCTGCTGCAGTTATTATTTCAGAACAGGTAATTGCATTTTGGTGACGCACCTCAGAAACATTTAAAAAGTCTCAGGATGGCGTGGATCAAAAGGGGGGGTGGGGCAATCCGGCAAGGGGGCAGTGACAGGGCACTGCCCAGGCATGTCCCTCTAACTCCCCAGGGGCTATACTTACCTCTGTGCCCCCGGAGGGATCACCTCGAAGGACTGATGCCTGGCCAAACCTGTTGCAAACCTTGCCGATGTGACGTCGCTGAGGTATGAATGTTTAGCGAGGTACGATCAATTGCCGGGGAGGCCACTAATAACATGGAAATGTATTAAAATGAGGTGGCACGCTGCGGAGGGGCAGGGGAAATCGGGAAACACAATCTCTCCGACGGGAATAGTGCTTCCTGATTCTGGTGAGATTTTCCACATGGCGTGTTTGGCCTCAGGATTGTGCTTTGTGTGCAGCTGTCTGGGCTGATTTCCCAGTGATTATAGACGGGTTTTAAAAAATGCAGCCAGAAAATTGAAGAAAGCACAGCCTCATAACAAGGAACGAGTTAGAGTTTGCGACCGGGATGATTTTTGTGATCATGTGGGCGGCACGGTAGCACAGTGGTTAGCACTGTTGCTTCACAGTGCCAGGGACCCGCGTTCGATTCCCGGCTCGGGCCACTGTCTGTGCGGAGTCTGCACGTTCTCCCCGTGTCTGCGTGGGTTTCCTCCGGGTGCTCCGGTTTCCTCCCACAACCCAAAGATGTGCGGGTTAGGTGGGTTGGCCATGCTAAATTGTCCCTTAATTGGAAAAAAAAATAATTGGGTACTCTAGATTTGTAAAAAAAATAAAAATAAGTGTGAAACAATGAGCGCAATGTTTGACATCTTTTATTTTATGTTTCTGTTGCCACAACAGCATTGACAATGGTGCCGGGAAATTGATGCAATCATCGTGGAGGAGTCTTGCAGAATGTTGCTGGTTAATCTTGTCTGATTCCCTGCTTGAAGGAAGCAATGTTCTAATAGTTGGAAGGAAAGAAAGAACTGGGAAGTGCAAGTGGAAACCTAACAAATGTGCAACAGAGTAGCAATACTACCACTAAAGCGCCTGCTGTCATTATCACACTCAATATTTCCATCCTCAAATTTGAGAGATTTCCCACCCAATTCAAGATTTTGAGAACCTAAAATTGGTCAGGATCCCAAGATCTGGATCTTGCAAAGACAGGGACAAGGGACATGGAGTAGTGGGGCCGTGTGGAGGGTGGGGGTGGAGTGGGAGGTGAAGGAGCAGGCAGCAAAGTGGAATAAAAGCCACAATTATAACTATGACTGTATGGGCTGACAGAGCAGGACTGAGGGAGCAGTGCCGTGTCCTCGGCCTAACCACCTTTGGCTGTTTCATCAATGGCCATCTTTCTAACGTAAGGTCAGATGTGGGGATGTTCGCTGATAATTCCACAATGTTCAGCACCATTCGCGACTCCTCAGATAATGAAGCAGTCCGTGTCCGAATGCAGCAAGACCTGGACAATATCCAGGCTTGGGCTGACAAGTGGCAAGTTACATTTGTGCCACACAAGTGCCAGGCAATGACCATCTCCAACAAGAGAGGATCTAACCATCGTCCCCTTGACATTCAATGGCATTACCATCACTGAAAGCCCACTTTCAACATCCTGGGGGTTACCAGAAACTGAATTGGACTAACCATATAAACACTATGGCGACAAGAGAAGGCCAGGGCCTAGGAATACTTTGGTGAGTGATTGACCTCCTCACTCCACCATATACAATGCACAAGTCAGGAGTGTGATGGCATGCTCTCCACTTATCTGGATGAGGGCAGCTCCAATAACAGGTTCAACACCATCCAGGACAAAGCAGTCTGCTAGATTGGTACCCAATCCACAAACATTCACTCCCTCGACCATCAATGAACAATGGTAGCTGTGTGTACTATCTACAAGATACATTGCAGATATTCATCAAGGCTTCCTTAGGAAACCCATGACTGTTACCATCTATAAAGACAAGGGCAGTAGACACCTGGCAACACCACCATCTGGAAGCTCCCTTCCAAGTCACTCACAAACCAAACTTGGAAATATATAGTCGTTCTTTCACTGTCGCTGAGTCACAATCTTGGAACACCCTCCCTAGCAGCACTGTGGGTGTACCTACACCTCAGGGGCTGCAGTGATTCAAGAAGGCAGCTCACTACCACCTTTTCAAGGGCAACTAGGGATGGACAATAAATGCTGGTCTAGCCAGCGACACCCATATCCCGTAAACTAATTTTAAGGAAATGGCCTACTCCTGCTCCTAATTCATAGGATCATAGAATCGCTAAAGTGCAGACGGAGGCCATTTGAGCCATCAAGTCTGCACCAACCCTTCAAAAGAGCGCGCTACCTCGGCCCACTCCTATGCACTATCCCCGTAACCCCACCTAACCTACGAGCCAATTTTAACATGGCCCATCCACCTAACCTGCACATCTTTAGACATTAATGGGCAATTTATCATGGCCAATCCACCTAACCTGGACATCTTTGGACTGTGGGAGGAAACCGGAGCACCCGGAGGAAACCCACGCAGACACGAGGGAGAACGTGCAGACTCCGCACAGACAGTGACCCGAGGCCAAAATTGAACCCGGGTCCCTGGTGCTGTGAGGCAGCAGTGCTAACCACTGTGCTACCGTGCCACCCCCCACAAGATCTTGAGGACCTGGGACCTCAGGTTTATAAATCCCAGAATTACTGTCCATGCCTCTTCCGCGTAGGCGCAAAACCTAAATCTCCCTCTTTCCCACTTGGAGCTGCTTTCCCTTGCGCCCTTTCTGTTGGGTTTCCACCTGTCCCATCCAAAAGCTTCTATTCATTCGGAAAGCGACAGCCCACATTCCTCTCAGCTGCTTGCCCTCGTCAAACTCCAGTAACATCCTTGTGATGCACTGCCTTCCTACACCAATTGGAAAGCAGAAAGGGGCATAGATAGTTAAGTGAGTGGGCAAGGATCTGGAAAATGGAGAATAATGTGGATAAATGGGAAATTGTCCATTTCAGCAGGAAGAATAAAAAATAGACAGATGACCTAAATGGCGAGAAGCAGAGCTCTGAGATGCAGAGGGATCTGGGAATTCTAGAGCATGAATCACAAAATCTGACCTGGGTGGCACGGAAGCAGAATGGTTAGCACTGTTGCTTCGCAGCGCCAGGGTCCCAGGTTCGATTCCCGGTTTGGGTCACTGTCTGTGCGGAGTCTGCACGTTCTCCCCGTGTCTGCGTGGGTTTCCCCCGGGTGCTCAGGTTTCCTCCCACAAGTCCCGAAAGACGTGCTTGTTAGGTGAATTGGACATTCTGAATTCTCCCTCAGTGTACCCGAACAGGCGCCGGAGTCTGGCGACTAGGGGCTTTTCACAGTTATTTCATTGCAGAGTTAATGTCAGCCGACTTGTGACACTAATGAAAGATTATGAAAAGGCTAATATGAAGGAACAGAAAGCATGCACTAAAAGTGCTCGGCAGAGCAAGTGAGACTTGGGGGAGGGGGGGGGGGGGGGGGGGGGGGAGAATAAATTTACAAAAGTGAAAAGCAGCTACAGCAATTGGACTCCCGCGACACCGCTGTGCATTCAAAACGTTTAAATTTTTCTTACTCTCCCACTATGTCCAGGGGCACCACAGACACCTGGAGCAGAGGTGGAGGCAGTGTGTTGATGTTTGTCCAGTTGTCTGCTGCAGTTGGTGGGGTCACAGGCAGAGGGGGTTTGGAGTGACGGACCCACTTGTTGGATGTCCCCGGGGTGCCTGGCTGACACTCCACCTCATTTCTGGCAGAAAACGGACATTCTGCTGGACCAAGTTGTCCATGGAGCCTGTCATCTTCTCCATGGAGACTTCCACCACCTCAAACATCCATTGCCCCCACCACCGATGCACATTAGCAACATTGTGTACCCATCTACAAGATGCACTGCAGTTAACTCGTATTGGTTCCTTCAACAGCATCTTCCAAACTTGAGACCTCTTCCACCTAGAAGGACAAGGGCAGCAGATGCATGGGAACACCTCCACCTGGAGGTTTCTCTCCCATCCTGAATTGGAACATATCGATGTTCCCTCACTGTCGCTGGGTCCAAATCCTGGAACCCTCCCGAACAGCACTGTGGGTGTGCCTACACCAGGTGGAGTGCAGTGGTTCAATGTGGTGGCTTAACACCCCCTTACCAAGGGCAATTAGGGATTGACAATAAATGTTGGCCTTGCCAGTAATGCCTACGTCCCAAGAATGAATAAAATGACTAATTATCAGGCACATTACCCTTTAAAACAAGATTTCTATGTAAATGTCTTAGCTATTTGCCTGGCCTTTTTTTCAGATTCGAATGAGTGGGTTCCTGTGCAGAATGAGCTCCTGAGGGCGAGTTCTAACCTCCATTATTATTTTACAGGTTTCAGTTGGCAAGTTCAACTTCCCTTTTGCCCCATCCTCCCGAAGCTCCTAATTCCTGCACCTTTGACCTTGCGCACCTTCCTGTTTTGTGTTGCTTGTGGCTGCGTTGTGATAAAACTTCCGGTGGTCGCTGTGCACCGTGACGCTACAAATACATTTGTGGCGGGTTTGTGTTTGCTGTTTTGAACAAAGCCAGTTCCGGTTGCTGTTAATTTGGGACTGGGCACAGCAGCTACAATATCCTTCCTGTTGAAGCATTGGGGTTAAAGGTGCAGTCAGGCTCCAGATATACCATTGGAGCCAAACCCCTCTGCATTTTCTACAGGTTTCCCTCTTGCACCTACTCAGATAAACAGCAATTCAGCCCGGAAAAGAGGATCCTTGGAGTGCACATCCACAGATCCCTGACGGTGACAGAGCAGGTAGATAAGCTGGTTAAGAAGGCATATGGTACACTTGCCTTTATTAGCCGAGGCATAGAATACAAGAGCAGGGAGCTCATGCTGGAACTGTTTAAAACGCTGGTTAGGCCACAGTGGAGTACCATTCTGGTCACTGCACTCTGGAAAGTGATGTGTTGGGTGCTCTGGATCCGTGGAACACATACAGGCCGCCAACACTTAAAATAGTGCAACACTATTTTATTAAGTTAGAAACTGTTGAACATACTTTCACTGTGGGGTAACACGATGTTAGATTAAATTGAAGACCTATGCCTGTCCGAACCAGTCTATGCACTCAGCACATGGTGAGGATCTGTGCTGTAAGCTGTAAGCTCTGTCCTTGTAGGAGGCTGCATCCCGAATGAGCGGGAGCTCTGATGCCCCCCTGTCTTCATAGTGAGTGTGCTCTAACTGGTGATTGGCTGCGGTGTTGTGTGTGTTGATTGGTCTTGCTGTGTGTCCATCAGTGTGTGTGTCTGCACCATGATATACAGGTGTATATTATGACAGGAAGGATGTGATTGCACTAGAGAGGGTGCAGAGGAGAATCACCAGCATCATGGACAGGCTGGGCTTGTTTTTCTTGGAGCAGCGGAGGTTGAGAGGGGACCCGATAGAGGTGTATAAGATTATTATTTATTTATTTTTAATTGATTTTTTTTTCCAATTAAGGGGCAATTTAGCGTGGCCAATCCACCTACCCTGCACATCTTTGGGTTGTGGGGGTGAAACTCACGCAGACACGGGGAGAATGTGCAGACTCCCCACGGACAGTGACCCGGGGCCGGGATTCGAACCCGGGTCCTCGGCACCGTGAGGCAGCAGTGCTAACTACTGCGACACCGTGCCGTCCGGTGTAAAGATTATGAGAGGCACAGGTAGGGTTTAGAGGAAGGCCCTTTTTCCATTAGTGGAGGGGTAAATAACCAGGGGGAAGGGATTTTGAGGTACGAGGTAGATGGCCAAAAGAGGAGTTGAGGACAAACCCGGAGGGTGGCGAGGGTCTGGAACTCACCGACCGAAAGGGTGGTTGAGTCAGAAACACTCGTAACGTTTAAGCAGTCTTTAGATATTCACTTGCGCTGCCAGAACCTCCAGGGCAAGTGCTGGAAAATGGGAGAGTGCAATCAGACCGGTCTGCACACGATGGGCCGAATGGCATTCTTCTGTCCTGTACATGTCTATGAATCTGAGTTACGAGAATGGCCACTGGGCAAAGCAGCAGGGTCAATGCAGGCATCTTAACGACCTCTCCCCACCCCATTACTGTCAAGGGGGACAGGGCTGGAGTTACCCCTGGAGTGCGTGTTGTTGATGCAGACTGCCCCCTGGTGACCATGCAAGGCTGCTGCGAGGACGTGCCCAAAGGATTATGGGATGAGGCTTCAATGCGAGCTGAACAATCAAGGATCATGAGGATTAATTTTGTAATCCGCTTTGGTGAGTGCTGGTCACATTCCAGGGGCAGAATTCAGCTGATTCAGATGTCACATGAGCTCAATAGGAGCATCAATGATGAGACTGAAGGAATGTGGACCTTAAGCACGACAAATTTCATTTGTCTGTCGACAGCTAGCTACTGCCGGTAATAAACAATGGTTTGGTCACTCTGTGCGGGTTTTTAAAACAGGGTTTAATGGACAATCATGCCCAGTTATATCCTGATAAAGACTAAACTGAAATGCTTAAGGCACCCAGATAGTTGCTGATATTTCCTGGGTTAAACACCGGCGAGAGTGGACAGCCACGGAAATATTTGATGTCGTTGGCACCACCTGCCCCCTAGTGGCCCTGCTTGAAAGTAATTACAATTCCCAAAAAGGACGTGTGAACGAATTTCATAGGATCAAAGAATTCCTACAGTGCAGAAGGAAACCATTCGACCTATCAAGTCTGCACCGACACTCTGTAAGAGCACCCTACCTACGGGTGCAGCACGGTAGCCTTGTGGAGAGCAAAATTGCTTCACAGCTCCAGGGTCCCAGGTTCGATTCCGGCTTGGGTCACTGTCTGTGCGGAGTCTGTGCGAAACCGGGTGCTCCGGTTTCCTCCCACAATCCAAAGATGTGCAGGTTAGGTGGATTGGCCATGATAAATTGCCCTTAGTGTCCAAAATTGAACTTAATGTTGGGTGGGGTTACTGGGTTATGGGAATAGGGTGGAGGTACTGACCTTGGATAGGGTGCTCTTTCCAAGAGCCGGTGCAGACCCGATGGGCTGAATGGCCTCCTTCTGGACTGTAAATTCTATGATACGCTCACCCCGCCTCGCTCTATCCGCGTAACCTAACTTGCACATCTTTAGACGGTGGGGGAAACCGGAGCACCCGGAGGAAACCCACGCACACACGGGGAGAACGTGTAAACTCCACAGTCGTCCAAGGCTGGAATTGAACCCGGGTCCCTGGCGCTGTGAGACAGCAGTGTTAACCCGGGTCCCTGGCTCTGTGAGACAGCAGTGTTAACCCGGGTCCCTGGCACTGTGAGACAGCAGTGTTAACCCGGGTCCCTGGCACTGTGAGACAACAGTGTTAACCCGGGTCCCTGGCACTGTGAGACAGCAGTGTTAAACCGGGTCCCTGGCACTGTGAGACAACAGTTTTAACCCGAGTCCCTGGCACTGTGAGACAGCAGTGTTAACCCGGGTCCCTGGCACTGTGAGACAGCAGTGTTAACCAGGGCCCCTGGCACTGTGAGACAGCAGTGTTAACCAGGGTCCCTGGCACTGTGAGACAGCAGTGTTAACCCGGGTCCCTGGCACTGTGAGACAGCAGTGTTAAAGCGGGTACCTGGCACTGTGAGACAGCAGTGTTAACCCGGGTCCCTGGCACTGTGAGACAGCAGTGTTAACCAGGGTCACTGGCAGTGTGAGACAGCAGTGTTAACCCGGGTCCCTGGCACTGTGAGACAGCAGTGTTAACCAGGGTCACTGGCACCGTGAGCCAGCTGTGTTAACCCGGGTCCCTGGCACTGTGAGACAGCAGTGTTAACCCGGGTCCCTGGCACTGTGAGACAGCAGTGTTAACCCGGGTCCCTGGCACTGTGAGACAACAGTGTTAACCCGAGTCCCTGGCACTGTGAGACAGCAGTGTTAACCCGGGTCCCTGGCACTGTGAGACAGCAGTGTTAACCCGAGTCCCTGGCACTGTGAGACAGCAGTGTTACCCGGGTCCCTGGCACTGTGAGGCAGCAGTGTTAACCCGGGTCCCTGGCACTGTGAGACAGCAGTGTTAACCAGGGTCCCTGGCACTGTGAGACAGCAGTGTTAACGCGGGTCCCTGGCACTGTGAGACAGCAGTGTTAACCAGGGTTACTGGCACTGTGAGACAGCAGTGTTAACCCGGGTCCCTGGCACTGTGAGACAGCAGTGTTAACCAGGGTCCCTGGCACTGTGAGACAGCAGTGCTAACCGGGGCCCCTGGCACTGTGAGACAGCAGTGTTAACGCGGGTCCCTGGCACTGTGAGCCAGCTGTGTTAACCCGGGTCCCTGGCACTGTGAGACAGCAGTACTAACTGGGGTCCCTTGCACTGTGAGACAGCAGTGTTAACCCGGGTCCCTGGCTCTGTGAGACAGCAGTGTTAACCCAGGTCCCTGGCACTGTGAGAAAGCAGTGTTAACCCGGGTCCCTGGCAGTGTGAGACAGCAGTGTTAACCCGGGTCCCTGACATTGTGAGACAGCAGTGTTAACCCAGGTCCCTGGCGTTGTGAGACAGCAGTGCTAACCTGGGTCCCTGGCACTGTGAGACAGCAGTGTTAACCCGGGTCCCTGGCGCTGTGAGACAGCAGTGCTAACCGGGGTCCCTTGCACTGTGAGACAGCAATGTTAACCAGGGTCCCTGGCACTGTGAGACAGCAGTATTAACCCGGGTCCCTAGCACTGTGAGACAGCAGTGCTAACCGGGGTCCCTTGCACTGTGAGACAGCAGTGTTAACCCGGGTCCCTGGCACTGTGAGACAGCAGTGTTAACCCAGGTCCCTGGCACTGTGAGACAGCAGTGTTAACCCGGGTCACTGGCAGTGTGAGACAGCAGTGTTAACCCGGGTCCCTGACACTGTGAGACAGCAGTGTTAACCCGGGTCCCTGGCACTGTGAGACAACAGTTTTAACCCGAGTCCCTGGCACTGTGAGACAGCAGTGTTAACCCGGGTCCCTGGCACTGTGAGACAGCAGTGTTAACCAGGGCCCCTGGCACTGTGAGACAGCAGTGTTAACCAGGGTCCCTGGCACTGTGAGACAGCAGTGTTAACCCGGGTCCCTGGCACTGTGAGACAGCAGTGTTAAAGCGGGTACCTGGCACTGTGAGACAGCAGTGTTAACCCGGGTCCCTGGCACTGTGAGACAGCAGTGTTAACCAGGGTCACTGGCAGTGTGAGACAGCAGTGTTAACCCGGGTCCCTGGCACTGTGAGACAGCAGTGTTAACCAGGGTCACTGGCACCGTGAGCCAGCTGTGTTAACCCGGGTCCCTGGCACTGTGAGACAGCAGTGTTAACTCGGGTCCCTGGCACTGTGAGACAGCAGTGTTAACCCGGGTCCCTGGCACTGTGAGACAACAGTGTTAACCCGAGTCCCTGGCACTGTGAGACAGCAGTGTTAACCCGGGTCCCTGGCACTGTGAGACAGCAGTGTTAACCCGAGTCCCTGGCACTGTGAGACAGCAGTGTTAACCCGGTTCCCTGGCGCTGTGAGACAGCAGTGCTAACCGGGGTCCCTTGCACGTGAGACAGCAGTGTTAACCAGGGTCCCTGGCACTGTGAGACAGCAGTGTTAACCCGGGTCCCTGGCACTGTGAGACAGCAGTGCTAACCGGTGTCCCTTGCACTGTGAGACAGCAGTGTTAACCCGGGTCCCTGGCTCTGTGAGACAGCAGTGTTAACCCAGGTCCCTGGCACTGTGAGACAGCAGTGTTAACCCGGGTCCCTGGCGCTGTGAGACAGCAGTGTTAACCCGGGTCCCTGGCACTGTGAGACAGCAGTGTTAACCCGGGTCCCTGGCACTGTGAGACAGCAGTGTTAACCCAGGCTGCTGGCACTGTGAGACAGCAGTGTTAACGCGGGCCCCTGGCACTGTGAGACAGCAGTGTTACCCGGGTCCCTGGCACTGTGAGGCAGCAGTGTTAACCCGGGTCCCTGGCACTGTGAGACAGCAGTGTTACCCGGGTCCCTGGCACTGTGAGGCAGCAGTGTTAACCCGGGTCCCTGGCACTGTGAGACAGCAGTGTTAACCAGGGTCCCTGGCACTGTGAGACAGCAGTGTTAACCCGGGTCCCTGGCGCTGTGAGACAGCAGTGTTAACCTGGGTCCCTGGCACTGTGAGACAGCAGTGCTAACACGGGTCCCTGGCACTGTGAGACAGCAATGTTTACCAGTGTCCCTGGCACTGTAAGGCAGCAGTGTTAACCCAGACTCCTGACACTGTGAGACAGCAGTGTTAACACAGGACCCTGGCACTGTGAGACAGCAGTGTTAACCCAGACCCCTGACACAGTGAGACAGCAGTGTTAACCCGGGTCCGTGGCACTGTGGGACAGCAGTGTTAACCCGGGTCCCTGGCACTGTGAGACAGCAGTGTTAACCCAGGCCGCTGGCACTGTGAGACAGCAGTGTTAACGCGGGTCCTTGGCACTGTGAGACAGCAGTGTTAACCCGGGTCCCTGGCACTGTGAGGCAGCAGTATTAGCCCGGGTCCCTGGCACTGTGAGACAACAGTGTTAACCAGGGTCCCTGGCACTGTGAGACATAAGTGTTAACGTGGGTCCCTGGCACTGTGAGACAGCAGTGTTAACCAGGGTCACTGGCACTGTGAGACAGCAGTGTTAACCCGTGTCCCTGGCACTGTAAGACAGCAGTGTTAACCCGGGTCCCTGGCACTGTGGGGCAGCATTGTTAACCCGGGTCCCTGGCACTGTGAGACAGCAGTGTTAACCCGGGTCCCTGGCACTGTTAGACAGCAGTGTTAACCCGGGTCACTGGCAATGTGAGACAGCAGTGCTAACCCGGGTCCCTGGCACTGTGAGACAGCATTGTTAACCTGGGTCACTGGCACTGTGACCCAGCAGTGTTAACCTGGGTCACTGGCACTCTGAGACAGCAGTGTTAACCGATCTCCCTGGCACTCTGAGACAGCCGTGTTAACCCGAGTCCCTGGCAGTGTGAGACAGCAGTGTTAACCCGGGTCCCTGGCACTGTTAGACAGCAGTGTTAACCCTTGTCCCTGGCACTGTGAGACAGCAGTGTTAACCCAATCCCTGGCACTGTGAGACAGCAGTGTTAACCCGGGTCCCTGGCACTGCGAGGCAGCAGTGTTATCCCAGGTCCCTGGCACTGTGAGACAGCAGTGTTAACCCGGGTCACTGGCACTGTGAGACAGCAGTGTTAACCCGGGTCCTGGTGCTGTGTAACAGCAGTGTTAAGTCGGGTCCCTGGCACTGTGAGACAGCAGTGTTAACCCAGGTCCTGGTGCTGTGAGACAGCAGTGTTAACCCGGGTCCCTGGCACTGTGAGACAGCAGTGTTAACCAGGGTCCCTGGCACTGTGAGTCAGCAGTGTTAACCAGGGTCCCTGGCACTGTGAGACAGCAGTGTTAACCAGGGTCCCTGGCACTGTGAGACAGCAGTGTTAACTCAGGTCCTGGTCCTGAAATGCATCAAGCCTGCTCTGATGACCCAATGGGGTTACAGCATATTCAAATTATCTTTGAAATTCGGCCAACAAAAGTGAATTGTTCAATTTGTGCAGGAGGGCAACGCTCGAGATGGGGTAATGGGGTGAAATCATGATGGGATCGATTTTATCAGCTATCTCGGTGTTAATGGGATGGTCACCGATTCAAAAGGTGGAAGGTAGCCTCGCTAGCCAGTTTAATTGGCGATGGGGCCAGCTCCATTTTGAGTGAGGCCTAAAACCAATGTCCAAAGTACCTACCTGCTTCATGCTAAAGGCCTCTTTCAATCTGGCAAGAGGTGTCCTATGGCGGAAATAGGACCCTAGCCCTGCTCCCCCCCACCCTTCCCCCATCTTTATGTGGTCCTGATCAGAACGTGAACATGAGGTGACCGGGGCAGGGGGAGGTGGGAATCAATGAAATTATGATATTCAATTTGGTCCAATTTCAATGAGGGCATTGGTCGAGAGGTGGAAATCCCAGATAACTTTGCCCATTATTGTAACACCATGTATATTGTAAAGAAGACAAAGGGTTAACAGTTTGGCATTAATACTTCTCACCACCAGATGGAGATAAGGGGCAGTCATATAAATATCATGAGACTCCTGGGATTCTGGGAGAAGGTGTTTAGCCGTGAGAGAGATTAGTTGCATAGTTGAGAGATCTGCTGTTAGAGATATCATGCAGTTTAATTTAATAACTTTTACTTTGGTAACTTATTCGAATCTTATTTAAGTAGTGTAAATAAATCAGCTTTGTTCATTAACTTAGCTTGATGTTCTTTGTTCTACACTACGTACTCAAGACATCCTGATTTACAAAACAGAGAACATCACAACTATAACATAAACTTTTCCTTTGGTAAGTGTTCCATATTGATTTGAAAATATAATTTGGGGACAGCAATATAAGATGTTGTGTCAGATAACCAGTGTCAGCCAGACTGCACAGGAAGATAGATGCTTGAATGCTTCATTCAGCCTTTCCCTTTTTATCTTGGATAACAAATACAAAATATAAACTTCACAAAAACAATTTCAATCCAACACAGGCACTCACAGTTTACTTCATTTAATAATTTCAGCGCTTTCTAAGAAAATGCACTCAGTCCTACAGTGCATTCAAATAGTCTAAATCAGCAAAATCATCAGGGCCAACTGACTAAATCCATATTTGATTAAATACCTTCCAAAGTGAGTGGCGTCCAAGTTCAGGATAGGGGATAACTTGCTCCGTGAAGCCCACCAACTGTTCGCTAAACTAGGCTCCCAAGCCTGGACTTTATTGTTATAAAACTTGTGTTAACTCTGTGACATTATGTGGAATGTCTAGAATATAAAGGGTGAATGTAATATCATAATTGACCACTAGATGGCGCTAGATGCAGAACTATATAAAGCACTGACTCTCAGGCTTCTGGGAGAGGGCTGGAGAGAGTGCAGAGGAGAGGTCTAGAGAGTGCAGTTATAGATAGAGTGTAGAGACTAGTGTTAGTTGATAAATTCTTGATTTCTTGAGGAATTAAGGGCTATGGAGAGAGAGCGGGTAAATGGAGTTGAAGTCAGCCATGATTGAATGGTGGAGTGGCCTCGATGGGCTGAATGGCCTTACTTCCGCTCCTATGTCTTATGGTCTTATGGTTAGTAGAGTGTAGATTGTAGATCACTAGATTATTGCTCGCTATAGGAGTAAGCGGTTGAGCTTTAATAAGCAGTGTAAATAAATGTTAGCTTTGTCATTGAACTTAGCTTCTGTGGTCTTTCTGATGACAGAATCACAAAGAACACCACAAACTCATTCAGGAGGAGTGGGTTAGCGCTGATGCCAAAGCGATGTAAATTGAAAAAGCTTGGTGCGTGTGACTGTCATGGTCAAGGTCATGTCCAGTTCTGGCATCACGCACAACCTCTCCTGGTGGGTTTTGCTTTGCTGATGTTGAGGGGAGCTATCTGGGAAAACGGAATCCATTTCAAAAGATGCGCTGTGGCCAGGATTTCTGTGTACCTTTGTATTTCCAGTGGAATCCAGAGAATGGATCTGCAGCTGTGAGTGCGGCTGGACATCAAAAACATATCAACTGAAGGTGGGAGCCTGTCCATTGAAAGGGAATTGAAATTCTGATTGCAGGAGAAGGTCGACAGCAGGCTTTCAGTTGTGGCAAAACAAGTTTCTAAGAGGAGGATGCTGGCAGTGGGAGAGGTTAATAAAGCACAGGAAACATTTAATTAGTCAGAGGAAGGATAGTGTAATGACTTAGTCCAGGCTTTTGAGATTGGCCAATTGGAATAAGAGTTCCCTGATTAGTGGCCCAATCAGGGAACCTCTTCTTTGTTTATAACAGAGATTGTCAGATCCTCTGCACTCCCGGTGTAGACAGCAAGCGGAATGCACCGGGTCGTACTGCTGTTGGTTTTGTTAATAAAAGGAAGTCTGGTGAAGGGGCTTCTGCCTGCGTGGACTTATTACAGCCAGACTTTCCCGTGAAGTCATGGATAAAACAAAGGGCATGCTGTCTCATACCTGTGTAGAGCAGAGCTTTACACACAAGGAATGCTTTAAGGCTGAAGATTCAGGCGATTGGCAAACAAGCACCGTGGGATGGAGGGAAGGATTTCAATGGCCAATTATTGGACATTGGGTGGTACTGGTTGGGAAGAATATTGTCAATGATCCCAGAAGAGCTGCCTGCTTATCTTTACAAAGCAACAGTGGATCTTCTATGCCCAGTGGAGAAGGTCGACAGTGTGGTGTTCTTTATGTTGCTTATTTCGGGATGGTTGGCGTAGTGTTCACAAAGATCACAGAAGAGCTTTTAACTTAAACAAAGCTATGAACTTATTTACACTATGCAACTGGGATACGACACTCAGTCCTTAAGAATGCACAACTGATCAATAACATGTAACTACACTCATCTACTGCTAATCTCAAGGCTGGTATAAACTACAACCTAACCTTACTCACACTCTCTGACCTTCACTAGCTATCTCCTCAATAAGCTCCTCCCCCGAAGGTCCAGCATCGCTGCCTTATATAGTTGTATCTGCAGCTCCCTCTAGTGGCTACTCTCGGCACAGCATGTATTTATTTATTTAACCATTGTAATGCTGATAGTTATAAAAATACCACAGATAGGAGCTGGGTTTAACAACCAAGCCAGCACGCCAAGCATTGCGGACTGGACGTTATAGTGGCGGAATCCACACCATTTTGACTGAGAGACAAAAATGGTACGAGCATTATTCAGAGTGACGTCTTTTCTTTTGCTTCCATTGCCATTATAATGAATGCAGACTCACCAGGTAAATGATGTTCTTGCATTCTGGAACAGATACCTGCAAAAGCCAAAATAATAGAGAGAAAAAATGTGTTTGTTTGTCCAGAGAGGGAGTGACCTGTAATAGTCGTTTTCCCAGTGAAGGCCATTGTGCTGATGATGTCGGGCATTGTCCGGTGTTGAAGGAAAAGAAAATACATTTTAATATAATTGGCACTGTGTAAATCACAAGCCTCACTGTGCGGCGGCAGCAGTGAATCCTACACAATCCTTTCATCTGAGCCCAGACTGGCTGAGGATAAAGTTCTCAGCAGCTGGAGTTCGTGTCGTGTGGTTTATGATCCTGAAATCCGATCTGATTGCACTTTCCGTTCACACAACTGGATGTTGTAAAGTGTCAGATACCAGGCTGTACGTGAGGATTGTACTAACCACCGAGAACCTGCCACCAGTCAAGTCCATTGTCTGCACTTTCAAGATTTGGGTATATTTTACTTGTTTCCGCAGTTGGCTGCTCTGCGAGGCAGACAGTTCCCGTGTCGAATAGTCAGTGCTGCAGGAATGGCTGTTTGGTGGAAACGAAACAGAGTCCCGTTTCAGGCGCGTTTAGCGGGGTGCTTCCCAGCGTTTGCACGACGCCAAGAACGGCCCCGCTACTAAACGCCCCATCGAGGCCGCAGTTCGACTCATTTCCTGTACAAACGAACTCAGCTTGCCAGTGCAGGAAGAGATCAAGGTACCATTTAAAAATGGTGCCCCCATCCCATCTCGCCCCCCCCTCCCCTCCTCCCACACCAGGGCCTCCAGACCAAATCCCCAATTAGGGAGTCCTTGAGCCGCCTGCATCCCACAGGGCAGGGCACTCCCCGGTGCCGGTACGCCTGGTTTGTGGTGGCCAGTGCTAAACGCGCCTGCTCGGGGTCTCCGAGACGAGGCTGGTAGATCCCGTGCCTTGGGTAACTCCGGCACAGACATGTTCAAGTGAGACTAACTGTTCACTTAAATATGGAAATGGATCATGCGCAGTGAGGGCAAGATTCACACCTCACTAAACATTTTCTGTGGAACTCTTTGCCGCAGAAGGCTGTGGAGGCTAATTCACTGAGTGTCTTTAAGACAGAGATAGATAGGTTCTTGATTAATAAGGAGGATCAGGGGTTATGGGGAGAAGGCAGGAGAATGGGGATGAGAAAAATATCAGCCATGATTGAATGGCGGAGCAGACTCGAGGGGCCGAGTGGCCTAATTCTGCTCCTATGTCTTATGGTCTTATGAGATCTCATTAGATCCCACGAGGCATAACCAGCAGCGTACACCTCGCCAGAGGCCTCTCTTGGAATATACCGGCTTTGTCGCTTCTTCGCGTCCCGAGTCGATCACAACAAGCTCCCGCTAACAACAGTGAGTTTGATGAACAGAAATCTGATTGTGTGATGTTGATTGTGGGATGAATGTTAGGACACTGGTAAACCTCCCTTACTTTTCTTCCACAAGCGCATGGGATCTGTCATTGTCCATCGTGACCGACAATATGGTTTTGGTTTTACATCAGATCAACAAATCCAACACTGCACTGCTTCCTGATTGCTACTCCACTGACAGTATAGAGTTCCCTCAGTACTGCCCCTCTCACAGTGTGGAGCTCCCTCAGTACTGCCCCTCTCACAGTGCGGCGCTCCCTCAGTACTGCCCCTCTCACAGTGCGGCGCTCCCTCAGTACTGCCCCTCTCACAGTGCGGCGCTCCCTCAGCGCTGCCCCTCTCACAGTGCGGCGCTCCCTCAGTACTGTCCCTCTGACAGTATGGTGCTCCCTCAGCACTGCCCCTCTGACAGTGCAGCACTCCATCGGTACTGCCCCTCTGACAGTGTGGCGCTCCTTCAGAACTGCCCCTCTCACAGTGCGGCGCCCCCTCAGCGCTGCCCCTCTGACAGTGTGGCGCTCCTTCAGAACTGCCCCTCTCACAGTGTGGTGCTCCCTCAGTACTGCTCTTCTCAGCATGGTGCTCCCTCAGCACTGCCCCTCTGACAGTGTGGATTTCCCTCAGTACTACCCCTCTGACAGTGTGGAGCTCCCTCAGTACTGCTCCTCTGACAGTGTGGAGCTCCCTCAGTACTGCCCCTCAGACAGTGCGGAGCTCCCTCAGTACTGCCCCTCTGACAGTGTGGAGCTCCCTCAGCACTGCCCCTCTGACAGTGTGGAGCTCCCGCAGCACTGCTCATCTGACAGTATGGAGCTCCCTCAGCACTGCCCCTCTGACAGTGTGGATTTCCCTCAGTACTGCCCCTCTGACAGTGTGGAGCTCCCTCAGTACTGCTCCTCTGACAGCGTGGAGCTCCCTCAGTACTGCCCCTCAGACAGTGCGGAGCTCCCTCAGTACTGCCCCTCAGACAGTGCGGAGCTCCCTCAGTACTGCCCCTCTGACAGTGTGGAGCTCCCTCAGCACTGCTCCTCTGACAGTGTGGAGCTCCCTCAGTACTGCCCCTCTGACAGTGTGGAGCTCCCTCAGCACTGCTCATCTGACAGTATGGAGCTCCCTCAGCACTGCCCCTCTGACAGTGTGGATTTCCCTCAGTACTGCCCCTCTGACAGTGTGGAGCTCCCTCAGTACTGCTCCTCTGACAGCGTGGAGCTCCCTCAGTACTGACCCTCAGACAGTGCGGAGCTCCCTCAGTACTGCCCCTCTGACAGTGTGGAGCTCCCTCAGCACTGCTCCTCTGACAGTGTGGTGCTCCCTCAGTACTGCCTCTCTGAGAGTGTGGTGCTCCCTCAGCACTGCCCCTCTGACAGTGTGGAGCTCCCTCAGCACTGCCCCTCTGAGAGTGTGGAGTTCCCTCAGTACTGCCCCTCTCACAGCGTGGCACTCCCTCAGCACTGCCCCTCTGACAGTGTGGAGCTCCCTCAGTACTGCCCCTCTCACAGTGTGGTGCTCCCCCAGCACTGCCCCTCTGACAGTGTGATGTTCCCTCAGCACTGCCCGTCTGACAGTGTGGAGCTCCCTCAGTACTGCCCCTCACACAGTGCGGAGCTCCCTCAGTACTGCCCCTCTGACAGTGTGGAGCTCCCTCAGTACTGACCCTCCCACAGTGCGGAGCTCCCTCAGTACTGACCCTCTGACAGTGTGGATTTCCCTCAGTACTACCCCTCTGACAGTGCGGAGCTCCCTCAGTACTGCCCCTCTGACAGTGTGGAGCTCCCTCAGTACAGACCCTCTGACAGTGCGGAGCTCCCTCAGTACTGCCCCTCAAACAGTGTGGAGCTCCCTCAGTACTGCCCCTCTGACAGTGTGGAACTCCCTCAGCACTGCTCCTCTGACAGTGTGGAGCTCCCTCAGTACTGCCCCTCTGACAGTGTGGAGCTCCCTCAGCACTGCTCCTCTGACAGTGTGGAGCTCCCTCAGTACTGCCCCTCTGACAGTGTAGAGCTCCCTCAGCACTGCCCCTCTGATAGTGTGGATTTCCCTCAGTACTGCCCCTCTGAGAGTGTGGTGCTCCCTCAGTACTGACCCTCTGACAGTGTGGAGCTCCCTCAGCACTGCCCCTCTGACAGTGTGGTGCTCCCTCAGTACTGCCCCTCTGACATTGTGGTGCTCCCTCAGTACTGCCCCTCTCACAGCGTGGAGCTCCCTCAGCACTGCCCCTCTGACAGTGTGGAGCTCCCTCAGCACTGCCCCTCTGACAGTGTGGAGCTCCCTCAGCACTGCCCCTCTGAGAGTGTGGTGCTCCCTCAGTACTGACCCTCTGACAGTGTGGAGCTCCCTCAGCACTGCCCCTCTGACAGTGTGGAGCTCCCTCAGCACTGCCCCTCTGAGAGTGTGGTGCTCCCTCAGTACTGACCCTCTGACAGTATGGAGCTCCCTCAGCACTGCCCCTCTGACAGTGTGGAGCTCCCTCAGTACTGCCCCTCTCACAGTGTGGTGCTCCCCCAGCACTGCCCCTCTGACAGTGTGATGTTCCCTCAGCACTGCCCGTCTGACAGTGTGGAGCTCCCTCAGTACTGCCCCTCAGACAGTGCGGAGCTCCCTCAGTACTGCCCCTCTGACAGTGTGGAGCTCCCTCAGTACTGCCCCTCTGACAGTGTGGAGCTCCCTCAGTACTGGCCCTCTGACAGTGCGGAGCTCCCTCAGTGCTGCCCCTCTGATAGTGTGGAGCTCCCTCAGTACTGCCCCTCTCACAGTGTGGATTTCCCTCAGTACTGCCCCTCTGACAGTGTGGTGCTCCCTCAGTACTGCCTCTCTGAGAGTGTGGTGCTCCCTCAGCACTGCCCCTCTGACAGTGTGGAGCTCCCTCAGCACTGCCCCTCTGAGAGTGTGGTGCTCCCTCAGTACTGACCCTCTGACAGTGTGGAGCTCCCTCAGCACTGCCCCTCTGACAGTCTGGTGCTCCCTCAGTACTGCCCCTCTGACATTGTGGTGCTCCCTCAGTACTGCCCCTCTCACAGCGTGGAGCTCCCTCAGCACTGCCCCTCTGACAGTGTGGAGCTCCCTCAGCACTGCCCCTCTGACAGTGTGGAGCTCCCTCAGCACTGCCCCTCTGAGAGTGTGGTGCTCCCTCAGTACTGACCCTCTGACAGTGTGGAGCTCCCTCAGCACTGCCCCTCTGACAGTGTGGAGCTCCCTCAGCACTGCCCCTCTGACAGTGTGGTGCTCCCTCAGTACTGACCCTCTGACAGTGTGGAGCTCCCTCAGCACTGCCCCTCTGACAGTGTGGAGCTCCCTCAGTACTGCCCCTCTCACAGTGTGGTGCTCCCCCAGCACTGCCCCTCTGACAGTGTGATGTTCCCTCAGCACTGCCCGTCTGACAGTGTGGAGCTCCCTCAGTACTGCCCCTCAGACAGTGCGGAGCTCCCTCAGTACTGCCCCTCTGACAGTGTGGAGCTCCCTCAGTACTGCCCCTCTGACAGTGTGGAACTCCCTCAGCACTGCTCCTCTGACAGTGTGGAGCTCCCTCAGTACTGCCCCTCTGACAGTGTGAAGCTCCCTCAGCACTGCTCCTCTGACAGTGTGGAGCTCCCTCAGTACTGCCCCTCTGACAGTGTAGAGCTCCCTCAGTACTGCCCCTCTGACAGTGTGGAGCTCCCTCAGCACTGCCCCTCTCACAGTGTGGATTTCCCTCAGCACTGCCCCTTTGAGAGTGTGGAGTTCCCTCAGTACTGCCCCTCTGAGAGTGTGGTGCTCCCTCAGTACTGCCCCTCTCACAGCGTGGCACTCCCTCAGCACTGCCCCTCTGACAGTGTGGAGCTCCCTCAGTACTGCCCCTCTCACAGTGTGGTGCTGCCCCAGCACTGCCCCTCTGACAGTGTGATGTTCCCTCAGCACTGCCCGTCTGACAGTGTTGAGCTCCCTCAGTACTGCCCCTCAGACTGTGCGGAGCTCCCTCAGTACTGCCCCTCTGACAGTGTGGAGCTCCCTCAGTACTGCCCCTCTGACAGTGTGGAGCTCCCTCAGTACTGGCCCTCTGACAGTGCGGAGCTCCCTCAGTGCTGCCCCTCTGACAGTGTGGAGCTCCCTCAGTACTGCCCCTCTCACAGTGTGGATTTCCCTCAGTACTGCCCCTCTGACAGTGTGGTGCTCCCTCAGTACTGCCCCTCTTACAGTGTGGAGCTCCCTCAGTACTGCCCCTCTGATAGTGTGGAGCTCCCTCAGTACTGCCCCTCTCACAGAGTGCAACTTCCTCAGTACTGCCCCTCTCACAGTGTGGATTTCCCTCAGCACTGCCCCTCTGATAGTGTGGTGCTCCCCCAGCACTGCCCCTCTGACAGTGTGATGTTCCCTCAGCACTGCCCGTCTGACAGTGTGGAGCTCCCTCAGTACTGCCCCTCAGACAGTGCGGAGCTCCCTCAGTACTGCCCCTCTGACAGTGTGGAGCTCCCTCAGTACTGCCCCTCTGACAGTGTGGAACTCCCTCAGCACTGCTCCTCTGACAGTGTGGAGCTCCCTCAGTACTGCCCCTCTGACAGTGTGAAGCTCCCTCAGCACTGCTCCTCTGACAGTGTGGAGCTCCCTCAGTACTGCCCCTCTGACAGTGTAGAGCTCCCTCAGTACTGCCCCTCTGACAGTGTGGAGCTCCCTCAGCACTGCCCCTTTGAGAGTGTGGAGTTCCCTCAGTACTGCCCCTCTGAGAGTGTGGTGCTCCCTCAGTACTGCCCCTCTCACAGCGTGGCACTCCCTCAGCACTGCCCCTCTGACAGTGTGGAGCTCCCTCAGTACTGCCCCTCTCACAGTGTGGTGCTGCCCCAGCACTGCCCCTCTGACAGTGTGATGTTCCCTCAGCACTGCCCGTCTGACAGTGTTGAGCTCCCTCAGTACTGCCCCTCAGACTGTGCGGAGCTCCCTCAGTACTGCCCCTCTGACAGTGTGGAGCTCCCTCAGTACTGCCCCTCTGACAGTGTGGAGCTCCCTCAGTACTGGCCCTCTGACAGTGCGGAGCTCCCTCAGTGCTGCCCCTCTGACAGTGTGGAGCTCCCTCAGTACTGCCCCTCTCACAGTGTGGATTTCCCTCAGTACTGCCCCTCTGACAGTGTGGTGCTCCCTCAGTACTGCCCCTCTTACAGTGTGGAGCTCCCTCAGTACTGCCCCTCTGATAGTGTGGAGCTCCCTCAGTACTGCCCCTCTCACAGAGTGCAACTTCCTCAGTACTGCCCCTCTCACAGTGTGGATTTCCCTCAGCACTGCCCCTCTGATAGTGTGGTGCTCCCTCAGTACTGCCCCTCTGACATTGTGGTGCTCCCTCAGTACTGCCCCTCTCACAGCATGGCACTCCCTCAGCACTGCCCCTCTGACAGTGTGGAGCTCCCTCAGTACTGCCCCTCTCACAGTGTGGTGCTCCCCCAGCACTGCCCCTCTGACAGTGTGATGTTCCCTCAGCACTGCCCGTCTGACAGTGTGGAGCTCCCTCAGTACTGCCCCTCTGACAGTGTGGAGCTCCCTCAGTACTGACCCTCTGACAGTGCGGAGCTCCCTCAGTGCTGCCCCTCTGACAGTGTGGAGCTCCCTCAGTACTGCCCCTCTCACAGTGTGGATTTCCCTCAGTACTGCCCCTCTGACAGTGTGGTGCTCCCTCAGTACTGCCCCTCTGACAGTGTGGAGCTCCCTCAGTACTGCCCCTCTGATAGTGTGGAGCTCCCTCAGTACTGCCCCTCTCACAGTGTGGAACTTCCTCAGTACTGCCCCTCTCACAGTGTGGATTTCCCTCAGCACTGCCCCTCTGATAGTGTGGTGCTCCCTCAGTACTGTCCCTCTGAGAGTGTGGTGCTCCCTCAGTACTGAACCCTCAACAATGCAACTCAGACGTTTTCCCTCATGTTGCATCTTTTGCCAACTACCTTTAATCTGTGCCCTCCCCTGCTCGATCTAATGGAAACCCCATCTCCCTGCCTACCCAGGCAGAATCTTCGTGATTTTGAACACCTCTCTCAAATCGCCTCTCAACTATCTCTTCTCTAACGGGAACATTGCTAAATTCTCCAATCTATTCACATAAATGAAGATCCTCGTGCCTGGAGCCATTCTCATTTCTGTATCCTTTCTAATGGCGTCACGTCCTTCCTGAAGTGTGGCTCCCAGAACTGGATGTAAAATTCCAGTTGAGTCTGAACCAGTGTTTTATCCAGACTTTCTCAGTGGTTCGAAGGGCGAGGAACATCTGTTACGTGGGTAGACAGGACAAAGTGAGGCTGTTCTCATTGGCGAAGAGAATCTGCCGGCGAAATTTCAAATCACGGGAGGCACTGATCATGGAGAGGGTTAGCCCTGACAGTGCCCGAGAAGCCCTTGTGGATGGGTCTTCCCCATGGAGGCTGCGTGGGGCACTCTCCAGCTCTCCAACCAGCAGGTCAGACCCCCGATACCTGGATTCGATGTGTCCGCCCCTAATCTTAGCCTCCCAAACCATCGGAAATTATTCCTCTCTATCCACCCTGTACGTTTATAATATCTCAAAAACCTCAATCAAATCACCATTTGGCCGTCTAAATTCCAAGCAAGACTGCCCTAACTGGTGTAGCACTGCTTGTAATTTAACCCTTGGAGTCCTGTTATCGTTCAGGTGAGTCTATGTGGCACTCCCTCCAAGATCAGCACATCCCTCCACATGTTACCGCTTGGTGCTTATATCAACTTGTCCGATCTCTTCTGCTATGGTAGTCGAGGCTTCAGATTTATTCCCATATTTGTCCTGATATTTTTTTTTGAAATATTTTTATTGGTATTTTCCTATTTTTACAGAGTAATAGTTCAAGTGTATCTGGTATTTACTAATAAAGTCATCTTTTATTTACAATGATTTTTACATGAAGTCCCCCCACGTCTGCCTCTACCCCCACCTCTGCCCCACCCTACCCTCCCCTCCCTTTCTTTCGTTGATTGCTTCGTTTCCCTCTTAGTGTTGCTGTCTGCCCTTGACGTCACATACGATGTTCCGCTTCTTTCTGTTGGGGATTTAATTTTTATTGTTGGTGGGGGCGCATGGCCCCTCCCCTCCTCCCCTTTTACCTGTGCTTCCATTTGTCATTCCTTTGGGTTCCCTTCTTCCCCCCCCCCCCCCCCCCCGCCCCTTTCCCTTGTGTGTGTTTCCACCCTCTCTTCCCCCCCCCCTTCCTAGTTGCTGTTGGCCTCGAACAGGTCTTGCAACAGGCTGATGAATGGGCCCCACGCTTTGTGGAAGCCCTCATCCGACCCCCGGATGGTGATCTTCTCCAGATGGAGGAATTCTGACAGGTCTGTGTGGTATTATCAGGTATTGCAGCACCCGAGAGGCTGAAGTTCCATTGGTCAAACCTGGGGGTTTACCATTGGCTGTATAGTATGTAGCTCCGCCCAGATAGGCGGGGTATAAGAGTCGGTGCTGTCCCAGCAGCCCTCATTCTGTACCTGCGCTGCTGGGGAACAGTTCTAGTCTATTAAAGCCTTCAGTTATGCTTTAACCTTGTCTTTGCAGTAATTGATCGTGTATCAGTCTGCCAACCAAACTGCAGCTGTAGGTGGTGCTGCTGATCGCCAGCCAAGCAGGATCCTCTGGCGGGCGATTAGGGAAGTGAAAGCTAGGGCTCGACCCTCTTCCCCCACAAGAAGACTGCCATTCTCGGGCACGGCTCCACCCTCACCCCCACAACCTTGGACATCACCTCGGAGAAGGCAGTCCAGAACCCGACAAGTCTGGGGCAGGCGCAGAACAGGTGGGTGCGGCTGGCTGGGCCTCCCCGGCACCATTCACTTAAAAAAATTAAAAAAAATAATTCTCCTTTTTCACATTTTCTCCCACATTTACATCCATCAACAATAAACAATAATCAGCAAGATATGTCAGTCCCCATAGTAACAACAACGATCCCATCCGCCCACCAACCCCCAAACCTCAACCCGCATGTTTACATAAACAAATGGCAAAAAGGAATCAGGGATTACCTGTAGTCACCCTTAATCTTACACAGCTCTCCCCCACCCTCCACCCACCCCCCCACCCACCCCCCCACCCCCCCCACCACAGGTCTCCAGCTCCTCCTGTCCACAGCCTCATGTTAAACTCCTCCTCCCAACCTCGGTTCCTTCCCCCCAACTTTCCACCCCGGCTAGACCACTCGGACCCTGTTCTGCCAGGCTCCGATGGCCGCAGCCCCTCCCCCCACCTCACTCCCGTTCACTGGCCGGCACACACCGGCCAGCGTGGAGGCCCCCGCCCGGGTCCCTTTCCCACTTGCCCGGCCCTAGGAAAGCCCAAAGATCCCCTTTTAGCACACAAACCCCACATATCCACCTACACCCCAAAGAGCCCTCATTTCGAGTGAAAGTCCCGTCCCTTCCCTTGTCCAAATATATACCACATTGGCTCCTTTAATCTCTACACCCGCGCGCAGTGATACAAGAAAGAAGAAAATACAGTCATGAGGTTACATCGGCACATGGCCATTCCTCAATTTGTCAGTTCTGCCACAGTCCTTCTGCTTTCGCAAACTCCTCCGCTGCTTCCGCCGGTCCAAAATAAAAGTCCCTGAGCTTGTAAGTCACCCTCAGCTTCGCTGGATATACAATGCCGCACCGCACCTTGCTAATGTACAGTGCCCTCTCCACCCGGTTGAAGGCAGCCCGCCTCCTTTCCAGCTCCACCGTAAAGTCCTGGTATACACGTATACCAGCTCCAGCCCACTACACCACCCGCTTCTGCTTGGCCCAGCTCAGGACCTTGTCCTTCACACTGTACCTACGGAAGCACAGAGTCACTGCCCTTGGCGGCTCACTCGCCTTTGGTACAGGCCTCCACGACCGATGAGCCCGATCCAGTTCATATCGGGAGGGATCCTCTCCCTCCCCCAATAATTTTGCCAGCATCGCGGCAAAATACTCAGTCGGCTTCGGTCCTTCAACTCCTTCGGGCAGCCCCACAATCCTCAAATTCTGTCGCCTGGATCTGTTTTCCAGGTCTTCCATTTTTCCTCGCAGATCCTTGTTAGTATCCATCACCTTCCGCATCTCTTTCCCCATCGAGGCAAGTTGATAACCGTGCTGCAATAACGTCCCCTCCACTTCCTTCAGCGCCTCCCCTTGCTCTCGCACCTCCGCCACTGCGCTCGCCACCTCCGTCCTCACCGGGGAAACCGCCTCCTCCACCAGCACACTCAAAGCCTCCCTCATCTCCTTCCTCACCGTCTCCATGCATTTCGCAATCTGCGCCAACTGCTTTTCGAATTCCGCAGCCATCACCTTAGTTATTTCTTCAGCCGTAAGCAGTGCGGCCTTCCCTGGTGCTCCAGCCTCCATTTTTCCTGGTGACCCCGCGGTGACCTTTCCACTCCCCGACGGACCTCCACCTGTTTTTTTTCCGGCCGTTTTCTTGCTCACCCTCGACATTTTTCTTTGTTCCTTTTTTCCTCCTGTGTCTCCACTGTGCCTCCTCCGTGCCTTCTCCCTTCTTCTGCCGCCTCCGCGGACCCTGGGACCGGGCCTAAAGCCCCGAAAATGCCGTTGCCGACCGGGAGCTCTCCATTGTGCGGCCACCTCCCGCCCGCCGCCACCGGAAGCCTCCCTGGCACCATTCACATTTGTCCTCCACCTCCAGGAAGAACCTATTCAATCAAGTTCTGGTGTCGTGGGAGATTACATTTAAGAAATGGGTGTTTATAAATGGGTGTGTATATAAATATCTGTAGTGAGAGTACCTTTAAGAAATGGGTGTTTATTACTGCAGTGATGTCAGAGAGTGGGTCGAGCTGGGCTGTCTGTCAGCTTTTTACTTTCGTTTTTGAGCAGGCTGCAGGGTGTGTTTTAGTTTTGTTTTCAGTGTTGGAGCTGAAGCCAGTCCAAGCGGGTGTACTGCTGTTCTCTCTGCCATCAAAAGACTATCTCTTGATCATTTGGTGAATTCAGAATTATAAATGTTTTCAGTCGTGACTTTAACCTGATATGCTTCTGATAAAGGTTTTGTTTTTAAGTCTTATGATGTTAAAAGGAAAGCTTAAAGGTTTACTTAGTGTTGTATTCTTTGGGGGTTGTATTTGAATTAATGGTTGCTAAGATGTTCACTGTATGCTTTAAAAAGGTTAACTTGAGTTCATAGAATAAACATTGTTTTGCTTTAAAAAATACTTTTCCATTTCTACTGTACCACACCTGTAGAGTGGGCCGTGTGCTCCCCATACCACAATCTAGTAAAAGTTGTGGATCAGGTGAACTCCATGATACAATTTGGGGTTCTCTAAACCCTGGCCCACACCATAACACTGGTTTGGAGAGCCCTGTGCGCCACTTTGAACTGCATGAGGCTGAGCCTTGCGCAGGAGGAGGTGGTGTTGGCCCTGCTCAGTGCCTTGCTCCAGAGTCCCCAACCCACTCCCTTTGCATGTTTGTACTGAAGCCAAGTGAAGGTGCTGAGAAAGGGTTGATATCCTTTGTGATCAGGTAAACAGTCTGCAGTCAATCATAGTGGCCTCACACTGTTTGGAGGTTGAACCAGGCACAGTCCAACCAGCCCGGTTTCCATTCACATTTTAAAACATCTCCCATTCCATCCCCCACCATCGTAAATTTGTAAACTTCCTTCTGAGTTTCTTTATCATTGGAGACTGTGAGATCGGCATCAGTATGAACTGGTTCTGCCACCATGCGTTCCTCATCCAAGAACAACCTGTGGGAGAAGGCAGAATTCCACAGTCTGATTGCAACGTTAGAACGTAAACACTAAGAGCAGGAGTCGACAATTCAGCCCCTCGAGCCTGCTCCGCCATCCAGTACGATCATGGCTGATCGCCTTTCAGCCTCAACTCCACTGTCCTGCCCGTTCACCATAGCCCTTCACCCCATTACTAATTAAAAATCTGTCTAACTCCTCCTTAAATGTACTCACTGTCCCAGCATGCACCGCACTCTGGGGTAGCGAATTCCACGGATTCACGGCCCTTTGAGAGAAGTAATTTCTCCTCTTCTCTGTTTTGAATCTGCTGCCCCTTACCCTAAAACTGTGACCTCTCGTTCGAGATTGACCCCGAGAGGAAACATCCCCTCCACGTCTACTTTGTCAATACCTTTTATCATCTTATATACCTCAATTAGATCTCCCCTCATTCTTCTAAACTCAAGAGTATAGGCCTGAGCTGCTTAATCTATGTTCACAAGACAAACCCCTCATCTCTGGAGTCAATCTAGTGAACCTCCTCTGAACTGCCCCCAATGTCACTACATCACTCCTCAAAACTGTACACAGCACCCCAGGTGTGGTCTCACCAATGCCTTGTCCAGTTGTCGCAATACTTCCCTAATTTGATACTCTATTCCTTTAACTATAAAGACCAAAATTGCATTTGCCTTTCTTATTACCTGCTGCACCTGTACGCTCGCTTTCTGCGATTCATGCAGGAGGACACCCAGATCCCTCTGCGTTGAAGCATTCTGAACTTACCTTTTCCTTCTGGTGGGTGAGTGCGAGAGCGATTTGCTCCACAATTCAGCAATAGTGCTGCTCTGATGATGTGGTTCACCTCCTGAGGATACAAAGAGAGTTCCCAATTTTCTGGGCCATATTTAAGAAGCAACGAGGATGCGGCGGGAGACCACATCCTTGCGAAATAAAATTCCCGAAACACCTTGTGCATGTGTTATCATTAGGACATGACTGCTGTACTGGGTTTCGAAAGTGCCCAATTTTATCGCCAGGAATGACAGAATTAATTTTCTGTCCATTCTGAATGCTGAATCTCATTGAGCCGAATTGAGGAAAGGTCCCTGGTTGAATGGGGTCTTTTCAGAGACAAATAAGTCAGAACGACAGATTTGTTGCAGTTTTTGTCTCGTGTCGTGTTGCCACTGGTGGTGGAAATGGGTGTGAGTCACAGGAATTCAGCTGGAAACGAGCCAGTCAGCCGTGGATGGGAACGTTGGTTGTGGATGACCCGTTTGTTGCTGGTACAGTATGTTCCCGATTGCTGCACACTGTGGGAATTTGGGATATCAGGGCCGGAGTTCTCCGGACGTTCGCTGGCGGCGGGATTCTCTGGACCTGTTGGCACTGTAACCCCGCCTGTGGGTTTCCTGATTGCGTGGGCTGGCTCCAATGGGAAATCCCATTGACAGCAGCGGGTGAGAGAATCCCACCCCCAGCGAAAGGCGCGTCCCCTCCCGCTGCCGAGAAACAGGCGGCTGGAAGGCTGGAGAATCGCGCCCCAGATCTCAATGAACCCTTTAATCCCTAATTCTCATGTTCCAAAATAGTTCGAAATGATAGTCCTTATCGGTGACCAGGGTTGTATTAATTCTGCATAAATTAGACCTGGCACATGCTCATGTCTGAGCGATACGGGATCAAAGCACAACAACGCTGCCATCACATTCTGGGGAGAAGCGAGATCTCTTTGTAAACACTCCCTGCTGGTGCGTTTGCTATCGTTTCATCCGACAGTGCAATATGGAAAACCTTCACTAACTCCTGGGCTTGGGTAATCCCCCCTTTTTACTCCCTTTACACAGTACAGACCCGAGAAACTGATAGAACCCAATCAAGGCCTAGCTATCATTTAGATGGAACAATTGCAAAAATGTAGCTGAAACTACAGTGCCCACCCAAGCCAGGCTAATCCCTCAAGGCCTTGGATTCCCATGATCCATCCCATGCCAACTCATCAGCATTCTAAATGCCGGGAGAACATGCTCTCGCTGGTAAGACGCTGTTTTGTCAAGGATTCAAGGTGCCGATGTTTCTCTGTCTGGGGGGGGGGTCTCTGGAATTCTGCCGAGGTGCTTCTTTTCCGTTCTCTTGCCGCAGACGGCCTGGTTACTCACTCTGTGAGATGTCTGCTGAAGTTTACCATTTTACAAATGGCCATGAAGTCCCAAACCACATTTCCTCATTAAGTCATCTGCTTTTATCCAGAGCACTCCCCAAACTGTGTGCTGCAAGTTCTCCTAATTAAACCATGCCATGGAATCTTTTGTATCTCCCTGAGAAAGCAACTGGACAAAACCTTGAGTTAATGTCTTGGCAGGAACACAGCATCTGCGACAAGGCAGCACAACCACAGTACTGCGACTGGAGCATCCGCCTGGATTTTTGTGCTCCAGTCTCTGGCCTTATACCTTAGGAGCAAGAATGTTACTAAGCCACGGCTGACAATACGGCCGTGTCCATATTAGAGGGAGAGCTGGTTTATGGCAGGGGCAATGGTATTATGAAATGCCCAATGTCTTTGACTGAAATGTGTGCAACCAAACCTGTCCTTTTGTGGTTGCAAGGTCCAATCGGAGTAACGAGGGCCTGTAGTATGTTCAGATTTCAGATTGACAGTTGGGTACAACGCTATTTCCCAGAATTGAGCAAAACCACACAGCAAAACTGGCTTTCTTTTCTTCGTGTCATTTTAGAAGGAAGTTGTTCATTTGTAACAAAGCATGACAGCTGAATAAGACGGGCAACGCATTGGTCGCGAGACCTCTTGGCTACATTGCCATAAATACACAAACAGAGCAGATTTAATGTTTTTTTGGACTGCGTAACAAAGCAAACATCTGGACTCGTCAAGGGCGCAGGCGATCAGTTGTGGGATCTGAAGTGGTTTCCAAATAATTCGGATGCTCAATGTGGGCATTGAGCAGTCTGGGGCCATGTGGTCAGATGCTGAGCAACGCTACAAGGATGTGTCTCCGTCTGGAACGCGGAGAGGTTCCCATCACCAGCTCCCCTCCGTCACACCAGCCCCTTTGGTGATCTCCCTGAATGTCCGGGCCATTAATCAGACAGATACATTACTGTTTCTAATCAATGTAGGACTTCAAGCCAACAAAATGACAAGACATTTAGCAACCCAACCACTGGGCATTTATACCATGCCCTCCGCGCAATGAAACATCCAAGGTGCTTCACAGGAATACTTATCACGCTTTGAGGTCAAGCCTTTTAAACAGATATTAAGGCAGGTGACTAAGAACTTGGTCAAAGAGGTTTTACTCAGGCTACTAAAAGAGGAGGTACAGTGAGGTAGGGAGGCAGAGAGACCTAGAAAGGGAATTCCAGAGGTTAGGGCCCAGGCAGCTGAAGGTATGACCGCCAATGATAGAGCGACTAAAATCGAGGGCGAACAAGAGGCCAGAATTGGAGGAGCGTAGATATCTTGGAGGGTTGTATGGCTGCAGGATATTAACAGATATGGGGTTTGCGGTGGTGTGGGGGGGGAGTGGTTTGGGGGGGGTGCGGTGGTGGTGGCTGTGGAAAGGCCCGTGGAAGGATTTGTAGCAAGAATCGAAGCGTTGCTCAACCAGGAGCCGATTTAGGCCAGCGATCTCAAGGGGTGATAGCTGAAAGGGACTTGGGGTGAGTTAAGATGTGGGCAGCAGATTCTAGAGCTCGATTATGGAGGGTGGAAGATGGGGAGCCTGCCAGGAGTATGTGGAATCATCAAATCTAGAGCTAACAATGGCACGGATAAGGCTTTGAGCAGAAGATGGGGTGAGGCAGGAAGGAATCGGCCAATGTTACCGTGTTTCACTCAATACCTGATCTGTTTAAATTTTTAATGCAGGTACCAGAAATCATTTCATATCAGTACCCTGACTCATCATATTATGCCCAGGCTCCTAAACAGTGTTCTTGGTGATAATGTCCGCAACAAGCTATAACCAGAGAATTCCTACAGTGCAGAAAGAAGCGATTTGGCCCATCGGGTCTGCAGCCACCCTCTAACAGAGCATCCAATACCAAACCCATTCCCCTGCACAATCGATGTAATCCCACCTAACCTGCACAACTTTGGACACTGAGTGGCAATTTATCATGGCCAAGCTGGACACCTTTGGAGTGCGGGAGGAAACCGGAGGAAACCCACGCAGACACGGGGAGAAAGTGCAAACTCTCCACAGACACCCGAGGCCGGAATTGAACCCGGCTCCTGAGAGTGATTGGACAATTTAAGTTAAGTTATTGCAGATAGGCTGTATCTATGAAATACTGGGCAGCACGGTAGCACAGTGGTTAGCACTGTTGCTTCACAGCGCCAGGGTCGCAGGTTCGATTCCCGGCTTGGGTCACTGTCTGTGCTGTGCGGAGTCTGCACGTTCTCCCCGTGTCTGCGTGGGTTTCCCCCGAAAGACGTGCTTGTTAGGTGAATTGGACATTCTGAATTCTCCCTCAGTGTACCTGAACAGGTGCCGGACTGTGGCGACTAGGGGATTTTCACAGTAACTTCATTGCAGCCTACTTGTGACAATAATAAAGATTATTATTATTACTGAAAAATGTATGAATTATAACAAATTGGCACGCCCACTTGTGGCCCTTCCTTTTATAACTCTGTGAGTGGGGAGGGTCATTCTGGGTGCGAAGCGTAGTTGGGCCACTAGAGGGTGGTGTGTCACTACATTTGCAGTGGGCTTGATTGAAAGACACATCAGTCAATGTTTAATAAGTGGTTGGATATAAAAACCAGACACTGTTATTAAACTCTTCAAGTGCCCTTTCTGTGACGTAGTACATTTCTTCTCTAATCCTTGCAAAGGGATTGCGTCAGGACTTTGTAATAAACACTTGAAAATTAAAGCAGGTAATATAGGTCAGTCAAGGAGCAAATCTGGGAGAGCTGATGGGACATTTAACCACAAACTTACTTTGCCTATTTACTGACTCTCGCGTTGTACAGCATTGAAACCACAGGGTCAAGAGACCAGTGGGTACTCACTGGCTGTTGCGAAAGAATTGGTGCTCATGTCTCAGAGTTCCGGGTTGTACTGTTCACACAATGAGAAACCTCATTCAACAAATGCTGTTGGGAACAGAGAGGTTTGCCAGGCAGTTTCAGGGATTGTTTAAAAGTCAACGCACTTTGCGTCTGGAATCATGTCGAGACAGGCTTTCTTTCCTCAAACGAACGAAATGGTTCTTCACGACAATCTGATTGTCAAACGTTGACGCTGAGCCAGGTACAGAGACGTGAGAGCAGGTGACCCAAAGCTTGGCCTGCAGATGTTTTCGGCAGCCTACGCCAGGAGGACGGTGAGGCAGAGGGGCAGAGAATTTAGGGAGGGAATTCCAGAGCTTTGGGTCCAGGCAGCTGAAGCGATTAAATGGACGGATTGGATTGGATTGGTTTATTGTCACGTGTGCTGAGGTACAGTGAAAAGTATTGTTCTGCGTACAGCTCAGACAGATCATTCCGTACATGAAGATAAAAGATAGGGCAAACATGAATACACACTGGAAATACATAGACACAGGCATCGGGTGAAGCACACGGAGTGTGGTGCTACTCAGTAGAGGGGATGTGTGAAGAGGTCAGTTTGCTCCATAAGAGGGTCGTTTAGGAGTCTGGTGACAGTGGGGAAGAAGCTGTTTTTGAGTCTGTTTGTGCGCGTTCTCAGACTCTGTATCTCCTGCCCGATGGAAGAAGTTGGAAGAGTGAGTAAGCCGGGTGGGAGGGATCTTTGATTATGCTGCCCGCTTTCCCCAGGCAGCGGGAGGTGTAGATGGAGTCAATGGATGGGAGGCAGGTTTGTGTGATGGACTGGGCGGTGTTCACGACTCTCTGAAGTTTCTTGCGGTCCTGGGCCGAGCAGTTGCCATACCAGGCTGTGATGCAGCCCGATAGGATGCTTTCTATGGTGCATCTGTAAAAGTTGGTAAGAGTCAATGTGGCCATGCCGAATTTCCTTAGTGGCCTGAGGAAATATAGGCGCTGTTGTGCTTTCTTGGTCGTTTCGAGGTATACGAGAGACCAGAATTAAAGGAATGCAGATACCTCACAGGCTTATATGGCAGGAGGATGCCGCAGAGACGGTTAGGGTGGATAAGTTGCAGAAAGGCCATGGAAGGAATTGTAAGCAAGATTGAGAGTGTTAAAGTCGAGGTGTCGATGTTGGCCAACAATACCAAATTGGAGCCTGATGCGAATTAAGATGTGGGCAGCAGAGATTTAAAACTCAGGTTTATGGAAGCTGGAAAATGGGAAGTAATTTCACCGTCACTGAAACAAGCTTTTAATTCCAGATTTATTGAACTAATTGAATTTAAATTTCTCCAGCTGCCGTGGTGGGATTTGAACTCATGCCTCTGGACCTTTAATCTGCGTATAGATTGGGGCAGCACGGTGGCACAGTGGGTTAGCACTGCTGCCTCACGGTACCGAGGTCCCAGGTTCGATCCCGGCTCTGGGTCACTGTCCGTGTCCCCATAATCCAAAGATGTGCAGGGTAGGTGGATTGGCCACGCTAAATAGCCCCTTAATAGGAAAAAATGAATTTGGTACTCTAAATTCATTTTTAAAATCTGCATATAGATAAAACAAATAAAATTAGTAACAGACTGTGGAGGAGGAATTATTGCAGTGTATATGGGATGGTTTTCCGGACTGATACATTGAGGAACCATTAAGAGAAGAGGCCACCGTAGACTGGGCATTGTGTAATGAGAAAGGAATAATTGATAATCTAGTTGTGTGAGGCCCCTTGGGAATGAGTGACCATAATATGATAGAATTCTAAATCAAGATGGGGAGTGATTCTGAAACTAGGGCCCTAAATCAAAAAGAACAAAGAAATGTACAGCACAGGAACAGGCCCCCCAAGCCCATGCCGACCATGCTGCCCGACTAAACTACAATCTTCTACACTTCCTGGGTCCGTATCCCTCTATTCCCACCTTATTCATGTATTTGTCAAGATGCCCCTTAAATGTCCCTGCTTCCACCACCTCCTCCGGTAGCGAGTTCCAGGCACCCACTACCCTCTGTGTAAAAAACTTGCCTCGTACATCTACTCTAAACCTTGCCCCTCTCACCTTAAACCTATGCCCCCTAGTAATTGACCCCTCTACCCCGGGGAAAAGCCTCTGACTATCCACTCTGTCTATGCCCCTCATAATTTTATAGACCTCTATCAGGTCGCCCCTCAATCTCCGTCGTTCCAGTGAGAACAAACCGAGTTTATTCAACCACTCCTCATAGCTAATGCCCTCCATACCAGGCAACATTCTGGTAAATCTCTTCTGCACCCTCTCTAAAGCCTCCACATCCTTCTGGTAGTGTGGCGACCAGAATTGAACACTATACTCCAAGTGTGGCCTAACTAAGGTTCTATACAGCTGCAACATGACTTGCCAATTCTTATACTCAATGCCCTGGCCAATGAAGGCAAGCATGCCGTATGCCTTCTTGACTACCTTCTCCACCTGTGTTACCCCTTTCAGTGACCTGTGGACCTGTACACCTAGACCTCTCTGACTTTCAATACTCTTGAGGGCTCTACCATTCACCGTATATTCCCTACCTGCATTAGACCTTCCAAAATGCATTACCTCACATTTGTCCGGATTAAACTCCATCTGCCACCTCTCCGCCCAAGTCTCCAAACAATCTAAATCCTGCTATATCCTCTGACAGTCCTCATCGCTATCCGCAATTCCACCAACCTTTGTGCCGTCTGCAAACGTACTAATCAGACCAGTTACATTTTCCTCCAAATCATTTAATCCCTGAATCTTAATAAAGGAAACTACGGTGGTATGAGGCATGAATTGGCTTTGATCGATTGGGAAATGTTATTTAAAGGGATGACAGTGGCTAGGCAATAGCAAACGTTCAAAGTGTGCATGAGAGATCTCCAACAGCTGTTTATTCCTGTTTGGCACAAAAATATAATGGGAAAGGTGGCCAATCCATGGCTTACAAAGGAAATTAGAGATAGTAATAGATCCAAGGAAGAGGCATGAAAATTGGTGAGAAAAAACAATGGGCGGGATTCTCCCAACGGGCGGCTAAGTGCCGATGCCGGCGTAAAAACGGGCGTGTTTTACTCCGGCGTCGGCGCCCGTTCCGGGACCCCATTCTGCGGCCCACAGGGGGCTAGCACGGCGCTGGAGCGGCCTCCGCTGCCCCAGCTGCCGGTCCCGGCCTGAACCCAGCGCCACGGGGTCCGCAGTTGAGCCGGTGCCAACGAGCGCATGCGCAGTGGCCTTCTTCCCCGTGGTGGCTCCGATGCCAGGGCTACAGGAGCCAGAGCGGAGGAAAGGGGGCCGGGGGGCAGAGAGGCCAGGGTGGGGCGGATCGCGGGCCAGGCCACTACGGAGGCCCCCCCCCCCCCCTGGGTCGGACCCCCCCTCCCCCAGGCCGCACCTGGACCCTTGAACACCGAGGTCCCGCCGGCCCACAGCAGGTTGGAACGGCGCCGGCCGGACTCGGCTTTTTGTTGAAGGCCGCTCGGCTCATCCGGCCCGGAGAATCGGTGCGCCGGCTCACGCCGGCCCGGGCTGGAGAGTCGCCGCATACCCCGACCGGCGCTGTGCTGACCATACTGCCGCCGATGGCGCCGATTCTCCGCATTGTGGAGAATTGCGTCCCGGCGTTGGGGCGCGTGGTGCGATTCGCGCGGCGCCGTGCCGATTCCCCGACCCGGCGGGGGGGTCGGAGAATTCCGCCCAATAGACCTGAAGATTGGGAGTTGTTCAGAGTTTAGCAAAGGAGGACCAAGGGATTGATTAAGAAGCGGAAAATAGAGTATGAGAGTAAGCTTATGGGGAACGTAAAAACTGACTGTAAAAGTTTCTACAGATATGTGAAGAGAGAAAGATCAGAGAAGACAAATGTCTCACAGTCAGAAAGAGGAGATTTTATAATGGGGAACAAAGAAATGGCTGACCAACTGAATAATACTTTGATTCTCTCTTCACAAAGGAGACCACAAATAACATACCAGAAATGTTGGGGAACGTGGGGCGGGATTCTGCGCGAATCGTCGGGGCGGGCAACTCTGGCGGGACGGAGTGGCGTGAACCACTCCGACGTTGGGCTGCCCCAAAGGTGCGGAATCCTCCGCACCTTCGGGGTCTGGCCCGCCCCAGAGTGGTTTGCGCCGCGCCGGCCGGCGCAAGTTGGCACATGCGCGGGAGTGCCAGCGTCTGCTGGCATCATCCCAGCGCATGCGCAGAGGGCTTCGTCTCCGCACCGGCAATGGCGGACCACTACAGCCGCCGGTGAGGAAGAATAGAGTGCCCCCACGGCACAGGCCCGCCCGCGGATCGGTGGGCCCCGATCGTGGGCCACCATGGGGGTACATCCCGGAGCCAGATCCCCCCGCGCCCCCCAGAGAACCCCGGAGGCCGCCCACGCCGCCAGGTCCTGCCGGTAAGGACCTACTCTAATTTACGCTGGTGGGACCGGCAAAAAGAAACGGACGGCCACTCGGCCCATCGTGGGCCGGAGAATCGCCGGGGGGCCGCTGCCAGCGGCCGCCGACCGGCGCGGCACGATTCCTGCCCCCGTCAAATTCACGCCGCTCCCCGGCAATTTTCCGACCCGGCGGGGGGTCGGAGAATCCCGCCCGTAGTGTTTTCTGGGGGGGAGGAATTGGAGGAAATCTACATTAGTAGGTAAATGGTGTTGGGGAAATTGATGGAATTGAAGGCCAATAAATCCCCAGAACCGGATAATCTACATCCCAGAGTATTTAAGGAAGTGGCCCTAGAAATACTGGATGCACAGGTGGTCAGCGTCCAACATGTTGTAGACTCTGGAACAGATCCGTTGGATTGGAGGGTAGCTAATGTAACAACATTGTTTAAAAAGGGAGGTAGAGAGAAAACAGGGAATTCTAGACCAGGAAGCCTGATGTCAGTTGTGGGGAAAATTCGAGCATCCATTATAAAAGATATAATATAAAAGCAGAGCAGAGAGAACAGTGGCAGAATCGGACAGTCAGCATGGATTTACGAAAGAGAAATCATACTTGACAAATCTACTGGAATTCTTCGAGGATGTGACTCGTAGAGTTGATAAAGGGGAGCCAGTGGATATGGTTAATTTGGACTTTCAGAAGGCTTTTGACAAAGTCCCACATAAGAGATTAGCGAAAGATTAAAGCGGATGTGATTGTGGGTAGTGTATTGAGATGGATAGAAAACTGGTTGGCAGACAGAAAACAAAGAGTAGGGATAAACAGGTCTTTTTCCGAATGGCAGGCAGTAACTGGGGAGGTAGCACAGCATCATAGAATTTACAGTGCAGAAGGAGGCCTTTCGGCCCATCGAGTCTGCACCGTCCCTTGGAAAAAGCACCCTACTTAAGCCCACACCTCCACCCTGTCCCTGTAATCCAGTAACCCCACTTACACTTTTTTGGAAACTAAGGGCAATTTAGCATGGCCAATCCACCTAACCTGCACATCTTTGTATTGTGGGAGGGAACCGGAGCACCCGGATGAAACCCACGCAGACACAGGGAAAATGTACAGACTCCGCACAGACAGTGACCCAAGCCGGGAGTTGAACCTGGGACCCTGGAGCTGTGAAGGAACGGTGCTAACCACTGTGCTATCATACCACAGGGATCAGTGCTGGGACTCCAGTTATTCACTATATGTATTAATGATTTAGATGAGGGAACTAAACGTAATATCTCCAAATTTGCAGATGACACAAAACTGGGTGGAGGGTGAGCTGTGAGGAGGATGCAGAGACCCTTCAGTGTGATTTGGACAAGTTGAGTGAGTGGGCAAATGCATGGCAGATGCAGTAAATGTAGATAAATGTGAGGTTATCCACTTTGATCGCAAAGACAGGAAGGCTCAATATTATTTGAATGGCTATAAATTGAGAGGGGAATTTGCAACAAAACCTGGGTGTCCTCGTACACCAGTCACTGAAGGTAAGCATGCAGGTGCAACAGGTGGTAAAGAGGGAAAATGGTGTGTTGGCCTTCATTGCGAGAGGATTCGAGTACAGGAGCAGGGATGTCTTGCTGCAATTATACAGGGCCTTGGTGAAGCCATACCTAGAGTATTGTATGAGTTTTGGTCTCCCTCTCTGAGGAAGGATGTTCTTGCTCTAGAGGGAGTGCAGCGAAGGTTTACCAGACTGATTCCTGGGATGGTAGGACTGACGTATGAGGAGAGATTGAATCGATTAGGATTGTATTCGCTGGAGTTCAGAAGAATGAGGGGGGATCTCACAGAAACCTATAAAATTCGAACAGGACTGGACAGGGTAGATGCAGGAAGGATGGTGGGGGAGTCTAGGATCAGGGGTTACAGTCTGAGGATAGAGAGTAGACTATTTTGGACGGAGATGCGGAGAAATGTCTTCACCCAAAGAGTGGTAAGCCTATGGAATTTGCTACCACAGGAAGTGTTTGAGGCCAAAGTTTTCAAGAAGCAATTAGATATAATTCTTGGAGCGAAGGGATCAAAGGATATGGGTGGAAGGCAGGATCAGGCTATTGAGTTGAATGATCAGCTATGATCATACTGAATGGCGGAGCAGGCTCGAAGGGCCGAATGGCCTCCTCCTACTCCTATTTTCTATGTTTCTATCATTAGGCCTCTGGTTAGTAGCTCAGTTACATAACATTGGCTGATAAGGAACTACCATTTGTTACTGACTCTAAATAATAGTAAATTAGAAAAGTGTATTATTAAGGGATTAACTGAGAAGCACCAGGGGTACATAAACTTCTGAGTCAGCATAATAAAATGACAGGTAATTATAATAAGTAATACAAGGATGATTAGGTCGAAGTAGAATTAAACAAGGCGACAATGTTAATGTAAGAAGAGTATCTAAGACTAAGTAATTTGAAAAGTTAACAATTAAGAAGAAGTATGTTTAACTTTAAGACATGGCAGGTGAGGTCATCTGACTGGAATGTGTGACCTGTCATATGTGGGAGGCCATGACCATACCAGCATCCTAGATGACCACATGTGCAGGAAATGGTCCCAACTGCAGAAACGGGAGCTCCAGGTTTCAGAGCTCGGGTGGGGGCTGGAAACACTGTGGTGCCTCCACGAGGCTGAGAGTTATGCGGAAAGCATGTTTACAGAGGTGGTCACATCGCAGCTCAAGAGACTGGAGGAAAGAAGGGTGACCACCAGGCCGTCCAAGAGGAACAGGCAGGTAGCACAGGAGACCCCTGGGGTCCCGCGCTGAAATTGGTTTTCCAGTTTGGAGTGCATTCAGAGCTAAGCTTCTGGCACCACCAGTGGCCTGACTGTACACGAGGGGAGGACGAAGAAAATGGAGCCTCAGTGATAGGGGATTCATTACCCAGGGGGGCAGACAGGCAGTTCTGTGGCCATCGACGTGACTCCAAGATGATGTGTTGCCTCCCTGGTGCCAGGATCAGGGATGTCATTGAATGGAGGTGGGTGATAAGAGGTCGTGGTGCACGTTGCTACCAACGATATTGATAGAATGAAGAATGAAGTCTTGCATCAAGAATTCAGGGAGCTAGGCAGCAGATTAAAAAGCAGGACCTCAAAGGTTGTAATCTCTGGATTACACCCAGTGTCACGTGCTAGCGAGCACAGAACTAGGAGAATAGGGCAGGTAAATGCGTGGCTCAAGTGTTGTTGCAGGAGGGAGGGGTTTAGATTCCTGAAACACAGGGACCGTTTCTGGGGAAAGTGGGTAATCGGGATGGTTTGCACCTGTACCAGAATTGGACTTGCGGGTGGGTTTGCTAGTGCTGTTGGGAGGAGTTTAAACTAGCTTGGCAGGGGGAGGAGCATGGAACGTTACTACAATAGGGACACAGCATACTATGTGGTAAAGGAACCAAGACAGAGGGAGTTCAGCCATGTTGAGTTCAAAGGGAGTAAGATGAGGCTGGATGGCGTCTACTTTAATGTTAGGAGTATTATAGGTGAGACTGATGAGTTAAGGGCGTGGATTGACACGTGGAATTGTAATATTGTTGCCATTAATCTTTTTAAACTGCTGCCTAACTCCCTGAATTCTTGATGCAAGACTTCATTCTTCATTCTATCAATATCGTTGGTAGCAATGTGGTTGAGGGAGGGTCAGGACAGGCAACTCAATATTCCACATGTAGGATTTTCAGGTGAGACAGGCGATGGTTTACAAGAGAAGTTGGTGTTGCATTGTTAATAGAGGAGTCCGTCACTGTAATAAGGAGGGACAATATCTCGGCATGGTCTTCAAATGAGGCTTTGTGGGTAGAGTTTAGGAATAACAAGAGGGCTGTCACATTGCTGGGAGTGTATTATAGGCCCCTAGTTAGCGGCAATAGAGGAGCAGATATGTGGACATTTCACAGAGGTGTATAAAAATAATAATAATAGGGTAATTATATTAGGGAATTTCAACTTCGTAGAATCATAGAATCCCTACAGTGCAGAAGGAGGCCATTCGGCCCATCGAAGCGTTCGGCCGTCCGAAAGAGCAAACTACCTCGGCCCAATCTTGTGTCCTATCCCCGTGACCCCACCCAACTCCTTTGGACATGAAAGGGACAATTTAGCGTGGCCAATCCACCTCACCTGCACATCTTTGGACTGTGGGAGGAAACCGGAGCAGCCGGAGGAAACCCACGCAGACACGGGGAGAACGTGCAGACTCCGCACAATCACCTGAGGTTGGACTCGAACCCTGGACCCTGGCGCTGTGAGGCCAGCGGTGCTGCCCACTGTTTTCCTATTTTAAAATTATTTTCTCTCCTATTGTATTTTTCCGTTTGATTGTTTCGAGTTGTTCTGATTATTGTGAAAAATTTCTTAATAAACTTGTCTTAAAAATGAAAGAAAGTGCAGGGGCGATTTTAAGAGAGCAATTAGGAGAGCAAAGAGGGGGCATGAGAAAGTACTGGTGGGTAAGGTTAGGGAGAATCCCAATATGTGTATAAATGGGAAGGGAAAGAGTGGGACCCATGAGGGACCGAGGAGTCAAACTGCTTGGAGAACTGCAGGACAGTGGCAGGGTGCTATTTGAAAAAAAACAATTTAGAGTACCGAATTAATTTTTTTCCAATTAAGGTGCAAATTAGCGTGGCCAATCCACCTAACTGCTCATCTCTTTGGGTTGTGGGGGTGAGACCCACGCAGACACGGGGAGAATGTGCACACACCACATGGACAGCGACCCGGGGGCCAGGATCGCACCCGGGTCCTCGGCGCCATGAGGCTGCAGTGCTAACCACTGCGCCACCGTGCTGCCCCTGGCAGGGTGTTAATGAGTACTTCACATCTGTCTTCGTTCGGGAGGGGGAGGATGTAGATGCAGTATTCGGGGACAGGGACTGTGCAGTTATTGAACTGTTTTTTATGAGGAGTGAGGGGGTATTGGAGGTTTTTGCCGGCTTTAAAGTGGACAAGTCCCCAGATCCAAATGAGCTGCATCCCAGGATGCTGTGGGAGGCAAGGGGGGAAATTACAGGGGCTCTGACCCAAATTTATAATTCCTCTCTGGCCACAGGGCAGGTGTCGGATGATTGGAGAACAGCTTATGTAGTTCCACTTTTCAAGCTGGGTGGTAGAGATAAACCAGGGAATTACAGAACTGTGAGTCTTACATCAGTGATAGGGAAACTAGTGGAGAAAAGTCCGAAGGAGAGAATCAATCTCCACTTGGAGAGGCAAGGTTTGGTCAGGAATAGTCAGCGTGGCTTTGCCAGAGGGAGGTCATGCCTAACAAATTTGATTGTATTTTCTGAGGATGGTAGCATTGTGGTTAGCACAATTGCTTCACAGCTCCAGGGCCCCAGATTCGATTTCGGCTTGGGTCACTGTCTGTGTGGAGTGTGCACGTTCTCCCCGTGTGTGCGTGGGTTTCCTCCGGGTGCTCCGGTTTCCTCCCACAGTCCAAAGATGTGCAGATAAGGTGGATTGGCCAGGATAAATTGCACTTAAGTGTCCAAAATTGTCCTTAGTGTTGGGTGGGGTTACTGGGTTATGGGGATGGGGTGGAGGTGTGGACCTTGGGTAGGATGCTCTTTCCAAGAGCTGGTGCAGACTCGATGGGCTGAATGGCCTCCTTCTGCACTGTAAATTCTATGATAATCTATGATGTGATCGGTGTGTAGATGAGGGCGGTGTAGTTGATGTAGTTTATTTGGATTTCAGCAAAGCCTTTGACAAGGTCCCACATGGGAGACCGATAAAGAAGGTAAAAGCACCTGGGATCCAGGGTAACGTGGCAAGTGGTCAGAGACGGAGGGTGGTGGCAAAAGGCAGTTTGTGTAACTGGAGGCTGGTGTCCAGTGGCGTACCACAGGGATCAATGCTGGGCCCCTTATTGTTTGTAATATATATAAACAATATTGATGGAAATGTGGTGGTCATGTTGACAAGTAATTTGTGGGTGGCATGTAGATTGGTAGGGTGGTTAATAGTGAAGAAGAAGGTCTTAGGTCACAGGAGGATATAGGCTGGTTGGTCAGATGGGCAGATCAGTGGCCGATGGAATTTAACCCTGAAAAGTGTGAGATGATGCACTTTGGACGGAGTAACACGACACGGGAGTAATCAATGAATGGCAGGACATCAGGAAGCTCAGAGGAACAGAGGGATCTTGGGGCGCTTGTCCACAGATCCTTGAAGGCGGCAGGACAGGTTAATAGGATAGCGAAGAAGGCATATGGGACACTTGTCTTCATCACTTGTGGCATATACTGTGTGCAGTGCTGCTCGTCACATTATCGGAAGGATGTGATTGCGCTGGAGGGGGTGCAGAGGAGATTCACCAGGATGTTGCCTGGGATGGAACATTTGAGTGTTTGGATTAGCTGGGGTTGTTTTCTTTGGAGCAGAGAAGGCAGACGGGGGACCTGATTGAGGTGTGTAAGATTATGAGGGACATGGACAGGGTGGATAGGAAGCAGCTGTTCCCCTTAGTTGACGGGTCAACAGTGAGGAGGCATAATTTTAAGGTGAGGGGCAAGAGGTTTGGAGGAGATTTGAGGAAAATACTTCTCACCCCAGGGTGGGAGGAGTCTAGAATGCCCCGCCTCAGAGGGTAGTGGAGGCAGGAAACCTCACAAACTTTACAAGGTTCGTGGATGGGCCATTGCAATGTCATAACGTTCAAGGCTATGGGCCAAGTGCTGGAAAGTGCAAGTCGTGAAGATGTAGTGCAGTTTTGTCAATACAGACTCGATGGGCCGAAGGGTCTCTTCTATGCTGTATGATTCTATGACAATGACTCTGTGTCATTATGCCTCAAGCTAAGAGACACTCTCTAGAAACCTGGGGATGGGCGGGGGATCCCGGCGGGGCGGAGCAGCGTGAACCACTCCGGCGTTGGGCCGCCCCAAAAGTGCGCAATCCTCTGCACCTTCAGGGGCTAGGCCTGCCCCGGAGTGGTTTGCGCCCTGCCGGCCGGCGGGAAAGGGGCTTGGCGCCATGCCAACCGGCGCCGAGGGGCCTCCGCCGGCCGGCGCGAGTTGGCACATGCGCGGGAGCGCCAGGGCGTCATCCCCGCACATGCGCAGAGGGCTTCGTTTCCGCACCGGGAATGGCGGACCCGTACAGCCTCCGGTGCGGAAGGATAGAGTGCCCCCACGGCACAGGCCCGCCCGCGGATCGGTGGGCCCCGATCGCGGGCCAGGCCACCGTGGGGGCACCTCACGGGGCCAGATCCCCCCGCGCCCCCCCCAAGAACCCAGGTCCCGCTGGTAAGGGACCTACTCCAATTTACGCCGGCGGGACTGGCAAAGGACGGGCGGGACTTCGGCCCATCGCGGGCCGGAGAATTCGGGCAGCCCCGGCGCCCATTGAGTCATGCCGGACCCCGTCATTCTCCGAGGCGGGCGGCGCGACTCACGGCGTGCCGATTTTTGGGGTGCAGGAGAATTAGGAGGACGGCGGGGGCGGGATTCACACCGACCCCTGGCGATTCTCCGACTCGGCGGGGGGTCAGAGAATCCCACCCTTGTTCTTTGAAAGCCTCTCACCATCCCATTGCAATCTTTATTTTAACAGCCTTGGTTCCTTTTTGATGTTGAATCCAAATAGATGATTGGGTGAGCACAGATAAATTGGGGTTTATTTCAGATTTCTCTCACCAGAGTTGTAAAGTAATTGGTCAAAGGATTAAAAGGAGTTCAGCAGGGTGTTTTTTGACCGAGAGGATAGTGGGTGTCTTGGAATGAATCTTTTTAGCACAGACAGAGGCCATTCACTCATCGAGTTAAGGCCAGCTCTCCGACTCTACCCTTATTGCATTTTAAAAATGCGTGGATATGTTGAGATGTCGCAACCGACAGGGCCACAAAGCAAGGGTTGGAAAGTGGTATCAAACTGCAGAGCTCTTTTTCTGGGCAGCACAGACATGGGCTGAATGGCCTCTGTTTCAATGTTTCTATTTTGCTCCATACTGCGTCCACTCAAGTTACTGCGTCAGTATCGTACGTCACAGGGCTCACTGTGAATAAAATCTGACTCACATTAACACCAGAAATAGTAGGGCAGAATCAACTTGAAACATTTCTCTGATTCCCCCCCCCCCCGCCCCCCCCCCCCCCCCCCCCATCACCGACACTACGCTATAATCCAGTCACAGCCCCCATGGCTGGCTACTCTACAGGGGGTAAAGGGCATTTGGCTGAATCAGGCTGATTCAGGCACCCTTCTGGTGCCCTCTGCCAATTTGACAGTTCCCATTTTCCTGGCCCTATTCACCATGGGCACCCCATTCCTCCACACCCCACACGGAACAGCCATGAGGACTTTCGGCTGCCTCCTTCAATGGAAGCCCAATCAATCCCCATCCACCACCACCACCACCTAGGGGATCCTATCCCTACATTGGATTTCGGAAGAGAGAAACAGCAGGGCATTCGACCTCTCAAGCCGTCCAACGAGATCATGGCTGATCTGTGTGACCTAACTCCATAAACGAACCCATGCCCCATATCCCATATTCGACGGGGTACAGGTGGCTCCAGTATTATCCTTCTCGAACTGGTTTTCCAGAGTAGTGCAGGCTGCACACACCAATTGGACCTTGCTAATGGTGGAGCTGTTTTTTAACGCCGTAGAACGAGAGATGTCTACTTCATCCTCTTTATTAATTGGTGCAATTCAATTCGGCCCATAACCTTTCAAGATGAATGATAAATCTAGGAATTCCTACAAAGAATGTTTATACCCAAAAGAACCACAGGTTGTCAAATTCATTGTTAGTCCTTTCCTCACTCGACGCTTAAAATATCAAATGTCTTTCTCACAAATGTTGTACGAAGGATAATTGTTTTACATTATTCAGCCATCCACGGAAATTTACTGTTTGAGAGATTAATTGGCTGCTGAATGTAATTAGCATAATTCTTTTTATTCGCAGTGGATCGCTATGATATTATTCAAATTAATGCAGTTTTTAAAGGGAATGTTCAGAAGGTGAACATCAAAAGTGGATGTCGAGACATTTGGTTCCGTGGTCGGTGAGAAGGAGGATTTTAATCGCCAGGAAAGGCTGGCTATTTTTTCCCTCGTGAAAAGGGAAGGCACGGAAGTTGTGATCGATTGCAGTTCTCCAAAATGATGAAAGGTTTTGATGGTGTGGACATCGAGAGAGTGTTTCCACTTGTGGGAAAGTAGGCATCGGTGTAAGATAGCAACCAAAAAATCCAGCAGGGAATTCAGAAGAAACATTTGGTCCATCGAGTCTGCACCGACCCATTTAAGCCCTCACTTCCACCCTATCCCCATAACCCAATAACCCCTCCTAACCTTTTTTGGTCACCAAGGGCAATTTATCATGGCCAATCCACCTAACCTGCACGACTTTGGACTGTGGGAGGAAACCGGAGCACCCGGAGGAAACCCACGCAGACACGGGGAGAACGTGCAAACTCTGCACAGACAGTAACCCAGCGGGGAATCGAACCTGGGATCCTGGCGCTGTGAAGCCACAGTGCTATCCACTTGTGCTACCGTGCTTTCACCAGGGCATCAGTGAGAATGTGGGAGTGGTTGAGGTGAATAGTATAGATGCATGTAGGGAGGCAGGATGACACAGTGGTTAGCACTGCTGCCTCACAGCTCCAGGGACGAGGTTTCAATTTCGACTTTGGATGACTGTTGCACAACCTCCCCGTGTGTGCGTGGGTTTCCTCCGGATGCTCCGGTTTCCACCCATTGTCCAAAGATGTGCAGGTTAGGTGGATTGACCATGATAAATTGTCCGTTGATGTCCAGGGTAGGTGGGGTTATGGGGATAGGACCGGGGGAGTGGGCCAGGGTAGAGTGCGCTTTCAGAGGATCAGTGCAGACTCGAGGGGCCGAATGGCCTCCTTCTGCACTGTAGGTATTATATTTCATGAGAAGCTAGATAAACACATGAGGGGGAAGGGAATAGAAATATGGGGCGAAATTCTCCGGAAACGGCGCGATGTCCGCCGACTGGCGCCCAAAACGGCGCAAATCAGACGGGCATCGCGCCGCCCCAAAGGTGCGGAATGCTCCGCATCTTTGGGGGCCGAGCCCCAACATTGAGGGGCTAGGTCGGCGCCGGACGAATTTCCGCCCTGCCAGCTAGCGGGAAAGGCCTTTGGTGCCCCGCCAGCTGGCGCGGAAATGACATCTCTGGGTGGCGCATGCGCGGGAGCGTCAGCGGCCACTGACGGCATTCCCGTGCATGCGCAATGGAGGGAGTCCCTTCTGCCTCCGCCATGGTGGAGACCGTGGCGGAAGGGAAAGAGTGCCCCCACGGCACAGGCCCACCCGTGGATCGGTGGGCCACGATCGCGGGCCAGGCCACCGTGGGGGCACCCCCTGGGGCCAGATCGCCTCGCCCCGCCTCGCCAGGACCCCAGAGCCCGCCCGCGCTGCCTTGTCCTGCCGGTAAGGTAGGTGGTTTAATCTACGCCGGCGGGACAGGCATTTTAGCGGCGGGACTTCGGCCCATCTGGGCCGGAGAATCGCGCGGGGGGGCCCGCCAACTGGCACGGCACGATTCCCGCCCCCGCCGAATCTCCGGTGCCGGAGACTTCGGCAACCGGTGGGGGCGGGATTCACGCCAGCCCCCGGCGATTCTCCGACCCGGCAGGGGTCGGAGAATCTCGCCCATGATGCTTAAAGAATTAGAGTTAGGTGTGGAAATTTAAACGGAACATAAGCACCAGTGTGGATAAGTTGGGATGGATGGCCTCCTTCTGCGAAATTCAGTAAAAGCCTTCACTTTGACCTCTGTGTTTAGGGTCAGAAAGCCCCCGCCGTCCTCCAAATTCTCCGGCCCCCCAAAAATCGTCCCGGCGTGAGCTGCGCCGGACCCACCATTCTCCAAGGCGGGCCCTGGGGCTGCCCGAATTCTCCAGCCCGCGATGGGCCGAAGTCCCGCCCGTCTTTTGCCAGTCCCGCAGGCGTAAATTGGAGTAGGTCCTTACTGGTGGGACCTGGTGGCGCGGGCGGCCTCCGGGGTTCTTGGGGGGGGGGCGCAGGGGGATCTGGACCCGGAAGGTGCCCCCACGGTGGCCTGGCCCGCGATCGGGGCCCACCGATCCGCAGGCGGGCCTGTGCCGTGGGGACACTCTATCCTTCCGCACCGGAGGCTGTACCGGTCCGCCATTCCCGGTGCGGAAACGAAGCCCTCTGCACATGCGCGGGGATGATGTAAGCACACCCACGCATGCGCCAACTCGCGCTGGCCGGCGGAGGCCCTTCGGTGCCAGTTGGCCATGATTCTATGATTCTATGATTATCTTGTCCTTGGAGGGAACATTGAGAGGTCGGAGGAGACTTATTTCTTCCTGACCTTATCTTGTCTTATTCCTACGGCCCTGGGTTATGACGAGTTAGTCTTATCAGGAGTTACCGAGGTCCGGTATTTTGGAATGGCTTCATAGATTTCATAGAATTTACAGTGCAGAAGGAGGCCATTCGGCCCATCGAGTCTGCACCGGCTCTTGGAAAGAGCACCCTACCCAAGGTCCACACCTCCACCCTATCCCCATAACCCAGTAACCCCACCCAACACTAAGGGCAATTTTGGACACTAAGGGCAATTTATCATGGCCAATCCACCTAACCTGCACATCTTTGGACTGTGGGAGGAAACCGGAGCACCCGGAGGAAACCCACGCATGCACGGGGAGGATGTGCAGACTCCGCACAGACAGTGACCCAAGCCGGAATCAAACCTGGGTCTCTGGAGCTGTGAAGCAATTGTGCTATCCACAATGCTACCGTGCTTGACCTTCTCTGATCTTATTCATACTTCAAGTTACACAGAGTCGGCCTTATTAGTCTTACAGGGGTCTGAAATGGTTAGGGCAGTATTTCTTACATTGTATCAAATATTTTGACCAGTCTTCCCATTGACCAGTTTTCCCATCATGCCATTACTTTATTCGTACCATATCACATTCCCTCCTTTTGTCATATCATGACAACTAGTTAAATAGGTATATCCATGACTCGATTGAAAATGCATTTACACAAGCAACCAAGCAATCCTATCCCTGCTAACAGAAGTAGTAACAGCATGAAGGCCTTAAAGATCCAGTCAAATAATCCATGACCCAACCACCCTAGCCAACCCGGCGGGTTATAGTCATGACATTCACTGCCAATCTCTTGAATTTGAGTAGCCTGTCTCTTAATATGGTCGGCCAGGTTAGTGATATATTCAGAGCCATCTGGAATATAAGTACAGTACTCCTGACCTACGATAGTGCATGTTCCTCCCTGCGAGGCTGACAGATAATCCAAAGCCAGTCGATTTTGTAATGCCACGGTCCAGACAGCCACCAGCTCAGCTGAGACCTCAGCCAGCGCCTGTCCAGTTTCCCTGGCTTCTGCTGCCGTTACGTTCGCCAGTTGTTCCAATGCTGTGGCCATGTGGATCAGTTCGGTGGATGCCTTGCCCGTTCCGTACAAGGGAAAGGCCATCATAAAGAACTGTTCCATTTTAGAAATAGTCCTTTTTGCTCGCAAGGGGGAGTGCTTAAAGGTGGGTAGGTGACGCATTTGAGGTACGACATATCCCAAAAAGCAGGATCCTGTCCAATCAATAGGGAGCCACGGATATGCTTTAGTGCCGCATATGAAATAGGTTCCATTATATGCCGTAAAACCATCCGCTAATGTCATCCAGGGGATTGGGGATGTCTGGCCCCATGAGCTGTTAGAGGTTATATTCCATACCCTGGACCAATCACAGTTAAACATGCCCTTGTTGGATATGCCTGGTACCGGTCCTTGCCAGTCAACTGTAAGGTTGCACCTACTTTGCCCCATTAACTTTCCTTTCCTTGATTTATTAAAACACATGGAACCTTGAACATTATACGAGTGGACAGTCAAGGCATGATTATAGGTAGGTTGATACGAAGCTGAAAATTTAGTCATGTCATAGCCAGCAGATTTCCATATTTCCATATCCCCCCTATCTCCCCTGCTCCGTTTGATTTTGTCGTAAAATCCATTCAACCGTCTCTGCGATATGAAAGGGGAGGCATTGGAGAGGTATTCCTTCCCTCGAATGGACGGGGATGTGGGTACAAACCCAACACTTGCTTACATTCAATTTTTCGGCATAAAGATATGACAGATATAAATAGGTATTGGAAGGCTGGTCTCGTTTAGTTAGTTTTTTTTACTACCGAGTGGCCATTAAGACTAAATAGTCCAGAGAGTCCAAAAATTATAATGAAGATCTTCATCCTGTGTTCTCGTCTGGATTGGAGACTATCTTCTTGCAATCGGATAGATGTATCCAACTTGAACATCCTTCAAGCTTGACGGATGTTGGTGTAGTCAGCAGTACGAGGAAGGGTCCGCTCCAGCGTTGTCCTAGTTTCTTTCTGTCCCAGTTTTTCACCAACACGTGGTCTCCGGGTTTGATCACTGGATATCGAGGGACGGCTGTCCCTGCCGTTACTGGGAGATGTGCCTGTTTTACCTGTGAGTGGAGAAACTTCAGAGAAAGTGTTAATTGCTTGAAATAGTTCTGCATTTGTTCCCCCATCACATGGAGGTCTACTCCCTCTAGGGGTTTTTCATGGGCATCCCAGGGAGTCCTCATTGGCCGACCATAGACTATCTCTGCAGCTGACAGTCCGGTCCGCGAATGGGGAGTCACTCGCATGTGAAACAGTGCCAAGGGTAGTACTTTTAGCCAATTTAACCCAGTTCTTCAGTTAATTTAGATAATTTTTCTTTTAAAGTCCCGTTGGCTCTTTCCACAATTCCTGCAGCCTGCGTGTGATACGCGCAGTTCAGTTGCTGTTTAATTACGAGTGCTTCCCACAATTCAGTATTGATCCGAGCCACAAAATGTGGTCCATTGTCTGCAGCTGTTCAAGAAGGCAGCTCTCCACCACCTTCTCAAGGGCAATTAGAAAAGAGCACTGAATGCTGGTCTATTCAGCAATGCCCACACCCCATAAATGAATTAAAAAGAAATCAAACGTTGTGAAAAGCCTTTGAAATGTCCTTCTTAAAAGGAAGATAGCAAAGGCAAATAATTGATGAGAGCTGGCCAAAAATAACCGCCACACTTGGGGAGATATTTAAATAGGATTTAGCATTCATGGATAGCAGCTGGATAAATGTCATTTTGATGAGTTTTGTCGGTGTACAATCTGTTTCGTTAATATTACTAAGACAGTGCACAGATCTGAAGATAGCACATTTCTCATTATATTCTAATCTTTTATTAGGATGTGCAAGAAGCCAAATGGAGTTTGTCACTTATTTTGAAATCAATGTGGTTATTGCATTTCACACCGATGTCCAAACTTGCAGCTGGAAGGACTTCTTTTGAGATATCCATGTATCCCTGTGCAGACTTGTGCACTGACTAATGAGAATCTTCATGGTGCGAGTCCACATTCAGTCAATTTCTGGTAAAAACTGAGGTTAGAACATGGGCACATGTGTTTGCGACACCCTGTAACACATGCAGCTATCACTTGGGCAAACGCTATTGTGAAGTTTAAGCCCACTCAGTCAGTGAAACTGCTTGTCGAATTGGAGACACAGGTTCCGTTTTGAGGATTCAGTGCAAAATGTTATAATTAAGTCAGACATTGACCATGAGGACCAAACAGAAACTCAAGACCGAATTTGACTCATCAATAACGAGCATTCTAAACACTTAACAAAAGGGTAAATTACTTCAGTTGGAGTCCCTGGCGGCACAGTGGTTAGCACTGCTGCCTCACAGCTCCAGGGTCCCGGGTTCAATTCCAGCCTCGGGTCACTGTCTGTGTGGGGTTTGCACTTTCTCCCCGTGTCAGCGTGGGTTTCCTCCGGGTGCTCCGGTTTCCTCCCACAATTTAAAGATGTGCAGGTTAGGTGGATCTCTCCCCAGCGGATGGTCCCCCACTCTCCGCCGAGCACTGGGACGGCATGCCCAGCAACCCACGGGCTCTTTGCCTGTGAGCAAAGATGGCGACTCACCTCCTCGGCTCCCCACAGAAGCCCTTCCGCCAGGTTGACGTTTTTCAAAAGGAGTGCTAATCGGCGCCAGCGTGACCACTCGCTGGGGAGGCCGCTGAATGAGGGGTGGCTCTCGTTAATTATATGGAAATTAGGCTTAAGTAGTGATAATTGGTTTCTCGCCACGCTACGGCGAGATCCCGATTTTGCCTATGGGTGCGGGCCGGTTGCATCGCAAACTGTTTGGCGCCCGGCGCGGTTCTCGTTTTTGGCATCTCCCGCTATTCACCGACCTGGTTTTGCTGGAGCGCGAGCGTAACGAGGCCGGAAGATCGCGCCCTGAGATTCTATGAACACAAATCACGAAAAATCATATGTTACAAGGAGAGTGACAGTCAAAAATTCCTGGGGTGCTTTGAAAATCTTCTGAACATAATCGAAATTAAAGCATACGAACATTTTAAGCATGCCACATGTAAAGTTATACAATAATATAGCGCAGATTTAAATAGTTTCACAGGCGTAGATTTCAGTCAGTGCAGACTTGATGGGCCGAATGGCTTCCTTCTGCATTGTTGGGATTCAATGAAATTCTATGAGATTTAAAAGAAATAACCAAACCTGTGTTCACTGATAAATAATCACCATTAATCAGACAAAAAATTCCTTTAAAAGAACCAATAATAACAGCAATGCCTGTGCAAAAGAACAAAAAACAAACTGTTCAAAAAAGTCTACCTATCTTTAGAACACATGTTAAACGTGTTGCCAGTTGTCTTCAATGTGAATCATAAGAACATAAGAACTAGGAGCAGGAGTCGGCCATCTGGCCCCTCGAGCCTGCTCCGCCATTCAATGAGATCATGGCTGATCTTCTGTGGACTCAGCTCTACTTTCCGGCCCGAACACCATAACCCTTAATCCCTTTATTCCTCAAAAAACTATCTATCTTTATCTTAAAAACATTCAATGAAGGAGCCTCCACTACTTCACTGGGCAAGGAATTCCATAGATTCACAACCCTTTGGGTGAAGAAGTTCCTCCTAAACTCAGTCATAAAACAACTCCCTTATTTTGAGGCTATGCCCCCTAGTTCTGCTTTCACCCGCCATTGGAAACAACCTTCCCGCATCTATATAATTTTATATGTTTCTATAAGATCCCCCCACATCCTTCTAAATTTCAACGAGTACAGTCCCAGTCTACTCAACCTCTCCTTGTAATTCAACCCCTTCAGCTCTGGGATTAACCCAGTGAATCTCCTCTGCACACCCTCCAGCGCCAGTAGGTCCTTTCTCAAATAAGGAGACCAAAACTGAACACAATACTCCAGGTGTGGCCTCACTAACCCCTTATACAGTTGCAGCATAACCTCCCTAGTCTTAAACTCCATCCCTCTAGCAATGAAGGACAAAATTCCATTTGCCTTCTTAATCACCTGTTGCACCTGTAAACCAACTTTTTGCGACTCATGCACTAGCACACCCAGGTCTCTCTGCACAGCAGCATGTTTTAATATTTTATCATTTAAATAATAATCCTTTTTGCTGTTATTCCTACAAAAATGGATAACCTCACATTTGTCAACATTGTATTCCATCTCCCAGACCCTAGCCCATTCACTTAACCTATCCAAATCCCTCTGCTGACTTCCAGTATCCTCTGCACTATTTGCTTCACCACTCATCTTAGTGTCGTCTGCAAACTTGGACACATTGCCCTTGGACCCCAACTCCAAATTATCTATGTAAATTGTGAACAATTGTGGGCCCAACACTGATCCCTGAGAGACACCACTAGCTACTGATTGCCAACCAGAGAAACACCCATTAATCCCCACTCTTTGCTTTCTATTAATTAACCAATCCTCTATCCATGCTACTACTTTACCCTTAATGCCATTCATCTTTATCTTATGCAGCACCCTTTTGTGTGGCAATCTGTAGTTTAAATGCCTGCCCTCAATGGGCGTTCCCAACCTGGCCCCGTCAATAGATGGCAGGGCTGCACCCCTCCTGCGCCGCGCTGGAGCCTGCGCAGACTGTCGGAAGAGAAAGGTTCGGCATGATATCAGAGCGCGGGTAGGTGGGCGTTTTTCAGTGTCGTAATCGGCGGGCGGCCCGGAGCTTCCCGCTGCCAACCAGAAGTTACCGCCACCCAGTCATTCAAACTGATGTTGAGAAGAATCTTGCGTTAACACTTCTGTGAAGCCCTTCTCGAAAGTAGTGGTATAGATGCAAGTTATAATTATGTGCCACCTGTGCTCGTAACATTAATCATAGATCATAGAATTCACAGTGCAGAAGGAGGCCATTCGGCCCATCTCAACAGTCAGATCTCCAGAGCTATTCAGAAACTTTGCAAATTCTATTTGTCAACATGAGTTTAAGGGTGAGGTTCATTGGGAAGGCATATAAGGAAGCAACACCACGGCAACATCACAAATTATACAACACTATTTTATTTTACATGTAAATTAATGAGGTAATAAAACACTGACATTTTGCTATTTTCATGTTGACGTTTAACATCGATTCATTTATTTCATTATTGGGGTGAATTTAGATGCCTATCGTGGGAATGCAAGATTTCAGCACAGAGATTGGGAACATCTTTCAGCTATTGGCACCTAGTGTCAGCAACAAGCACTCCCAGGTCGAGAACAGATCAGGCCAGATGCAGAGTTTAATGCCTGGTGTGTGCCAAAATACAGGTAGCTTTGTGTGGTGGACTTTTATCCTGCCACAAAACAAATCGAAATCGCTGAAAGTTAGATTATTGCAGTAGGCAATGAATAAAGGCTCACTGTGCACCACATCTTAATGTTTACCTTTGACTGTCGTGCCAACATTTGCAGAAAATGTCCTCCTTGAGGGCGTCCAGCATCGGACATCAACATTTTGTGAACCCAAGCAAATGTTCCCTATCCTCATGTGCTTGTCGGAATTCTGACTTGTGGCAGGTTAGTACACTTCCAACATCTCAGAATTTATACAATACTGCAGTGCACATTGCATCTACTTTGACTAAGGCAGCAACAGCAGGTACGTTGACTTCCGCCCATTTCAAGTACATTTAAAAAGAGACTTTATATAATGCATAACTGGCTAGCATTCTTTGACCTCACATTCACTGGCCAGGTGAGAAAACATGGAAACATTCATCCCAACAATCTCGTTGGTTACCTTTTCACTCGTGATCTGCTGTGATTCCTGTCAAACCAAGCCAATTTTACCTCAACTTTATTCACAGAGTTGGGAGAAAATGTTTTGGATTGCACCTCAATTTAATTTTTTATGTGCAAACAAAAATAAAAAATATTGGCATTCAGAAGGCGTTGCATTAATATCTAAAAATGAACGAGATTCAATTTCTGGAATGGGGGGGTGGGGGGGGGGGGAAGGGTTTTAGGCTGGTTAAATCTGCAACCCACACAACGTTGAGATGTACAGGTGATCATTAAAGTATCTGAGTCAGTTAAACATAAATATTAGGCTATTATGTCTTAATTTTCCACTTTCCTCCCTCCAAGTTGTGAAATATTTGGGTCTGACTTTTTGTCCAATGTCATGATATGCAAACATGCAGCTAATGAACACATAGAATAGGACACGACCAATGAGCAGTCAGGACACTCAGGGGTGGTATCTCACTATAAAAGGGATGAGGCACACACACCCGGCTCTTTCCACAGACCAACATCTACAGAGTGAGACAGGGTGTATCCTCAGCATCACACCCCAGCACGTGGCTTAGAGCAAGGCTGGTTCAGTTAGACTGAGTTACTACAGTTAGATTAGCAGAGAGTCGAACTCATTGAGAACTGTGCTCGAACTGTGCAAAAACACGTTGAACTCACTTCAAAGTCAGGAGCATCTTTTACTCAAAACTGCGTCAAGTGGCAGCTTGTGTTATTCCAAATTACATAACACATCCAATACCCTGTTTAATGTCAGCAGTCAATTTGGGGGTGGGAAGGACATCATTGAAAGGTACTGTGCAGGAGGCCATTCGACTTATTCAGGCAGTGCTGGCCCTTTGGCAGATTAGCGTTGGTCCCCCTCATCACTCTGCAAATGTTCCCCTCTCAATTATTTATCCAATCTGTTGATGGTTGCTATTGAATCTGCTTTCACTGCCCTTTGAGGCGGTGCACTCCAGATCACGCTAACCCATTGCAGATAAGATTGATCCTGTTCTCACTCAATGTTGGTTGAATATTGCAGCACCCCGCCTCCCCCCCGTGCCCCACATTGGCCTTACACTGTTGTTTTACACAGTTGTAGCTGAAATCAACGTTTTGGTTACAATGGGCCTTGACAGTCACAGATCCAAGGCTGGTGAACCGAGGACAGCACCCACATGTAAAGAAACAGCATTAAATCTCAATGCACACAACAAAATGGTTGAACTTCTGAATCCAATCTCCTTCAACTGCGCGTGGGGGAGCAAATTATTTGAATCACAAACGTCAAGGATGTGGAAAGTAATTGTGAGGATTGCAGGGTTAATGTAAGCATTCATAGGTTAAAATATAATGTAAAACTGGCCTTCACAGTATTAAAAGTACACAGTTCATTCAGTAACAAACTAAGATAACAGTAATATCTCCACTCGGGTAGCTCCGAAGGCAATAGCAGTGTTGGGTACCATCTGTAATAAAGTAATGCCATTTGAAAATACGACTCATGCTCCTGAAAGCCCAAAAGTGCAGGACAACAGTAATGTTGAAAAGAAGAGAACAGCAGACAAGGCAAGTTGTTCATTATGAGTTTTCAACATTGGCAGACATTTCAACTTTCCCTTTAAGGGGAAACTGGGGGAAGCAAGGACTTCCATTGTTGTAAGAGACTTGGAGCGATTGACTCAGAGTGCGCTAAAACCTGATTTCGCTATCATGAGGATGCACAGCAAGAATGAGGGATGTTGGGGAACATTGTATGGAGCTTAGGTGAAAACATCAGAGAGAAAATATCCATTGTACTGATTAAATAAAAAGTGGAAAATGTTACAACAGGGAAATATTGCAGGTTCCAGCCAAGCTGGCTACCTAAGTAATCACTTGGAGTTATGCTGCCCCTTTTTATTGGGATGTCCCACCTAAATTCCCGAAGAGTAGAACCTCTACAAATGCCCACACGTTTCATTTCTACTTTCAAGATAACACGCTGTCCAATACATGCAAGTTTCCTTGTGTTGTCCAGTTCCAGTCCTGTTTATTTTCCATGGATCCAGCAGGCGATCAATCTGAATTATCTTGTCAATTTTGGAGATTTAGCTGCCGATATCGCTCTTTTGACGTTCCTGTCACGTTTCAACTGTGCTTCTCCAAAACTAATGGCAGCATGTTGGTTCTGTCCGTAACCAACTGCGCAGAAAAGTTTGTACCTTCTTCTGGTCAAAAGCTGATTGGTTTCACCAGGCTGACACTGAATAATGTAGTTAATGGAACCATGGTGGCACGCTGTAACAGCATGGATCTGCTAACCTCAATGATAGAAGAGAATCTTGCACACTGATCACTGTGAGATCAAGAAAGCCGAATTTCAACAGCTCGCGATACCTTAGTCACGCACTTGCAAAGAAAATATTGAAATCTCGACACTTGGTTGAAAACATTTTGTTCCATTGTCTTCACTTAACTTTATGATTTGAGGTTACTCACCGTGTGGATTGATGCGAAAGGGCGAATATTCACGTCCATCGGGAAAGGAACAGTGTGATTTTCTGGTGGTGGGGAGGAATTCACCCAAATTATGATCTTCCTGGTTTAAATCAGGCCGCAAACCCACCATTGCGGTGGTCTGCTTTGTCGAAAACGACAATTATTAAATAATGCCACGGTTTCTCAAAGGGATGCGGGAGCTTTGCTCTTCGGGTCGCGGGTCTGGACAGGAATGAGTTTGTGAATTATTTCGTCCATCCCTGCGCCAGTTCACTGCAAACCCTGTCAGACTTGAGAACAAACTGTTATCACATCCACGCAACTGAAAAAACACAATTATTTCCAAGGTGCAGCTCCACAGAAATGTGTCAAAATGAATACTCTTAAAAACACTTAATCAAAAGCTAAATGTTTCCACTGCAGTGTTGGTCTCAGTGCTTCAATGTTTATGCTCAGAGATTAGAGACATCAGGTTCAGGAACATCTGCCTTGTCCTTCCAGTCCAAATAAAGTTAGAATCTCTTCTTAGATGCTATGGATGTTCCCACACAATGATTTTCAACATGGATACCCAGGAGCATTCTGGTGTATGTAACTTACATGACAGGTATTTTTCATGCCACATGTGTAATGTAGAACTTAGCTATCACCAGGCTCTCCTCACAGGTGAATGCAAAGCATGGAACTCTTCAGTGTTACAGAGGGAAAAGATATTTTGCGACCCGTCATTTTATCGTCATCAAAGTACTCTATCCATTTTGGGGTTAGTGAATGAGAAGTTGTTGAACATGTTTTGGTCCATGCTGTTGATAAGGGTCCTGTCTGCACACGACAGCTTGGGTTTCTCATTCAAGAATTCTTTGTCAAAGTTGCTGCAGTCACTTGATGATTTCTGTTAAATAAAAGTAGTTGAAGCATTTGAGAATCGGATAGCTCTGTCAGCAATAACTGATTACACAAGGTACTTTCGTTAGAAAGGTAAGAATGTACGTGATTTGTATACAGACTATTGCCAACCAAATGCACCGTGCATTTTGTGATATACAAATGTACAGCATGTGAAGAGTTGATGTTATGTTAAGCCTAGCCACTAGAGGGCGTTAAGGGACAGTACTATAAATTGCACTGGCTCTTAAGCTAAGGGGAAGAGATTAGACTGGAACTGATGAAGATAAGATTCATAGTGTATTGCAGAGTTAGTTAAGATATAATAGATATAATTAGCAGATAGAGATAGTGTTAGTAAGTGTAGTTTAATTCTTACATGTATTTTTGCGATTCAGAATAAGTCAAACTCAAATTTAGTAGTGTTCATAAAATTATTTTAGTTCTTCAAAAGAGCTTTGTGTATCGTTGTGACCACTGCATCTTCCATCCTGGAAGCTCCTCGCAAAGATCATCACACATATATGCCATGCATCTATACTATACATCTATATCATACATCTGCTCCATCTTTCGTATCACTCTCATAGGGCGGCACGGTAGCACAGTGGTTAGCACTGTTACTTCACAGCGCCAGGGACCCGGGTTCGATTCCCGGCTTGGGTCACTGTCTGTGCGGAGTCTGCACGTTCTCCCCGCATCTGCGTGGGTTTCCTCCGGGTGCTCCGGTTTCCTCCCACAAGTCCCGAAAATCGTGCTTGTTAGGTGAATTGGACATTCTGAATTCTCCCTTTGTGTACCCGAACAGGCGCCGGAGTGTGGCGACTAGGGGCTTTTCACAGTAACTTCATTGCAGTGTTAATGTAAACGTACTTGTAACACTAATAAAGATTATTATATCCCTGAAAAGCCTCTCATGTAAGTGACTAGCCAGCTCCCTCCTGAATTAATAACACTATTTGTCTTCACTGTTTCCTGGGCAATCTGCTTTATACATGACTTGCTCAACAGCCAGTGTCACTGCTCTTCTTGATCCAGAAGGAAAAGGCCGATGTTTTGCACTCCAATGACAAGATGCAACTTACAGCAAAGCAGCAGAAATTAGGCTCATTGTGCGATGGCATAACGCAAGAATATTACAATAGGACCCCCTTGTGATCTGAACTGGATATCACTGGCATGATCTAACCCAATTGCAACAGAGTCCCGTGTCGAGCGCATTAAGCCAGGGCTTTCCCACGCTCACAGCATTGAGACCTCCCTAACGAACGGGATTAGGTTGCAATCAGGAATGCCCTGCTGAGGCCGCACTTAGTCCCCTTTCCTGCACTGAGGAGCTCCGCTTGCCAGAAAACCCCCAACTCACCTGTAAGGGGGCCCTGTGCTAAGCTGGCATTTTTTGTGTGCTGGCGATCGGGCCGGGGGTGCCCTGTGCGGGTGCGGGGACCCTCCCACAGTGCGTTGGGGCTTGGGGGGGGGGGGGGGGGTCAGGGTTGTGTTGGGGACCTCGGAGATCTCTCGCTATACTGAGGAGTTCCGTCGAGTGGAGCTCCTCGGTGCAGAAAACGAGGCTAAATGCGGCCTTGCGAGCGGCGTTGTATAACCATGTGATTCTCGGCACTGCGAGCGCCGGGAAACATGTGGCTAAACGTGCTCGCTATGGGACGTTGTTCCCATTTAGTTGAATCTCGCCCAATATCTTTCAACATCCTGTTCCTCTCTCTATTTATATTTGTATTAACCAGCTGCTTGACCCACAAAGGATTGCAAGGTGGAAGTCCCTGTTAACAAGTACTGGGAGATAAAGCCTGTGAGGTATCTGCATAGCTCTGGTGTAGGTGTCCTTTTTGCTCCTAATCTTCAGACTAATGATGGGTCCAAAGAAAATTCAGTCTCATTGGATTAATTTCTTTCCAGGTTTTCAACTCCAAGCCTGCACCACTGGGGGAAACACTGAACTAGAAGCTGCTTAGATCTCAGGCGAGGTTTGATTGTGTAATCGTCATCTCGCATTTTGACCATTTCTGTTCACCTAGCTTCTTCTTTCCTCCATCCCGAGTTTCTCTATCTTCTGTTCTTATTTTGATTTTCATTTTTTAACCTTAAAACTTCTTTTGTCACTTTTCCTGTGCCATCTAGAAGTTCAGAGGTGGGACGGGCTAGAGGGTTGGTTGGGAAGGGTGCGGAGGGTAAGGGTTGGCGGGAGAGGGTGCTGTGCGGGATGATGGTGGTGAGCTGTTTGGCATTTGTCTCCAACTGGCATTCATCTCACCTTCAGCGAGCAGCTCCATCAAGACGAGGCAATCGCTTTGACCAAAGAGTCCTCACTCTGTATTTGAATGCAATCTTTCCTGGGGTTCATAGAGAGACTTGCCCTGTGAGGGCGAGCGGTAACGATGGCAATTAAGTTATTTTGTGGTGCGCGGTGCAGCTCTGACCTGTGACCTGCCATTGAGACCCGCCGTTAGTGTGTGGCAGCCCATACAGTGCACACCGACACGTGTAGCAGTGCTGCTGAGGGTCAGCTGATTAGCCCCTGACTCTGTGCTTAAATCTGTGATTCCAGCATAATCATTATTAGTGTCACAGGTAGGCTTACATTAACACTGCAATGAAGTTACTGTGAAAAGCCCCTAGTCGCCACATTCCGGCGCCTGTTCGGGTACACTGAAGGAGAATTCAGAATGTCCAATTCACCTAACAAGCACGTCTATCGTGACTCGTGGGAGGAAACCAGAACACCCGGAGGAAGTGCAGACTCTGCACAGATAGTGACCCAAATCAGGAATTGAGCTTTGGACCCTGACGCTGTGCTAACCACTGTGCTACCGTGCTGCCTGTAATGCCCGTTAATTTCAATAAAATTCGATTTGGTATTTCCACTTACCTCTTTACGAGATTTACTAATGCGCATGATTTAAAAAAAAACGAAATCTTAATCTGACATAAAAGCTGGGTGGGCTGGAAAAAATCCAAATGCAAATCAAACCGATATCTTACCACTGTGGGTTTGAAAGGTGGCTCCACTTCCCGGTCTTCCAGCGCCTGCCAGTCAATATCCCGGAAAAAGGCTTGCTGCCGAATGCTTCCTTTAACACCAAGCCTCCTCTCAGGCTCACGAACAAAGAGCTGAAACACGCACAAGATCGAATCACTTTATTGGGTTTCGACAACAGCAACAAAATCCCGCGGGGGCTGGAAATCTGAAATAAAAACAGGAAATGCTGCCAAGTCTCAGAGGGTCTGACAGCATCGGTGGAGAGAGAAACAGGGTTAACGTTTCCAGTCCGTTTGGCTCTTCTTACAGAGCTGCGAAAGGCTCGCACGGACTCAGCACGTTAACTCCGTCTTTCTCTGCTCACAGATGCTGTCAGACGTGCTGGGTTTTACCAGCATTTTCTGTCTTTATAGCATACGTTAGTCTGGCCAACTGTATATTTTGAATTTACGTAAAAAACACTTTTTTTTAAACAATAATCTTTATTGCCACAAGTAGGCTTACATTAACACTGCAATGAAGTTACTGTGAAAAGCCCCTAGTCACCACACTCCGGCGGCGCCTGTTCGGGTACACAGAGGGAGAATTCAGAATGTCCAATTCACCTAACAAGCACGTCTTTCGGGACTTGTGGGAGGAAACCGGAGCATCCGGAGGAAACCCACGCAGACACGGAGGGGGAAAGGGGAAAAAAAACAGTGACCCCAAGTCGGGAATCCAACCTGGGACCCTGGCGCTGTGAAGCAACATTGCTAACCACTGTGATACCGTGCCACCCACGGTATTGTTCATTGTTCACAGATAAAAACATTAAAGTCGGCAATATTAAACCTTCAGTACCTGTGCCTTGGTTTGTTCTTTCCAAACATTCACTTGCCAACACTCCCCCCCCCCCCCCCCCCTCAAGGTCGATGCCCATAAGCTTCGGGGCTATCTGATCTTCAGTATACCATCCAAGTGGCCATACTTCATGTAGGAACCAAGGGAGTGAGGGCATAGGGAACTATTCGACTGTGTGCAGCATTACAGCTAAACATAATTCTCAATCAATAAGCACCGTCCAACAGCAAAGACTGGTCAGGAGCTTTGGCTGATTATTCCCTACCCCACACCATGGGTGTCATCATAACTGCTGCCGTTACTGGGAGCAATTAAGCCAGTGCAAACTGGAGATCGGGCCCAGGAATGAGCCGCCTGGTCTGTAGAACTAAAAATCCCCACGTTTTCCAACTAAATGGAGCAGGGCAGAGCTTTGTTGAAGGGATTCTGTTTTCATTAGTAGGTACTGAGTAGGCATAGACCCTGATTTCACTCCATGACCCGCACATATAAAGCATTCTTTTATGTGGCAGAGGGGCTTGGACCACCTGACCCCGAGTTCCCGGCTCTCTCACACACAGAAACAAGGGCTGAAGACCAGGGTTCAATTGGTAGCAAATTCTCCTCTGAATCACAAGGCCTGGATTCAAGTCTGATGTGTTGGGTGTTCTGGATCACATACAGGTCACCAACACTTGAAGAAGTGCAACACTATTTTATTGAATCATTAACTGTTTAAACATACTCAGACTGTGGGCGAGTACGATACTAGCTTTAACTAAAGACCTTTGCCTTGTCCTAACCAGTCAGCACATGGTGAATGTCTGTGTTGCAGGCTGTGAGCTCTGTCGTCCTAGCTAGCTGCAACTCCGAATGAGCGGGAACTCTGATGCCCCCTGCCTTTATAGTGCGTGTGTTCTCACTGGTGATTGGCTGCGGTGTTGTGTGTGTTGATTGGTCCCACTGTGTGTCCATCAGTGTGTGTCTGCACCATGATATACTGGTGTATATTATGACAAAGTCCCACTCCACAGCTTGACCACAGAGAAAAAAAACATGAGGCGGACACACCAGTGCTGTACTGAAGAGGCATTTTGGACGAGATGTAAAGCAAGGCCCCATCTGCCCACTTGGTGGATGTGAAAGAGTCCATGGAACTATTGCAAAGAAGCGCAGGCGAGTTATCACCAGCCCTGACCAATATTTACCCTTTGATCAACATCACACAAAGACACTACCTGGTGGTTAACACACTGCTGTTTGGGCAAGCTTGCTGAGCCCAAGTTATCAGCTGATTTTCCTACATTGCTATAGTGACTACTAGAATTGGCCGTAAAGAGCTTTGAGACATCCGGTGCTCACGAACAGCATTTATATAAATGCAAGTCTTTCTTATTTCTTCTTTTTAGATGTTGTTTCAGAGTCCGACTGCCGAAATCCAGAAGGATACAACTGAAGCCAATCATTACACATTTTCATAAGTATTTATTTACAGAAATACACATTACAAGCCTGCATCTTTTAAAAATTCATTACGGGATGTGAAAGCGCTGGTTAGGCCAGCATTTATTGCTCATCCCTAGTTCATAGAACTCATAGAATTCCTACAGTGCAGAAGGAGGCCATTCGGCCCATCGAATCTGCACCGGCCCTTGGAACGAGCACCCTACTTAGGCACATGCCTCCACCCTAACCCCGTAACAGTAACCCCACCTTACCTTTTGGACACTAAGGGGCAATTTGGCATGGACAATCCACCTAACCTGCACATATTTGGATTGTGGGTGGAAAATCCCACGGACACGGGGAGAACGCGTAAACTCCACACAGTCACTTGAGGCCAGAATTGAACCCGAGTCATTAGCGCTGTGAGGCAGCAGTGCTAACCACTGTGCCGCCCTTCTGAAAGTGGTGGTGAGTTGCCTTCTTGAACTGCTGCAGTCCCTGAGGTGTAGGTACACCCACAATGCTGTTAGGGGGGGGGGGGGGGGGGGGGGGGGAGTTCCAGGATTTTGCCCCAGCGACAGTGAAGGAACAGTGATATATTTCCAAGCCAGGGTGGTGAGTTACTTGGAGGGGAACCTCCAAGTATCTGCTGCTCTTGTCCTGCCAGATGGTAATGGACGTCGGTTTGGAAGGTGCTCCAAGGAACCTTGGCGAGTTACAACAGTGCCAAGGAATCAAATCCAGTGCATCTTGTAGATGGTACACATGGCTGCCACTGGTGGAGGGAGGGAATGTTTGTGGAAGGGAGAGCAATCAAGCGGGCTGCTTTGTCCTGGATGGCGTGAAGCTTCTTGAGTGTTGTTGGAGCTACACTCATCCAGGCAAATGGAGTGTATTCCATTACACTCCTGACTTGTGCTTTGCAGACAAGCTTTGTGGGGTCAGGAGGTGAGTTACTCACCGTAGGATTCCTAGCCTTTGACCTGGCCTGCTAGCCTCATCCAACAATCATAGTTTGAAATGAAATGAAATGAAAATCGCTTATTGTCACAAGTAGGCTTCAAATGAAGTTACTGTGAAAAGCCCCTAGTCGCCACATTCCGGCGCCTGTTCGGGGAGGCTGGTACGGGAATTGAACCGTGCTGCCGGCCTGCCTTGGTCTGCTTTCAAAGCAAGCGATTTAGCCCTGTGCTAAATAGTTTCAGCTAGAATTTATATTCTTTTGAATAAATCAATTAATAAAATGGGGGACAAATTAATAAATTAAGAGAGAAAATTAATTAATAAAGGGGATAATCCCTTAAAGGGATACTGCAACTAAAGAACAAAGCTACAAAAAGAAACTCACAAAACTTTAACTGTTCTTATTGATAGGAGCACAAGTGAATCCACCACCTGCATACAATTAAAGACAATTAACCACCAGCATTGCATGCACACAGATTGGCCACTGCTCTCCTGCTACATTCAATTACATATATTAAATATCAATATTTCAGCATGGACACTTGATTAGTCTGAATTTAGAAAACTAATTATGGAACTTGGGTTGTGCAGACAGATCCATCTTGAACAATCAGCTAGGGCATAGCAGAGTTAATAATGAATGAAAATATATGCATTCATTTTTCATGAAGGGGAATTAATACTGTCTTGATGTTGGGATTTATTTGGGAAATAGGGGAGACTGAGTATTCACACCATTAAAAAAGACAAAAACATGCGTAAGGAAACTCTTACTTTGACTAGAATGTCTTTAGCTTCTTTGTTCAGCCAACGAGGATAGACCGGGTCATCTGTGCGGATCGACTGAAAAAGCTCATCCTCGTCATTGCCGTGGAATGGAGACTGGCCAATCAGCATCTCATAAAGAAGAACTCCAAATGACCACCAGTCTACTGACATACTGTACCTCTGTCCCAGCAGGATCTGTGCAGTGGAAGAGATTCAGAATGGTACAGTCAGAACTTACACAACACACCATAACGTCTTATCATCGATGAAGATCGTGTGTATCGGAAAGCAAAAGCTGTAAGGAATGAATTGGAAGCGTCAAATTCAGAGTCCAGCATCCTTTGACCCTGTCCCTGCCACGCTTACTACTAATTTTAGGGAATGCCGTCAAAAGGTTAACGTGAAATGTAAACATGTCTTGTAATTATTTGTAATATTAAAATTGTTCTCATTTCAAAATGCTCTCATTTTCGAAGGAATAATTCTTGAATGCTCGCATCTTATTATATCTCTCAGAAATGTCTCAAAAGTTCTTCATGTACAATAATGTTCAAGAGTTGCTGTGACCGACAGACCAGTATTTGTCGGGTGAGAGTTTCCATTTGGAGGATCTGACCTGATAATATCGAGGATCACGATTTGCTTGCTTCCAAATATTCCATTTGCCCCTCTGAACTTTCCCCGCTTGTTCTTCTGAAGAGTAAATTATGGGTGGGATTCTCTGGCCTCACCGTGGCGTGTTCTCGGCAGCGAGAGGTGGTTCTTTACTGGCCGGCAACAGGATCTTCTGGTCTCGCCGCTGTCAATGGGATTTCCCATTGAATTCCCACCCACACCGGTGGGAATCCCGTGGTGGGAGTGTGCTGTTGGTGGGACTGGAGCATCCTGGCAATGTGAACACCCCGGAGACCTCGCCCAATGTGTCTATCCAATCTGCCCACTTCCTCACACCTTTAAAACCCAGATTTACTGTCACCGAAACACAACTTCTCCTCGCTTCTACCTTTCGACCTCTGTGGTGTCCTGACTTTCCAATAAAACTAAAATTTCATTGCAATTCTTTATTTTCATCAACTGCTGCTCAGAAAGCTGAACAACGCTGCAGTTTGAAAAGCAGCATGGTGTTGAGTGCCCAACATTCTGTCTGTCTTGTCGCATCAGTGCATATTGAGCATTAATATAGAAAAGCAATAAAAACCTCTTGTAGAAAAGTTACAACTCTACTGTAAATAGTCTTTTTGTAGTACAAAACTTGACTATTGCTGCAAAAAGACATTTTGTCGACGCTTTTCATTTTGAACTCGTCATATCAATGTCAGGGGCAACAACAACTTTATACTGTATGAGAACAGGATGCTGATGGGTTGGCAAATGGACTCTGGGAAATGCACTAGTTGATGGTGACTAACAGTTAACTGCCAAGCATTGTTTGGAATTTAAACCAGGCAGCTTGTCTTTGACTGCAGGGCAATGCCTTTTGCACTCTCTGTAAGTGGAAACAACCACTCTATGCCTACTCAACCAAACCCTTCCATAATTCTAAAGACCATTACCAAGTCACCCAACCTAAATAAAAAAATCATGGAATAGTGCTTATTCTATTTATTTAACAAATGCCAATCTCGGAGGCCAAGCAATAGCCTGTTCATTTAATGAGTTTAAGAAGGTGATTGGTTGCTACTTGGGCAGTAGGGGGTGATGTGCAGCATTCTTCATGTTTCTCCAAATGTACATTAGGTGTTTGTACCGAAGCCCCAACAATGGAGGTTGGCTGAATATGAGCCTTGGGTCTGTCCTGAACCTGTTTAACAAGGACCGCTGTCACCACGGTAGTCCAAATCCTGCCATTTGATAGATGGGATTTGTCAAGAATAACGGCAAAAGGGATTATTATTTAAATGATAAAAAATTAAAACATGCTGCTGTGCAGAGAGATCTGGGTGTGCTAGTGCATGAGTCGCAGAAAGTTGGTTTTCAGGTGCAACAGGTGATTAAGAAGGCAAATGGAATTTTGTCCTTCATTGCTAGAGGGATGGAGTTTAAGACTAGGGAGGTTATGCTGCAATTGTATCAGGTGTTAGTGAGGCCACACCTGGAGTATTGTGTTCAGTTTTGGTCTCCTTACTTGAGAAAGGACGTACTGGCACTGGAGGGTGTGCAGAGGAGATTCACTAGGTTAATCCCAGAGCTGAAGGGGTTAGATTACGAGGAGAGGTTGAGTAGACTGGGACTGTACTCGTTGGAATTTAGAAGGATGAGGGGGGATCTTATAGAAACATATAAGATTATGAAGGGAATAGATAGGATAGATGCGGGCAGATTGTTTCCACTGGCGGGTGAAAGCAGAACTCGGGGGCATAGCCTCAAAATAAGGGGAAGTAGATTTAGGACTGAGTTTAGGAGGAACTTCTTCACCCAAAGGGTTGTGAATCTATGGAATTCCTTGCCCAGTGAAGCAGTAGAGGCTCCTTCATTAAATGTTTTTAAGATAAAGATAGATAGTTTTTTGAAGAATAAAGGGATTAAGGGTTATGGTGTCCGGGCCGGAAAGTGGAGCTGAGTCCACAAAAGATCAGCCATGATCTCATTGAATGGCGGAGCAGGCTCGAGGGGCCAGATGGCCTACTCCTGCTCCTAGTTCTTATGTCACATAGAACCTGTTAGTGACTTCCTGTGTTTCCCATTCATTGATCCAAAGGATGTCTGCTCTTTATTAGTGTGACAAGTAAGCTTACATTAACACCGCAATGAAGTTACTGTGAAAAGCCCCTAGTTGCCACACTCCGACGCCTGTTCGGATACACGGAAGGAGAATTCATAAATGTCCAATTCACCTAACAAGCACGTCTTTCGGGACTTGTGGGAGGAAACCGGAGCACCTGGAGGAAACCCACGCAGACACAGGGAGAATGTGCAGACTCCACACAGACAGCGACCCAGGCCGGGAATCAAACCCGGCTCCCTGGTGCTGTGAAGCAACAGTGCTCACCACTGTGCTACCATGCCGCTACATAATAGGCATCCAGATAGATATGGGGCATTGAGATGGAGACAGGCAGTAGGTGGTTGGAACAGGCCATTAAAGAGTGGGAAATGAGGTTCAGCACAGATGTTTCAATCGGTTTGTAGGTTTGCATTGGTTTCCGGATGCATGGAGGGGTGGGGGGTTTGGTGATGTTTGCAAGGACAGAAAGCCAGGGGAGGGGGTCTTTGAACATCTTATTCTGCAACACATATCTGCAGAAGTAAAGGCCACCTTTAATGTCAACCAAGCTGGTTTTTGTCAGGGGTGCAGCGCATGTTCCTGCACTCAACACTTCCATTGAAAATGGCTTCCAAAGGAACTTGACGACAAGCATGTGCTACTGAAGCTCAAAGCTGCCTGTGTGGCATATTGGTCTGCCCCTAAGGTTCTGCATCCAACCAACAGGGCCTCAACCTTTTTTATTCTGTCACAGGTTGGGTGTCGCTGGTTGGGCCAGTACTTTTATTGCCCATTCCTAATTTCCCTTGCGAACATGGTGGTGAGCCTTCTGGAACTGCTACAGTCCATTGGGTGTAGGAAGGAGGTCTCGGATTTCGGCTCAGTGACGGTGAAGGAGCGGAGAACCTATTCAACATAAACATCACCCAACGCCAACAACCACTCCTCCCGCAAGTTCATCTATGTTGGTGATGTCTGTTGTGCCACTCGGGACCAGACCCTTAAGAAAGTTTGACCGAGTTGATGGAGCACTGGGTTAATAGAACAGTACAACAGAGCCATTTAGCCCACTAAATCTCTGCCAGCTCTTTCAAAGAGCAACCCAGTTAGTTCCACTCTTGCCCCATAACCCTGCAACATGTTCTCCTCCAAATATTTATCCAGTACCTAATATAGGCTATTAATGAATCTCTAACCATCGTCCAATCAGGCAGCACATTCCACATGTTGCATTAAAAGGTTTTCACTCATGTTCCTTCTGTCTTTTTTTGTTAATTGCTTTGATTCTGTACCCGTTGGACATAGGGATTGGGAATGGTTTCCTTTATTCATCCAATCTTCCCGGGAAGTGCGCTGAATTTAATATCAACCGTCAGCATTAATAGCTACACCATAAGCCAATATCTTGTAACACAAGTTATAGCTGTCAAGGCTGGAATTTTTTATCTTTAAGTTAATCATTCATTAATTAAGAACAAATTTCGTGGATGCTGCAGTTTGATAAAGGGTTTGACTGCAACCTGTCCCCTGATTCCCTTTTCCAGATGTTGTTAGGCCCCCTGTGCATCCACCTCTTATCACTGATTCAGTATTTTATGGTGGCATTCTTGTCCACAGATAGATTTGTTGATTTATTTTGACAAAATTAGAATAAACATTGTAAAAATGCAAGATGATTCTAAGATCCAAGTGCAACTTTTAAACTTCAAAATCTTTACTTGCGCACATGATTGGAGCAAAGTGTGCACAGAATATTAAAGCATAATTCATTTTTTAGATGTTGGTGCTGTGTTAATGCTTTGAAATCACTCAGGAGAAACTGGATAATGTTCTCAAATGAGTTGAAAAATTGGGTAGAATGATGTATCACAAAAGACAGTAACTGGAGATCAGAGTTTGAAAACAATGGCTTCCGTCTTCCCAATATTTAGTTAGAAATCATATTCCGTTTACAATTTGCTTCTATCATGTGCGCAGCCAAAATTATCAAAGTTTAAGCTCCAGAAGGACTTTATAAACAGCCTGTTATTTACGGCTGGTTGCAGTCACAATAACAACGTTGGCGGATACACTAACCTCTGGGGCGATATAATCAGGCGTCCCACAGAATGTGCTGGTCCTTGCATCATTGTGAATATTCTCCTTGCACATTCCAAAATCTGCAATTTTAATGTGGCCATCTCTGTCTAACAGAACATTGTCCAACTTCAGATCCCTAAAGAAAACAACAGGAAGGTAAGCCTTCAGTGTGAAGAAGGAAATGAAATATGAACATCTGTGCCCGTAAACCAGATAAACAGAAGTAGATGCATGCAGATACATAGAGGTACATAGACATAGATTAAATGCAGATTCTCTCCCCTATAGATATTTATATGTTCATATATATTCAGATATATAGATTAATACACGCACATATCAGTACATATGCCTCCTCACACAGAGACACGCAGGTACAAACACACACTGTGATAGAATCCAAAGTTTCAAAGCTTGCATTTTTTCAGTCATAACCTCATTGAAAAGAGAAACCAAAAGGCTAAACTGAGAAAGGAACCCGACCCTCCGAGCTTCGGAGGAAATGAAGAGTGAAACTGAAGTTGGAAACCAAAACCTCCTGGTGAGAGTGAACCCGAGTGAAATCATACGGATGTGACTGCGCTGGAGAGGGTGTTGAGGAGATTCACCAGGCTGTTTATTTTTTAAATAATTCAACACATCTCAGCCCAACCCAGTTTTATATTGACTAACCCGCCAACATCCCCCCCCCGCAAAGTCCACTCCCCCGCACAAAGAAGACCCGAATAGACTAACCAAACCTCCCTCCTCCCCCACAACAGACGACGGTAACCAGCTCCCTGATAAAGGTAATGAACAGCTGCCACCTTGAGGAAGACCCACCCATCGGCCCCCTCATCGTGTACTTGATCTTCTCAAGGTCCAGAAATTCCATCAGCTCCCCTAACCAGGCCGAAGCCTTAGGCGGCAGTGGAGACCGCCACCCGGGCAAGACTCACCTCCGGGCCATCAGTGAGGCGAAGACCAAGACATCTGCCCTCGTCCCCACCTGCAGAACCGGTGGGTCTGACACTCCAGAAATGGCCACCATCGGGCACGGCTCCACCCTAACACCCAGAATCCCTGACATTGTTTCAAAAAAAAAGGAGACCTAAAAATTGACAAGCTTGGGGCAAGACCAAAACATGTGCTTATGATCTGCCGGCTCCCTAGAGCTCTGCTCACACCTGTGCCCCACCCCCGAGAAGAACCCACTGATATGTGCCCTGCTCAGGTGCGTGCTGTGCACCACCTTGAATTGTATCAAACTTAACCTTGCACACGAGGAGCTGAAGCTAACCAAATGAAGAGTTTCACTCCACACACACCTCCGCGAAGACCAAACCCAGCTCATCCTCCCACTTCCTCTTTATTTCTTCCAGTGAAGCCCACTCCATCACCAACATCTGCTCATAAATGTCTGAGATCCTTCCCTCCCCTAGCTCATCCAAGGATAGAACTCTATCCATAAGCAAGGGCGCCGGCACCAGGGGAAGCTAAGGAAGCTCCTTACGTACCAAACCGTGCACCTGAAAGTATCTAAATACATCCCCTCTCGGGAGCTGGAACATCTCTAAAATTCTGTCTAGACCCGCAAACCTACCCTCCAGAAACATATCCCTAAACCTCTCCAACCACTCCTGCTCCCATGCCCTGAACACTGGCTGAATCTAGAGCCGATGTTACAAACGGTTCCTACAAATCGGCGGCAACAGCAACAAAGCCTAATTTAAAATGATTCCAAATCTTCTCCTGTGAGGCAATCTGGCAGAACCCCAACCTGCGCCACCTCCAGCTTCAGATCCAGGCCCACCCAAGATGTCCGCCATCACCCCAATCAAGTCAGTTCAAAAATGAGGGAACAGGCTCTGTCACCGTCAGCAAATTGCAGCTCCAACAATATAGAACCTCACATTTTGCCCAGATGCAATCCCCACCAATAAGCGGCCTTTCCCATTTTACAACCATCCCACACAAAAACAGATTCAGAAGAACCTAACAATGAACAAACAGCAAAGATCATAGACCTCAAAGCCTTCAGTCCCCCCTCCCCCCCCCCCCCCACCGCCTCCTCTCCCCCCCCCGCCTCCTCTTTCCCCCCCACCCCCCCCCCACACACACCCCAAGCCCGTGTTTCTTAACAAAGTCATTTGCATCCTCTGGGGTGTCAAAATAGTCGTCTCTGTCTCTGAGGGTAACCTGAAGACGAGCTGGGTGCACCATGCCAAAATGGACATTGCTCTAATAGAGCACAGCCCTGGCCTTGTTAAACACCGCACCCCTTCTTGCCAGCGCTGCCCCAAGGTCTTGGTATATTCTGATTGCATAGCCCTCCCATCTACAATCTCAGAGGCCCTTTGTCCATTTTAGGGCCCACTCCTTGACCAGGTACCTATCGAACCTGACTATGATTGCCCATAGTGGCTCTCCCGATCTGGGCTTCTGCCTCAGTGATCGATGGGCCTGATCCAGCTCATGAGATGTCGGCCCCCTCACCAACTTTCCAAACATCTTAGAGATGTAATCCATGGTGTTTATACTGGCCAGGCCCTCCGGCTCCCCAACAATTTTTAAATTCTGCTGTTTGGAGCGATTCTCCAGATCACTGACATTGGTCTTGCAGACCTTCCACTCCTCCAGCAATGCCATCTCTGCCTCCAGAGGGACAATCCGATCGCTATGGTCAAAGAGCGCCTCCTCCATCTTCTTGATTGGTGCCCCCTGTACCTCGCTGATCCATCCTGTCCAACTTTGCACAAATAGCCTTCTCCAGGTCTTCAGTGACCACTTGTCGCTGCTTCGCAACTTCACTTGTTCAGAAGTTCACCAACCTCTCGCTTGTCCAGTGAGGGGGCAGCAATGCCCCAGAGACATCGGCTATTTTCTCCCCTCCTGAGATTCGAGGACCATCTGAATCCAGGGAAGACCCTTTGCCCGACTTCTACCTTGTGGCATATCCACCAGACATCACTCGCAAGAGGGGATCTTATTCTGTCATCCTAAACCAAATTCTTCCCCAAAATTCTCCGGTAACCAGGCAGAAAGAGTCAAAAAACCAAATCGCCAGGTGAGAACCCCCGCGTGTGCGACTATTCACCTCATAGCCACCACTGGAAGTCCCCATTCACCAGGATGTAGCCTGGGATGGAAATCCTTGGCTATGAAGAGAGGCTGGTTAGGCTGGGGTTGCTTTCCTTAGAGCTGAGAGGGCTGAGGGGGGCCCTGATTGAGGTGTTCAGAATTATGATGGATATAAATAGTGCAGATAGGAAAGAACTTTTCCCCTTATCAGAGGGGTCAATAACCAGGGGGGGGCACAGCTTTAATCTAAGGGGCAGGAGATTTAGAGGGTACCTGATGAAAAACGTGTTCATCCAGAGGGTGGTGGGGATCTCACTGCCGGAAAGGGTGGTGGAGGCGGGAACCCTCAACATTTAAGAAGCAATTAGATGAGCACTTGAATTGCCACAGCATACACGGCTAGGGAGCGTGCGCTGGAAAATGGGGTTAGAATAGAAAGGTGCTTGATGGTTGACACAGGCATGATAGGCTGAAGACCCTCTTTTTGTATTCTATGACTCTCTGTATAAAAGGACACAGAAGAGGCGCTGTCTGGGCATCAAACCAGCTCCTCGAAGAAGTGGAGCTGAAATTCTGTGAGTGAGATGGCGTTTGAAGGACCTTGTAATTAAGATTGATGATCTGCATGCTGAATGGACTACTGAGCCAATTCATAAGATCTGTCTTAGTCCTCGTATCTGTCACTTAATGTGTAATTTATCGTTTATAATCAATCACAAGTTGCTTGTTGATTCTTGTTTAATTTATGTTGATCCTGGATTTTGGAGTGCAGGGAGTTATTCAATTTAGTGTACCCAATCTTCGGGACTGCGGATCGTCGGAGACCGGATGTACGACCGAAGATACGTTCCGTGACCCTGTGGAAACCTTACTCTGGGTGAGAGTCAGAGACTTCGGACATTGCTGCAATGTTCCAGTAAAGCTCAACGCAAACTGGAGGAATAGCGCCTCATCTTCCAGTTAGGCACGCTACAGCCTTCCGGTCTCAACATCGGATTCAACAACTTCAGATGATTAGCTCTACCCCACCTTGACCCATTTGTTTTCATTCCATTTAATTTTAACTGTCTTTTACCTTTTATTTCTTTCTCATTTAAAAAAATATATTTACCACCACCCCCCCCCCCCACTCTTTCCCCTTATCTTATCCCCCTTTCTCCCATTTGCTTCCCCCCTTTTTCTCATTTTACCCCTCTCCCACCCATGACCTCCCTCCCCCCCCATATCTTCACCTGTCACAGATGTACTGATGTAAAATGCCTCTGATTTTAGTTTCTCTGCTGTTTGGCCTTTCACACCTTTTATTCTCTCGGGGGGCTGCTTTTAGCACTCTCTTCCCTTGGTTTCTGTGGCTGTGACTCATCTTTCAGTCTCTCACCCTACAGTACAGATATCTCCCACTTTCTATGCCTTTTAGCTTTGACAAAGGGTCATCTGGACTTGAAACGTCAACTCTTTTCTCTCTTTACAGATGCTGCCAGTCAGGCTGAGATTTTCCAGCATTTGCTCATTTGGTTGTAGATTCCAGCATCCGCAGTAATTTGCTTTTATGAACTCGGTTTCCCTCTCCACAGGGGTTGGCAGACTGGTGGAGTATTTCCAGAAGTTTCGCTTTTGATTACCCTATACTCCAATCACCAATCACAATGCCAATGAAACATTGATCCAGTTGTTTTACTGCTCACTGCATGGTTGGCTATGGTATGCTGCAGATAGAAAAGTGATAACAGGGAGCAGAGCTCTCTGAAATGCAGTGTCCTGTTCGCAAACCGGCCACGCCGTCTCAAACACCAACTTACATTAGCTTTCCAAATTGGCTCAACAAGCATAATTCTACAAAATCGGACAGGGCAGAAATTCCCCTGGCAATAAGACGGAGTTAAAATGATTATCATATGCATCAGAATTGGAGTTAATAGCATACAGATGTCAGGGTCAAATTATAGAAGAGGAAAGCAGTGGAAACAGATTCTCAAAGCTTCACATCAGGGCACAGATCCGAATCAGCGATAGCCACTGTCTGATTCTTTCAGACTTATCAAGAACCCAAGTGTTTGAAAGGGAAGCGGTGCCACACATTGTCGGTATCTTCTCCTGCACCCGTACCACTCTTCTAATCGGCTACGTACTTGCCGGAATGTCGCTGACATTCCCTCCTGAATCTCACGGCTGTGTCCGGTCATCCACATCTGCTCCGGAAAACCTTGTCCAGAGGCTCGCCATCTGACTGGCACTCAGCTGACTCAGACCTCCGATTGCTCAATCCCCTGGACGTCCCTGCCTCCACCTGATGGGCATCAGCAACTGTGTGGTGCTCACCAGATTGTGCCCCGGAAGCCTGTTCACTAATGTCGCCTCCCCCGAGGTATGTGTCTCTGCGCCCGTTCCTCATATCGGGTGAGGACACAGATCTCTGGTACTCCACCTCCCGCTCCCCCCCACCATGGCACTTGCCCTCCTATTATGGGCTAGCCCCTCCTGCGGGGACAGAAAGAGGGCATTGTGAGCTGCTTGGTGGATTGGGGGGGGGGGGGGAAGTCTATGGCAGGTGGCATGTGAAGGGCAGCGCACCTGGACGTGAAGGTGCTGTGCTGATGGGTGCCAGAGGTTGCTGAGGTTCAAGCATGAAGAATGGATCTGGGGAGGGGGTGTGGTGTTAGAGAGATTTGTGGGGTGTGGGGGGGGGGTAGTGGTTCAAAATTTGAGGGGTGGCAGGTGGGACTGATGCCAGGAGAGAGGTGATAACTTACCTTGCAGCTCAGTGGAGGTCATTGGTCTTCTTCCGACATTGGTCGGCGGTCCTCCTGGTCATGCTGCCCACACTGACGGCCGCTGCCACGGCCTCCCAGCCAGTATTGCTGACTCTGCTGCTGGCCCTCCGACCCCCTCGGGGGTACAGAATGGCCCACCTGTCATCCATCGTGTCCAACAGCCTGAACAAATTAGCCTCCCCAAAGCGCTACCATTCTTCTGTGTTGACCGGGAGTGAGTGCTGAGGGAGAGTTTACAAGCAACTCCCCCATGTTAGTGGTGAGCAGCTTCGGCGCGATTCCAGTGAATCAGACGGCGAGGGGGCCAGGAATGGAGAGAAGCTCGTGGGGGCCCATTAAATACGGGTCGCAACTCACCAACGCGGCTGTCAAAAAACACCCCACCAATCGTGTCCAAAATGACTTAGATTTCTTTTCGTGAGCCCGCCCTCTGTTCCTCCCTCCACAGTTCCCGCCAGACCGGTAGAGTTTGTCCAGCTCTGTTTTTATTTCAGATTTCCAGCATTATTTACTGTAAATAAGGGGTTTGCCATTTAGGACTGAGATGAGAAGAAATTGCTTCATTCGAAGCAGTTATGAATCTTTGGGATTCTCAGCGCTGTGGATTGTTGAATGTATTCAACGGATTACAGAGGACGTATAGCAGAGAAACCGGCCGTTCGGTTTCATCAGTCCTTGCTCCATTTGAGCCTCCTCCCATTTTCCATCAGTCAAATCGATCAATGTATCTCTTTGTTTCTTTTCATAGAATTTACAGTGCAGAAGGAGGCCATTCGGCCCATCGAGTCTGCACCGGCTCTTGGAAAGAGCACCCTACCCAAGGTCAACACCTCCACCCTATCCCCATAACCCAGTAACCCCACCCAACACGAAGGGCAATTTTGGACACTAAGGGCAATTTATCATGGCCAATCCACCTAACCTGCACATCTTTGGACTGTGGGAGGAAACTGGAGCACCCGGAGGAAACCCACGCACACACGGGGAGGATGTGCAGACTCCGCACAGACAGTGACCCAAGCCGGATTCGAACCTGGGACCCTGGAGCTGTGAAGCAATTGTGCTATCCACAATGCTACCGTGCTGCCCCGCAAATGCTTTTGTCCCGCAAATGCTTGATTAACCTCCTCTTAAATACATCTTAAATACAGCTTAAATACATCTTCAAACTGGCAGCGAGTTCCACATTCTCAGAATTCTTGTTCCCTCGTAGGTTCCATTACATACTGTTCTAGGAAACTATCGCGGATACATTCTATAAACTCCTCCTCAAGGCCGCCTTGACCGACCTGGTTAAACCAATTGACATGTAGATTGAAATCCCCCATGATAACTGCTGTACCATTTCTACATGCATCCGTTATTTATTTGTTTATTGCCTGCCCCACCATAATGTTACTATTTGGTGGCCTGTAGACTACTCCTATCAGTGACTTTTTCGCCTTACTATTCCTGATTTCCACCCAAATGGATTCAACCTTATCCTCCATAGCCCGGATGTCATCCTTAAATAACAGAGCTACACCACCTCCCTTACCATCCACTCTGTCCTTCCAAATATTTTGATACCACTGGATATTTAACTCCCAGTCGTGACCATCCTTTAACCATGTTTCAGTAATGGCCACTAAATCATAGTCATTCACGATGATTTGCGCCATCAACTCATCTACCTTATTCTGAATACTACGAGCATTCAGGTAAAGTACACTTATGTTGGCTTTTTTACCTCTGTTTTGAATCTTAACACCTCGATCAGTAACCTCCCCTAAGTTATATTTCCTCTTAACTTTTCTCCTAATTTTCCTTGTCGTTGAACCCATATCTTCATGTAACAACCTGCCGCGTCGCTTACCATTCATGTTTTTCCTTCCCGTTTTATTCCTTTCAGTATTACTAGTCCTATTCACTGAGCTCCCCTCAGTCATTGAAGCTTGTACTGTCACCCTTTTTGATTTTTGACAATGGCTTCTCGCCTTACACTTCTCCCCTTACTGCCTTTTGTTTCTGTCCCTGTTTTACTACCTTCCAACTTCCTGCATCGGTTCCCATCCCCCTGCCACATTAGTTTAAACCCTCCCCAACAGCTCTAGCAAACACCCCCCCATAGGACATCGGTTCCAGTCTTGCCCAGGTGCAGACCGTCCGGTTTGTACTGGTCCCACCTCTCCCAGAACCGGTTCCAATACCCCAGGAATTTGAATCCCTCACTCTTGCACCATCTCTCGAGCCACGCATTCATCCTACCTATCCTGACATTCCTACTCTGACTAGCCCGTGGCACTGGTAGCAATCCTGAGATTACTACCTTTGAAGTCCTACTTTTTAGTTGACCTCCTAACTCCCTGAATTCAGCTTGTAGAACCTCATCCCATTTTTTACCTATATCATTGGTGCCTATGTGCACCACGACAGTTGACTGTTCACCCTCTCCTCTCCTCCCCTCCCCCCCCCCCCCCCCCCCCAGAATGTCCTGCAGCCGCTCTGAGACATCCTTGACCCTTGCACCAGGGAGGCAACATACCATCCTGGAGTCTCGATTGCGTCCGCAGAACCGCCTGTCTATTCCCCTTACGATTGAGTCCCCTATCACTATAGCCCTGCCATTCTTCTTCCTGCCCAGCTGCGCAGCAGAGTCAGCCATGGTGCCATGAACCTGGCTGCTGCTGCCTTTCCCTGGTGAGCCATCTCCCTCAACAGTATCCAAAGTGGTATATCTGTTTTGCAGGGAGATGACCCCAGGGGACACCTGCACTGCTTCCTACTCTTGCTCTGTCTTTTGGTCACCCATTTTTTATCTCCCTCGGTACCTTTCACCTGCGGTGTGACCAACTCGCTAAACGTGCTATCCTCGATGTCCTCAGCATCGCGGATGCTCCAAAGTGAGTCCATCCGCAGCTCCAGTGCCGTCAAGCGGTCTAGCAGGAGCTGCAACTGGACACACGTCTTGCACGTGAAGGAGCCAGGGACTGTGGACATGTCCCTGAGCTCCCACACGCACACGAGGGGCATGACACGGGTCTGGGATCTCCTGCCATGTCTTAAACCTTAGGTAAACTTATACAACTAAAATTCCAAAAAACGAAAGAAAAAATAAATAAATTAGACAATGAAAAGAAAACTTACCAGGGATAAAAAACACCTCCCCCCCACCCCACAGCTTCGAATTCCCACCTAGCTTCAAATTCCCAAATTCACTCTTTGCTGTCTCACTCTGGCTGTGTCTTCTCTGGCTCACTGGGAGTGAGTTACAAGTGGCTCTTTTAAACTGGCCTGAGTTGACTCCCCTCCCCCACCTGCTTTTAGATCAAAGTAGATTAAATTGACTGACACTTAACTGCCAACCAGTTATGTGAGTGGGTGGGGCAGCCCTTGTTAACCTACACTGCACAATACTAGATTAATTTAAATTAATTTAAACTACTGAAATTTAAAAGGTACTGCCTTACCGATTTGATTGGATTCAATTCCCACCTAGAGTCAAATTCCCAAACTCACTCTTTGCTGTCTCACTCTGGCTGTGTCTTCTCTGGCTCACTGGGAGAACTCACAGTGGGCAAGCATGCCGTATGCCTGGACTACCTTCTCCACCTGTGTTGCCTCCGTCAGTGACCTGTGGACCTGTACACCTGGATCTCTCTGACTGTCAATATCTTGATGGTTCTACCATTCACTGTATGAAGGGAAGGGATGTTTGCCCTCAAACATATTTCTCACATTTGGCCAATTTGAAGATGTTTTTATTCATATTATTTAACATAGAAATGAAAACAAGACGTTTTACGCCTCAAATACCTGTAAATGATGCCTTTGGAGTGGAGGAACTGGAGACCGCAGATGATTTCTGCAGCGTAAAACCTGTAATGAAATATATCTCCATGAGAAAGTTTAAACCGACTCGTGAAATAATATGATTAATACATAGTAACATCATGCCCCCCCCCCTTCAATCAGGAGCTACGTGGCCCCCCTGGTATCATGGCGAAAATGTTTCAAAATATATTTTTATTAGCGTTTTATAATTTTTACAAGTACAGAACAGTTATTTCTGCAAACATGAGAAATAGTCCCTGATTACACAATGGATCAGACAGTGGGGTGGGGGAAAGAGGATAGAGCCACACAGACATGGTGGACTAACATAACAAAGATGCACACCTTCACGCCTCGCGAGATCAAGACTTGCAACATGGCTCAGGGAAAACCTTGCAGGACCAGGTCAGACAGAGCGGAGCATATAAATTTGAGATAGGGGTCCCACACGTTACGGAATATATCTGACTTAGAACGGAGCACAGAAGTCCGTAATTCCACAGGAGCACCGCCCATAACCATTTTATGCCATTTTTGAATCAAAGGATACTAATCCAGGCATAGAGGATATTTTTACGAGCTGTAAACGTGAGGATGTTTTCCAGCCTTTTTTCATCAGCATCAATGGGCAGGATTCTCCCCTACCCGGCGGGAGTCCCGGCGGGACAGAGTGGCGTGAACCACTCGGCGTCGGGCCGCCCCAAAGGTGCGGAATCCTCCGCACCTTTAGGGGCTAGGCCCGCCCCAGAGTGGTTGGCGCCCCGCCGGCTGGCCTGGAAGGCCTATGGTGCCGCGCCAGCCGGGGCCGAAGGGACTCGGTCGGCCGGCGCGGGTCCGCGCATGCGCGGGAGCGTCAGCGGCTGCTGACGCCATCCCCGCGCATGCGCAGGGTGGGGTTCACCTACGCATCGGCCATGGCGGAGGCTGACATGGCCGGCGCGTAGGAAAAGAGTGCCCCCACGGCACAGGCCCGCCCGCGGATCGGTGGGCCCCGACCGTGGCCCAGACCATTGTGGGGGCACCCCCCGGGGCCAGATCGCTCGCGCCCCCCGCAGGACCCCGGAGCCCGCCCGCGCCGCGAGGTCCTGCCGGTAAGGGAACTAGTCCAATTTACGCCGGTGGGACTGGCATAGAACCAGCGGGACTTCGGCCCATCGCGGCCAGAGAAACGCCGGTGGGGGGGGGGGGGCCCACAGCGTGATTCCCGCCCCCGCCGAATCTCCAGTGCCGGAGAATTTGGCAGCCGGCAGGTGTGGGATTCACGTTTCCCCCCCAGCAGGGGGGTCGGAGAATCCCGCCCAATAATTCTCCATCTGGAAGACCCAGAATTAGGAATAAAGGTTAAAATTCCAAGGCTGTGCCAATATCCTCTCAATCTCCTTCACCTCTTCAGACCAATTGGATTAAATCTTGTCACAGAATCATTTGCAGTGGCTGTAATCACCCAGGTACTTTAGGCACATTGGGGATCTAGCAGGATCAAACCTGTGTCCCAGACTCGGAGTAATGTGTAAACAGTGCTGTATTTTGAACTCAGTCTCCTTCATTCTGTACATACTGAAGTTTTATTTACATAATCCCATATACTACCCCACACCTCCTTATTAATACTTTTTGCCAAAGCTCTTTCCTAAGACTGCAAGATACCCAACATATCATCAGACCATAAGACATAGGTGCAGAATTAGGCCACTCGGCCCATCGAGTCTGCTCCCCATTCAATCATGGCTGATATTTTCTCATCCCCATTCTTCTGCCTTCTCCCCATAAACCCTGATCTCCTTATTAATCAAGAACCTATCTAGGTCTTCAAGATACTCAGTGATTTGGCCTCCACAGCCTTCTGCGGCAAAGTGTTCCACAGATTCACCACCCTCTGGCTGAAGAAATTCCTCCTCATCTGTTTTAAAGGATCGTCCCTTTAGTCTGAGATGGTGTCCTCTGCTTCTAGTTTTTCCTACAAGTGGAAACATCCTCTTCATGTCCACTCTATCCAGGCCTCGCAGTATCCTGTAAGTATCAATAAGATCCTCATCCTTCTAAACTCCAACGAGTACAGACCCAGAGTCCTCAACCGTTCCTCATACGACAAGTTCTTCATTCCAGGGATCATTCTTGTGAAGCTTCTCTGGATCCTTTCCAAGGCCAGCACATCCTTCATAAAACCTGCTAATTAACTGTTTAGGCTCCGCAAAAGTCAGAATGCTTTCCTCCCAAGTGGAAGTAGAGGTGCCAAGATGTATGGTTGTCTGATTAAGGATAAAGTCTCCAAGTTGCAGATACTTAAAAAAGGAGTGTCTCGTAATGTCAAATTGTTGGCATAGCTGCTCAAAGGATGACAGGGAGGCTCCACTGACCACATCTTCAAGCTACAAATGCCTCTGTCTCTCCAAGTATCGAATCCACGGTCCACAAGACCTGGTGGGAGGTTCAGGTTGCCCTGAATGGGATAGAGAGGAGAAGTCAGTTTAGATTTCCCTTCTAATTGATGGGCCATCCTCAACCGTCTCAGAGTGTTAATAATTATAGGGGGCAAAATTCTCCGACCCCCAACTGGGTCGGAGAATCGCCGGGGGCTGGTGTGAATCCCGCCACCGCCGGTTGCCGAAGTCTCCGGCACCGGAGATTCGGCGGGGGTGGGAATCGCGCCGCGCTGGTTGGCGGGTCCCCCCGCTCGATTCTCCGGCCCGGATGGGCCGAAGTCCCGCCGCTAAAATGCCTGAACCGCCGGCGTAAATTAAACCACCTCTCTTACCGGCGGGACAAGGTGGCGCGGGCGGGCTCCGGGGTCCTGGGGGGGTCGCGGGGCGATCTGGCCCCGGGGGGTGCCCCCACGGTGGCCTGGCCCGCGATCGGGGCCCACCGATCCGCGGGCGGGCCTGTGCCGTGGGGGCACTCTTTCCCTTCCGCCTCCGCCACGGTCTCCACCATGGCGGAGGCAGAAGAGACTCCCGCCACTGCGCACGCGCGGGAAACTGTCAGCGGCCGCTGATGCTCCCGCGCATGCGCCGCCCGGAGATGTCATTTCCGCGCCAGCTGGCGGGGCACCAAAGGCCTTTTCCGCCAGCTGGCGGGGCGGAAATCCGTCCGGTGCTGACCTAGCCCCTCAATGTTGGGGCTCGGCCCCCAAAGATGCGGAGCATTCCGCACCTTTGGGGCGGCGCGATGCCCGTCTGATTTGCGCTGTTTTGGGCGCCAGTCGGCGGACATCGCGCCGTTTCTGGAGAATTTCGCCCAGGGGGTGGGATTCTCCCGTACCCGGCGGGGTGGGGGATCCTGGCGGGACGGGGAGTCCCGGCGGGATGGAGTGGCGGGAACCACCCTGGCGTCGGGTCACCCCAAAGGTGTGGAATCCCCCGCACCTTCAGGGGCTAGGCAGGCGGCGGAGTGGTTTGCGCCCCGCCGGCTGGCGTGGAAGGCCTTTGACACCGCGCCAGCTGGGGCCGGCGGGACTCTACCGGCCGGCGTGAGTCCTCGCATGTGCATGCGCAGTGGGGGGGGGGGTTCACCTTCGCGCCGGCCATCGCGGAGGTCTACACTGCCGGCGCATAGGAAAAGTGTGCCCCCACGGCACAGGCCTGCCCACGGATGGGTGGGCCTCGATCGTGGGCCAGGCCACCATGGGGGCACCCCCCGGGGCCAGATCGTGCCGTGCGCCCCCCCCCCCAGGACCCCGCCCGCGCCGCCAGGCCCCGCCGGTAAGGGACCTCGTTCAATTTATGTCGGCGGGACCTGCATAGAACGAGCGGGGCTTCGGCACATCGCGGGCCGGAGAATCGCCGGGGGGGCAGCTGTGAGCGGCTGCCGACCGGCGCGACATGATTCCCGCTCCCGCCAATTCTCTGGCGCCGGAGAATTTGGCGGCCGGCGGGGGCAGGATTCACGCGGGGGGGTCGGAGAATCCCACCCAGGATTCTCATACCTAGAAGAGCCTGATCTCAAGTCCCTGTAAAACGACAAGGCTAGCAGACAATAAGATTGGCAATATCTGTCAAGGATTCAGCAATCTAGGCAACACATTCATCTTAATCAATGCAATCCTACCCAGCCACAGTATTGGCAGAGAGGTACAACAAATGGGTCAAGTCCCACCTGATAGACGCAATCAACGGAGGAATATTGGCCCTGTACAGTTGCTTAAAGAGAATGGTAATTACAACACGCTGATAAATAAACCCCGAAGGGAACCACCTGAATGGGAATTTAGCAAGGTCTACCTCTCAACCTTCCCACTGGCATTGCCTCAGACGTGATAAAAATCAATTTTGTAACAGGGGAAGATGCTTAATCCATCTACCCACATCAATAATAGTAGGAACCATGATGTCCGGCTTCGATAAAAACAGCAGCACATCGTCAGCGTAAAGCGTGATCCTATGCTGCTTCCCTCCACTGTGTAGTCCAAAAACCAGAGGCTTCTATCTAATATCCCCCGCCAAAGGCTCGGTAGCCAATGCGAACAGTCAGGGGATAAGGGTTCCCTCTCTGAAGGTCACAATTCTCCGATCTAGAACCATTCTGGAACACTGCCATCAAGGACCTATGATACAACATCTGTATCCACTTAACACATTCCTTTCCCAACCCAAATCTCCGCAATGTATAAACCAATTAGTTCCATTCCACCCGGTCAACATTTTTCTCCAGTCCAAGGAAATTGCTAATCAACCCAACTCCTGCTCTTGAAAGACTTTGGATAACATTCAGTAACCTTCTGACATGATTGCAAGAATTCTAGCACACAGTCTGATCCCCCTGGATGATCAACGGGAGAATACCCTCTAAGCGTCACGCCAACGCTTTAGACAACAATGTCAAATCAACGTTCAGAAGCAAGTTTGACCTTTAGGAAGCACGCTCCTCTGCGTTCTTGCCTGCCTTCAAAATCAAAGAAATATTCTCTTCTTGGAGTGTCAGTGACAACAGACCCGCCGCAAATGAATGACAGTCCTTCCCAATTAACGGACCTATCAGCAAGTCCTTAAATTCCCTGTAAACTGTGCTAACCACTGTGCTACCGTGCCACCCAAATGATTATCCATGTAATTTCTCCAGGTCAGAGAAGGTTTGAAGACCAGTCGTAACAAGGGTTGGGTTTATCCGGGAAAGGTTACAAATATCCATATACCTTTCAGATCAAAGGAGAGGTTTAGAGTTAAAGATATGTAATTTGCATTTCCAGTTGGATTCAGACCATGCCTATCACCTTACCCTGGAGATGCGTTGAGAGGGGAAAGTCCTTTTGTTTCCTATGTCTCCACTGCTTTTGGATAGTCTATGAGATGGTCAGCCCGGGAGCAGTCGATAAGGTGGCAGTCCGTGGCTTAGAGTGTCCACTAGAGGCTGGGGACAGGAGCACCAGTGACAAGGGTGGGGGGCGGTGATGTTTCTGTGGGACTCTGAGCAAAGATGGGAGTGGAGCCCACGCTCAAAATGGAAAGCCCAGATATATGAAAACTTACTGACCTGTCTGGTAAAGCTGGTGGAAGAAATCGGCAATGAAATTCTCAGAGCGAGAGAGAGTGTTCTGGTAATCTATGTGCCAGACTAGGAAACTAAGGAGAGTCGGTGTGAATTCCTCGGAGGTGAGGCACCCATTTTGATTTGTTTTGTGAGGGCCACGAAGAGTCCAGCATGAGTTTGTACAATTAAACAGAAAGTGATTTCTACTGACAACAATATTTCCACAGCACCTATAGTTCACTACTGATTCTGTCGCTCTGACCGGTACCACACTGGCCAGCTCTATTCATACGGCTGAAAGATTAACGATTGCCCCCCCTACGGGGGAACTCATATTCCTCAAGAGACATGGGGTAACCAATTGTCTCCAGCCTCTAGGATCCGGGGCAGGTTACAACAGTTTGGTTGCTGGAGAAGTGAATTGACACCGAAATGCAAAATGGGAACTCTCGGTTGAAATTGAAAGTAGACCAGGTAGGGCTGTGTTCAGAATTTTGGTTTCAAATGTAACTGCTTATGAGACGCGTTCATGGAGCTTTTTCTTTTGTCAGCTAAAGTTTTTCCCTTTAAAATGTGAATCCTTGCTGTGCGCTCTTTTCAGTTAACAACTGGGAATTCAATTTTCTTTTTTTCAAGTTACCAGTCTCCAAAGAGATTGTAACAGACGAGGCTGGCAGCCCAGCGCTGGGCTTGATGTGTTATGTACTCTGGGATAACACAGGCTGCAACTGGATGCAGCTTTGACCAAAAGATACTCCAGACCTTGAAGTTAGTTCAATCTGATTTATTGAACCAGTAGCACAGTTAGCACAGTTCTCTGTGTGTTCGACTAGCTCTTAGCCACGTGCTAGAGGTGTATACTGTACATATACCCTGACTCACTCTGTAGATGTTCATCAGTGGAAAGAGGCGGAGTGTGAGTGCCTCGTGCCTTTTATAGTGAGATACCACCCCTGAGTGTCCTGCCTGCTCATTGGTCATGTCCTGTTCTCTGTGTTCATTAGCTGCCTGTCTGTATACAATTATCTGCATGTTTGCATATCATGACAGGGTTGGCTGTGAAGGAAGCTGGGCAAAATCCTGGTCTGCGTTAGAATTGAGAACTTTGTGCCTGCAGCTGACCACGGGTCCAATCCTTCACTGTGCCACTCCATCAGACAGAGCTCGGAGGCTTCACCACACTATACTAACTTACTCTCTACCAATTGTTACATGGATGAGTTATGGGTTATAGCAGGAGCCCATTATTCCAATGAGGACCCATGGAATAAAGAACATACATAAACTGCAGCTTTGAAATGCATTTTGCAGAAAACCCAGCCTAAAGGGCACATGCTGACTTGGTTAACTTGTACAACTCCCAAAAGTTCCCATTTTGCCCCCAAAGTAGCAGATAGTTATGGGTGTTTTTTTTTTTGCAATTACAGAAAATAAGCTGACAATAAATTCAAAACCCACAGATTGAAATAGCACACAGAGGAATTTTGTACAGACGTGTTATTATGAATACTGCACAGTGCCATCTTAACCCAAATTGATTTAACAATGAGCACTGGTGTCTCGGAGCACTGGAAGGTCGGAGCTGGCCATGGGTTCCTCATTCCCAGCAACTAATTCCTCACTTTAGAAACTCCTGGTGCCAGACAGAGAGAACAACAGAGAAAGAGGCCATTCGGCCCATTCTCTTTTGTGGAAATATCCATCCTTCCTTTCAGCACGATATGGGCCGTGCTTCTTTTCAGAATCTTTCAAGAGGCATTTTACTCCAGGTACCAGGGAACAGCCAAAATCCAAATAAGAGAACTAATTTGTCATTCCCTTTTACTTTGTGCTCATTTAGGCGAAAGATATTGGGTGGGATTCTCTGTCCTGCCAGCCGGCCAATGGGTTTTCCCGTTGTGGGCAGCCCCACGCTGTTGGGAAATCCCCGGGCATGGGTGCACTCCCAGCGCAACGGAGAATCCCGACAGCGGAGAATCCAGCCTATTAATTCCAGGATAGGGAAGGATGTCTATTTCTGAAACCCAATGCTAACCCATGTGGGTCGGGTATAGTCAGGTTAGATAAGGAGCAAACCCCCCTCTATTCTGTCCCAGCAAAGCCCCTCAAACCTGTGCCACACACATCTCCTTCGGGATCAGTGTAACATTATTCCAGCCATCTTACTGTCTGCTAAACACATCATATGTGTCAGCCCCAGATTCACTGAAGCGGGGCTGTTTAGCACAGGGCTAAATCGCTGGCTTTGAAAGCAGACCAAGGCAGGCCAGCAGCACGGTTCAATTCCCGTACCAGCCTCCCCGAACAGGTGCCGGAATGTGGCGACTAGGGGCTTTTCACAGTAACTTCATTTGAAGCCTACTTGTGACAATAAGCGATTTTCATTTCATTTTCGAATAGTCGAACTGGCTCAAGGTGGCTTCCTATTGTTCCGACGCTCCTTACTACATAGGGCCACCACACACGAAAAGAACTGAGGCTATACCGAACACAGCAGGCTGAATTTAAATCCAGGTCACAGGGGAGGAAAGGCAATGTTTATTCCCACTGTGCCGCTTGGTATTCCCCACCCCCACCCCCCACCCCCCACCCCCTCCTCCCAGCCCCCGAAGGAAAATTGTGTCTCAAGGACAAACTTCTAAATGGAAACATTCCACATATTCCCAAGAGGCAGAGCCTTGTTGATTTCCTTATTGTTGTTAATGATGGAGAAAATGATGGTTTGACATTCAACAGGTCAAATACAGTGCCTGGAGCATGAAGTGAACAGCGACAGGAGAAGAGAAAACCTTTGATGCATCTCCTGAAAGACTCAAAACTTTCAATGAGCATTAAATCATATTTCCAACTCTTTTGATCTATTCACTGCAGCACAAAGAAATCTTTAGCCAAAGACTGTTAGCCGGCCTTATCACTTCTTTTATAAGCATCAAGATAAGGACTGTCTTTGCTGGGTGCGAACAGATCTTAAGTTCTTTCAACTTTTGAGAGTTTTTGAAGATGCGTGCTAAGATGTGGACCATATTTGGTATTTTTTCGTTAAGCTTTAACCCATCGCCTTTTTCCCACCCCCTCCAGCATGTTCCATTGTAATGTTATGATAGCGCTGTAAATTCTGGGTAAGCTAAATGCTGTCAGGTTGCTACCTAGCCAACTAAATAAAATTTCAGAATACTTACGTTGCTCTTGGAGCGTCAAACTTTTGGCAACTCTGAATGTGAAACATGAGATCGCCGCCATTCAGGTATTCCATTACAAAAAACAGGTTCTCCTGTAGCAAGCAGGAATAGGGAAGGTCAACAAATAATTCTATACATGAACAGTACAAGCCACTCAGATATGAAGCTGTCACAAATGGAAGTCAACCTAGGTGCGAACAGGCTCAATATCCAATCACATTTTGACAATTAGAGTTGGCCGAGATCAGCCACGCTGGATAAGTTGTACAGTGATCAGAATCACTTCAGGTGCCATATAAAGCCCTCACCTGAAAGGCCGTCACTTTCACCAAGGGTCCGAGCTTCTCTGGACCATTCATTCACGAGCTACAAGAGTAAGGCAGAGGCAGGATAGTCTGTGACATATGTCTCATCTGTTGACATGTCAAACCCCTCCAGGTCTACAAAGCTCAAGTCAGTCATTTGCCACAATAATAATGATTATCTTTACTAGTGTCACAAGTAGACTTACATTAACACTGCAATGAAGTTACTGTGAAAAGCCCCTAGTCACCACACTCCGGCGCCCGTTCGGGTACACAGAGGGAGAATTCAGAATGTCCAATTCACCTAACAAGCACGTCCTTCGAGGCTTGTGGGAGGAAACCAGAGCACCCGGAGGAAACCCACACAGACACGGGGAGAACGTGCAGTGACCCAGTGGGGAATGAACAAGTGCAAGCGTATTCAAGTTTGCAATCCTCCAGGGCAGAATATTTTGCCTGATTGGTGCCTCTGCAAGGCTCAATCCCCACCCATTTCACCATTACAGCAGTGATTATTATCACAGTACGCCTGACAGAATCTCGCCAATCTCACTTAAATAGCACTTCCCTTTCCTGTGACCTTAATCTCTGTGAAAGGCAAAGGGGTGAATGAAACACCAGGAGCTCCAAATCACTCACCATCCTGACTTGGACATACTTCAATGTTCCTTTATCAAAGTTGATTTATTGGCTATGGTAGCATCTTGGTTATATCACTGGATTAGATATCTAGAGGGCTGGACTAATGATCTGGAGATTTGAGTTCCAATCCTACCATGGCATTGAGGGAATTTATATGCAGTTAATTAGATAAATTGGAATAAAAAGCTATTGTCAGCAATGATGACCATGAAACTACCAAATTGATGGAAAAACTGAATTGGTTCTCTGCCATTCTTTAGGAAAGGAAATCTACCATCCTATATGGCCTGGCCTATATGCACTGTAAATTCTACGATAACCTTCTATGATATGTATCCCCAGGACCCACAGCAATGTGATTGCCTCATAACATCCCTCTGAAATGGCCTAGGAAGCCACTCATTTGTCAAAAAGGAAGCTCATAGTCATCTTCTTGGGGCCGATTAGGGGGTGCGCAATATTAGGCACTTTTAGTTGAAAGCTCAGACATCCATTAGAGTACTGAAATATCTGCACCCCAGGGAAACCATTGCTTGATTGACAGCTCTGATTCTCTGATATCTTCTGTCAATTGCACAATGTTTATTTACACAACCAAACAAGTTTTCATTGTTTGCAGTTTCAGCTATTGATACTTTTAAATGATTGACCCTTACACTGGCCTGTAGTAAAAATAAGCTTTTTTTTTTTAAAGAAAGAGGACAATTACCAACAAATGACATTTTTAAAAGCTTTTTATTACAGATCCTATTCTCCTGAGAGGATTAATTGTTTCTATGCAGTGTAATGTGGGTGCATGGGAATGTAAACGCCTTGGTTGGCATGGGAACTAAGGGGGCAGGGTGGGAGGGGCATGTATGGGGCATGGAGAGTATGTGGGAGGTGAGGGGTTATGAGGGGTTAGGGTTATAGAAAGCCTTGTTTTTCTCATTGTAACCGGGGTGAAGTCCCACAGTACCAAGGCGGGCCTATTGAGCTGACTAACTCAGCATGTAGCAGCTCCTGTGGCTGCCTTCAGACTCTTTCCTGAGCTGGTGCAACTGCAGCCCACACCCATCCCCGGAATGAAAGTCCAGTCTCTCCCAACACTTTCTCCTGAGGTGGATGGGCTGAGCCGGGAATTCTCCTCGAGGAGGAGAATCCAGCCCTTTAGTTCTTACCCATCCTTGTGTCCTCAGTAAACTCAGCAACAAGACCTTCAGACCACTCATCCAAGTCATTATTATTGATTGTAAAGAGTTGAGGCCCCAGCACTGACCCCTGTGGCACTCCACTAGATTGTCAAACCGAAAACAACCCATTTACCCTGACACTCTGCTTCCTGTTAGCGAACCAACCTGTATCTCTGCTAATATGTAAGCCCAACACCATGACCTCATATCTTGTGTAGCAAACCTTTTACATGACACCCTATCGAATGCCTTTTCGAAATATAAATACACCACGACCGGAATTCTCCAGCTATTGGGATTCTCTTTTCCCACTGGTAGTGAACCCTCTCCCGCTGGTCTCCCGGTGGCGCGGAGTGGCTTCAATGGGAAATCCCATTGACAAGAAGCGGGAAGAGAGAATCCCGCCAACAGCGAACAGCGCTCCGCCGGGAAACACGCAACTGAGGAACCCTGCCCCACAGCCACCTGGTTCTCCTTCATCCTGTGATTGAATAAAAAACTTCCTGGAAGTCTGTACTTAACACGGTAGCATTGTGGATAGCACAATTGCTTCACAGCTCCCAGGTTCGATTCCCGGCTTGGGTCACGGTCTGTGCGGTGTCTGCACATCCTCCCCGTGTGTGCGTGGGTTTCCTCCGGGTGCTCCGCTTTCCTCCCACAGTCCAAAGATGTGCAGGTTAGGTGGATTGGCCATGATAAATTGCCCTTAGTGTCCAAAATTGCCCTTAGTGTTGGGTGGGGTTACTGGGTTATGGGGATAGTGTGCAGGTGTGGACCTTGGGTAGGGTGCTCTTTCCAAGAGCCGGTGCAGACTCGATGGGCCGAATGGCCTCCTTCTGCACTGTAAATTCTATGATAAGCGAAACGAGGCCTATCAACACCTTGCCGGGAAAAGCTATTCTCAACCATAATGTTCACTGTCTGCGCTCGGTATCTTGCTGATAAAAATGGGAAGTTCTACTCACGCCTGGCCTGTCACACTTAAGGCGAACTTTGTGCCAATAAGCATCATACTTGTTGCGTTAAAACTTGCCTATGGTTGCTCAATAATTCTTATGCAGAAAGCGGAAATAAACTACAACTGAACGTGTCAGGAAACATGACAACGTAAAAGGAAAAATGTGCTGAAGGACTGCCAGTGACAAATTGCTCACATTTCTGAAAATCACCAAGCACAAGGTGACCATGTATCAATGAAAAAATGAAAACAGTCAAATCAATTATTCCATGATTCCACCCTCCCCCAATAACCTTGCACCCCCTTGCTTATCAAGAATCTCTCCAGCTCGGCCTTAAAAATATTAAAATACTCTGATTGCACTGCCTTCTGAGGAAGAGAGTTCCAGAGAGTCACAACCCTCAAATAAAAGATTTCTCCTTATCTCGGTCTTAAATGTCTTAACAATGACCCCTCGCACTAGATTTTCTGACAAGGGGAAACATCCTTTCCACAACTACCCTGTCAAAACCCCTCAGGATCTTATATGTTTCAATCAAGTCGCCTCTTACTCTTCTAAACACCAGTGGATTCAAGCCTAACCTACCCAATCTTTCCTCATTAAACAACCCACCCATTCCAGGTATTAGTTTGGTACCTCTTCACTGAACTATTTCCAATGCCTTTACATTCTTTCGTACATGAGACGACCAATTTTGTACACAGTCCTCCGGATGTGGGCCCACAACCTCCTGGCTCCCCAGTGTCGGGTTTGGGGGGGGTTAACCCAAAGATCCATCTCGGAAGTTCCCGGATAACGGTTTAACCAGCGATTGTCTGGAAGGGCTAGCTTCCCCTGGACAATTGCACTGGGAGCCACCCGACTAAGTGATTTGAATCATTAACTTTGGATAGCTCAGCCACTGTTACCCTAACCCTTATCCACAGCAAATGTTACTTCTTCAAAGAACTCCAATAGATTGTTTGAAGAAGATTTCCCTTTCACAAAACCATGTTGACTGCTCGATTACCCAAACTTTTTCCCAGAGTCCTGCTATAACATATTTAATAATGGCTTCTAACTTTTTCCCATTCACAGATGTTAGGCTAACTGGCCCGTATTTTCCTGCTTTCTGTCTCCCTCCCTTTTTGAATAAACAAATTGAAGGTTTGCATATTACACACGCTGTGGGAAATTATGTTAAAATGCCAAAAATATTATCGGCAATAAATGTTGGCTTTTCCAGTGATATTGCATGAATGAGTAAAAACCAAAAGCATTTAATGACTTATTTGGAATTTGGCGACCAACAAAGTAAAATAATTGGCACAAGCTAACAGTGGATGATAGAAGCATATAGCATGATGAAAAAGTTAATAAATGAAAGTTCTGTGAAGTCAACAAACAAAATTTCCTTTCTGAATAATGAATCTGCTCATTTATCTTTCCTTCAAATCTATGTGTGATCATCAAGTGGAGAATGAAAGTGAAGTGCTTTGGCCTGATGAGGAATCAGGTGTTATTCTGTTTTTTAAATCGTTATATATCAAAACAAACACTTTTGATTGCTTCCTGCTCTTATGTTTTTTCAGACACACTTTGTGGCACTCTGTAAAAATTCTGCATCCGTTGAGCAAATCCACAACTTTTAATGATTTTGAAACCTTTAAAATTCTTCAATGTCAATTTGCTTGTATTTGCGAGTTGTGCCAGATACTCAGCAGGAATAATATTAATTTAGAACTGTTTTTCAATTTTCAGATCTGCTTTCCGTGTACCTCACACCTATTGCTGCTAAAGCCCTTTAGTTACCTCCGAACTCAGCTGTCTCTCAGATTCCATCCCAGACAACATCTAACTCAACCAACCCTGTAATGTTCCCAACACACTCCATGGTACAAGTTACACGCCGCTACTGTCATCCTCATTGACCGCCCCTTGATCCTACACCTCAAATGTGCAAAACTCAAAACCCTTGTCCATCCTTACAAAGCCCTGCACAGCCGTGTCCCACACTATCTCTGCAAAATCTTCCAATATCAATTCGTATCATCATAGAATTTACAGTGCAGAAGGAGGCTATTTGACCCATCGAGTCTGCACCGGCCCGCGGAAAGAGCACCCTACTTAAGCCCACATCTCCACCCTAACCCCACCTCACCTTTTTTTTTGGACACTCAGGGCTATTTAGCATAGCCAATCCACCTAACCTGCACATCTTTGGACTGTGGGAGGAAACCAGATCCTTCAGGCTGTGCCTGCACTCATCTCTCTCTCTCTGTGCTCCATCATTACTGGTAGAACCATCAATGTGTCAGCCCTACTCTCCAGAACTCCCTTCACAAGTCACTCTGAAGTGTGTATTCTCTCCCACTTTCAAAAACCTCCTCAAATCTTTCCTCCCTCCTCAAATCTTTCCTCCCTGAGAACACCTATCGACTATTTTTTCTAACTCTTCTATTACAGTTTCACATCTGTTTCTCCTCTGCAAAAACAGCTTGGAATATTTAACTTAACTTCATTAAAGAGTGATATAAATTCAAGTTATTGTTGTATCTCAAATCAGAGACAGCTCAGCAGGGCAGTTACGAAGAGGAGCGATTTAACCATGTCTGTCACGCTGAGCTGCATCTGACTCGAAATCTACTCTCCCTGCGTCTTCTTTCCCTAAATGCATCTGATTCTTCCTTGATTATCTTCTCCAATTATCCCTCATTTCAAACTGTTCAACTACCCCTTGCTTATTTAGTTCAAGGAATAAGGAGACATGGTAAGCGAGTATGTAACGGTGAAGAGAGAAATACCATACAGTGAACAACAAAAAGTACAAGTGATTACAATAAATGTTCATCGAATAAGCTGGCACTCCTGCACTTAAAAAAAGTTTTCGCTTTTGCGGACACCTTCCGTGATTATACAGGGTCGACTGCGAATATATATTTAGCAACAATGAACAAAAACCGCAAATACAATGTCAGATATCCTCGAAGATGTGAACGCTTTGTGAGCCTGTGTTAAACAAGCAAATCTGTTTTCTAATTACTGCCAGATATATTTTATTCTTCACAATTCTACCTCAAGTATCCATTATTTTTAAAGCAATCCTTCCAGTAATCCTCATATACTCACTTCTCGGGTATTTGACATTCCTGATGTAACCATTCCCTGATATCTCATAATTAAGGACCCCACGCACCCTGGACATACTCTCTTCCACCTCCCTCTCTTCCACCTCCCTCCGTCAGGAAAAAGATACCAAAGTTTGAGGTCACGTACCAACCGACTCAAGAACAGCTTCTTCCCTACTGCCATCAGACGTTTGAATGGACCCACCTCGTATTAAGTTGATCTTTTCTCTACACCTTGCTATAACTGTGACATTATATTCTGCAGTCTCACCTTCCTTCCTTAGTTACGGTATGCATTGTTTGTACAGCATGCAAGAAACAATACTTTTCACTGTATACTAATACATGTGACAATAATAAATCAAATCAAATCAAATTCCCCTACGCAATCAGGAACATGCACGATGTAATCATTCCTTGTGTTAACTGACTTCATGTAAAACATTGTGTTGCTTCTTGCCAGTGATGTTTTTATCCAGGATGATCTACAGGGTATATTCTGGTATAAAGGTTTGTTTCTTTTATCAATAAAGTGCAATGTATACACCTCATCAATAACATGTGGTGATTCTGGGCAGGAAAAATCACCCTTACCCTGGATGTGTGTTTAGCTGCAATTAAATCTGTCTCCATAAGTGGGGAGGCAAATAGCTGATTTATTCAGAGACAAGGTTGGGTGGCTATCAGCAGATTCCACTCTATTCGCGAGAGATCATTTTAAATGGGTTAACAATAGAATGAAGAGTGCATAAAAGAAAGAGGAAATGGAACCTCTAGGTGGCAGTGTTCCCTTGCCCAGTACACCACTGCAGCTTGAGTAATAACGGTTTTGTATTATTTATCATTTTAATAGCATTAATGCAAGTAAATCGTTTTCTTTTATTCCAAAATGTTGCCACTTGAATGTTTCTCTGAGGAATGCTTCATTTCATTGAGTGAACATTTGCCATTATGACTTTGGCCTTTGAACTATGTTGGTGAGCGTCGATTAAATTGTATCTGAGTGTGTGAATTATTCAGGAATCTAACTTGTTTATGCGAGATGTCAGTTCCTGTCTTCATTTCAGTCCACAACTATTGATCCATTCTGGGATTTGAGAAAGTTACAGGCCTGGTAGCCGTTTTAAATCCCACAAAACTAGACGACCCCGGAGGCCATGAGTGTAATCACCAGAAGAGTCCATCAAGTATGCTTAGGCTAATTTTTGGGAGCTTCCCCTTCGGTAAAGAGTCATTCAGTGGCCGATAGGCAGTTAGACAGCTGGCAATGGTAACCTGAAGAATAAAGTGGGGGAACTCCCAAGACCTGACAGAGTTGGAGGAACACATTTTCCTGGGTCTTATCAAATGTCATGGGCTCTCCACTTGAAACGAAATGCATGGAGCTTAATTTCCTACCTTGTGCCAATTGATCACGGATCTCCAGTTTGTAACTTACAGGAGCAGGATTTTTTTTTTTTTTTTTTTAAAAAGCACATGGAGTATCTGGAGGCCGGTCACACACTCACAATTTAATTGACGTTCACCTAACTTTTAATGCTTGTCTGCCACAGAATATCACATCATCCTCAAAGTGGACGCAAACTCAAATGCATGCCCACTGACCCAAACATTACATTTAGACTTGACACTTTCTAGTATTCTTTGCCATTCAGTCATTCCAACCTTTTTAAGGTATTTCTGCTCCTTGTGCTTTCCTGGGTTTTCAGCGTCACCGGCAAGGAATTAAGGAGATATTCTCACCTACAACTGGCTGCCCAGGGGTGTGCTAAAATGACTGTTCAGCATTCCCACATGGGCAGGATGACACCCTCACCATGCAGTTCACTGTGCACACAGCACTGCGCTCCCTACATTAGACTCAATGGGAGTCAAAGTGGACTTGGCCAAAGGTGGGCAGCACGGCAGCACAGTGGCTAGCACTGTGGCTTCACAGCGCCTAGCACTGTGGCTTCACAGCGCCTAGCACTGTGGCTTCACAGCGCCAGGATCCCAGGTTCGATTCCCGCTTGGATCACTGTCTGGGTGGAGTCTGCACGTTCTCCCCGTGTCTGCGTGGGTTTCCACCGGGTGCTCCGGTTTCCTCCCACAAGTCCTGAAAGACGCGTTGTTAGGTAATTTGGGCATTCTGAATTCTCCCTCAGTGTACCCAAACAGGCACCGGAATGTGGCGACTAGGGGCTTTTGACAGTAACTTCATTGCAATGTAAGCCTACTTGTGACAATAAAGATTATTATTATTATAAGATGCAAACTTTTTCTTCCCATGATAGCACGCACCCAACAGTCAGTTCTATGCGACCAACAACGATGAATATTGGGTGGGCTGTAAATGGCAACCAATGAGATGTTATTACTTGCTTTGAACCCTGTCCATGTCCAATAGTCTTCCCAATTCACTATGTCCTGAATAGGATCCATTGTCAGCATGTATAAGGATAATGACATTACCTGATATATTATGAAACGCAGAAAGGGCACAAGGGTAAGTTAATAGTATGTATTAGTATAATGTCTATAATGTCTGGTTACACAACAACGCATCTAGAACATAGAACATAAAGTGCAGAAGGAGGCCATTCGGCCCATCGAGTCTGCACCGACCCACTAAAGCCCTCACTTCCACCCTATCCCCATAACCCAATAACCCCTCCTAATCTTTTTGGACACTAAGGGCAATTGATCATGGCCAATCCACCTAACCTGCACTTCTTTGGACTGTGGGAGGAAACCGGAGCACCCGGAGGAAACCCACGCAGACACGGGGAGAACGAGCAGACTCCGCACAGACAGTGACCCAGCGGGGAATCGAACCTGGGGCCCTGGCGCTGTGAAGCCACAGTGCTATCCACTTGTGCTACCGTGTTGCCCTATTGACATATCATTTTATCTCATGGGCATTGAATATGGATGGTTGTTATTAGAGACAGCAGTGAAACTTGACAATGGCATTGTCTGCAAAATACTTTGAATAAAACAAATTAATGGCATCTCCCTTAGAGAAAAGGAGAAATTTGTGACAATTAAGATTCTTCTGTGACACGACTGAAGATTTAATGTGTCACATGGAACTTTTTGAGATTCATGTTACTTAACGGGATAAAGAAAATAAACCCTAGACAATTTATTCTGAAAGTCCAGGGCACCTGGATCAGATGATGGTAACGAAACATTTCTTTCCACAGTTGTAGGTTTTCCAGGAAAGTTAGTTGATTTTTTTTTTTTTCAGGAGACACAGTTTCTCATGAATTGTTCATCAAAATATCAAAATCAGGATGAGACTGTTATGTCATTTAAAACTAATTCAGGTTCACAGTTTATAACCTATGCAACTGGCTAGATGAATTGAGTATGTGACAAAACCAGAATTGATCAACATGTCTGGCTTCATAAATACCCAGAAAGTAAAAAGATATTGGATTGAATTTGCGTGTTTTTCTTGCATAGAAAGGGTGTTATGTGTACAGGAAGTGACATACTGGAAGTGATATGGTGTACAGGTAATGATAAAACATGACAGCCTGGTAACTTAATTACTTGATTTAAGGCCGTATAATCAATGCCCTCTTATCTGATTTATTCTTTTTGTTGCTTCTGAATCCGCTACTGTGCCAGGCACTTTCTCAGAATGTTCCAGATCGTATCACGCTCATCGCCAATTTCAGCCAGGTGAAGTGAACAGATTCTTAAGTCCATCGTAATGCTATCCTTCAACAAGCCGTAAGCAAACGTCCCAGAGAAATTTAATTCTCCACCCCTTCTACCAGGCCAAAAGAAAACTTTGCCAAGCTTTGGAATCCACAACATGGGAGAGTTAAAGGAGGTAAAACTCCAGAGTAAAGTACATTATTCAATCAGCCTGCAGCACCATTCGGCAGCTGTTCAGTGTGTACTCAGCGAATAAGGGGAGACAAAATTCAGCACTTAACAATAGAACTCTTACCTTAGTTTGGAATGTACAGTAGAGATGAGTGAGGAATGGATGTTCCCAGGCAAGAGAGAGAACCCGCTTCTCAACCATGGTGCACTCCACATCATCATCCATTAACACCACATCCTTCTTCAACGCTTTAATGGCAAAGAACTGATTCTTGTCCTTCAGCTCTGCGAGGAAGACCTAAATAGGGAATAGAAAGGAATAGGAGAGTTCAATTCCGGCCTTGGGGAACTGCACTTTCTCGCCGTGTCTGCGTGGGTTTCCTCCGGGTGCTCCGGTTTCCTCCCACAGTCCAAAGGTCTGCAGATTAGGTGGATTAGCTATGCTAAATTGCCCCTTAGTGTCCAAAGATGTGCAGGTTAGGTGAATTGGCCATGCTAAATTGCCCCTTAGTGTCCAAAGATGTGCAGTTTAGGTGGATTGGCTATGCTAAATTGCCCCTTAGTGTCCAAAGATGTGCAGATTAGGTGGATTGGCTATGCTAAATTGCCCCTTAGTGTCCAAAGATGTGCCGTTTAGGTAGATTGGCCATGCTAAATTGCCCCTTAGTGTCCAAAGATGTGCAGGTTAGGTGGCGTTATGGGGCGGGGGGGGTAGGGTGCTCTTTCAGAGGAGCGGTGCAGACTCCATGGGCTGAATGGCCTCCTTCTGCACTGTATGGACTGTATGCTTCTATGGAATCTGTGACCAATGTGAAATTGCCCATCCCCATTTGCAGAATCCAATTAATAATGGAAAACTCAAGGATTGGGAATGCCTGGTTCCATGAAATGCAGTCCACCATGTCCTGGAAATGCAGGAGTTAAAAACTTTACTCATCTTTTGCTTCTAGGTGCCCGGGAAGGCAGTAGGATTGATTTATAATGAAACTGTTGCTATCATCCTATATTAATTTAACAGTGGATTTGTGCGTATCACATTGGTACATGTGTTGCTGCCAAGTGGATATTTTCTGAAGACAAGGCTGGTGCAGTGTTATCATTTGTTAAAAATAAAAGAAAATTCTTGAAGTCTGGAATAAAAAGAGAAAGTGTTGGAAATAGCAATCAGGTTTAGCATTCGCAGGAGAAGACCCAGGTTGTGCGCATTACTCCCCATCAGCATTCTTCCAATGCTGGACCTCAAACTGAAACATTAACTCCTTGACAGACCCATGTAACTCCAGCATTTGCTGCTTTTTCCTCTGAATATTTGGCTGTTTTGTGGTTGCTGTTGGTGCATTAATGACATCTGGACATAGTGGGAAGATGTCCTGCATCCTCCATTTCCAACAATATCTGATAGGCCCTCTAAACCAAGGCGAGATTGTTACCACAAAGTTCCCACACACCAAATAAAAAATGATTCCCCGGACTATTGTATAGCCATGTGGGTTTACACTGAGCAACTCCATGAATAGCAACTATTAGTGCCAAGTTATAAAGTAACAAAATTCCAGTGGGATACTTCACATTGGAAACCAGTCAGGGCAACACGTGCTTCAGCGTCAAGCTGCACAATTCTTTATTTATTCATTCGTGGGATGTGGGCATTGCAGGCAAGGCCAGCATTTGTTGCCCATGGCGGGTCTGGAGTCACATGGAGGCCAGACCAGGGAAGGACGGCAGATTTCCTTCCCTCAAGGGCACCAGCGAACCAGTCGGGTTTTTCATCAGAGTGGATGATAGTTTTGTGGTCACCATTAATGAGGTCGGCTTTCAATTCCACATTTTTGTGAATTGAATTTAAATTCCACCAGCTGCTGTGGTGGGATTTGAAAACCGTGTCCACGTTCAGAGGCATGACCACCACACCACCATCTTTCCCTGAGCACAACTCCAGTTACTTAATACGACTTAATTCCTTTGGGTAGCGGGCGGAGGATCATCAGAAAGACACTCTGGAGCAAATATCCGTTTTAAGGTTATTGACTAAATTACCTTGATTCCAATGGGGTTTCAATGGAAAACTTTCACCTTGGTTACCAGGCTGTCTCAGTACAGCTCACACTGGGCTGTTGCCCATTTGAAAGAAAACCAATGGAAATTCTAGCTCTATTCGTCACGTTCAATGTTTTGTAAGGCGGATGGGTGTACATTGGGAAGAATGAGTTCTCGGTGGACAGAGACTGCAGCGGATAAGATTTGCTTGCCACAATGTCTTTTGGCTATTCAGCGATGGAGACAAAGATTACTGAGGCCTCCACCAGGCATTGCAGAGACTGGCCTGCGAGAGTCATCTCTCTTCCTGCCTCTCTCTCTCCTGCCCGTCGCTATCTCTCACCTCAGCTGTGACACCACCTTACCCGAGGCGAACGCATGCAACCGACCTTCATGACCAACATGCCCGCTGGTAGGATGCACTTTATTTTTGTGACCACTGTAGGCTCTTTAAACAAGGCCCATGTGTAGAGAATGGCCCGGGGGCTTGCAGTCAGCAGTGAAGCAAAGCTGCCGACCCGGACGGAAGTCTTGATGGGATAGCGAGCGATCGCTTGGGTGATCATTTCAGTCCTGTCTCTGGGCAGTGTTACAGCACCTGACCGGGAACTCCCAGACTGTGGAGCTACAGTCATGCCACCAGACTGTCCAAGCAACCAATCACATTGCAGAATTTTCACAGACACCCAAACAGCAACCAAAAAGCTTCAAAAAAAAAATTGTAATTTTTTTTGCAGAGAGCAAATTGAAGATTGGGACATATTCTGCAAAAGCCTCACTTCAATTTTTTTTAACGCTCTGCAATTTTTTCCCCGGGCCATTTCCATTGTTCATCACATGTTATGAGACACTATGGTTAAAAAACAGGTTACACAGCAGGATGGAACTTCTGAAGAGTTTTCAGATGCTGCTGTGGGAGGGGGAATGTTGATGTTCCCCCTGATTTTAGTAATTGCTGGCTCTGTGTCAGGGCCCAGGATACTGGACCAGAAATTCAGGGTTTCAGCATTAACCAGAACAAAGTCCAGGCCGGTCAAATCGACAATATTGTACATCAATACTAAAGAATCGATGATGAAGCACATTTATGCACGTTGGATTTGGGTGAGTGGTAACAGTAGAGTTGGTGCAAAACATCAGCCATGGTTTTACAGAACGGCGAAGCAGACTCAAAGGCCCACAGGGACTATTCCTGTCCCTATTTCAAATGGTCTCGTGCTTCAGGTTGGGTGTGTCTGCCCGAGAAATCAGTTGTACCCGGGGTGGGAGGGTGGTGCAGTGCTAATACCACTAACATCACTGGTACCACCCAGAAGCCCAGGCTAGTGCTCACGGGACATGGGTTCAAGTCCCACCACGGCAGCTGGTGGCATTTGAATTGAATCAATAAATCTGGAGTATAAAACTAGCTGCAGAGATGGGGGCCGTGACGACCATCATCGCAATCCATCTGGTTTACGACTGTAATACCCTTTGAGGAAAGAAATCGGCCACCCGTGCTTGTTTTGGCAACTCCAGACTCACAACAAAAAGATTCACTTACACCCGCAGGACCGCCCCCCCCCTCCTTCCTGCCCCTCCGCCCCCCCCACCCGCTGTTCACACCCTCCGCAACCGAGGGTTTCCCTCGACAGGAGCGGAAGATCCCGCCTATTAATATTTGTTGCTTTTATTTTGTATTTCCAGCATCCTCGCTATTTAGCTTTCACACGTCCCTCACCTTGCCAAAGCTGCCTTTTCCTAACATTTTATGAAGGATAAAGTCATCAACTGTGAACCGGCGCTGGTCGATTCTGGGCAGTTCCTCGTATGTGGGCGAGTCGGGGGATGAGTCCTCCTCCTCCTCTTCGATTGGTGTTTCCCAGCTGATTCCTTGCACATCTGGAGAAATGAAGGTGGAAAAGGCAGCAACATGCATGGAAATTAGATGTGCATTACTCTGAAGAAGTTTGAGAACAGTTGATGTCTCCCTTGCTCGTGAACTATCCCCAAACACAGAATGGGTTTACTATTCTCACGATATAACTCATATTGCCAAAATAATAATAATAATAATCTTTATTATCACAAGCAAGCTTACATTAACACTGCAATGAAGTTAGCATTATAGAACATAGAACATTACAGCGCAGTACAGGCCCTTCGGCCCTCGATGTTGCGCCGACCTGTGAAACCACTCTAACGCCCATCTACACTATTTCCTTATCATCCATATGTCTATCCAATGACCATTTGAATACCCTTAGTGTTGGCGAGTCCACTACTGTTGCAGGCCGGGCATTCCACGCCCTTAGTACTCTCTGAGTAAAGAACCTACCTCTCACATCTGTCTTATATCTATCTCCCCTCAATTTAAAGCTATGTAGGTTAAAGGTTAGTAGTCATGGTCTGATTAGATGGTGGAACATACTCGAGGGGCTGAATGGTCTATGGTTGCTCCTATGTTGCAGTAAATCATAGTTCAGATTGAAATTCCAGGAGAGTACTGATAAACTTACCTTGTTTAGATACTGTTCTTTAGGTGTGACATGATTACCAATACTCTGTTCCATGGCACTATCTGAAGAATAGGGATATCTGAACAACATTCTTCCCTCAGTCGTTAGCACCAAATAAGGACACTTGAAGTCATTCAAAACTCTGCCGCCCATCCGTGGGGCGGCACGGGAGCACAGTGGTTAGCACTGCTGCCTCACAGCACCAGGGACTCGGGTTCAATTCCAGCCTAGGGTGACTGCGTAGAGTCTGCACGTTCTCCCCGTGTCTGCGTGGGTTTCCTCCGGGTGCTCCGGTTTCCTCCCACAAGTCCCGAAAGACGTGCAGGTTAGGTGGATTGCCATGCTAAATTCCCCCTTAGTGTTCAGGGTTGTGCGGGTTAGGTTACGGGCTTAGGGCGGGGTGGGCTGGGGGTTTGGCCTATGTTGAGTGTTCTTTCGGAGGGCCTGTGCGGACGCGATGGGCTGAATGGCCTCCTTCTGCACTGTAGCGATTCTGTGGTTCTATTACTGGTGCAAAGACTCGTCCCCCTATCACCTCTGAACAGGGTTGTGTGTATGTATTTGATAATACAGAGGGCCCTGTTCTTTGGCAACATTTTCCAAGACAATCAAGAACAAAAACTGGTGCAGCAAAAATTGGATACAGATTCATTACCAGCTCATTTCGTGCTAATGATGCAGAACAATGTCACTCCCTATATTTCTGCTGATTTCTATTCATCGTCTTCCTAAATATTCCCCACTGCTACCTATCTGTAAATATTTTATTTTAGTTTCTCTGCCTTCCTCATTCGCTTTTCTCCAATTTATTACTTTGGCTTTTGCCTTACTCAGAATAATAATAATAATAACTGCTTATTGTCACAAGTAGGCTCTCCATCGCAATTATTAATTTAACCCTTGTGATCGCTATTGCCATGTTGCTCCTGAATAGCATCATACATTTTTCACAGTATTTAAATCTCTTGCGGGATGGTGGTGCAGATGAGAACCGGGTTCAGCTTTGTTCAGATGGAAGCTTGGACACACGGTCCCAGCAGATATAAAACTCCAATGTGTGTCTCAGGGTGTTACAGCTTCAGGATCTTTGTCTTATCTGCTTTATTTGCTCTCTGTATGACAGTCTAGGGAAGAGAGGATCAGACACTGGGGGTCACCAATTGATCCAGTATAGCTGTTTCTTCACCTGTATAGGTATCTCCTTAGGGCTCAAAGACCTGGGGCAGGATTCTCTCAGCCCAGGCCGGACCGGAGAATTGCCGGAACAGGCGCGAATTGCGCGATGCCACCCCGACGCTGGTCCGCTGATTGTCCAGGGAGCGGACAATTGGCGCCATTGGCGCTGGTGCGGTCGGTGCGGCGCTGGTCGGGGGCCGCTCTATTGGATGAGCCGAGCAGCAACGCAAAAAAGCCCGAGTCCTGCCAGCGCCGTTCACACCTGGTCTTACCCGGCGGGACCTCATCATGGATGCATCCGGGGGCGGCCTGGTGGGGGGAGGGGTGTCCAACCCCCGGGGTGGGGGGCGGGGGGGCCCTCCGTTGTGGCCTGGCCCACGATCGGGGCCACCGATTGGCGGGCCGGCCTCTTGGGCTGGGGGACACTTTTGTACCGCGCCGGCCTCTGTAGCCCTACGCCATGTTGCGTCGGGGCCGGCGCGGAGAAGGGAGCCACCGTGCATGTGCGGCAATCTCTTTCCGGTCCCACTGCGCATGCTCGGCAATCTCTCCGGTCCCACTGCGCATGCGCGGCAATCTCTCCGGTCCCACTGCGCATGCTCGGCAATCTCTCTGGTCCCACTGCGCATGCGCGGCAATCGCGCCGGTCCCACCGCGCATGCGTGGCAATCTCTCCGGTCCAACTGCGCATGCGCAGACCCGCGGCGTCCATCTGACACCGGGATCGGCAGCTGGAGCACCGTGGGTCGCTCCAGTGCCGTGCTGGCCCCCTGTAGGGGTCAGAACCGCTGCTCCTGAGGCCATGTTGCCGCCGTCGTGAAACGCAACGGCATTTACGACGGCGTCAACACTTGGCCTCAGGATCAGAGAATCCCGCCCCTGGTATCAACACCTGGGGCGGGATTCTGCACAAATCGTCGGGGCGGGAAAAAACAGTGCAAACCCTGGCGGGAACCACTCCGGCGTCGAGCCGCCCCAAAGGTGCGGAATCCTCCACACCTTCGGGGGCTAGGAAGGCGCCGGACTGGTTTGCGCCACGCCGGCCGGTGGGAAGGGGCTTGGTGCCATGCCAACCGGCGGCGACGTGCCTCCGCCGGCCGGCGCAAGTTGGCGCATGGGCGGGAGCGCCAGCGTCTGCTGGCATCATCCCCGCGCATGAGCAGGGGGGGGGGGTTCATCTCCTCGTCAGCCATCGCGGATCGGTACAAGGCTGACACGTAGAAATAGCGTGCCCCCACGGCACAGGCCCGCCGGCGGATCGGTGGGCCCCAATCGCGGGCCAGGCCACCGTGGGGGCACACCCCGGGACAAAATCACCCAGGACCCCGGAGGCCCCCCCGGAGCTGGATCCCGCCGGTAGGGACCAACCTTGATTTACGCCGGCGGGGCCCTCGTTAAACGGGTGGGACTTTGGCCCATCGCGGCCCGGAGAATTCGGGCGGCCCCGGGGCCCATTGAGTCGCGCCAGTCCCCGCCATTCTCCGAGGCGGGCGGCGCTATTCACGCCGGGGGGGATTTGGGGGGGGCTGGAGAATTCGGAGGACGGTTGGGGCAGGATTCACGCCGACCTCCGGCGATTCTCCGACCCAGTGGGGGTGTCGGAGAATTCTGCCCCTGAAATCTGGAAAGTCTAGACTGGGCAGAATAAGGGCCTGGATTCTCTGATTTTGGGGCTATGTCCGGAGGATCCGTGACGTTTTACGTGGGAAACATCGGCGAGACCCCAGCACCGATGCTCCGACCGGTGAGGCGCTAGCAGTCGTACCAAGTAAAACGCACGGCCTTCCTGATATGAACGCCTGGAGAATTGCCGCGTCCGTGCATGCGGAAGCGCACGGCGACTTGCAGCGGTTGCGCTGTACAACATGGTGGCGGCCGTATGCGGACCCGATCTGCCACATAGTGCCCCCCTGGACACCTCCTTGCCACCACCGGGCCACCCCCCACCAGTCCCCCAGCTGTCGCCGAAGCCCCCCCCGGCCACCGGAACAGCTCCCGCCTGACTGTCGGCGGCACTGGACACAGTCCCCAGCCGCCACGCCAGGTTACCCACCGCTGAGACCATGACTCAACCGCGTGGTCGAGAACCCGGCCCATCGGGGGCGGCGCATCGCGGGAGGGCCTTCGGGTAACGTCCTGAGGCCGTCCCAACGGTGTGCGTCGTGCTCCTCGATGATGCCGTTTTGGAGGGGGCGGAGCATCCCAAAATAGGGCCCCGCCCCCGATTCGGTCGTGAAAAAGGATTCTCCGCCCGATCGCTGATTCCGAAATCGGTGTTGGGAATCGGAGAATCCCACCCAGGATCTTTCAAAAATGACAGAGATTCCCCACCAGGAAAGCAAAATATAAAACAGTCCAAATGTGTTATAAAATACCTTTCTTAGCAGAAGCAGCAGCCTGTTCTACTTCTGTTGGGTTTTTGAGAACGCACTGGTTAATTTCAACAGGTCCCTCTCGGCTTACTTGCTCGTGATCACGTAAATTACGTGCCTGGATCGAAGGGACACAAACAGATGTTTCAGAAACAGCCGCCAAGAACAACGCCAGAATCTGGGAGTATTTCCTATTAACTAATCCCGTAGCACACCCGTGTGCGCTCACTCAATCAAAATATACAAATGTATACTTGCCAAAGAAAGAAAGATTAAATTATTTAATCATTTACTGCTTTTGGTCTTCGTCCTCTTCTTCTTGAGAGAGGAGGAGATAACAGGGTCTCTTTGAGGTTCAGTTCGAGATGTTATGCCTGGCAATGGGAGATTGGAAACAAAGCAACTCACTGGCTCAGACTCTGACCTCGGAGCCAGAGGAGTCTATCATTCTCAACAGCCTTTTTGATGATTAACCAGCCAGGTTGGCTTATTGATGAGACCTGGAAGGGTAAACCTATCCTTGAATGCTCAGTCTCTGCCCTCGCTCTTCCACACAACACCCTTATTTGAGCAGTTTTAACCAGTTAAACCTCTGTAACAGCCTAGACATCCTTGAACCTTTCATAGAATTTACGGTGCAGAAGGAGGCCATTCGGCTCATCGAGTCTGCACCGGCTCTTGGAAAGAGCACCCTACCCAACCGCACATCTCCACCCTATCCCCATAACCCAGTAACCCCACCCAACTAAGTCAATTTTGGACACGAAGGGCAATTTATCATGGCCAATCCACCTAACCTGCACATCTTTGGACTGTGGGAGGAAACCGGAGCACCCGGAGGAAACCCACGCAGACATAGGGAGAATGTGCAGACTCCGCACAGACAGTGACCCAAGCCGGAATCAAACCTGGGACCCTGGAGCTGTGAAGCAATTGTGCTAACCACTATGCTGCCGTGCTGCCATTGTTACTGTGCACCTACTAACCTTAGCCAAGTACCCTCATCTCCCTTTGTGGACAGTGGGGGCACTCCCTGACTCGCAAGTAGGATCTCTGTTGGGTGTAGATTCCTCTGCAATTTGGCTTGGAGTCCCCAGCATTGAAATGAATTTCAGCTGAAACATTGGAGTCTGTTCTGCCAGCGCACCCAGGGCTGATCTGCAACCTAACTCCATATCCTCCATTTGTCGCATGTCCTTTGCCTAAAGAAAGGGGGGGAGATAAGTGCCGGTCAAACCAGCATCCCGAAATCCACACCCCGAAAATGAATTTAAAAAAAAGCAAAAATCTAATTTAAAAAATTGAAATGAAATGAAATGAAAATCGCTATTGACACAAGTAGGCTTCAAATGAAGTTACTGTGAAAAGCCGCCAGTCGCCACATTCCAGCGCCTGTTCGGGGAGGCTGGTATGGGAATTGAACCCGTGCTACTGACTGCCTTGGTCTGCTTTCAAAGCCAGCGATTTAGCCCAGTGTGCTAAACCAGCCCCTCTCTGTGCTAAACCAGCCCCTAACAAATTAACAATTGATCGAGTATCAATTGCCATTTGTAGACGAGGGTTCCAACCCCCGACTACAATTTGAATGTAGACATGTTTGCTGACTTCATTCATGAAATGGCTGACTCGAATTTTTAGACACTGCCCCCTGGACCCTGTTTCCAGACCCCCCATTGCCAGAGGCCCACCCAGCGATCCCCCGCTCCCAGCCGGCCGAGTTCCCGACGGCGCGGTTCTAACCACCTATCGTCGTTCAGGAACCTTGCGTGGAGTCCTCCGCCGCCCTGGTGGGGGGGCGGGGGGATCGGGCACTGGGGGGGGGGGGCCTTATGGGCGGTCGGGGGACAGATCGGGCTGGGCAGATGCAAGGCCGCGCGGCCGATCGGGGGGGGGGGGTGGGGGGCCTACATTTCGGAGCTGCCTCCACGGTCCGAGTCCCCCATGGGCATGCACATGCACGGACTCGAAACCGGAAGTGCAGGGCCCGCACCCGCAGCTGGAGCTATGTGAATTACTCCGGGTCCCTGCTGGCCCCCTGAAGGTGAGTGATTCGGTTGAGGAAACTCCAGAGTGCAACGCCAGCGGTTTTACGCCGGCGTGGAGACATAGCCCCGTTTTGGGAGAATCCAGCCCCGTAAATTTAGGCTGTGCTCCAACTTGGGCCTATTTATCCTTCCTAATGTGTGGTGCCCAGAGCTGCTCGCGCAAGTCCATTTCTTTTTCAGCTTGTCAGCAAGAAACGAGTCATAGTTTTTCTGGTTAGCCTTAAAATATGTATGGTTTTCAGGTAGATTTATGTTAAGATATGAAAAAAAAATGAAAAGATTTTTAAAAAGGTTTTTGAATAACAAAATTCAATCTTGATTGCTCAGAAATTGCAATCTCTGCAGCTGCATTTTTTTGGTGAGTATTATTATTATTATAAATAGTTGGAACAGAGTCAACTATTAACTATTACCGAATAGGCCTCCAGGAATGACAGTACAATAACAATAATGACGTGAAGTCAGCTGGCTCCAAGTGCTCACACAGCTGACAACAGAACTATTCTGTGAATTACAGAGTATACTATGAATAATAACTGGTACCAAAGCCCCTCGGTAACACTGCATTTAATTTCGATTGACTCCAAAATGTGCCAAGGATCCAATTCAATCCTTTGTTCGAGATCAAGGGCCTGCCATCCATGGGTTATCCTCCCACCCCTGACGTCACCGTCTAGAACAATGGCTCCAGGCCAAGATGGTGCTGGCAACACCGTGGGTTGTGTGAATTTTTCTGCCCACCCTTGCCCTCATGTGGGGGCAACATATCTGCCTCAAGCCCAGTTTGCAAGATTCACAGATAGACAACACATTCTCAATGCATTTTAAGCAGAGATAGGTTCAAACCCCACTCCAGAGACGTGAGAAGAAAAACCCTCACCTAGCACTCCAGTGCAGTACTGCGGGAGTGCAGCACTGTTGCAGATGACACCTTTCAGGTGCTGGTTTAGCACGGTCGGCTAAGCAGCTGACTTGTAATGCAGAATAAGGCCAGCAGCGCGGGTTCAATTCCCGTACCGGCCTCCCCGAACAGGCGCCGGAATGTGGCGACCAGGGGCTTTTCACAGTAACTTCATTGAAACCGACTTGTGACAATAAGCGATTATTATTATTATTAGATGAGACTTTGCTCAGGATTCTTCGGTTCCCAGCCATGTGCTTCACTGGCGGTTTGATTTTATCTTGCCGCCCTTTGCCAATGGGACATCCCATTGTACACCCCCTCTTCCCGCCCCACGCCGCGGCGAAACCCGCTGGTGGGAATGCGCTCCCAGCAGGAAAATTGAATGCCAATGGCCGGAGAATTCCAGCCTTTATCTGCCATCTCACGTTGATGGAAAAGAGCCCCGGGCATTATCTTGAAGAAACGCACAAGGGTGTTATCGGGTGTCCTGGTCGGCATTTACCCTTTAATCATCTTCACGAGAGCAGATGATCTCGCCACTAAGACTGAGCAGATTGTGGGATCTTGCTCTGCACAAACTGGCTGCCCCGTTTCCTACATTACAACAGTGGCCACATCTCAAGAAGAGTACTTCATTGGCTGCACAAAGCTTTGAAACATCGCGAGAATGTGAAAGGTGTGGGGGAAATACCAACTTTTTCTTTGCTTTCTAAACTCCCCCACTCCTGTGCCAGATGACAGATCTTCAACGCTCTCTCTGTGGACACTTGTAGGAAAAGAGTCCCACAATGCAAATAAAAATTCTAAATAAAAGGTACATCTGAAAGAACCATGCTTAGATGCAATGGTCAGATTTTTTTGAACTAGTATAAAACAGATATTGAAACCAGATGAACTAAACACTTACTTCCCAGTTAAGTGCACTTAAGAAGTACTTCTCAGTTACTTCTTATTTCACTTATTTACTTAGACAGGAGCTGAGGAGCATAAAGTGGGAACAGATGTTCTTGGGGAAATGCACAACAGTAATGTGGGGGTTGTTTAAGGAGCACTTGCTGCGAGTGCTGGATAGTTTTGTCCCACTGAGACGAGGAAGGAATGGTAAGGTGAAGGAGCCTTGGATGACAAGAGAAGTGGAGTTTCTAGTCAAGAGGAAGAAGGAAGCTTACGTAAGGTTGAGGAAGCAAGGATCTGGCACAGCTCCAGAGGGTTACAAGGTAGCCAGGAAGGAACTCAAAAATGGACAGAGGAGAGCTAGAAGGGGGCATGAAAAAGCCCTGGTGGGAAGGATGAGGGAAAACCCCAAGGCCTTCTACACTTATGTGAGAAATAAGAGGATGATCAGAGTGAGAGTATGGCCGATCAGGGGTAGTGGAGGGAACTTGTGCCTAGAGTCTGAGGAAGTAGGGGAGGCCCTAAATGAATATTTTGTTTCAGTATTCACTAGAGAGAGGGACCTTGTTGCTGATGAGAACAGTGTGAACCAGGTTAATAGACTCGAACAGGTTGATATTAAGGAGGATGTGCTGTAAATTTTGAAAGCATCAGGATAGATAAGTCCCCATGGCCTGATGGAATATACCCACGGTTACTACGGGAAGCGAGGGAGGAGATTGCTGCGCCGTTGGCGATGATCTTTGCGTTCTCACTCGCCACTGGAGTAGTACCGGATGATTGGAGGGAGGAGAATGTTGTTCCCCTGTTCAAGAAAGGGAATAGGGAAATCCCTGGGAATTTCAGACCCATCAGTCTTACGTCTGTGGTGAGCAACATATTGGAAAGGATTCTGAGAGGTAGGATTTATGAATATTTAGAAAAACATAGTTTGATAAAAGATAGTCAGCATGGCTTTGTGAGGGGCAGGTCATGCCTCACAAGTCTCATTGAATTCTTTGAGGATGTGACGAGACACATTGATGAAGGTCGGGCAGTGGATGTGGTGTATATGGATTTCAGTAAGGCATTTGATAAGGTTCCCCATGGTAGGCTCATTCGGAAAGTTAGGGGGCATGGGATACAGGGAAATTTGGCTGTCTGGATACAGAATTGGCTGGCCAAAAGAAGACAGCGAGTGGTAGTGGATGGAAAGTATTCTGCCTGGAGGTCGGTGACCAGTGGTGTCCTGCAAGGATCTGTTCTGGGACCTCTGCATTTTGTGGTTTTTATAAATGACTTGGATGAGGAAGTGGAAGGGTGGGTTACTAAGTTTGCCGATAACACGAAGGTTGGGAGAGTTGTAGATAGTGTAGAGGGTTGTTGCAGGTTACAACAGGACATTTATATGATGCAGAGCTGGGCTGAGAAGTGGCAGATGGAGTTCAACCTAGATAAATGTGAAGTGATTCATTTTGGAAGGTCGAATTTGAATGCTGAATACAGGGTTAAAGGTAGGATTCTTGGAAGTGTGGAGGAACAGAGGGATCTTGGGGTCCACGTACTTAGATCCCTCAAAGTTGCCACCCAGGTTGATAGGGCTGTTAAGAAGGCATTTGGTGTGTTGGCTTTCATTAACAGGGGGATTGAGTTTAAGAGCCACGAGGTTTTGCTGCAGCTTTATAAAACTCTAGTTAGAACACACTTTGAATATTGTGTCCAGTTCTGGTCGCCTCATTATAGGAAGGATGTGGATGGTTTGGAGAGGGTACAGAGGAGATTTACCAGGATGCTGCCTGGACTGGAGGGCATGTCTTACGAAGAAAGGTTGAGGGAGCTAGGGCTTTTCTCACTGCAGCGAAGAAGGCAAAGAGGTGACTTGATAGAGGTGTACAAGTTGATGAGAGGCATGGATAGAGTGGTCAGCCAGAGACTTTTCCCCAGGGTGGAAATGGCTGTCACGAGGGGACATAATATTAAGGTGATTGGAGGAAGGTTTAGGGGAGATGTCAGAGGTAGGTTCTTTACACAGAGAGAGGTGGGTGTGTGGAATGCACTGCCAGCAGAGGTGGTGGAGTCAGAGTCATTGGGGACATTTAAGTGACTCTTGGACAGGCACATGGACAGCAGTAAATTGAAGGGGTGGAGGTTAGGTTGATCTTAGATTAGGATAAAAGGTCGGCACAACATCGTGGCTGAAGGGCCTCTACTGTTCTATGTTCTATGTTCTCGTACCAAGTTATCTGCACCATCTCTATTTTGCTGATATGGAAGGTATTGTTGTTTTGTACTGAGGTGTGACCATTCACTTAATGGAACAATGAGCAATGGGACTCATCATATTACCCAGGTGGGAGTTACTTTACATTTACTGACCTTTCATTTCATGTCATTTTCTGTGACACAAAAGACTTCAAAACGTTGCCTCAGAGAGGGAACCAAAGAAACACCAATCAGCTTCATACCTGTTGGTCACTCTCTATTTGTGCCAAGGCTTCAGCCATCATTTTCTGATTAACGCCACACAGATTCGCTACTTTGTTCTGACACTTGTGATGAACATTCATGGCGCATTCTGGCAGTGGGGGGCAAGCAAAAACAGGGTGTGACTTTTTAGATCATTGCACTCGTCACCTACATTTTACTGATTTCTATAAATGGACCTTGCAGTTGTGAATGGGAGTTGGAAACACGTCAATGGGTAGATTCTCGTAAAACTGAAAATTAACTCAGACAAGGTAGAAGTTATTTTACAAGATCTCCAATTATCTTTGCAGTGAACAGGGTTACCATAATTCATCCAATTAGCAATCTGAAGGGTTAAGGAATTGGCAAATAATCGTAATTCCTTTCATCTGGGATTTTGGCAATCTGATAGGCACAGGTTTCTTTCAAATACATTTCAATGATCCATAGCTTTCTCTATGCATTACGAGGTACTTTAGAGAGGGTGAGAGACTCCACTCCCCCAAAAGGATGATTTTAATCTGCCTACCACTCTGCTCCCATTGAAAAAATAGGCAGCATAAAATTGCACAGAAAAATATCAGCCAACCCAATTTTCAAACATGCCTCAAAGTGGGCTTTTGCCCAAAACAGGGGGGAACCTAATTTTGATATTTGAATTGAGGTTGTAGAACTCTGATCCGAAATGCAGTGCAATTGGCCATAAAGTTTTTTAAAGGTGGCTGTAAGAGGTGGCATTGGAAACAGTAGATTTTGAAATGGTTTCTATTTGGGCCATAGTTGCTGTTGTCATTGCGTCAGCCAACTCCATACCTACCTTCACATTTTAAACCTTGTCTTGCCAGACCCCACAGCAGGGTCCCACAGTGCTCGCAGAAGGTTGGGCTCTTATAGTTGTAAACTTTAAATCTATGGGGCATATCTATTTTAAATCGTTCCTTGTGAAACTAAGGAGCAAAAGAAAATGCAGATGGTTAGTGGAAAACGTAATGAATCCTTGAAAGAGAATAACAAATGTCATTAAAATACATCCACAAATCATGGAACAGTACACAAAGACTAATTAATTTTTGTGGGCTAAAGTGGCACCATGGAGATGTAGCATTCTATCACTGACTCAATGCTAAATGTGGTACTCCTTTTTCTGAAATTCTGACAAAACAATCTACAATTTGCTGGCAATATCTCGTGAGAGGAAACTAAATTGTTGTTTGCGCTGATGGAAATTTTTTTAAAAGTTGTGACATTTGACAAGGAAAAGTTTAGTTGGTCTTCGAGCTGTGGAATGCACCTTTTTTGAGTCAACTCAGCCTTTCAAACCCAACGGTTTTCTACTGGCAATTATAATGAATACCACGCAAAAGATTGCAGAGACATTAACTCAGACATCCATCGACTGGGCAAGATTTAACTGAGTGGAATTGTTTGAACAATGTGGAGATGGACTTCTAGCTGTGTAACTTGGTAAATACATGGAGCATTTAGAAATCGTTGCAGGTCAGTTGTGTTATTGGATAGATATTTAGGTTTGGCATTGATGGAGAATATGTAATTGATGGTGACGTGATTGCAGCACAGATTTACTGTTGAAAGTGTTCATGTTTTAGCTGTTGTGGCTTTCTAGAAATAACCTTGGTGAAGAACACTTTGATTTAAACCCAGTTTCCAACAAATTCTCTCTGCCGTTGTGCTTCACAGTATTAAGGTACAGCATACGCGCAAAGACTCTTTATGTTCAGGAGCTGTGGTACGTACAATGGTTTCCCTGCTGTTCACCGCTGATCCTGTACACTTGGCTATTATTTTATCAATGCACTTCTTGTGAATCGCAGCGTTGCATTCTGAAAGGTAAATAGAAAAAGGTCCTAATGTGTTCCAAGCCGGCAAGTAATGTCAAAACTTTAGTTTGAAATATTTGGAAATGGAAAAACACCTACGTCGGCATTGGTAACCTTGTTTATTTAATCCCCTGAAAGAAAAAAAAGTGAGCATAATTCAGTCATCCATTTCTTTCTGTTAATTAGTTGCATGTCTGGAACACACACACAAAAAAGCCGTCACCAAACACAAACCAGTGAGGACCCAACTCAGGTAGAGTTGATGCTTCATAGGTCCCTATCATTTCAGTAATTTTCAGTTCCCCAGGCCCCAGCAGCCTCACTGTGAACATCCACCCTCTCGACATCGCCACCCTTCACCGGGCCAGACATGTCTGAGGGCTCTCCGCTTTTCCTTGAACGGAGGCCCGAACAATCCCTGTCTACCACCACCCACCCTCCTCCGTCTGGCTGAACTTGTTCTCTCATCGAAAAATTTCAACTTAACTTGTCTCACTTCCTCCAAATAAAAGGCGTTGCTACGGGTACCTGGATGGCCCCTAGTTATGTCAACCTTTTTATGGGGTATGCGGAACATTCCTTGTTCCAGTACTATTCAGGCCCCACCCCCTAACTCTTTTCCTGGTTTACCGATGACTGAATTAGTGCCGGTTGCTGCTCCTGCCTAGAACTGGAAGAATTATTCAATTTTGCTTCCACCTTTCTCTCAACTTCACATGGTCCAACTCTGACACTTCCCTTCCCTCCTTCTAGGGATTGGCTGTTACTAATATTCATTCTAATCAATTTGCACAGCTATCCCGTTTACTCTTCCTCACACCCTGGTTTCTGTAACGACTCCCTTCCACACTCCCAGTTTCTCTGTCTCCGTTGCATCTGTTCTGATGACCCTACTTTCCTTAACAATGCTTCCAACATGTCTTCCTTTTTCTTCGCCTGAGGCTACCCCTCTCTGTGGTTGACAGGGCTCTCAGCTGTGTTCAATCCAGTCCTGAACTCCTGCCCTCCCCCCTCCCCCTCCCTCCCAGAACCATGTCCTCACTTTTCACCCCATCAGCCTGTGCATTCAAAGGATTATCATAGAATTTACAGTGCAGGAGGAGGCCATTTGGCCCATCGAGTCTGCACCGGCCCTCGGAAAGAGCACTCTACTTAAGCCCACACCTCCACTCTATTCCCGTAACCCATTAACCTCACCAAACCTTTTGGACATTAAGGGGCAATTTAACATGGCCAAGCCACCTAACCTGCACATCGTTGGACTGTGGGAGGAAACCCACGCAGACACGGGGAGAAAGTGCAAACTCCACACAGACAGTGACCCAAAGCCGGAATTGAACCCGGAACCCTGGAGCTGTGAGGCAGCAGTGCTAACCACTGGGCCACCGTGCTGCCAACTCCAGCATGATGCCACCACCAAACACATCTTCCCTTCCCTCCCCTCCCCTGTCAACATTCAATTGGGTGCCCACTCCGAGACATCCTGATCCACTCCTCTATCAACCCAACATCCCATCCCCTTCCCACAGCACCTTCATGCCACCGCAGGAGGTGTATCACTTGCTGTGTTACCCCCTCTCTCCTCACTGTCTGAACTCCCGAACTCTCCCTCCAGGTGAAGCAGCGATTCACTTGTGCTTTCAGTTTAGTCCATTGCATTTGCTGTTCACAATACGGCCTCCTCTACTTTCGGGAGGCCGAGTGCAGATTGGGTGATCATTTTTCAGAATGCCTTCATGCAGTCTGCAAGCGTGACCCTGACCTTTTGGCTGCTTGCCATTTTAATTCACACATTGCTCTCGCTTGTGTCCTCGCTCTGTTGTGATGTTCGCGAGAAGCCCAGTACAAGCTGGAGGTAAAGCACCTCATCTGCCAATGAGACGTTTTACTGACTTCTGGACTCAATGTCAAGGTCAACACCTTCAGATCGTGGACTTTGTCCTCCAATTTGACTTGTTTTTCTCTGCCACAGGCTGGTATGTATCCCATTTGCATTTTCTTTCTTTCAAACAGTGCTGTCCTTTATTCTGACACTGATACTTACTCTGGACCAGTGCTTTGCTTCTTTACTACAATCATGGCCACTTTGCCTTTTGCTCCATGCCAGCTTTGTCATTTAATCTTCCCCGTCCTCTCACCTATCCCTGACCTGCCTTTTTGTTCTACCTGAGCCTCCCCACGTTTTTTTTATTTTTATTTTTTTAATAATTAACATTTTTTTTTGTTGAAAATCCATCACATTTCTAGCTCTCTTCAGTTCCAAAGGAGAGTCACCTTGGGCTCAGTGAATCACAGCATTGTTACGGTGCAAAGGACACCATTCGGCCCATCGTGTCTGTTCCAGCTCTCCAAATGAGCATCAGGAGTTAGTGCCGTTCCCCTGCCTTTTCCCCGTGCCCCTGGACGTTGTTTCAGTTCAAGTAATCATCTAACGCCCTCTTGAATGCTTTGATTGAATCAGTCTCCACCGCACTGCCAGGCCGCACATTCTAGACTCCAACCACTCGTCGCATGAAAACGTTGTTTCTCACATGGCGCTTTCTGCAAATCGTTAAGTCTGCTCCTCTCTCCACAGGTGCTGCCAGATTTACTGAGTTTTTCCAGAATGTTCTGTTTTAATTGCAGATTTGCAGCGACGCCATTGTTTTGCTTTTTGGGTCGAGTTCCTGTCTGCCTGATGCGGAATTTTTATTTTTTTATTTTTTCTTAAATTTAGAGTACCCAATTCATTTTTTCCAATTAAGGGGCAATTTTAGCGCGGCCAATCCACCTACCCTGCACATCTTTTGGGTTGTGGGGGCGAAACCCACGCAAACACGGAGAGAATGTGCAAACCCCACACGGGCGGTGACCCAGAGCCGGGATCGAAGCTGGGACATCGACGCCGTGAGGCATCAGGGATAACCAACTGCACCACCGTGCTGCCCATGCCTGATGCGGAGTTAATACTGGCTCTCAATGGGACAGCCCCACTTCACCAATTTCCACAGGAGCTAGGCACAGGCTTAGGGACTTCTAAATAGGTGGTGGGGCAGTGCGGGGGGGGGTGTACCTCACCAAGACAGGGTGAACGAGCAGCCCAAAGAATCCTGGCAATCAGGCATGTAGCAAACCAGAACATTTTTTCATGGGGGCTAGGAGGAAGCTGGAGGAAAAAAAAACATCAGTCCCATTCTTGGAGCGATTTGCAGCGGTCCCAATCTTTCTACTGGTCATGCTGCTTCACGTAAGGGAGCTGTGGCCAACATCAAGGCAGACAAGACACTCAACTCATCTATTGTTTCACCAGGACTGCCTCAGGGTCCTACCCTGGACGCAGAATCCTGAAGAAACCAATGACAAGAAACTTAGAATCATAGAATTTACAGTGCAGAAGTCGGCCATTTAGCCCATCGAGTCTGCACCAGCCCTTAGAAAGAGCACCCTATTTAAGCCCACACATCAACCTTATCCCCGTAACCCAGTAACCCCACCTAACCTTTTTGGGACATTAAGGGGCAATTCAGCATGGCCAATCCACCTAACCTGCACATCTTTGGACTGTGGGAGGAAACCGGAGCACCCGGAGGAAACCCACGCACACACGGGGAGGATGTGCAGACTCCACACAGACAGTGACCCAAGCCGGAATCGAACCTGGGACCCTGGAACTGTGAAGCAACTGAGCTAACCACTGTGCTACTGTGCCGCCCAACTTAAACCTTTTTCACAAGGGGTTCCTGGTCACCAATTTATAGGTCAACTCGAAAATTGAGTTGTGGGCCTTGGGCAGCCAATGAACAGGTATTGGTTAAAAAAAATGATTTGGTCCTTCTATCATTTTCTCGTGCAAATGGGGCAGTAAATACTCCAGAGAATCCACTCTTTGATATCTGCCAATGTAGCTGTGAAACTGTGAGGCAGCACATATTTCACTAAAACACTTCACCGACTTGGCTAGAAGTATCAAACACAGGAATGGTCACAAAAGGTTGCGGAATTCTTACCCCATAATGTTTATCCGGGCAATATGGGGCAGCACGGTAGCACAGTGGTTAGCTTCACAGTTCCAGGGTCCCAGGTTCGATTCCCGGCTTGGGTCACTGTCTGTGCGGAGTCTGCACGTTCTCCCCGTGTCTGCGTGGGTTTCCTCCGGGTGCTCCGGTTTCCTCCCACAGTCCAAAGCTGTGCAGGTTAGGTGGATTGGCCACGCCAAATTGCCCTTAGTGTCCAAATATTTTTTTGGGGGGGGGGGTGAGGTTACTGGGTTACAGGGATAGGGTGGTGTGGGCTTGGGTGGGGTTCTCTTTCCAAGGACCGGTGCAGACTCGATGGGCTGAATGGCCTCCTTCTGCACTGTAAATTCTATGATATAATATAAAGCTCCTCATGGCAGCATTCCCATCTAGAGATTTAAATGACAAATTCTTCAGCTGAGCAACCACGTGAAGCTGCTGTCTAAAATTCAGCTACCTCAGATGCTAGTTTTCACATGGCAATGTGCTTTGTCTAAATCTCCTTCTGCACCACTTTGATGCCAGATTTACATTGAGACTTGCTGTTGCTATGTGACACGGGACCCATAGGAACAGCGAGATCAAAGTCACACTGGATGAGACCAGCATCCGGGTCTGTCACAAATTTGAAATGAAATTCCTGTGGGGTATTCAATGAAAGATGAAGAATCGACAGAATGTGACCATAAATCTTACTTTTTACACAGGGTTAAAAGCTAAAGGCGATAGGGATAAGATAAATTGAAGTACCAAACAAACTCGTGGCAGACTGAACAAAACGTGGGCTGAGGGAAGAATGTGGCCGTGAACTCATGGCACTTGACATGATGAACTTTGGCCTGCTTGATGGCCCCCCTTCGCTGGTGCAGTGCAAACAGGCCTTCTGTTTCGCCTTCGGCAGTTTCTTTGTTTTCTGGTGGGGAGGAAAGACGAATGTTAGTCATCGCACACCGCTGCAGAAACCTCGCCTCCCTCTGCCCCCTTCAGCCTTGGCTGAAACAGCAGTGACCCACCTTCTTTCTGCTTCGGTGACAGGAACCAAAAGGGTTGCACTCTTGGAACCCAGAGCCCGCCCGTTTAAATTGTAAAACAGCAACCACCAAACAACAATTTAAAACCGACTCAAATATTGACACCCGCACATATCTTCTTCAATTCCAATTATAAAATAAGCCCTTTCTGATCCCTTGATCGTCTGCGAAACCAAATTCCAGGCTAAAGAATCTCCAAACTAAAACACCGAGGTTTTCGTGCAAGTGAATCTTCCATTTGTGCACACTCTCCCCTTTGAGACGCATCTTACTGAGAGATTCGGAAAGCTCAGAAACAGGTTGTCAAGAGCCTGGATGTGGGCATCGGGCTATCTTTGAAATTGGTAAGCTCCCCACTGCTATTCCAACGAGGACAATACTACCAAGAATTATGGAATGATGATAATAATAATCGTTATTGTCACAAGTAGACTTACATTAACACTGCAATGAAGTTACTGTGAAAATCCCCTCGTCGCCACACAGTTTTGGTACATTGAGGGGCAATCACCCAAGCCAGGGATGGAACCTGGGGCCCAAGATGCCATTCGGCCCTTGAGTTCTGTGTTGGCTCTTTCAATGCCCAATCCGGTTAGTTCCACACTTGCTTCTCTTTCCTCAGACCACAGCCCCCCCACCCGCCACCTCCCCCAGTATTTTTTTTTCACTCATGCATTTATCCAATTCCCCTTTTGAAAGTTACTATTGAATCGCCACCCTATCAGGCAGTGCATTCCAAATCATGGCCAGAGAGAATTTCCTCATGTCCCTGTAGTGATCTGTATTTATACAAGGGGTCATTGTAGATGTAATACAACTGAGAAAGCACTAGAGGGAGCACTGGGAGAGGTATAAATAGAGACAGACAGGAAGTAAGGGGCACTTCACAGAACGGCAGCTGGGAGCAGGACACAGACAGGCAGCACAGATGTAACATAGGTTAAGCGCTGGAGAGAGAACAAACTCAAAATGAAGCATCTACTTCAACTGTAAGACTACGAGCTTTATTCAGACACAAGGAACAACACATGTTTCTGCAGTGCTTCTTGTGGTTTTTGTTGTTCTTTTTGCGCTTCATGTTGTTTTTGTTGTTGCTGTTGTTGTTCTTGTTTCTGCCGTTTTATGTCGCTGGAGAGAGGACGAACTCAAAATAAAGCATCTATTTCAACTGTAAGACTACGAGCTTTATTCAGACACAAGGAACAACACAGTCCCGTTCTCCAGCCCTTTTCCAATCACCTGAAATCTGTGCTTCGAGTGGGGAGCTAGGTCGGTAATAAGCCACAGTCCGCCAGGGATCGTAGGGATCTCTATTGGACAGAGGTAATTGGTTATATAGCTTGGGAGGCACCACTTTGCATGAAGCAAAGTTAGGGTACTGCGTGCAAATTAGTGGATTTTTCACAGCAAGACATACTATGCTGCAACATTAATTGTCCCATAACAAAGGCAAAAACAGAACACCTGTGGGGTATATCCAACCGGAATAAATGCCAAACAATTTTTCAATTTGGATTTATTAGACACTCGGTCGCAGGTCTTTCTGAAACTGTCATTTATTACGTCCTGAACATGATTTATTTTTTAAACCACAATTGTTTCTCTTCCTTCACGTTCGGGCTTTGTGTAAAAAAAAAATCCAAAACAATTGAATGTAGCTCCATGCCATGTATCTCCAGTGTGGCAGGGTTGATATGGCAACCAAAAGCCTAAAATTACTTGAAAACCTAAAGTAGTTTTCAGGCTTTCTTTCTGACACATTAAAATAAAAGTAGCCAAAGTATTTTTTGACATTACGAAAAGGAAGAAAATGTTTTCTTCAGAGCAATGAGTAACCTCTTCCATTTGGTGCCGAAGTCTTGCAGCCCACTATTCAAAACCTTTCACTCGAATGGCAACAGTGTAGGTTGCAGCCTCACCCCTTCCTGGACCTAAGTGGTGAAGCCTGCGTCTCCCTGGGATGGGGGAGGCGCTGGGTGGGGTGTGGGTTGGGGGGGGGGGGTGTGTTGGAGGGGCTGGTGGGTGGGGTGTGGGTTGGGGGAGGTGGTGGGTTGGGGGGAATGGTGGGTTGGGGCGGTGGTGGGTGGGGTGTGGGTTGGGGGGATGGGTGGGTGTGGGTTGGGAGGAGGTGGGTGGGGTGTGGGTAGGGGGGAGGTGGGTGGGGTGTGGGTTGGGGGAGGTGGGTGGGGTGTGGTTTGGGGGGAGGTGGGTGGGGTGTGGGTTGGGGGGTGGTGGGTGGGGTGTGGGTGGGGGGGTGTGGGTTGGGGGGATGGGTGGGTGTGGGTTGGGAGGAGGTGGGTGGGGTGTGGGTAGGGGGGAGGTGGGTGGGGTGTGGGTTGGGGGAGGTGGGTGGGGTGTGGTTTGGGGGGAGGTGGGTGGGGTGTGGGTTGGGGGGTGGTGGGTGGGGTGTGGGTGGGGGGGTGTGGGTTGGGGGGAGGTGGGTGGGGTGTGGGTTGGGGGGTGGGGGTTGGGTTGTGGGGAGGTGGGTGGGGTGTGGGTTGGGGGAGGTGGGTGGGGGGTGGGTTGGGCGAGGGGTGAGGGGGTTGGAGGGAATAGTATTTGTGAAGATGCAGTTTTTAAAGCGTTTTAAAAGTAAGGAGCAATGTTAAGGAAAACAGTGAGTCAGAGAGAGAGACAATCAGGGGATGAGTGAAAGACAAGGCCAAGGCAGACAAACAATTAGATAGTAGGAGACAAATCCCAATCTACAATAGAAAATAAGTTAAAAGTATGAAAAAGTTGAGAGGGGCTCAACATTAAGATGACTCAGAAACCAACGTGAGATTGGACCAACGTGCAAAAACAACTAGCGACACTGGAATTGAAGTGGTGAAGAGCCTCGCATAGGCCCAGGCTTGTCGTAACTTCATCTGAGGGGAAGTGTCTCATGTTGAAATGTCCTCAAGGAGTCACAAATGATTTGAGATGCAATGAAATGCTCACAGGAAAACAACTTCTAAAAGAACTCAGCAAAAATAAAATAACTTGTGACTAATAGTGTGAAAATAGCAACCACGAGAGATACATTCCTTGCTAAGTTTTCACTATTGGGTGTTTTGGGGTATTCCAGTACAGAACTGGTCCTCTGGAAAAACCCTCTGTGTGCAATGAGAAACTTCCTTTGAATGAATTTCATAGTCATGCCTCTTTGCATCAGCTGGTTATTTATTTGCTCTGCCTATTTTGCACACATCCGCAGAGGCAGATTATTAATGGAACGACCATTCATTCTGGTGAATCAATGTTAGTCTGACCAGTCCAAGTGACAAAACCTGTATTTCTATTTGCTCGTGCATCTGGTAGTTTTCTTTTCACTCACAGGAGGAATACAGCTGTGCTTAACGGGTGCCAAACGTACTCTCCCCTGCAATTGGGTTGCCCGGCAATTATTCTGCACACGTGGCAGAATCTAATATCTTCGGCTTTACATCTCAGAAGTCAGCTGAATTGCTGAGCTTCCAGCATTAAACTCATTATCGGCATTATAAAGAGGCTTGCGACTTGAGATAACACTGGCAGCTTGCTGAGTTATCCCTCTCACTTGACCTAAGTTTGCTCGTAAACTGTGATTTACAGTCTGGTGTGGTTGATTGATGTGTGAATACGGTGCATTGCTCGGATAGAGTTGGGAGACATTCTCTGCCTGGGTTTTGTTCTTTGCGGAACTGTAATCTTCAATGGTTCAGCATTTCAGGCTCCCCACATCTACTTAGCTAAGAGCAACATGCTCAGATGCTGACGGTAGACTCAAGGGAATATGGCTCCATGAACTCGCCATTGGATTAAGACTGCCTTCTCCTGTAACGTGAAAGCAGATCCTGCTGTAGGTCTGTAGTGGGTCTCAACAGGCTTCCCGAGGACACCACCTGTCACCAAATCTTTAAGGCTGGCAGCAGAACACGCATTCTCCAAACAGAAACGGAAAAGGGTGCCAAATATTCCTGGGTTAGACAAAGCGCAGATTGGTGGCGGAACCTACTGCCCGCTCTCCTCGCATCTGGGAAATGGGTTTGGTGGTGGGAGGAGCACTTCATCAGGTGGGAGCACCCTGCCACCCTCCCAACTCCATCTTGATTAAGTGTCTGTCTATATATATGTTTCTGGAACATACCTCTTCATTCACCTGAGGAAGGAGCAGCGCTCCGAAAGCTAGTGATATCAAAACAAACCTGTTGGACTTTAACCTGGTGTTGTCAGACTTCTTACTGCGCTCACTCCCAGTCCAATGCCGGCATCTCCACATCTTGATTAAGTGTGTGGTGGGAAGGTCTATGGATGCCCTCCCTGCCTTGCTACATTGAGGCATATGAGTGGGCAATTGATGCACAATTAAGGGCCTTATTGCTCCGACTATGGTACTAATCCGACGGCACGTTTGCCAAGTGGCCCGCACAACACGCAAACTCTGGTGTGCTTGCTTGCTGGCTGCCAGGTGAGGTCCCTGGTTCAAAGGCACTCATTGAGAGGCCTGGCATCAGGAAAGAGGTAGCCTGCTGAGCAACTCTACTGCTCCCCCCAGGGGAAGCTGCATAAGCAGCTCAGTGAGAAGGCCTGAGAAGGTTATGCTGGCGGAGATACGTGAGGATGGATATGAGAAATAAAATCAGACAATTTCAGTAAAGCTCAGCACATCTGGCAGAATCTGTGGAGAGAAGAATCGAATTGGGTCTGCGACCGTTCATCGGGTGTGAGGAGGTTCGAGAGGAGCATCAACGTCACATGGGCCTGTTAGGTCGGGTAGCCCGTTTCTGCGTTCTATTCACGCAACTCTAAGTAAACGTTTCAAAAGGTTTTAAAATTACTTTTGAGTCGCCATATTGGGCTCCACAGTAAAGGATTTCCCTCTCGCTCCAATCAGTGAACTATTTCAAAATACACAAGCAGCTTCTTGACAAAAGGTTAACCAGGCGCAATCACAAAATTCCTTTGGGTTTCTGATCCTTGGCATTGTACAGGTGTGGGCCTCTCTGTCTGCCTCCATCCAAAACTGCAAACAATCACCACAAAACATAGAAACATAGAAAACAGGGGCAGGAGGAGATCGTTCGGCCCTTCGAGCCTGCTCCATCATTCATTGTGATCATGGCTGATCATCCACCTCAATAGCCTAACCATGCCTTCGCCCCATAACCTTTGATCCCTTTTACCCAAGAGCTATACCTAACTCCTCGCTGAAAATATATAATCTTTTGGCCTCACCTGCTTTCTGTGATGGAGAAAGTCCACTGGCTCACCACTTTCTGGGTGAAGAAATCTCTTTTCACCTCAGCCCCAAGTGGTTTGCCCCATTTCCTTAGCATGCCCCCAGTTCTGGACTCCCCCCGCCCCCCCCCCCCCCCCCCATCCTTCCGGGCTCTACTCTGAGTGATCCTGTTAAAATGTGATAGTTTTCACAGATCATCATAGAATTTACAGTGCAGAAGGAGGCCATTTGGCCCATCGAGTCTGCATTGGCCCTTGGAAAGAGCACCCTACTTACGCCCCACACTTCCACCCTATCCCCGGAACCCAATAATCCCACCTAACCTTTTCTTTTGGACACTAAGGGCAATTTAGTATGGCCAATCCACCTAACCTGCCCATTGTTGGGAGGAAACCGGAGCACCCGGAGGAAACCCACGCAGACACGGGGAGAACGCGCAAACTCCGCACAGACAGTGATCCAGCGGGGAATCGAACCTGGGACCCTGGTGCTGTGAAGCAGCCGTGCTAACCACTATGCTACCGTACTGCCCACAATGAGATTCTTTGAGATTCCCCCTCATTTTTCTAAACTCCAGGGAATGCAATCGTAACCAATACAATCTCTTCTCATGTCAGTCCTGTCATACCAGGGATCAGCTTGGTAAACCTTTGCTGCCCTCATTCCGTAGCAAGAACATCCTTCCTCAGCAAAATGGGCAGCATGGTAGCACAGTGGTTAGCACAGTTGCTTAAGTAGGCCGCTCTTTCCAAGAGTCGGTGCAGACTCGACGGGCCGATTGGCCTCCTTCTGCATTGCAAATTCTATAGAAAACGGCACACAATATTCCAGGTGTGGTCTCACCAAGGCCCTGTATAATTGCAGCCTCACATCCCTGCTCCTGCACTCGAATCCTCTCCCTATGAAGACCACCATACCATTTCCCTCCTTTAACGCCCGTCGCACCTGCATGCTTACCTTCAGCAACTGGTGCACAAGAACACCCAGGTGTCATTGCACATTCCCCTCACTCAATCTAGTCAGTTAGATAATAATCTGCCTTCCTGATTTTTGCTACCAAAGCGGATAACCTCTCATTTATCCACATTATACTGCATCTGCCATGCATTTGCCTACTCGCTCAACTTGTCCACACAAAAAACTAAGTCCTTTGTCAAAACTGGAGCAATGGTGGCAGCACGATGGTGCAGTGCCTAGCATCGAGGTCCCAGGTTCGATCCCGGCCCCGGATCACTGTGTATGTGGAGTTTGCACATTCTCCCTGTGCCTGTGTGGGTCTCACCCCCCCACAGCCCAAAGATGAGCAGGATAGGTGGGTTGGCCGCGCTAAATTGCCCCTTAATTGTGAAAAAATATATAATTGGGTACTCTAAATTTAGAGATAATAAAAAACACTGGGTGCAAAGAAAAACCATTCATTGAGAGGAAATGTTGGATTCTCCGGTTGCCTTGTTAACGGTTTCCCGGCGGTGTGCTGCTTGCTGGAGGTGGAATTCTTTCTTCCCGTCACTTGTCAATGGGATTTCCCATTGAAGAACAACCCACGTTGCCGGGAGACTCACGGCGGGGGGGCACTACAAGCGGGAAAAGAGAATCCCAGCAGCCTGAGAAACCCCGCCATTATTCCAGGTCAAAATAAATGTTTCAAGTGTCTCCCTGCGAACAAACACAAAAATATACAAAAGCCTCCCGAATCCACTTTAAAAATCCAGTTCTTATTCCTGTCGAGACAACTTTTGCGTCTCTCTTTTGGGTATTTGCAATTGAACGGGAGAGCCTCCTATCTGTAGAATTCCATTTTATTCAGCTTAGACTTTCTCTTTAGCGGGAATCAGAATGAGGGGCGAGATTCTCCGACCCCCCGCCGGGTTGGAGAATCGCCGGGGGCTGGCGTGAATCCTGCCCCTGCCGGTTGCCGAAGTCTCCGGCACCAGAGACTCGACGGGGGCGGGAATCGCGCCGCGCCGGTTGATGGGGCCCCCCGCTCGATTCTCCAGCCCGGATGGGCCGAAGTCCCACCGCTAAAATGCCTGTCCCGCCGGCGTAAATTAAACCACCTGCCTTACCGGCGGGACAAGGCGGCGCGGGCGGGCTCCAGGGTCCTGGGGGAGGGCACGGGGCGATCTGGCCCCAGGGGGTGCCCCCACGGTGGCCTGGCCCGCGATCGGGGCCCACCGATCCGGGGGCGGGCCTGTGCCGTGGGGGCACTCTTTCCCTTCCGCCTCCGCCACGGTCTCCACCATGGCGGAGGCAGAAGAGACTCCCTCCACTGCGCATGCGTGGGAAGCTGTCAGCGGCCGCTGACGCTCCCGCGCATGCGCCGCCCGGATATGTCATTTCCACGCCAGCTGGCGGGGCACCAAAGGCCTTTTCCGCCAGCTGGCAGGGCGGAAATTCGTCCGGCGTCGACCTAGCCCCTCAATGTTGGGGCTCGGCCCCCAAAGATGCAGAGCATTCCGCACTTTTGGGGAGGCGCGATGCCCATCTGATTTGCGCCGTTTTGGGCGCCAGTCGGCGGACATCGCGCTGTTTCCGGAGAATCTCGCCCGAGGGATGCCATCTCCTCGTTGGAACTAAACTGGTGAAAATTAAATGCAATCCTTCGCACTAAAGGGTTGAGTGAAAGTGGAACGCACCGTTCAAGAATTTTAAAAACTATTTGTTCACGGGATGGCGAACATCACTGGCAATGACAGTCCTATTGCAAAACCCGAATTGCCCTTGAGAAGGTGGTGGTGAGCTGCCTGAATGAACCGCTGCAGTTCATGTGGTGTAGGTACACCCACAGTGCTGTTAGGAAGGGAATTCCAGACTTTGAGCCAGTGAGAGTGAAGGTACAGCGATATAATTCGAAGTCGGGATGGCAGGGGAGAACCTGCAGGCGGTGGTGTTCCCCAAGTGCCCACTGCAGTCCTTGTCCTTATTGGTGGTAGAGCTCAGAGCTTCTTATATCTTCTTGGATGCATAAATATTGGGGAATTTAAAAGAGCAAAAATTTGTTGGGGCGGCACCAATTTTAGGGAAGCAAAATGTAGCCCTAGGTGTCCAATATGGCAGGCACATGTTTGCACATAATCCATGCTGGATGTGCATCAGCCACCATATTGGCAGACACTCCAACACAAGGATCCAGGCTCCATGACTAAAACACGGGTTAGGCCCCTATTTGTGTATCCAAAGGGCCTAACCGCTTGTTTGAGGCTGCAGGGGAGCATTGAATGTGCACTGAGACTCCTGCTTTCAGCCTAACAATGTTTACGTGCGGCCTAACCTCAAAGTTGGCACTGGAGGCTGCCTTCAAAATGCTCCCTTCTGTTTACTCCTCCCTCCCCCAAGTTACCAGGGAGCCAGCTTACCCAACTTTGCCCTGTTGGAATGGAGAAACTGCCTCTGGACAAATTGACAAACCACAGCTCGCGAGGCCTAATTTCAGGTGAGACTTAGGCCCCTGCCTTCAGGCCTATTTTGAGATATATTTCTACCCTAGGCACGTATTTGGGAAGTAAGTGCTTCAAAGGAGAATGAGGATAAGAAACTGGGATCGGATGAGTTCAAGCTGCCATGGCTAACAGAACATTTGATTTTGTACTTCGGAGCAGGAGTGATAAGGCCACAGCATATCTGATTGCGGTCTTCACCCCACTTTCCTGTCTGGCCCCCATAACTCTTCACTACCTTGCCGATCAAAAATCTATGTAACTCAGACTTGAAGAAATTCAATGACCCGGGCCGGGATTCTCCCCTACCCGGCGGGGCGGGGGGTCCCGGCGGGATGGAGTGGCGGGAACCACTCCGGCGTCGGGCCGCCCCAAAGGGTGCGGAGAAATCCGCACCTTTAGGGGCCAAGCCCTCACCTTGAGGGGCTAGCCCCACGCCGGAGTGGTTGGCGCGCCGCCGGCTGGCGGGAAAGGCCTTTGGCGCCACGCCAGCCGGGGCCGAAAGGACGGCTGGCGGAAGTCCGCGCATGCGCGGGAGCGTCAGCGGCTGCTGACGTCATCCCCGCGCATGCGCTGGGGGGATTGTCTCTTACGCGTCGGCCATGGTGAAGGCTGTGGCCGAGGCAGAGGGAAAAGAGTGCCCCCACGGCACAGGCCCGCCTGCGGATTGGTGGGCCCCGATCGCGGGCCAGGCCACCGGGGGGGCACCCCCTGGAGCCAGATCGGCCCGCGCCCCCCCCCCCAGGACCCCGTAGGCTGCCCGCGTCGCCTAGTCCCGCCGGTAAGAGAGGTGGTTTGATTCTCGCCGGCGGGACAGGCATTCCAGCAGCGGGACTTCGGCCCATCGCGGGCCAGGGAATCGCCGGGGGGGGGGGGGGGCGCCAACCGGCGCGGCGCGATTCCCGCCCCCGCCGAATATCCGGTGCCGGAGAATTCGACAACCGGCGGGGGCGGGATTCACGCCAGCCCCCGGCGAATTTGCGACCCGGCGGGGGGGCCGGAGAATCCAGCCCCCGGACTCTCCTGCTTTCTGTGAAACAGGATTCCAAATACCAATGGCCCTTTGAGAGGAAATGAGTCCCTCATCTGTCTTAAAAAGGATTCATGCATTGACTGCGAGTCTACAATTAGAATTAAATTCCAGTCATCACCCCGCCCCTCATCAAAACCACCAAAATGTGTCTGCAAATAACTCTCAGGAATCTTGTGAGAGGTCACCGGGCATCGGAAATGGGTGCAGAAGAAGACCATTCAGCCTATCTAGCTCTGCAATTCAACTAAGTCAATGGCTAATTGGCTGATTTAGCCAATGCCCTCCGCACATCCACTCCTCCCAAACCTAATGCTGTTTCGAAAAATACTTAGTTGTATTTAACTGTGATCGTTGGCCAGTGGTACAATTGCCCTGGGGAGTTTCCTGATATAAAAAGTGTCATGACTCATGGACACGATATATCCCAGTGCACTATGCCAGAGTGTAGGAAATAAATTCACTTATCTAAGATGCCTCACGTATCTAATTCAGGAGCTGAGCCACCAAACGGAAGTGCCAAATGGAAAATAATCTGCCTCCTCATTAGGGAGGAGCGCGCTCCTCAGCCCCTGCATGGTTTGTGGATAGTTCTTACTTTACACAGTAGAGTTGAAAATCGTTTGATTCTGAGAGAGTTGCGTTTTCCTCCAAGAAACCCTGGCAAATCCTCGGTGTGAACACATCTCACTCGTCTTGTTTTGTTTTTGGCATCAAGCAGGATTACTGAAGGCTCCATGACAACCCCAAGATGTTGAAAACAGACTCCATCAAATTTACACTTTACATTCAGCTCCTACCTGTGGACGTACCCCATTGTTGGGAATGTATCAGGGGCCTGTGTGCAGGCCCAAAGCCTGTCCGTTTATTAATGCAGTTGTGGTATGGAATGGATGTCAGTAAGTTGGGAAACCACAACGCGATGACCCATGTGCTATGAAATGACTGTATTTTCTTTTGTGCAATGTCTGTTTAAGGTCAAAGTGGGCTTGGGAATATTCAGAAAGAGGGTCAATTGATTCCTGACTGTGACATGATTAGGTGCCAAGAAATGCCTATCTGACCTGAGGTTGCCTTGGGAATGAATAGAATCATAGAATTTACAATGCAGAAGGAGGCCGTTCGGCCCATCGAGTCTGCACCGGCTCTTGGAAAGAGCACCCCACCCAAGTCCACACCTCCACCCTATCCCCATAACCCAGTAACCCCACCCAACAATAAGGGCAATTTTGGACACTAAGGGCAATTTAGCATGGCCAATCCACCTAACCTGTACATCTTTGGACTGTGGGAGGAAACCGGAGCACTCGGAGGAAACCCACGCACACACGGGGAGAACGTGCAGACTCCGCAGAGACAGTTACCCAAGCCGGGAATCGAACCTGGGACCCTGGAGCTGTGAAGCAATTGTGCTAACCACTGTGCTACCATGCTGCCCTCTGAATAGCTGAGAAGCAAAGATTAAATAGAAAGATAATTGCAGTGACGTTGGGTGGGCCTGTGTTCTCTACTTGGAAGTTCAGAACATATTGGGACTTTGCGAAATGAGGGAAAGCAATGTTCTCTCCAAATGGGACAGTTTTCGGTTTGGCAGTTGTAGGACAGATCTTGGTGTTGAAGCAGGCCTCTCAGAACAGAGCAGAGCGGGGCTGGTTTAGCACAGGGCTAAATCACTGGCTTTGAAAGCAGATCAAGGCAGGCCAGCAGCACAGTTCAATTCCCGTACAAGCCTCCCCGAACAGGCACCGGAATGTGGCAACTAGGGGCTTTTCACAGTAACTTCATTTGAAGCCTACTTGTGACAATAAGCGATTTTCATTTCATTTCAGATACTGTGTTACTGTGTGTGTCATATAGTTGGAAAGGACAGAATACTGAAGACAGGAAGGGCAAGGGATTGTGAATGGGACAAAGCTCATCGCTGCTCTTTCAATGTTGCCAGAGTCCACTGGACGTTTAAAGGGATTGGAGGAGGGAGTCTCTGGGGATTCTGTGCTATCAGGACTCATGTAAGAGAAGGTTTTTAGATATGCGCATTGTTGGTGTTAAGTGTGTCGGGGACTTTGGATGGAATACAACTGCTGATGCCTCTTGTTCATGGGCCGAAACGATTGCATAGCGAAGGCTGAGGTGGAAGGAATGTGAGATCGCACATGGTCCCACATTTGTGCAGGAAGTAATACAAGTGCTTGTAACTATTGCAAGCTGTTTGTAGGCCAGTTTAAAGTTAATTCACCTAACTTTCAGTGAATTAGGGCGTCACAGCTAGAGATATCCATCCTAATTTCAGCAGATGATCCAGTGGACATCATATATTTTTATATTTCTGTGGGGCAACAGAACCGTACTCTTCACGTTTAGTTGCGGAACCAATGTAATAGTACATGTATGTATAACCATGATAACACACTAAACTGCATTCTAGATGAACCAGATTAATTGAAAGCAATGTACTTTAGCAGTAAGCTGATGAATGAACTCTAATCAGTCGAGCGGACATTGAGGATTCACACTTTAAAACTTTATAAGTGTTATTTCACTAGTTAAATTCTATACCCAAGGTAGAATGCTTTTTTTCAAAACCTATATGCTCCTTGTAGAATAAATTTATGCCATAGTTATTGTAATAAGCTAACCATGTCAAAAAGACATTTTTTGTGTTGACATTCAGAAACAACACCATCTTGTGTTCTGTACACTATATTCACTCACATATATTAATTAAGGGCTATCGCATAATTAGCCAGCCAGAAACAAATGATTGGCCAGCGTACCTCAATTAAGAGGGGATTCACCACCGCATAATAATAATCTTTTATTGTCACACGTTTGAAGTTACTGTGAAAAGCCCCTAGTCGCCACATTCCGGCGCCTGTTCAGGTAAGCTGGTACGGGTATTGAACCCGTGCTGCTGGTCTTGTTCTGCATTAAGCCAGTGAGCTTAACTTCGGGAGTAGGGAAGATGCTGGAATCTGTCATCAAGAAAGAAAAAGCGAGGCATCTGGATGGAAATTGTCCCATTGGGCAGACGCAGCATGGGTTCATAAAGGGCAGGTCGTGCCCAACTAACTTAGTGGAATTTTTTGAGGACATTACCAGTGCGGTAGATAACGGGGAGCCAATGGATGTGGTATATCTGGATTTCCAGAAAGCCTTTGACAAGGTGCCACACAAAAGGTTGCTGCATAAGATAAAGATGCATGGCATTAAGGGGAAAGTAGTAGCATGGATAGAGGATTGGTTAATTAACAGAAAGCAAAGAGTGGGGATTAATGGGTGTTTCTCTGGTTGGCAATCAGTAGCTAGTGGTGTCCCTCAGGGATCAATGTTGGGCCCACAATTGTTCACAATTTACATCGATGATTTGGAATTGGGGTCCAAGGGCAATGTGTCCAAGTTTGCAAACGACACTAAGATGAGTGGTAATGCAAAAAGTGCAGAGGATACTGGAAGTCTGCAGAGGGATTTGGATAGGCTAAGTGAATGGGCTAGGGTCTGGCAGATGGAATACAATGTTGACAAATGTGAGGTTATCCATTTTGGTAGGAATAACAGCAAAGGGATTATTATTTAAATTATAAAATATTAAAACATTCTGCTGTGCAGAGAGACCTGGGTGTGCTAGTGCATGAGTCGCAGAAAGTTGGTTTTCAGGTGCAACAGGTGATTCAGAAGGCAAATGGAATGTCCTTCATTGCTAGAGGGATGGAGTTTAAGACTAGGGAGGTTATGCTGCAATTGTATAAGGTGTTAGTGAGGCCACACCTGGAGTATTGTGTTCAGTTTTGGTCTCCTTACTTGAGAAAGGACGTACTGGCACTGGGGGGTGTGCAGAGGAGATTCACTAGGTTAATCCCAGAGCTGAAGGGGTTGGATTACGAGGAGAGGTTGAGTAGACTGGGACTGTACTCGTTGGAATTTGGAAGGATAAGGGGGGATCTTATCGAAACATATAAAATTATGAAGGGAATAGATAGGATAGATGCGGGCAGGTTGTTTCCACTGGCGGGTGAAAGCAGAAATAGGGGGCATAGCCTCAAAATAAGGGGAAGTAGATTTAGGACTGAGTTTAGGAGGAACTTCTTCACCCAAAGGGTTGTGAATCTATGGAATTCCTTGCCCAGTGAAGCAGTAGAGGCTCCTTCATTAAATGTTTTTAAGATAAAGATAGATAGTTTTTTAAAGAATAAAGGGATTAAGGGTTATGGTGTTCGGGCGGGAAAGTGGAGCTGAGTCCACAAAAGATCAGCCATGATCTCATTGAATGGTGGAGCAGGCTCGAGGGGCCAGATGACCTACTCCTGTTCCTAGTTCTTGTGTTCTTATGACAAACCAGCTGCCTAGCCCACTGAGCTAAACCAGCTTCTTTCTTTTCATGTCGCTGCTAGCGTAGTACGCGATGTGGCGGAGAAGCCTGTCTGAGGCAAAAACATTGCGTTTGCGATGTTCCGGTCCCCATACGGAGACCCCCACCAGATCCCCCATCAGAGACCTCCATCATGCCCCCCATCAGAGATCCGCCGAAGAACCTGCATCAGAGACCGCCAATATCAAAGACCCCTCATCAGAGCCCCCAATAAAGAGACCCCCCTAATCAGAAAACCCCATAACAGAGGACCCCTATATCAGAGAACCCACCCCCATAATCAGAGACTCCCTCCTTATTAGCAAACACCCCCATAACAGAGAGCCCCACCATAACAGAACCCCCCCCCACACCCATAACAGAGACCCCCACATCAATCACCCCTGCCTGGATGCTAAAAAGCAGTCCAGGCATAAACAGTGAAAGAATCATTGCTTTTTCACTCACCTGCCCCTTACACCTGCTGCCTCAGACACATGTCTCGAAAGCAGTATCTGCGACTTCATAGGAAGCCAAAACCACCTCACAAGGTTTCAAACACCCTAAGATCCTTTGATCTGCAAGGTTTCTATTCACTTCAAGGAGAAATAACTTTTAGTAGGTTGTAATTGACAGCTTCCAGACTGCCAGATGTCCAAACTGATTATTTTCATTTCTCTTCACGCTTGAATGCATGTCAAGGAGCTTGCTCTGAACCTAACTGCAACGCTTATAAACATTTAGGAGTTAAGTTACACTCACTTCCTCTATTACTCAGCAGAAAGCACTTAAGTGCTTTTGATGTAGTTAACAGCTGTCAATCATAGCTATATGTTTACAAACATTGCAGTTAGGTTCCCAGTAAGCTACTGAGTCACCTCATTGACCCATTGCAGCGTCACCCTTATGCATGCTTGCTGTCGTGGTGGAGGGAGTGACCCAGCAATCCCTTGGGAGGGGAGGGGGCAGATTTGTGTTGCGAGGGGGGAGGGAGCCAGCCGCTAGACCTCGCTATTAGGCCACCTGCTCAAAATGGCGACCCAAAAGCGGGATTCACAACGGAATCCCTTGCGATCCCCAGCATGCAAAAAGTTGGGTGGCTGGGGAGAGTGAATCGCTTGTGGCCGCTGCTCTTTGTGCCAACATGAACCGTAAGGAATTCAGCTCCCGGCACGAACATTGGGCGGGATTCTCCGCCGTCGGAATTCTCCATTTTGCCGGCAGCCTCGGAGTTTTCCCGACGGCGTGGGGATGCCCACAATGGGAAACCCCATTGACCAGCCGACGAAACGGAGAATCCCGACAAAATCTGGTGCGGCGGGACGGAGAAAACCGCCAATATTTTCCCAAACGGAGAATACAGCCCTTAGTTGTAATCGAAGATATGGTAATGAATCAAATAGTTATGTTAAGGCAGGGGTTAAAGCTTACAACATTAAAATTCTGCCCTAAGATACTGTTTGGATGAACTTCAAATCAGACGTTTGTGTTAAACTCGGCAAAAGACTTGGACGAAATGGACAATAGACAATGGTGCAGATAGCAAAAGACAATGCAAAAGCAACACTGTCCCTTGTACGCAGGCAGCCAAACCCCAATTGAAATAAACCAATTAAATTAACCAATGATGAAATTACATGTTGTGCGGCGAGGTATTGACAATTTAGGGGATAAAAGGCAAGGCTTTGAATGAAAACTTTGCGAGTTCGTCATGTACTGGATGTTCCCGAGGCAAAATTTGAAAGAATAGCTGTCGACAAAGGAACTGGAGGACACGCAGGCTCTTCAGTGACCTGATCATTCATTTGAAACTGTAAAGTTTATTTTGTGTTGTTAAGTATACTTCTTGCCTTTTAAAATAAAACTTTTAAAACTTTCTCGTTCAATTTACTATTTGAGAACCCATCTTGAATTATTCTGCTTTGAACCGAAACATTTATTAGATTTAATTGGATTATTTAGAAGAATGAATTAAGAATTAGGATGAATTAAAATACTCTCGATATTAGAAAACCTGCACTCAGTGAAGCATAACTTTATTGAACCAATTATGTATTTTTATTTTTTATTTGAAATATCCTTCACCTGTTAATTAATGTTTGAATTATATTGATTTTAGTTGGTTGGTTGGAGTAAAAGTTTTAATTTTTAAAATAATCTTTATTGTCACAAGTAGGCTTACATCAACACTGCAATGAAGTTACTGTGAAAAGCCCCTAGTCGCCACACTATGGCACCTATTCGGGTACACAGAGGGAGAATTCCGAATGTCCAATTCACCTAACATCACGTCTTTCAGGACTTGTGGGAGGAAACCGGAGCACCCGGAGGAACCCCACGCAGACACAGGAGAACGTGCAGACTCCGCACAGAGAGTGACCCAGACCGGAATAGAACCTGGACCTGGGCGCTGTGAAGCAACAGTGCTAACCACTGGGCTACTGTGCTGCCCATAAAAAAAGTGAACTCATGTCCTGCAGTTTTCTTTCTCTTGGCCTCATGGGAATTCCTTTCTTTTTAAAGAGTTACCGTAACAATAATAAATAATAAAAAAGGGGACAAGGAAGTTATCACATGATCCTTCAGTGGATGAAAATGGGATTTTGAGGTGAGCGAGAGAAGACTATCCAAGCACTGAACCTCATTGTGAGTTTTCATGAATTTGACCTAATGATGAAACCATACCATTTAGAGTGAAATTAAGAAACAATGAAATCTTCCACTGCTTCAGGCCATGAACCGAAAGGTCACTGACGCCCTCAAACAATTATCACGAGGCATACGATCCACTACTTACCGTTTTGTTCAAGAAAGTATTTCACATTCATTAGCATTCGACCTTGGGGCTTTAGATCTAGCTGTTTTTAGAAAAGAAACAGAAGAACGAATAGAAGAAAAAAAAGACGATTAAAGGACTAAAATATTAAGAGATTTTCACATATTTCTGCAGATTTTACATTATCGGAGAGTTGTGTGTCGGAGGAGGGGAAGAGAGAACAAAGGTGCATTCTTAGCTTTAAAGCAGCTAAACCTCCCCCATCTGTCTCCCCTGCAAACATTTATTCTGATCAGAAAGCAAAGGGATAGTTGTATTAAAGGAGCCAGGCTATCTGGCCATGCCAACCATTCTGGTGGCCATGGATCAGTGTCCACCCATCAGTACCCCATAATCCCGGGGAGGCCAATGATGCTACAACCAAACCGAATTCAGCAAGCTCAGGCTTCAAGAATCCCGGTATCACCACATCTAAAACCGGCAGCAATATGAATTCCTGTAGATCCCTCACCATCGGACCTGCACTCTGCATCCTGCAACTCAACGTGGAGGGACTAACTGCTTACAAGCGACAATTAATCAGCACCCTTTGCTCAGCAACACGCAACGAATGTGATCTGTATCCAGGAAATACACATTCCATCTGGCGAAGCGGGGAGATGTAAGATCGATGGCTTTGACCTGACATGCCATGCTGCCCATCCAAAGCATGGACGGGCCACATATGCTCAATTGATCACGGCTGACGTAGCCTACCTCTCCTCCACTGGACACATTGATATCAAGAAGATTGGTATCTTCAAGGTGGTAAATGCCTACAAGCCGCCCCAGTGCCTTTGGGACAAACACGTTCTTCCTGTCCTATAGCACCTAGCGGTCTATATCGGAGACTTCAGCCACCATCACACAGACTGTGGTTACAATGAGGTTGATGCGGATGGCACAAAACTTCAAATTGGGCCGTATAGAATGAATTTAATCTTACCTATGACTCCAATCAGCTGGAGACATTCCACCCTGCAAGTTGGGGGAGTGACTACTCACCTGACCTTTGCTGGGTCAGCTCAATGCATGGCAACCCACTCCCAATATCATGCCAAGTCTTGCGTAGCTTCCGATACAACTAGCACAGACCAATCCTGACCCACATCTGCCTGCAACTACCTATCATCACCAGCAAAGCCAATTAGGTGAAAAACCATGAGGCACGGGAACAAGGTGTGGTAATGATACTACACTGCCCTTTCCCCCCATAGAGGAGGAAAATAGCCACTTCTGCAAAGCCATCTACAAAGTGGCCACCAAATCCATCTCGCAGGGAGGTTGCTGATTGTACATCCCCTGCCCCAAGGAGGAATGTACAGGAACCTTACCAATCCACCTAATGCTCACTTCCCATCACGCCAACCTGTATGGCTAAGTCCACCAAGCCAAGGAATAACAGCAGAGGCCCTGTGGCAGCAGGAATGGAACCAACACACCACCATCAAAAAACACTTCCTCATCACAGATCATACATCCCGCCCACTGGGTAACAACCTACCATGCCAACATTGGCCACTCCTCAACCTTTCTGTGCTGGCAAATCAGCACGAGTGGGGCCTAGCAGGGCACCCAGACTGCAGCTGTGGTGTCCCCCAATCAATGACACACATCACTGAAGACTACCCCCCTGACAAAATTCAGCGGAGGGCTCAGGAAACTCCATTTAGCCAAAACAGATGCTATTGCCTGGCTTGGCGATCACTGCACATGTTAAGAAGAAGATGTGTATGCCGGCTTACACATAGACAGGCGCAATGTATGGAACAGTGCGTCAAACCATTAAAAAGTTCCGAAGAGAGTAAACCCTTGGACAACTGAAACGCCAACGTGAGCACTGCTTTAGGATACATTCCACTGCAGCAGCTAATGCAAACACATATGTTCATTCAGAAATCAGCAATTTAACACAGGATGTGCCAGGAGCCCCCCCCCCCCCCACTCCGCCTCCCCCCCCCCCCACACACACACACACACACTCCAATCCAACCCTCACAATAATATTCCAAGGCCATCACTGAATGTTTAGCCTGGGTTTCTCCTATCTTCCCAAAGGTTTCCATGCACCTTTAAGCTAGGGGAGCCAACCACAACCCATTCGGTATTTAACTATTGGCGGCGGGGGGGGGAATTCCCCGGTGCTTTGTGTTACCCACCGCGCGCCGTCCACCAGTGGCGGAATTCTATCCCCCTGTGCCTTGTCAATGGGATTTCCCACTGAAACCACCCCACGCTGCCACAACACCCGCTAGCGTGGGGGTGCGCTGCTAGCGGGAAAAGTGAATCCCGACGGCTGGAGAATTCCAGCCGTGATTAGGCTGCCCGCAGTGGACTTTGGGCAGGTTTCTCTGCAGCACCCTTCATCGTGAGACTGACTTTCCATTTGCAGGTCCGTCTGGCAGGGACCAAACTGACTCATTCACTGCATCACCAGACTGCACCGACCAGCAGGCAGATCTAGGATTGGAAATTCATGTCAATTTGCTCAGGAAGCACCTGCGCCATGGCAGCCACGTCGCAGCCACAGTCCATTTCTGACTGGAAACCATAATTTTGGCCGCAATCAAACATCCCCCCTCCCCTGGGGCCGACAGACTCAGCTGTTGGTTAGTCTGAAGACTCTGGCTCAATGTTGAATGATGTTCATGAACTGGATGGTCACAACTACTCCAGAATTCCCAGTGGTCCTCTCGGATTTGAGGGCACCGCATAATTTGCATTTTTCAGATTGGATTCCCGCTTTCAGCCAGGGAGCTTGACAGACAGGAAAGCAGGCGCAAGGAGCAGCTGGGGTGAATTGACCCTGTGGGACAGGGGAAATGAGTTGGACATTGAGGCTCTGACTGGGGAGGAGGAATGAGCTGGTGGTAAATCAAATTAAACCACAGGTACAACAGACCTGAAATCGTGATTTAAAACAAGCATTTTTAGGATTCTAATCAATTCAATGTCTAAATGGTCAGCTTCTTTATGATGTCACGGAGCGGTTACAGGGCATTCTGGTCCACCCACGTCGACGCTACCATCAAGAAAGCACAATAACGCCTATACTTCTCAGGAAACTAAGGAAATTCGGCATGTCCACATTGACACTTCCCAATTTTTACAGATGCACCATAGAAAGCATCCTATCTGGCTGCATCACAGCCTGGTATGGCAACTGCTCGGCCCAGCACCGCAAGAAACTTCAGAGAGTCGTGAACACCGCCCAGTCCATCACACAAACCTGCCTCCCATTCATTGACTCCATCTACACCTCCCACTGCCTGGGGAAAGCGGGCTGTCGTGTTGGGTGTTCTGATGCACAAATGATCCAACACGGCTGTAGATGGTACAACTCTGTTTATTGTCTTAACTACGGTAACAACTAACTGCTGGCTTGGGTATGTGCTTCACCAGCTAACCTGTGGACCCAGCCCTATCACTATCTTAGTGAGGCACTCAGCACATGGTCTATGTCTGGGTGGCACGCTGTGAGCTCTGTGCTCTGAGCTATCTCCTGGTAGAATGAGCGGGAACTGTGGTGCTCCCTGTTTTATAGTGCGTGTGCTCTCACTGGTGATTGGCTGCGATATTATGTGTGTGCTGGTTGGTCCAACTGCCTGTCCATCAGTGTGTGTGTGATTGCACCATGATATGCCGATGTGGATATCATGACACAGGCAGCATAATCAAAGATCCCTCCCGCCCGGCTTACTGACTCTTCCAACTTCTTCCATCGGGCAGGAAATACAAAAGTCTGAGAACACGCACAAACAGATTCAAAAACAGCTTCTTCCCCGCTGTTACCAGACTCCTAAGCGACCCTCTTATGGACTGACCTGATTAATACTACACTCCTGTATGCTTCACCCGATGCCGGTGTCTATGTATTTACATAGTGGACCTGGTGTTGCCCTATTATGTATTTTCTTTTGAATTTATTTTATTTTCATGTACTAAATGATCTGTTGAGATGCTCGCAGAAAAATACTTTTCACTCTGCCTTGGTACACATGACAATAAACAAATCCATCTGGAGGGGAGTGTGAATAGCCAGTGCTCATGGTATATGTTGGTACAAATAACTTGGGTAAAAGAAGGGATGAAGTCCTAAAAGCAGAATATAGGGAATTAGGAAGTAAGTTGAAAAGTGAGACCTCAAAGATGATGATCTCAGGATTACTGCTGGTGTTACATACTGGTCAGAGCTGGAATGGTGGGATATATCAGATAAATGGCAGGATATATCAGATAAATCCGTGGCTGAAGAGATAGTGTGATGGAGGGTTTCAGATTCCTGGGACATTGGGACTGTTTCTGGGGGAGTTGGGACCAGTACAAACTGGACAGGTTACATCTGGGCAGGACCGTGACCGATGTGTTAAGGGGAGTATTTGGTAGGGTGGTCGGGGCGAGTTTAAACTAAAATATCCGAGGGATGGGAACCTGTGCAAGGAGTCAGGGGAGGGGGCAACTCAAACAAGAACAAAAGCCAGAAACGGAAATAAGAAAAGTGTTAAGACAGGGAAATCAAGGGCCAGAATCAAACAGGGCCACAGTGAAAAATAATGGGAATGGGACAAGGAATGTTAAAAAGACAAGCCTGAGGGCTTTGTACCTTAATGCATGGAGCATTCGCAATATTCAATATTCTCCCAATGCCTGGATGAGTGCAATTCCAACAAAAAGGAAGAATCGCAACACCATCCACTGTAGTGATATGTGGAATATAGGGAGTGTAAAGGGTTAACAAGATGATGTGCATGTATCTCCACACTAGATGTAGTCATATAAATATACTGTGACTCTTGGGATTCTGGGAGAAGGTGTTAGTGAAAGGTTGAGAGGGTGTTAATTATATTAGAGAGAGTTTGGGCAGTATAGTGAGATAAATTAGATTTCTGTAGCATATATTCAATCCAATTATTTTCTTAGCTATCACTTAAGTAAGGTTGTGTGAATTGGTTAAAGTAGTTTAAATAAACTAGCTCTGTGTGAAATACATAGCTTGATATTCTTTGTCAGCACTATGACTTTTGACTATCTTGAGGAGCTTAACAGGATCATCACATCCACCACCTTTAACATTCAGTCCCGCCATCGCCATTGTACAGTGACTACAGTGTGAACCATCTACAAGATGTACTGCAGCAACTCACCAAGGCTCCTTCAATAGCACCTTCCAAACCTGTGACATCTCCTGCCCAGAAGGATCAGGGCAGCAGACACATAGGAACGCCACCAACTTCACAAGTCCCTCTCCAGGCCGCGTACCACCCTATCGCCCGCCGTTCCTTCACTGCCACTGGGCCAAAATACTGGAACTTGTTCCCTAACAGCACTATGGGTGTACCTACACGACATGGACTGTAGCGGATCAGGAAGAAGTTTCACCCCCACCTTTTCAAGGGCAATTAGTGACGGGCATCAAATGCTGGTGTTTCCATCAGTGCTCACATTCCATAGATAAATGGAAAATAAAGACTCATTGATCAATTTGAACAATCGTTCCAGGATGCCATTCCGAAAGCCCATTCGTTCCCATTACAATTTTTAATATCTATCTGAGCAGGAGCAAGGATCTCCATTTAATATCACATCTGAAGATCACGTCCACTGCCAAAAGAATAAATATTAACAGCCAACAAGTCAAGTATTAAAATCTTACCCAGATGTCTGCTTTTCCTTGATTGCGTTTACACTTCTCTGCCAAGGAATTCAACTCCACTGTGGTTTCGGAGATCAGCTCGACAGTTTTGTCCTTGATAAGGATGTGCATGACTCGACCCTTGTTGATGTGCGCGTCAAAGGTGCTGTTCCAAGGAGGGTACATGGTGGGCTTCTTTTGCATGAAGATCTGTCCTTTTTCTGTTGAGGTATTCTCACATGTTAGATTGAGTGAGGCACAAGGCACACAGTGAGTCAAGAAGACTCAGAGATTCTCAAGTACAGGGTCGAATAATGAATACTTGTCAGTGTCTAACTGTGATTCTGAAACAACGACTTTTAGAGTCTTTAACATAATAAAAAGCCCCAATATGCTTCAAAGGAGCGCTATGAAACAAAATATGGCAGTGAGCCTCGAAAAGAGACATCTATCTAATCATAGTTAGAGAATCATTTAATAAGGATACTTCCCCCATTTTCCTATCATTTTGCACCCTCCTCCAAGGAAAACAAGGAAGGCCGAGTGTTAGTGTGCGGTGGAGGATGGGTGGGGTATGTGCAGGGGGGTTAGGGGGAGGGAGTGGGGGTGCGGTTTGGTATGTGGTGGGGGTGGGGTAAGGGTAGGGGGGTGGGGCTGTGGGAAGAGGAGGTTGGAGGGGCAGCGTTGGTGTGTGGTGGGGAGGGGGTGGTTGGGCGGGTAGGTTACAGGTAGGGGGGCTGGGAGTTGGGGGAGGGGATGGGAGAGCGGTGTTGGTGTGCAGTGGGGAGGTGGGTGGGTGGTGGGGTAAGGGTAGGGGGTCTAGAAGTTGGGGGAGGGGTGGCATGATGTTGGTGTGTGGTGGGGGGGTGGTACTGGTGTGCGGGGCGGGGTAGGGGTAAGGGGCTGGGGATTGGGGGTAGGTTGTGGAGGGGCAGCTTTGGTGTGCGGTGGGGGGGAGTGGGGTGTGGGGGCTGGGGAGGGGGCGAAGGGTGCAGTGTTGGTGTGCGGTGGGGGGTGAGCATGGTGTGGGGGTTGGGGGTACAGTGTTGGTGTGCGGTGGGGGGGTGAGTGGGGTGTGGGGGCTGGGGAGGGGGCGAAGGGTGCAGTGTTGGTGTGCGGTGGGGGGTGAGCGTGGTGTGGGGGTTGGGGGTACAGTGTAGGTGTGCGGTGGGGGGGTGAGCATGGTGTGGGGGTTGGGGGTACAGTGTTGGTGTGCGGTGGGGGGGTGTGGGGGCTGGGGAGGGGGCGAAGGGTGCAGTGTTGGTGTGCGGTGGGAGGTGAGCGGGGTGTGGGGGTTGGGGGTACAGTGTAGGTGTGCGGTGCGAGAGTGTCTAGCCCAATTTGCAACCGTTAAATCCAGCCAGTATAAAACTTCTCACTCAATTACTTTTCCTCCAAGTTATAATAATATTTGGTCGCAGAGTGGAGAACATGCCGACTCCGCTCAGACAGTGACCCAAGTTGGGAATTGAACCTAGGTCCCTGGCACTGTGAAGCAACAGTGCTAACCACTGTGCTACCCACCTTTCTCAGTTGAGAGAGTGGCTATTCTTTCCTTTCAGTTCCATCAATAATGATGTCCTTCAACTGACCAGTGAGAAACCTCACCCCTCACATCCCTGGGTTCCCTGTCTCTGTGAGCAGGAGCGTGAGACCAGCCACCTCCAAACATTAACCTGGTTGAGCTCCAGAAATCTACAGAGCACTGTGGGGAAATTAAATCTTTAATCTCTTTATGTGGCACAAATCTTGGTACCAAAACAAACTAGATATCAATGTACGACCTGAAGTTACTATGAATTGGGATAACAGTTCGATTGCTTAAACCATTTATTTGAAATTTCCCATTTATTTTAATTTAGTGAGTAATGAGAGGAATTTCTCATAACCATGGTAAGTGTTCGTGGGCGGGATTCTCCCCTACCCTGCGGGGCGGGGGGGTCCCGGCAGGACGGAGTGGCGCGAACCACTCCGGCGTCGGGCCGCCCCAAAGGTGCGGAATCCTCCGCCACTTTAGGGGCTGGGCCCGCCCCGGAGAGGTTGGCTCCCCGCTGGCTGGCGAGAAAGGCCTTTGGCGCCACGCCAGGCGGGGCCAAAGGGACTCCGCCGGCCGGCACGAGTCGGCGCATGCGCGGGAGCGTCAGCGGCTGCTGACGTCATCCCCGCGTATGCGCGGGGGGGGGGGCACCTACGCGTCGGCCATGGCAGAGGCTGACGGTCGGCGCGTAGGAAAAGAGTGCCCCCCACGGCTCAGACCCGCCCGCAGATCGGTGGGTCCCGATCGCGGGCCAGGCCACCGTGGGGGCACCCCCCGGGGCCAGATCGCCCCGCACCACCCCCCAGGACCCCAGAGCCCGCCTGCACCGCCAGGTCCCACCGGTAAGGGACCTAGTTCAATCTACGCCGGCGGGACTGGCATAGAAGCAGCGGGACTTCGGCCCATCGCGGGCCGGAGAATCGCCGGGGTGGGGGGCCCGCCGACCTGCGCGGTGCGATTCCCGCCCCCGCCGAATCTCCGGTGCCGGAGAATTCGGGGCTGGCAGGGGCGGGATTCACGCCGCCCCCCTCCCCTCCCCCCCCCCCCCCCCCCCCCCCCCCCCCCCCCCCCCCCCCGGCGATTCTCCGACCCGGTGGGGTGTCGGAAAATTCCACCCCATATTCTTACAAGGGCAGCACGGTAGCACGGTGGTTAGCACTGTTGCTTCACAGCTCCAGGGACTCAGGTTCGATTCCCGGCTTGGGTCACTGTCTGTGTGGAGTCTGCAAGTTCTCCCAGTGTGTGCGTGGGTTTCCTCCGGGTGCTCCGGTTTCCTCCCACATTCCGAAGGTGTGCAGGTTAGGTGGATGGGACATGCTAAATTGAACTTAGTGTCCAAAACGTTTGGGTGGGGTTAAGGGGATAGGGTGGAGCTATGGGCTTGGGGAGATTGCTCTTTCCGAGGGCCGGTGCAGACTTGATGGGCCGAATGGCCTTCTTCTGCACTGTAGATTCATTCCCAATGTTGTTGGTAACATCCATAGTATTGTTAAAGCGCCTGAGTAAATTGCACTCAAGCAGAACTTTGTCCATCTTCCAGCTCCATTCAATTATCTCCGATAGGGAAGTTCAACAGAACGGCTACCATTTGAACCTTAACATCATTCACTGGTATTATTTCTCCAAGGGAAATGTTCCAAAGTTTTACTGAACTACATTTGTGCTGTCAGTGTGGATGCCAGCTGAGTACTGACAACATGCGAAATTCACAAAGCATGGATGAATGATTCTGGCATCATTACCGAGAAATATGTGCAGTGGGCTACTGGGAAATGCATATCCAGCACACTCTCCGTTCCAGCTAATGCTAACCACAAAGAACAAATGACGAATCCCCTTAGACAACACCTCTGAGTTTGCATTAAAGAAACAACAATTCTGGCAGTCGGCAGCTGTGCAAAGCACTTTTGTATCCTCAGCACAGATGGGATTTTTGCCATCACTCTGGTCATACATCTTTAAGTCACTTGAGAAGTGTCAGCATTTTGCGGCTACACTTTCAGAAGATGCGTACTGCAGGAATAGGCAGAAGTGCCATTTTTAACAACATGCAGTACACCCCAAGTGTTTCCGTTCAATCGCTGTCAAAGCAGGAACCACTTGGAAAATTGTACAAGTTGCATTTGCTGCCTTGTCAAAGTGTCACATTTTATAGAACCAAAGGCTGACCTCTACCTCTTGTGGCGGTACCATAAATTAAACTCAACCAGGTCCCTACGATGGGCCTCCAGGGCTGGTTAGCGAAGAGGAAGAAGAAAATGAATCAGTCAAAGCATCTCCTCCTAGGAAGCATCCAAGTGTTTGTGCGGAGGACATTGGGGAAAGACAAAATGGAGCTCGAGTCCGATGCCCTTGGAGCTGACAAGTCTGCTCACAGTCACTCGTCCTCACTCGTGTCCACCGCAGGCAGTGGATACAGAATGTCGCCTTGTGTGGGCAGCACGGTAGCACAGTGGTTAGCACAATTGCTTCACAGCTCCAGGGTCCCAGGTTCGATTCCCGGCTTGGGTCACTGTCTGTGCGGAGTCTGCACATTCTCCCCGTGTGTGCGTGGGTTTCCTCCGGGTGCTCCGGTTTCCTCCCACAGTCCAAAAATGTGCAGGTTAGTTGGATTGGCCATGATAAATTGCCCTTAGTGTCCAAAATTGCCCTTAGGTGTTGGGTGGGGTTACTGGGTTCTGGGGATAGGGTGGGGATGTGGGCTTGTGTAGGGTGCTCTTTCCAAGAGCCGGTGCAAACTCGATGGGCCAAATGGTCTCCTTCTGCACTGTAAAGTCTATGTCTATGTCTATCACTTTGAGGGAGGAAGGGGGATAACTGGAGAGGGGAATATTTAAACTATTTGAAGCTTTTTTTTCAGAAAAATAAACACTGGTTTGTCCTTCACTGGAGTATTGTGCTCATTTCTGGGCAGGGCCATGGACAAAGATAATATGCCCTGGTGCTTTGCCCATTTCCAGGACCCTAATCCCTCCCCCCCACCCTAAACCTCCACTGCGCCCCCCCCCCCCCCCCCCCTCCCATTCCTCCAATCTTTAACCCTCTCCCTCACTTCCTCAGGTGCCCAGAACTGGTAACCATAGCCACAATGGAGCTGAACAGGTTTATACCGTTTTATCAAAACCTCTTGGTTTTTGTACTCTATGTCTCTATTTAGAAATCACTAGCTTTCGGAGCACAGCTCCTTCCTCAGGTGAATGAGAGGTGAGTCATTCACCTGAGGAAGGAGCTGCGCTCCGAAAGCTAGTGATTCGAAACAAACCTGTTGGACTTAAACCTGGTGTTGTAAGACTTCTTACTGTGCTCACCCCAGCCCAACGCCGGCATCTCCACATCATGTATTCGTAAAGCCCATTGAAAGCTCAGGTTTAAGTCGGATACACTTTACAACGACTGAGTTGTCAGACAATAGGACACAACCTGGTCATTCATATTTTTTGCGCCAGGCCCTAGCAATATCCAAACAGCAACATCCAAAATGCTTAAACTTCACAGGCACTGCAAACAACAATCCTGATGTACAAATGAGAATTCCTTGAACTAACAGTGATATTCTATTGGTGAATGGCTCCTGGTTTCGCTTCCACGTTTAAAGAGCGGTAAGTGTTTTGCAATCACACGCTTGATGTGGTTGATGTTTGTAAACATTGCGGCTTCAGCGCTCAGAGTCACTCATGCGTGAAGGGAGATGAATGAATCAAGGCTGCAGCTGTTTTGTGGAAGCTGGCAATCACAGCCCACGACTAAGAATGAATGAATGGCTTTCGGCTGTAGGATCAAAGGGAATTAAATACAGGTCACACCTGGTCTCCAACCAGGAATGGACACGTGGTTCTTTCAGGTAAGTGTTACAACTGTAATTTCTGCCATTGCCCCTGTCTAGACTGCTCTCTAGATTCCAGACAGATCTTTTTTCTGGGGGCGTCTGTGAGGGGTCCCTCTACTTAGGGTGTGTCTGTGGGGGGGGGGGGGTCCCTCTACTTATGGGGTGTCTGTGGGGGATTCCTATAGTTGGAGGGTCCCTTTCTGAGGTCTCCCTATTAAGGGGATTCCTGAGGGGGTCCCTCTCGTCAGGTGGTCCCTGTGGGGGCTCCCTCTAGTTAGGGGTTATCTGTGGGGGGCTCCTGTAGTTAGGTGGTCCCTCTAGTTAGGGGGTCCCTGTGGGGCGGTTCCACTACTTAGAGAGTGCCTGGGGAGGGGTTTCCTTATTAAGGGGGTCTATGGGTGTTCTCCCTATTAAGGGGGTCTCCCTATTAAGGGGGCTCCTGAGGGCGGGGGGGTGGTCTGGTCGAGGAGTGGGCAAGTCGTGCATTGTGAGGCGGGTCAGTGATCCTCGGATAGGAGTACCCCCTTGGCCTACCGCGAGGTCCACCAGGTCAGGTCCATGCTTGGTGGGACGGACCTGTTGTGATTCCCGCCCACGTGATTCCCGGCCGAGGGGACCGGAGAATCATGGAGGGCTGGAAATCCTTGTGCTGGGCCCACAAAATGGATGCAAATGGGTGATTAAGACTCGCTTTCATTGATTTATATCCTCCCACTGGTGTGCAGGTCGCAATGAAAATAAACAGGAAGATACAGTACGGCGCTCCACAATGTGATACCTAGATCGGCATCAAGTATTTGTCAGGAGCATGCCTCATTATATTGATAGAATGTAGCTGAAACAACTTTTCACAGGAATGTGGTGGAACTCCATATTAACAGAGTAGTGGCGGGAGCGGGTTGGGAAGGGTCTGGCTCACGGGCCAGGGTTCGCATTGAGGAAGGAGGGTCAGGGTGGGCCGGAGAGGTGAGGCACTGTAGGCTTTCCTCTCAGTGAATCACAGGCCTTACCCTGCTCCTCCACCTGTTCTTTCACATTTCTATCTCGAAGAACAACCACCCAACTAATTTATTTTTGTTTGTTCGTGGGGTGTGGGCATCGCAGGCTGTGCCAGCATTTATTGCCCATCCCTAATTGCCTTTGAGGGGGCAGTTTAAGAATCAACCACATTGCTGTGGGTCTGGGGTCACATGTAAGCCAGGCCAGGTAAGGACGGCAGATTTCCTACCTTGAAGGATATTGGTGAACCAGGTGGGTGTTTCCGGCAATCGATAATAGTTTCATGGTCACCATTCAAGGAGCAGTCACAGCTTCTCTGACTTCTGATGACAATCCTGTGTAACAGTTAATGCCCCCTGCCCTGACTGGCACATTTGCGTATAAGCAAACTTGTTTACTTTAAACTGAAAATAAAGTCGCTTCTGTGGCACAACAAACAAAGGTCCCAGCCCAGGACAATCGGGAACTACCGGCCCGGGACTGGGAGCTGCATTTAATGGACACGCTAGCGAGCCCCAGCCCGGTGGGCCTCCGCCTGCTCACCATGGGGGACTCGTTTTCTCGGAAGCCCACGGAGATTTCAGTCAGAGACTTCCTGAGGTGCTTGTGAGGGTCATCACACACTCTTTTAGTCAAACTCCTGCTGGACCGTTCTGTACAATATCGAAATTCTACTCAGATTATCAATCGCTTTGTCTGCAGCCTGGGGCTTCCAGGCCTTGCCCCTGCATGCAAAATACCTGCAGTAGATTCTGTGCCAAAGCAAATTGTCATTAGGCAGCTGGTAGGAGGGTTTGCTGTCAGACCTGCTGAGATTGTCCAGGAGAAAGAGTGCCAGAGGGGGCAGGGTGAAAATCTCAAAATGGCGCAGGGGGGAGGGGGGGGGGGGGGGGGGGGGCGGAGTTGCTTCTAGTGAATTGTAGGTTTAATTAGAGAATTTGATCCCACAGAGGCATCTACTTGTCTGCACTTTAAAGAGGAAAGAGGTGGTGGTGGTGGGGGGGGGGGGGCAGAGTGGGGGACGGGGGGTGGGAGGGAATAGGGGGGAGAGAAGGCGAGGGGTTGCCTGCTTCTAAACAACAGTTACCAACCTGCTTGCGTTCCAGCTGGTCTGAAGATTAAACAAGCAGGTCTTCACGATGATCAGACCCAATCAGAGGTCCACGAGAGGAAAATAAATCTGGCATGTCTGACGACTTGGTGAAGGATTGCTGTTGTTTAGAACACCAGCAATCATTGGTTAATTAGCCTGTCAATCACGATGGTCTACATCCTAGATTGGCTGCTTTGGACAGATTGGGTGCGGTTTACCAACCTTGTTGCGCCCGGCTTAGTGATGCAACGAGGCCATTAAATCTCCTCAGAGGCCTCTCGTGAGATTCGCAATGCTTGAGACGTCTCGCGAGATGCAACCGAATCTCGTAAGAAGTCGCGATAAGGGCGAGATCCAGATAAACATATTTAAATAAGCCATTAGGCAGCTTCCATAGACACAAACAGCTGCAGCCTTGCTTCATTCCTCTTCCTTCATGATTGAGTAACTCTGAAGTGTTCTAACCACAATGTTTACAAACATCAACCACTTCAGAGAGAGTTGAGTGCTCTCAATTTCCAGCTGAGCTCTTCAAAGTGACTCAAGCATGAAGGGGGGTAATTGGAATGCACCTGAAGGGTAAAGGAAGCTTGCAAGGCAACAGGAGACAGGTGGGGTAGAGAGGTGGCACCAACATGATGGGCTGAATGGCCTCCTTTTGCGCTGAATCATTTTGTGATTCTCTAAGTGTGCATGGTTGTGGGAGAACAAATTATCCATGGTGGATAAAGAGAAAGACAAGTTTACTCTCACACAATACTACGAGGCACTGCTCAGAAAGCCACTTCCTGATTGGCTACAGATCTCTGGGATCTCTGCATTCCTCCAACTTGGCCACTTATGCATTCCCAATTTTAATCGCCATCATTGTCTTCATCTGCCTGAACCCTGATCTCTGGAGCCCCTCTGTAAACCCTCCCATCTCGCTTTCCTACTTCAAGGCAATACTTTGGCCAAACTGCCTGAATGACGCCTTTCGTGATTCAGTGTCGCATTTCAATCTGATTACCACAAGACCATAAGACCATAAGACATAGGAGCGGAAGTAAGGCCATTCTATGTTCTATGCCAACATTGAGGGCATTTAAAAGTTTATTGGATAAACATATGGATGATAATGGCATAGTGTAGGTTAGATGGCTTTTGTTTCGGTGCAACATCGTGGGCCGAAGGGCCTGTACTGCGCTGTATTGTTCCATGTTCTATTTGGCCCATCGAGTCCACTCCATCATTCAATCATGGCTGATTTCAACTCCATTTGTCCGCTCTCTCTCCATAGCCCTTAATTCCTCGAGAAATCAAGAATTTATCAACTTCTGTCTTAAAGACACTCAACGCCCCGGCCTCCACCGCCCTCTGTGGCAATGAATTCCACAGACCCACCACTCTCTGGCTGAAGAAATTTCTCCTCATCTCTGTTCTAAAGTGACTCCCTTTTATTCTAAGGCTGTGCCCCCGGGTCCTAGTCTCCCCTGCTAATGGAAACAACTTCCCTACATCCACCCTATCTAAGCCATTCATTATCTTGTAAGTTTCTATTAGATCTCCCCTCAACCTCCTAAACTCCAATGAATATAATCGCAGGATCCTCAGACGTTCACCGTATGTTAGGCTTACCAATCCTGGGATCATCCGTGTGAATCTCCGCTGGACCCGCTCCAGTGCCAGTATGTCCTTCCTGAGGTGTGGGGCCCAAAATTGCTCACAGTATTCTAAATGGGGCCTAACTAATGCTTTATAAAGCTTCAGAAGTACATCCCTGCTTTAATATTCCAAGCCTCTTGAGATAAATGACAACATTACATTTGCTTTCTTAATTACGGACTCAACCTGCAAGTTTACCTTTAGAGAATCCTGGACTAGGACTCCCAAGTCGCTTTGCACTTCAGCATTATGAATTTTGTCACCGTTTAGAAAATAGTCCATGCCTCTATTCTTTTTTCCAAAGTGCAAGACCTCGCACTTGCCCACGTTGAATTTCATCAGCCATTTCTTGGACCACTCTCCTAAACTCTCTAAATCTTTCTGCAGCCTCCCCACCTCCTCCATACTACCTGCCCCTCCACCTATCTTTGTATCATCGGCAAACTTAGCCAGAATGCCCCCAGTCCCGTCATCTAGATCGTTAATATATAAAGAGAACAGCTGTGGCCCCAACACTGAACCCTGCGGGACACCACTCGTCAGCGGTTGCCATTCCGAAAAAGATCCTTTTATCCCAACTCTCTGCCTTCTGCCTGACAGCCAATCGTCAATCCATGTTAGTACCTTGCCTCGAATACCATGGGCCCGTATTTTACTCAGCAGTCTCCCGTGAGGCACCTTATCAAAGGCCTTTTGGAAGTCAAGATAGATAACATCCATTGGCTCTCCTTGGTCTAACCTATTTGTTATCTCTTCAAAGAACTCTCACAGGTTTGTCAGGCACGACCTCCCCTTACTAAATCCATGCTGACTTGTCCTAATCCGACCCTGCACTTCCAAGAATTTAGAAATCTCATCCTTAACAATGGATTCTAGAATCTTGCCAACAACCGAGGTTAGGCTAATTGGCCTATAATTTTCCATCTTTTTCCTTGTTCCCTTCTTGAACAGGGGGGTTACAACAGCGATTTTCCAATCCTCTGGGACTTTCCCTGACTCCAGTGACTTTTGAAAGATCATAACCAACGCCTCCACTATTTCTTCAGCTATCTCCTTTAGAACTCTAGGATGTAGCCCATCTGGGCCCGGAGATTTAACAATTTTTTAGACCTCTTAGTTTCTCTAGCACTTTCTCCTTTGTGATGGCTACCATATTCAACTCTGCCCCCTGACTCTCCTGAATTGTTGGGATATTACTCATGTCTTCTACTGTGAAGACTGACGCAAAGTACTTATTTAGTTCCTCAGCTATTTCCTTGTCTCCCATCACTAGATTACCAGTGTCATTTTGGAGCGGCCCAATGTCTACTTTTGCCTCCCGTTTGTTTTTAATGTATTTAAAGAAACTTTTACTATCATTCCTCATGTTACTGGCTAGCCTACCTTCAAATTTGATCCTCTCTTTCCTTATTTCTCTCTTTGTTATCCTGTTTGTTTTTGTAGCCTTCCCAATCTTCTGACTTGCCACTACTCTTTGCCACATTATAAGCCGGCGCTTATGGCTCTGCGGAGAATCGCATGCCGGCACGAGGCGGCGGGGCGCGATTCGCGCCGGTCACGGGGATTCTCTGGCCCGGTACCGGACTGAGAGAATCCCGCCCAGGAAGTGCATGAAAGAATGAATCAAGTTCCATGTCTTTACGATCTCAAATAATAATAAATGTCGGCAGGGGATGGCGAAATGCTCACATTGGCTGTCTTTGCTGATGAGGGTTGGAGGAGAGGAAGTGGGCTGTGAAGGGCAGCTGGCCAGGTCTAAATATAGGACCCGTCTTTTGCCAAATCCAAATGTAGCCATTGATAGGATGGTGGGTGGAGAACTGGACTGGTTATCCGTGTGATAGGGAAGTTGTTTCCAGAGACTTTACTTGATGCTGGCACAGCAGCAGCATTAAACTGAGCCACAATCTAGGCACCACCTGTCTTAGGAATCAAATTTACTTTCATTGGTATTTTGAATGAATAGGTTCCTACATTTTTAAGCTATTTCTCTCTATGCTTCTGTATCGAACCATAGAACCATATCATAGAACCATAGAGTCCCTACAGTGCAGAAGGAGGCCATTTGACACATTGGGCGGGATTCTACGCAAACCGGCGGCGTGAACCACTCCGGCGTTGGGCCGCCCCGAAGGTGTGGAATCCTCCGCACATTCAGGGGCTAGGCCGGAGTGTTTGGCGCCACGCCAGCTGGCATGGAAGGGCTTGGCGCCAAGCCAACCAGTGCCGAAGGGCCTCCGCTGGCCGGCGCATGCGCGGGATGCCAGCGTGTGCTGGCGTCATCCCAGCGCATGCGCAGGGGGGTTCTTCTCTGCACTGGCCATGGCGGAGGTTGACAGCGGCTGGTGCGGAGGGAAAGAGTGCCCCCACGACGCAGGCCCGCCCGCGGATCGGTGGGCCCCGATCGCGGGCCAGGCCACCATGGGGGCACCTCCCGGGGCCAGATTCCCCCTTGCCCCCCTCCCGAGGACTCTGCAGGCTGCCCGTGGAGCCTGCTTCCGCCGGTAAGGACCTGTTGTGATTTACACCGAAAACGGGCGGCCACTCAGCCCATCGCCGGGGGGAGCCACTGCAAACAGCCGCTGACCGGCGCGCCGCGATTCCTGCCCCCGCCAAAACCTCGGCGCCGGAGAATTCGGCAGCCGGCGGGGGGGTCGGAGAATCCCGCCCATTGAATCTGCACCGACCCTCAGAAAGAGCACCCTACCTAGGCCCACGCCTCACCCTACCCAGGCCCAGGCCTCACCCTCTCCCCACAACCCCATCTAACCTGCAATTCTTTAAGACACTGAGGGGCAACTTAGCACGGCCAATGCACCTCACCTGAACATCTTTGGACTGTGGGCGGAAACCGGAGCACCCGGAGGAAACCCACGCAGATGCAGGGAGAAAGTGCAGACTCTGCACAGGCAGTCCTAAATGAAAATTAGTTTCCTCCTTTCCCTAAAAGTGTTTCATTGGCAATCGGTTCTGAATAACAGAAATGGAGGTTGGGTAGATGGCGTCAGGTCTGTAGGAATGATCGGGCCTAATGGGACTAATTGCCTTAATCGCTTCCACTGCAAGTGCTTTTCCTTAGTTTGTACTTTTCAATGACACTTTTCCTTTTACAGTTCCCATTACTGCTATGTGTCAATGTCGTTTAATAAATATATACGTTGGCTTTTTGACAAGATTTGTGAGATAATCATCAAAGACATCTTTTATTCCTTTGCTAAAGTATAATCTGTCACTTGAACATCCCAACAAAGAAATTCTGGCTGTGATTAATGCAGATATGATAGTTATTTATCAGGCCCTGTGTGATCGTGGAGGCTTCTAAAATCAACTCTAGCACTGAGTAAATGATTGAAGAGAGAAGGAGTTTTTTGGCAAACACTCGGTTCATTATCAGGGCCTCCGCTGATGCTAACATGGTGGTAATGGGCTGCAAATTTTGTCAGGACAGGCACAGTGATGTTGCACTGCCACTGGATGTTTTAGGTTGTGTTGAATATTTTACACCTTGGAGCAGAGATAACACTAGTCTCTATGTGTGCAGGAACTGAATTGACAAGAGCCTCAGACAATGCTTTAAAATGCTTCCTCCGTGCTTCCAACTCTGGCTTCCAGCACTCTCGATAGTTTGTTAATTTTTCTGAGTCCTCACCCAGGGTTAACCAATCAAGGACAGTGAGCATGTAGCACAATCAATCACTCACGAGGCGAGAAGAGATGAAGTCAATCGATGACTTTATTACGCAGACTTGTTCCCCAGCAGCTCAGTTACAGAATGCGGCTGCTGGGAGAACCCGGGTTCTTATACTCCGCCGTACTGGGTGGAGCCAGCAGGCGGCAGATCCAATCAGGACCCAGTGTCTGTCCACCAATAGCCTCTCAGCATCACTGGGTACCGTACTACCCCTACTACATACCACCACAGAGCATCAATAATAAACAAGCTCACGCAATCAAACACAGAACAATTAAACACTGCAGGTAGGGTCCCGAGTTGGACAGCTCACCTATCTCAAGCAGGAGGTGATGCAATGTAGAAAGAGGGATTGTGTATCACATATAGGATCCGATCGCAATTTTGAAGTACTCAATGGGCGTGCAAAGTGCACTCCAACAATTTGTACCAGGCACTGAGTAGCTTAACCAAAGATCCTTAGATGGACTGCTGGCGGTCAAAGTTACTTTTAAGCTTTGATTTGTGTGGGTTCACAGGAGGAGTGGACGAGTTCCCCTTGGGCCCTCTGCCAATCTGTTTGATGACCATCCCAGGATCACTGCCCACCTCCATGCCCCCCCCCCCCACCGCCCCACCCCATCTTGTGGCACCCGGGCTCGGAGTCAAAGATGGAAAATTCCCCATCAAATCTCACGTGGCAAGCAGCACCATTGGGGTTTGTAGTTCCCAAGCTGCTTGTAAGATTGTGCTTAAAATAGCTGAGAGCCGGATAGTAGTTACTATCAGCGGTCGCGTTCTAACCTCTGACCATCCATCTGCTCCTGAATTTCAAATACATTACCCATCTCACTCCAGACTAATGCAGATTTGAAGCTTGTGTTAATGAACAGAGGACGCTATTTACTCCCGAGGCATCTGCTCAAATGAGGGAGCGATGGTGACGTACCGGCACTATCACTGGGCTAGTCACTCAGAGAGCTCAGATTAATGCTTTTAATGTTCGCATCGCACAATAAAGGCAGATAGTGAAACATAAAATAAATTAATAAAATGTGGAATATAAAGCTAGCCTCAGTGTTGGTGACCATGACAACCGTCATTGATCATAATTTAAAAACTCTCTGGTTCGCTGATGCCCTCGAGGGAAGGAAATCTGCCATGCTTGCCCTGTCTGGCCTACATGCGACTCTAGACCCACTGTAATGTGGTTGACTGTTAACTGTGTCCTCTGCCGTGGCCTAGCAAACCCCTCAGTTCTAGGAGAGTTAGGGATCGGTAACAAATCCTGGCCTTAACAGTGACACCCAATACCCCATGAAAGACATTGGAGGAACCTTCTTTCTAGGATATGGATGATATGATAACTGCAGAATCTGACGGGCGAGAAACACTCGTAGGATGCCCAGTAGGATACAAAAAAAGAGATTTATTAAGATGCACTCCTGAACTCCAATGCCTCGAAGGGTCACCCTTCCCGACCTGCACCCGGGGGAGGGGGGGGTTAATACTGCGGAGCCTTCCCTGTTAAGGGGGTAGCTCCGCCCCGAATTCCAGGGGAAGTTTAAACTTGCTATGAGTTCATGGGAACCGGATGGTGCACACTCCCTTACTTCCCAGGGGGTCACAACAGCAACCATTGCATTGGTTTTCAACCGTAATGCATGACTTAAGAAGGGACTTAACAATGGGGTTCCTCAGCTACTGGTGCTCTTGTGTTCCTTGGCAGTAGAGGCCGCGGGTGGCGGGGGATGGGTTGTTGAGTTAATCTTGGCACGTTGCTCGATGTAACCTTGTGAAAGTACATTCAGCAGTCTCCCAGTGCTGCTGGTGGAGGGGGTGGAAACTAAGATTGGTGTCGGAGGCACCAATCAAGCAAGCTATCTCAGCCTTCATTATGGTGGAGGCCGGATGATACAATACTCAAAATAACATATCCACAGTGACAAAGTCCTTTTCGAAGGAAGAATATTATCGTTGAAGTTTTGTTTGGACTTTTCCATCCATTGATTGGACTTCTCACTAAATAAATTGTTGAAGAAACAGGCCACCCGAGACTATATATAAAATTGCAGGCTCCACATATTACACATGAGGTTCGCCATTCCGTGTTTGTGACAGTTTTACAAATGTGTATATCTACATGACTGTTGGCTGAGTACACCACCCCCAGGCAAACCGTCCGCCTTGCGCCCCCTCCCCCCACACACTAAACTTTTGCAAATTAATGTTGCACACTGCTAAGAATACAAATTCTGAATTTGCAATTACAAATTTATTTTGTATTAAAAAGGAGACAATAATTTTGCTGATATTGACTGGTTCGAAGGTTTGCCTGGGGGCGGTGTCATCAGCCAATTTAGTTCAACCATCAGTTGTTTGAAGATGTAACCGATGTAATCTGCAGGGTGCATACTAAACTTGGTTTTGAGGCGGCAATCCTTTTGAGTGTCCATTTAATTGTCACAGCAATACCCAATCTTGCTGAATATAGAAAGATGCGGTTAGCTGCAAATATCCCAGCTGCATCATTGGATATTCTCAGGCATTCAGCCTCGCTCACTGACCAATTAATACCCTGCCTGAGGAAAAGAAGAGAAAGGGAAGGAAGAAAGGAAACAAGAGAGCAAAATAAAGAATTAAATCAAAGATGTGCATTCATCCTTTCTCATGATGTCCCAAAGTGCTTTACAGCCATTCCAATAACTTTGAAAGTGTGGTCCCTATCATCAGGTAGTAAGTGCACAGCAAGATTCCACAAGCAGCAATGTCACAATGACCTGAGTTTCTCAGGGTAGTGTCCGAGGCCCAACCATCTTCAGCTGCTTCATCAAGAACAATCCTTCCAGCATTAGGTCATAATTGGGAATGTTTACTGACACTTGCACAATGTTCAGCTCCATTTGTGACTTTTCAGATACTGAAGCAGTCCGTGTTGAAATGCAGCAAGACCTGGACAATATACAGGTTTGGGCTGACAAGTGACAAGTGACATTCATGCCACACAAGTGTCAGGCAATGACCATCTCCTACAAGAGACAATCTAACCATCTCCCCTTGACAGTCAATGGCATTACCATCGTTGAATCAACTCCAATGTGACCAGAAACTGGAACTGGACCCAACCATGTAAATACTGTGGCGACCAGAGCAGGTCAGAGGCAGGGAATACTGCAGCAAGTAACTCACCACTGGACTCCCCAAAGCCTGTCTATCATCTACAAGACACAAGTCAAGAATGTGCCCTTCATTCTTCATTTACCTGGATGACTGCAGCTCCAACAATACTCAAGAAGCTTGACACCATCCAGGCCAATGCAGCCCTGTTTGATTGGCACCCATTCCACAAACATTCACCCCCTCCACCACCGACACGGTGTCAGCCGTGTGTACCATCTACAAGATGCACTGCAGGAACTCACCAAGGCTCCTTCGGCAGAACGTTTTAAAGCCACAACTGCCACCATCTAGACGGACAAGGGCAGCAGGTACCTGGAACCTCACCACCTGGAGGTTTCCCTCCAAGCCACTGACAACCCTGACCTGGAAATATCTCGCCGTTCCTTCACTGTCGCTGGGGCAAAATCCTGCAACTCCCTGCCCGACAGCACAGTGGGTGTACCTACACCACCTGGACTGCAGCGTTTCAAGAAGGCAGCTCACCACCACCTTCTCAAGGGCAGCTAGAGATGGACAATAAATGCTGGCCGAGCCAGAGACTCCCACATCCTGTAAACTAATTTAAAAAGCCGATAATCTGTTTGTGTGATGTTAATTGGCCAGGGTATGGAGAACTCTCCTGCTTGCCTTTGAAATGGCGTCATGCATCTTTCACATCCACCTGAGAGGGTTGGCTAGCTTCACTTTATAATAATAATAACCTTTATTATTGTCACAAGTAGGCTTACATTAAAAATGCTGTGAATTTACTGTGGAAATCCCCGAGTCGCCACACTCCGGCGCCTGTTTGGTTACATTGAGGGAGAATTCAGAATTTTCGGCACCTTGGACACAGTAATGAACTAGGAGGGAACTTGCTACGAGGAAGAAACATACATAGAAACATACAAAGGAAATAGAAGCAGGAGGAGGCCATTCGGCCCTTCGAGCCTGCTCCACCATTCATTGTGATCATTGCTGATCATTAAGTTCAATACCCTGATCCCGCCTTCCCCCCATATCCCTTGATCCCGTTAGCCCCAAGAGCTATATCTCATTCCTTCTTGAAATTACACAACGTTTTGGCCTCAACTACTTTCTGTGGCAGTGAGTTCCACAGATTCACCACTCTCTGGGTGAAGAAATTTCTCCTCACCTCAGTCCTAAAAGGTTTACCCCTTATCCTCAATCTATGACCCCTAGTTCTGGACTCCCCCACCATCGGGAACATTCTTTCTGAATCTACTCAGTCTAATCCTGTTAGAATTTTATAAGTTTCTATGTGATCACCTCTCATTCTACTAAACTCCAATGAATATTATCCTAACCAACTTAGTCTCTCCTCATATGACAGTCCCGCCATCCCAGGAATCAGCCTGGTAAACCTTCGCTGCATTCCCTCCACAGCAAGAACATCCTTCCTCGGATAAGGACACCAGAACTGCTCACAATTCTCCAGGTATCGCTTCACCAATGCCCTCTACAATTGCAGTGAAACATCCCAATTCCTAAACTCAAATCCTCTCGCTATGGTGACCAACATACCATTTTCCTTCTTTACTGCCTGCTGTACCTGCGCGCTTACTTTCAGCGACTGATGCACGAGGACACCAAGGTCTCGCTGAGTATCCGCTACTCTCAATTTACACCCATTCAAATAATAATCGGCCTTCCTGTTTTTGCTACCAAAGTGGATAACCTCACATTTATCCACATTATACTGCATCTGCCATGCACCTGCCCACTCACTCAGCCTGTACAAATCCCTCTGAAGCATCTCTGCATCCTCCTCACAGCTCACCCTCCCACCCAACTTTGTACCGTCTGCAACTTTGGAGACAATACATTTAGGTCCCTCGTTCAAATCATTAATATATAATGTGAACAGTTGGGGTCCCAGCACAGATCCCTGCAGTACCCCACTAGTCACCAATATGTTGAAGAATCAACAATGGACCAGGCCATTTTGGACTGGGTGCTGTGCAATGAAAAGCGATTAGTTGCCAATCTAGTTATGAGAGAGCCCTTGGGGATGAGTGAACATAATATGGGAGAGTTCATTATCAAGGTGAGGTAGTTGATTCTGAGACCAGGATCCTGAATCTCAATAAAGGTAACTATGATGGTATGAGGCATGAGTTGGCTATGATGGACTGGGAAACATTACTGAAAGGAAGGACAGCGGACAGGCAATGGCAGGCATTCAAGGAACGAATAGGTGAACTCCAAAAGTTGTTTATTCCTATTTGCCGCAAGAATGGAAATGGAATCGTGGCCAAACCATGGCTTACAAGGATAGTTAGGAATACAAATTAGCAGGGCAGCACGGTGGCGCAGTGGGTAGCACTGCATCCTCACGGCGCTGAGGTCCCAGGTTCGATCCCGGCTCTGGGTCACTGTACGTGTGGAGTTTGCACATTCATAGATCATAGATCATAGAATTTACAGTGCAGAAGGAGGCCATTCGGCCCATCGAGTCTGCACCGGCTCTTGGAAAGAGCACCCTACCCAAGGTCCACAGCTCCACCCTATCCCCATTACCCAGTAACCCCACCCAACTCTAAGGGCAATTTTGGACACTATGGGCAATTTAGTATGGCCAATCCACCTAACCCGCACATCTTTGGACTGTGGGAGGAAACCGGAGCACCCGGAGAAAACCCACGCACACACGGGGAGGATGTGCAGACTCCGCATAGACAGTGACCCAAGTCAGGAATCGAACCTGGGAGCCTGGAGCTGTGAAGCAATTGTGCTATCCACAATGCTACCGTGCTGCCCTGCTAATTTGTATTCTGCCCGTGTTAGCGTGGGTTTCGTCCCCACAACCCAAAGATGTGCAGGGTAGGTAGGTTGGCCACGCTAAATTGCCCCTAAATTGGAAAAATGAATTGGGTACTCTAAATTTATGAAAAAAAAAGAAATACAAATTAGCAAGAAAAAGCAATAGATGAGGATTGGGAACAATTTAAAATTCAGCAAAGGCGGACCAAGGGATTCATTGGGAAGGGGAAAACACAATATGAAAGTAAGCTAGTGGGGAACATAAAAACTGACTGTAAAAACTTCTAGAGGTATGTAAAGAGAAAAAGATTGATAAAAGCTAATCTAGGCCTCTTACAGTCTGAAACGGGGTGGGGGGGATTCATAACGGGGAATAAAGAAATGGCTGAGGAACTAAATTCAAACTTTACTTCTGTCGTCACAGAGGAACGTACGAATAATGCACCGGAGGTTCTGGGAAATACAAGTTTTAGTGAGGAGCTGAAGGAAATTAGTATTAGTAAAGAAATGGTTTTGGGGAAATTAATGGGATTGAAAGCGGATAAATTCCAGGGCCTGAAAATCTGTATCCCAGAGTACTTAAGAAAGTGGCTCAAGAAATAGTAGGTCAATTGGTGGCCATTTTCCAAAATTCTTTGGACTTTGGAATGGTTCCTACAGTTTGGAGTGTAGTTGATATATCCCCGCTATTCAAAAAGACAGAGAGAGAGAAAACAGGGAACTACAGACCAGTGAGCCTAACGTCGGTAGTAGGGAAGTTGCAAGAGTCCATTGTCAAAGATTTAATAGCACAGTATTTGGAAAGCAGTGGTATAATCAGACAAAGTCAGCGTGGATTTACAAAAGGGAAATCATGCTTGACAAATCTACTGGAATTCTTTGAAGATGTAACCAGTAGAGTTGACCAGGGAGAACCGGTGGATGTGATTTATTTGGACTTTCAGAAGGCTTTCGACAAGGTCTCATATGACAGATTACTATGTAAAGTTAAAGCACATGGGATTACGGGTAGTGCCTTGAGATGGATAGAGAGCTGGTTAGCAGACAGGAACCAAAGAGTTGGAATAAATGGGTCTTTTTCCGATTGGCAGGCAGTGACTAGTGGGGTGTACCACAAAGAGCTCACTCTTCCCCACGTTGAGATTATACCTGGAAAAGTCCCCAAACTCCCTGAGGATCCGCATCACCTCTGGCATCCCCCCCACTGGGTCCGCCACATACAGTAACAGGTCATCGGCATACAACAAAACCCGGTGTTCCTCCCCCCCCGGACCAGCCCCCTCCAGTTCCTGGACTCCCTTAGAGCCATAGCCAAAGGCTCAATCGCCAATGCAAATAGCAAGTGGGATAGGGGGCACCCCTGCCTCGTCCCCCGGTACAGCAGAAAGTATTCCGACCTCCTCCGATGCGAGGCCACACTCGCCACTGGGGCTTCGTAAAGTAGCCTAACCCAACTAATGAACCCCTCCCCGAACCCAAACCTCCTCAACACTTCCCAGAGGTACCCCCACTCCATCCTATCGAAGGCCTTCTCCGCGTCCATCGCCGCCACTATCTCCACCTCCCCCTCCACTGTAGGCATCATGATTACGTTAAGGAGCCTCCACACATTGGTATTCAGCTGCCTTCCCTGAACAAAACCCGTCTGGTCCTCGTGAATCACCCCCGGGACACAGTCCTCAATTCTGGTAGCCAACACCTTTGCTAACAGCTTCGCGTCCACGTTGAGGAGAGAGATTGGCCTATACGACCCACACTGTAATGGGTCCTTGTCCCGCTTCAAGATCAGCGAGATCAGCGCCCTGGACATCGTCGGGGGTAGGGCCCCCCCCCGCCTCGCCTCATTGAAAGTCCTCACTAGTAGTGGGCCCAACAGGTCCATGTACATCTGGTAAAATTCCACCGGGAACCCATCTGGCCCCGGTGCCTTCCCCGCCTGCATACTCCCCAGCCCCTTAGTCAGCTCCTCCAGCCCTACCGGTGCCCCAAGCCCAGCCACCTGCTCCTCCTCCACCCTTGGGAACCTCAGTCGATCCAAAAATCGACACATCCCCCCTCCTCCTCCATCGGGGGCTCAGACCTATACAGCCCCTCATAAAAGTCTCTAAATACCGCATTTATTCCCACCGCACTTCCCACCGTAGTCCCCCCTTTATCCCTAATTCCCCCAATCTCCCGCGCTGCCTCCCGCTTCCGAAGCTGGTGTGCCAACATCCGGCTCGCCTTCTCCCCGTACTCATACACCGCCCCTTGCGCTTTCCTCCACTGCACCTCTGCCTTCTTGCTGGTCAACAGGTCGAACTCGGCCTGGAGACTTCGTCGCTCCTTGAGTAGTCCCTCCTCAGGGACCTCTGCACACCTCCGATCCACCCTTACAATCTCCCCCACCAATCTCTCCCTCTCTCTCCTCTCCTTGTGGGCCCTAGTGGAGATTAGCTCTCCCCTAATCACCGCATTCAGCACCTCCCAGACCACCCCACCTGCACCTCCCCATTATCGTTAACCTCTAGGTATCTTTCAATGCACCCCCGGATCCGCCCGCTCACCTCCTCATCCGCCAGCAAGCCCACATCCAGGTGCCACAGCGGTTGCTGGTCCCTCTCCTCCCCTAGCTCCAGCTCCACCCAATGCGGGGCATGGTCTGAGATGGCTATGGCCGAATACTCCGTGTCCTCCACCCTCGGAATTAGTGCCCTGTTCATAACGAAGAAGTCTATCCAGGAGTAGGTTTTATGGACGTGGGGGGAAAACAAATTCCCTGGCCCCCGGCCTGACAAACCTCCATGGGTCCACTCCTCCCATCTGGTCCATAAACCCCCTCAGCACCTTGGCCGCCGCTGGCCTCTTACCCGTCCTGGACCTGGAGCGGTCCAATGCTGGATCCAGTACCGTGTTGAAGTCCCCCCCCCATTATCAAGCTCCCTGCCTCCAGGTCTGGAATCCGGCCCAACATGCGCCGCATAAATCCGGCATCGTCCCAATTCGGGGCATACACATTCACCAAGACCACCCGCACCCCCTGCAGCTGACCGCTCACCATCACGTACCGACCTCCATTATCTGCCACCATGTTCAGCGTCTCAAACGACACCAGCTTCCCCACCAAAATCGCCACCCCTCGATTCTCTGCGTCCAACCCGGAGTGCTGCCCTACCCACCCCTTTCTCAGCCTGCCACCCTCAAATGCGTCTCCTGGAGCATAACCACATCTGCCTTCAGTCCCTTCAGGTGCACAAACACATGGGCCCTCTTGACCGGCCCGTGCAGGCCTCTCATATTCCAAGTTATCAGTCGGATCAGGGGGCTTCCTGCCTTCCCCCCCCCCCTCCCCCCACCCCCGCCCTGCCGATTAGCCATCCCCTTTTCTAGGCCAGCCACGTGCCCTCGCCTCCCGCACGCTCCATTCCCCCCAGCGGCAGACCCCCGCCCCGACTCTCTCTTCGAGCTCCAGCTCCCCTTTGGCCAATGCAGCAGCAACCCAGTCCCCCCCCCCAGCTAGGTCCCCCCCTAGCTGCGTTGCTCCCCCCATAACACTCCCGTAAGTCAGCTGACTCCTGCTGACCCAGGCCACTCCCGCCACTCCATTGACCCCCCAGTGTGGTAGTCTCTGCCCCCCCCCCCCCATCCTGTCCATCAGCGGGCGCTTCTCTCCAACACCACCCTTCCACCCCGGCCCTGCCCCCTTCCTTCCCTGGCGCGGGAAAAAGCCCACGCTTTGCATCAGACCGGCCCCGCCCTCTCTGGCGCATCTCCCTTTTGCGGCCTAATCCCAGCTCCCCCATCTCGGGCCTCCTATCTCCCCTCCCCCCAACGGGGCCCCGTCCTTCCAACCACCGACACCCACACTCTCACAAAACCCCCACTTCGAACCAATTCACCGTACCCCACCCAGCACCCAAGGAAACAATACAGAACAGAACATCCCCCAAAGCACAGTAACCACAGTAGCCCCCTGCGACCTCCCCTCAGTCCGTGTCCAACTTTTCAGCCTGAATAAAGATCCACGCCTCCTCCGGCATCTCAAAGTAATGGTGCCGGTACTTAAATGTGACCCACAGTCGCGCCGGCTGCAGCATCCCGAATTTCACCCCCTTCCGATGCAGAACCGCCTTAGCCCGATTGTACCCGGCCCTCTTCTTGGCCACCTCCGCGCTCCAGTCCTGATATATACGGACCTCTGCATCCTCCCACCTGCTGCTCCGCTTCTTTTTTGCCCGTCTTAGGACACACTTCCTGTCCACCAAGCGGTGGAGCCGCACCAATACCACCCGTGGCGCTCCACTCCTGGTCCAATCCATACAGTGCCGGGGAAATCGAACTATCACCTTCCCACACTGGGAACCGTCGAACAAATGACGCTGGGGCCCCTCAAAAGAGCCCAAAAGTCCGTTTCTGTCGGGAGCTGCCGAACGTGCGACTTAGCTCAGCATAGCCGCAACCGGAAGTCTTCGTCCCTTTTTTTTAACCTATGTCGTTGGTACCGATGTGTACCTTGACCACTGACTGTTCACCCTCCCCTTCCAGAATACCTGTAACTGCTCCGAGACATCCTTGGCCCCAGCACCAGGAAGGCAACACACCATCCTGGAGTCTTGTTTGCAGCCACAGAAACACTTATCTATTCCCCTTACAATTAAATCCCCTATAACTATTGCATTCCTACACAATTTACTCCTCCCCTCTGCAGCAGAACCAACCGTGGTGCAATATATTTGGCGGTTGCTGCTTTCTTCTGAGAGGCCATTCCCCTCAACAGTATCCAGAGCGGTATATCTGTTTTACAGGGGAATGGCCACAGGAGATTCCTGCCCTCTCCGCCTATCTCTCTTTCTCTGCCTGATAGTCATCCATTCCCTGCCTGAAATTAAATGAAATGAAAATCGCTTATTGTCACAAGTAGGCTTCAAATGAAGTTACTGTGAAAAGCCCCTAGTCGCCACATTCCGGCACCTGTTCGGGGAGGCTGGTACGGGAATTGACCCGCGCTGCTAGCCTTGGTCTGCTTTACAAGCCAGCTATTTAGCCCACTGTGCTAAACCAGTCTGTGGAGTCTGAGCCTGTGGTGTCACCACCTCTCTATATGTGCTATCTATGACATCCACCACCTCACGGATGCTCCACAGTGTCCCAAGCCGCCACTCCAGCTCTGATACCCGGCCTTTCAGGAGCCATAGCTGGAGACACTTCCTGCACACATGCTGGTCCCGCGCACTGGAAATGTTTTTGGCTTCCCACATGGAGCAAGAGGAGCAATTCTCCGGGAAAGAAGTTTCAGGCCTCACCTGGAGCACTGCATCCAGTTCTGGGCACCATACTTGAGGAAGGATGTGAAGGCATTGCAGAGTACAGAGGAGATTCACAAGAATAATTCTGGGATAAACAACTGCAGCCATGAGGATAGAGTGGAGAAATTGGGTCAGTTTTCTTTGGAGAACAGAAGACTTGAGAGAGGTTTTCAAGATCCTGAGGGATATGGGTAGGGTAAATAGTGCAAAATTGCTCCCCCTCAAGAGAAGATCAGGAACTAGAGGGCACAGATTCAAAATAATGGGCAAAAGGAGTAGATGTGATGAGGAAAATATTTTTCACCCAAAGGTTGGCTGGAGTCTGGAGTGAACTTCCTAAGTGGGTGGTGGAGGCAGATTCGATCGAGATATTCAAAAGGGAACTGGATTGCTGTCAGAAAAGAGAGAAAATGCAAGTTACAGGGTTAAGGCAGTGGAGTGGAACAATGTCCATTCAGAGAGGCAGTGCAGACTTGATGGGCCAAATGGTCTCCTTCTGCATTGTAAAGATTCGGTGAGTCTCTGCTTCTGTGTTTAATGATTCAAGGTCATTTAAAGTAGCCAGGAAAATTTGATATAAAATGGCAAATGGCGCTCCTCAAAATATTACATGAGTTAGTGACTTGAGAATGGCCAGGAGGCAGGTGACAGGTGTCAGATGGCAGTATTTCGGTAGATCTTTTTTAGTCTGGTAACACGAGAACAAAGGTTTTCAACCCTCACTTCCAGGCAGCTACTTTTCTTAAGAAAATCAATATTAAAAGATTAAAATTTCCCAGTGACACAGCTGGTGGAGAAAATTTCCAGAAATGGGATCAGGATAACTCATAATATTTGTAGTTAGGTTTTGATGTCCAACCAGACCACAGTAACACCACACCGACTTGTGACTGCCAGATTTTCTGACGGAAAGAGAGACAGGGACACTGGATGATTGGAGAGTCAGAGACGGATATAGACAGACAGGTGACATTTTCTAAAGGTTACACAGCCTCCTTGTGGCATCACGCATATTGAAAGATTGTCTATCTTTTTTTCTTTTTTGGCAAAATTGTGCAAGTATCCTGAAAGAATCTGCTCCAAATCCTGCTCGATGAAAGGGAACTCTCTGCTCTATTTTTGATGTCACTAACAAATAGTGACCGGAGGAAATACCCTGCCCATCCTGAAGAGACGGGTAGATAGAGTGAGTGAGAGGTAAAGAAAGTGGGAGACAAAAATAACTGGAACGGGGATCAGAATAGCAGTGCACAAAGGAAGACACATTTTTAAAAAGATTCTTGCTTGTGAGCAACGCCACAGGAGGCCGATCTGCATATAACGATTCTTGTGAAGAATGACTTTGCATTTACAGATTCCCAAATTGTGCTTCAGTATGAAGCACCGATGGTGCATATTGGGGACGCAGGATTTGCAGTGACAGACAATTTATTTTGAAAAGATTCATTCAAGGAATGTGGACGTCAATGGCTAGGTCAGCATTTATTGCCCATCCTAAAATGTCCTTGAACTGCTGCAGTCCCTGTGGTGTAGGTACACCCACAGTGCTGTTTGGGAGTGGGTACCAGGGTCCAGACCCAGTGAAGGAATGTGCGACGTTCAAACATGCAATAAAACCACTGTGGGCCAAACAGTTCTGCTATCTCTGATTTATATGTATCAGAACATTATATGTCTGGGGCAGCACGGTAGCATAGTGGTTAGCACAAATGCTTCACAGCTCCAGGGTCCCAGGTTCAATTCCCGGCTTGGGTCACTGTCTGTGCGGAGTCTGCACATCCTCCCCGTGTGTGCGTGGGTTTCCTCCGGGTGCTCCGGTTTCCTCCCACAGTCCAAAGATGTGCAGGTTAGGTGGATTGGCCATGCTAAATTGCCCATAGTGTCCAAATTGCGCTTAGTGTTAGGTGGGGTTACTGGGTTATGGGGATAGGGTGTAGGTGTGGGCTTGGGTGGGGTGCTCTTTCCAAGAGCCGGTGCAGACTCGATGGGCCAAATGGTCTCCTTCTGCACTGTAAATTCTATGAATCTATGAATCTAAGAACAGGACATCCATGAGGACAAACACTTCACGCATTTTTAAGTCTTTATAATATAAGGCATGAATTCGGGGCTCCCAGCAGCGACTCCACATTCTTTGGCAGATGGGCAACAAAAGTGCAGCCTCGATTTTTCAAACAATTATCCTTGTGTTTGTGATTCCCCACTGATAGTTTGGGTTACGAGATCGCCTCTACATAACAAGTTCTAAACCGAGAGAACTGGGACAGAGTTCCAACAGTGATAATCAAATCATGGGGCTCCCACAATTTATGATGTCACCTGAACCCCCCCCCCCAATCCGGCATTTTCTCCTTCACCCTCAAAAAAATAACACAATTCTTGGTCGCTTACTTTAAAAGAAAATCGTATGTAGGCTGGTTAGAGCAGTGATTAGCATTGTGAGGTAGTCAAGAAGTGTTAACATTCATTGGCTGTAACAGGGTCAAATTGTGCTGTGTGTAACAAGTACATCAGTACAGAATTATTTTGTGCATTATTCAACCAAGGCATTAATCCATTGAAGATAGCCAATTACGGCCTTTGTTGGAATATTGCAGTTCTGCTGCAGTTCATTTATGTAGATTCAAAGCAATTTTATTGTCAAATTTTTCATTTACAGTGTCACTCAGGTTGAAATTCACTTGAAGCAGACCATGCGAAAACACTGACAGCAGCTCAACTCACAGCCTTTCAGTTTCACACAGGCTAATGCATAACTACCGCCATTGGGAAATCAAGTTAAAAATGCTGCTGCGTGCTACATTAAAAGTTAACTTCCCTTGGAAGCCGGTGAGTGGAGACCTGTGCATGCATGGGATGCACACGCGTGTGGACTTCCCTTTCCTCTGACCAGGACAGCCATGTGGAGCTGGGAGAACAGCTCGGGGTCTGGTGGTTCTGCATTGCTCTCAACAGGATCATTCTGAAAAATTGGCAGCTGTGCCGACAATAGCTCCCTTGAATAAGCTGCACACTCGAACCCCCTGCAATAAACAGCACCTCTGACAACACCAACACCAGACCCATTTGCGTATTGCCCTCTGTAATTGTTTCTCCGGCACCCAAATGTATATCTACCCCCCCCCCCCCACTACAAATAGATGCCTAATTATTTGTTGTAAATAATATTGCCAATTGTACAGAGTTGCTGCTGTTGAACTGGTGCATAATACCTTACCAATTATTTTATTTTATTTATTTATTTATTAATTATTATTTTTTTGGTATGTTTGTGTGTGCCCTTCTCTTCTATATATAAATGTCTTAATCTGTGTATAGAACAGTAAATATACTTTGTTCAAAAACCCAATCAAAAAACATATTAAAAAAAAATAAACAGCAGTTCTTGCCAAAGTAACCAGAGATGAAAGCAAGTCAAATAAGCAAAATCGTAAAACATTGCTGTCTGCACAACTTGCCTGCAGTAACAATTCATCCAAATCACACATTGCTCTAATCTAACGCTGAGAAACATGAAAATAAAACATCAGTGGATGATCTGACAAGTTAAATGTGTTACCTGTGTCCACAGCCTCTTTCACAATGACAGCACAGTAGGGGTTCTGGACATCTTCTGCTTGTTGGCTTGGGCCGTTGTCAAAGTTGGAGAAGCCAATGCGGAGGAAGGGGGCCATTTCGGATATCTTGACCGTCAGACCTTTGGACAACATAATGGACAACCCGTGGTTAGGCTGAGGAGCAAGCAAGTCACCGAGCCTCATGAATGAGCGAGACAGTGCCTGAAGAGGAACCAAGGGCTTGTTGCAACCCACTGAAAAGTCACTTCCTATTCTGTGAGGCAAAGTGCGATAAAAAGAAGAAGCTTGGTCAGAGGCTGCCTCACATGTCACCGGGGAGGTGGAGTCAGGCTGGAGAGCACCGAGTATGAAGGAAGTGGGCTCATTACAGACTCCAGCCTGAATGTCACACAGCATCCAGTACGGAGGCAAATTTCAGAGCTGCCTCACGTGGGGTATTTCAAACCATGATATATATTCATCTCAAAAGATTTGTACCTGTTTTTTTAAAAAACAAACTCAATGACACAAAAAGAACCAGAGTGAAATTCAGGCTTCAATCCTGAATTAACGGATTGCACCCACTCCTTCAGAAATATGGGTAGCCGGGGGTGAGTGGGAAGGTGGGAATTGGCAAAAAAAATTAAAGCAGATTTAAATGGCAGAATGCATCACTTCTTCATATTATAATTGGAAATTATGATGTGTGACATCAGTAACCATTGTGATGCTGCAAGTGAAATACATTTATTTTCACTATTTTAACAAAAATCTTAACCATTAAAAGGTTCAGGTCTTTGTTCAAATAGTGCATGGAGCAATTTGAAATAGACTGCATTTGTTACTTGCACTATAATTTCAATCCATCAGTTAACCAGATAGACAGTGAAATTTGTCCTCACCTCAATTTCATTCACTCGAAATTGCTTGATATTCTTGGGTCACTTTCAATCCTGAAAGTTTCACTGTACTTTGGTGCATGTGACAATAAATCAAGTCAATTGACTCAACAGCCTTTTGCAAAATAAACGGACACTTCAGAAGGGCGGCGGGGCTGGGGGTGGGGGTGGGGGTGGGGGTGGGTGGGGGGGCTTGCTAATCTATCATGATAAATGACTCCTTCGGAAGTCCCCAGCGTCACGGATACCAGGCTTCAGTCAATCCCACTCAGGGACCCTGACCATATCCCAGAAACTGTAGTGAAGGCTTATGCTCCAGAATCTGCCATGCTCCTGGTCAAGCTGTTCCAGTACAGCTACAGCCCTGACATCTACCCGGCAATGTGGAAAGCTGCCCAGCTATGTCCTGTCCACAAAAACCAGGACAAACACAATGTGGCCAGTTACCGTCCCATCAGTCTACTGTGACGGACAGTGATCGTTGACAGTGCACTAAAGTGGCACTTGCTCAGCAATAACCTGCTCACTGACGCTCAGCTTGGGTTCCGCCAGAGCCACTCAGCCGCTGACCTCATTACAGCCTTGGTCCAAACATTTGCAAAAGAGCTGAACTCCAGAATTGAGGTGAGAGTGACTGCCCTTGACATCAAGGCAGCATTTGACCGAGTGTGGCATCAAGGAGTCCCAGCAAAACTAGAGTCAATAGGAATTGGGTGGCAAAACTCTCCGCTGGTTGGAGTCGTATCTGGCACAAAGGAAGATGGTTGTGGTTGTCGGAGGTCCGTCATCTTAGTGAAGATTGTATGTTAAGAACCCGAAGGGCCCAGTGGCCTCCTCCTGTTCCTATTTTCCATGTTTTCTATCTCAGTCGTGGGCTGTCATTGCAGGAGTTCCTCAGGGTAGTATCCTAGACCCAACCATCTTCAGCTGCTTCAATAATAACCTTCCCTTCATCATAAGTTCAGAAGTGGGGATGTCCACTGATGATTGCACAATGTTCAGCATCATTCATAACTCTTCATGTACTGAAGCAGTCCATGTCCAAATGCAGCAAATGCAAGTCCTCGAAGGAAGGACATCAAAAGGAAATTAGACCCACCAAGACATCAAACATCTGCTGCAGGAGCAGCAGACCCAAGCTGAGTCGCAGGCCTGGAGACTGGACAGCAGTGAGCACAGGCCGAAAGAGCCAGCAGCATCACAGAAGCAGGAACAATTCCAGGGCTCAGTGGAAACATGGAATCCACACGCCCACTCCCAGAACCATTCCAGAGTGCAGAAGACGTTTTATGAGTTACAGAACTGCTTTAGCATTACACCAAAAAGATCGGAGAGACCACTGAATTATGCAGTAGGGTCTATCGCTGATGCCATGATAGCAAGGCAGAGGGTTGCTGAGATTTCAGCTTGTTATGAAGTCCTGTTATCTTTCAACTCTTATTTCAGCATCCATGAGAATTTATTAATGGAGATGTATAATTTAACAAAAGTAACCAAAGACCAAGAGAAAGCATTGATTTGTTCATCAATGATCTCTAAGGCTAGTAGGGAACTGTGATTATGGAGTCTTAAAGTGTGAGATTATTCATGACAGGATTGTAACCAGGATCCTGGATGAAGCATAATCAGAGTGTCACAACTGTGGCACTTTTTCTGTGGAAAAATAGGTCGCTTCAAAACAGTTTGTCACTTGAAAGTGCTGACAACCTGTAAAAAGAGGGAGAACGTTTTGAAACAGAGCTACAATCAGGACGTGAAAGAACCACAAGCAAAGGAATTGCCCTTCATGGGCGAGGTCAATGATACTGAAAACGAGTATGAGAGAATTAAACTCAAAGTGGATGGATGTCCCACCGAGATTAAACTAGACACAGGGGCAGGGGTTTCTGTTTTATCAGATGAAGTCAAATGGTTCAAACAGATTACATTGCAATCCTTGTCTATTAAATAACATGTTCCAGGTGGGACAACTTTAAAAGTAAAAATGAAAGGCTAATTTATGGCCTTTATATAATGACTGACAAATCCTCACACCACTCTATGTCATTCAAAATCAAGAGTGCTCCCTAATAAGCGGAAAGGCATGCCTAAAACTAAAGTTAAAGTTGCTGGTGAAAACTACAGCACTGCATTCTGCAATGAATTTCCAAAATTATTTGCAGGGCTGGCCAAGTTAAAGACTGAGTGCCACATTGCCCGTTGAGCTGATGCTGAACCAATCTGCCTCTTTACTCTGAGGAAAGTCCCTCATCCACCGTTGGCCAAAGTCACAAGAAGCAGCAGCAGCGAGGGGTTATCTCACTGGTCACCATGGCAACAAAATGGTGTCCAGGAATGGTTACGATCCCAAAGCCAACCAGCTCTATATCAGCATGACGTAACTCAACCAAACAAATCAGTGGAACATGAGATCCATCCAATGGCCTCTGTGGACGACAGCCTTGCCAAACTGGCCAAAAGTACTTTATTTATCAAATTGGAAGCAAACAGTGGGTTTTGGCAGGAGCCTCTGGATGAAGACTTCACATTGATGACCAACTTTGTAACGGCATTCGGTCATTATTGTCACAACATATTGCCCTTTGGAACCATGTCCACTCCAGAAATTTTCCAGAGAACAATCTCTCACAATCTCGAAGGCATGGAAGGAGCACTATGTCATATGGAGAACATTCTTAGGCATGGTCCTACGAGAGACGAACATGATCAGAGAGTCAGAGCAGTCCTGAGAGTCTTACAGGATGCAGGCCCAACATGGAATTAAAAAATTGTGAGTTCTCCAAACCAATCATCAAGTTTCCCGGTCACAGTAAAAGCCACGCAAATCACAGTTGGTCCAGACAAATCAAAAGTGATCAGAGAATTTCGACAACCCAGGAATGTAACTGAGCTTGAAAGATTCCTCGGGACAGTCAACCAAGTCGGCAAGGTCCTATCAAATTTGTCAGAGATCATCAGGCCCTTCGTACAGCTGCTGAGGCAGGATGACCGGTGGTGCTGGAATGTAGACCAGCAAAATCCTTTCAAACAGAATTAACAACTTTTAATCTCCTCTGAAACCTTGGCACATCACAATCCAGAATTACTGACCATCGTAGCAGCAAATGCATTGTCTTCTGGCCTGAGGAGTGGGGGGGGGGCAGTTTTATTAAAAGTGCAGAGAGATTGCGAGCATGGATCAGTCCACCGAACCTTTGGTCAATAACAGCAACAGAACAGCAATACATCCCGATAGAAAAACAAGCATTGGCAACAAAGTGGGCGTGCAGAACATTTTCAGCCAACGTTATGGGATTGAATTTCAAAATCAAGACAGACTATAAGCCTCCAGTCACCCTTCTGAACATGGAGTAAATTGCAAAGATACTGCCCAGAATCCGGTGGTTCAGGTTAAGATCATAGATTATCATAGAATTTACAGTTCAGAAGGAGGCCACTCGGCCCATCGAGTCTGCACCGGCTCTTGGAAAGAGCACTCTACCCAAGCCCACACCTCCACCCTTTCCCCATAACCCAGTAACCCCACCTAACACTAAGCGCAATTTGGACACTATGGGCAATTTATCATGGCCAATCCACCTAACCTGCACATCTTGGGACTGTGGGAGGAAACCGGAGCACCCGGAGGAAACTCACACAGACACGGGGAGGATGGGCAGACTCCGCACAGACAGTGACCCAAGCCGGAATTGAACCTGGGACCCTGGAGCTGTGAAGCAATTGTGTTATCCACAATGCTACCGTGCTGCCCCCCTTTTTTTTGTGGCTCTGAAAAGGGCCTTTGGGTTATTAGATTAAGGAATGGTCGCTTCACTTCTTGGCGGTGCCAGCGCTGCTTTTCTTGGGCAGCAGCACAGCCTGGATATTAGGCAGCACCCCGCCCTGAGTGATGGTCACCCCTCCCAGCAGCTTGTTGAGCTCCTCGTTGTTGCGGACGGCCAGCTGCAGGTGCCTGGGGATGATGCGGGTCTTCTTGTTGTCCCAGGCCGCGTTGCCGGCCAGCTCGAGGATTTCAGCGGTCAGATACTCGAGCACAGCAGCCAGATAGACCGGGGCTCCGGCACCCACACGCTGGGCATAATTACCCTTTCTCAAGATTGATGAGATATGACTCAAACACAGAGTATGTGTAAAGGAAGTATCAAACAACAGCAGTCACACTGTCACTAATACGAAATAAGAGGATTTGCACTTCATTGAGGAAGTTGAAGCACGTACATCCTTAGTCACTCAGCCCTTATCAGCTACTGCAGAAACAGCATAGGAAATAAAACAAACCCCAGCAAAGACATGAAAAATGTCTCAGGCCATGATCTAAGGATGCCCAGGTGGCACTGCCATGCTGAAAGGTGCAATGGCCAGGCTGGCAGTGCCAAGGTGCCCAGTGGATCGGGCCCAGGGGTGCCCTGCCTTTATGAGGTGGTGTGCGGTGGGCCCCAGGGCCCCCTTATAGGTGAGTTGGGGCATTGGGGGGGGGGGTTCAGAGGCCACGGTGGTGGGTCTAGAGATCGGGGCACCATTTAAAAATGGCACCCGAATGCACCGGCAAGCGGAGCTCCTCAGTGCAGGAAATGGGACTGAGTGCGACCTTGGCGGGGCGTTCCTCGCCGAGGCCCCGAAATGAAGCAGGGTTCCATTCGATAGTGTGGTCTTTCTCAGTGCTGTGAGCACTGGGAGACACATGGTTAAAAACGCTCTATGCGGGACTCTGTTTCATTTCCATTAAATTGCACCCTCAGAGTTTGAGAATATTGTCTGAAAGGATGGCCAGACTATATCACCACTAATCCCAGACTACGGCAGTGCTTTGAACAGTGCAAGCACCTCACAACCAGTGATGTGATAACATACTAGCCTTCAATGAGAGAATAGCCATACTAAGAGCATTTCAGGTTGATATTCTTCAAAGACTTCACCAAGGCCATCTAGGAATAGCAAAATGTTACACAACAGTCTGGTGGCCAGGCCTTACTCACTCTTTAGAAGAAATTATTTCTGACTGTTTACTTGTGTTGTAAACAACCAAGAACAAAAATGTAGCCACTTAAAATGGCCAACTCCCGATTCAAAATGGCGAACGGCAAAGGCTGATGGGAAAGTCAGCCAACAAGACAAAAACCAGCAGCTGCAGGTTGGCTGTGTATTTACCTCTGGAAAGGCCAGACAAGATCGATACCAGCAACCATCAGCATAACAAAACAACAGCCATCTGCATACTAATGAGCAATCCCCGGGAACAATAAGCAACATTTAGACACACAAAGCAAAGCCAGACTCTTCGGCGCCAGCAGAAGCCTACACAATGGGGGGTGAATGACCACCTCAGGACCGCCCATCGATCAGGGAACCGCTCCAGCATTGGAGAAAATCGAACCAAGCGATTGGGACAAAGTCCAATCACTTGGGACCAGGTACAGGGTCCGCCCCAAAAGGCGGGAAGCCCCTGGGGACTATAAGAATTGAGCCCCAAGTTGAAATTGCTCTCTTCTTCTCCTCCTCTTAGCTCTCTTCACGCTCTTCTTCCTGCCCCGATCACCCAGCAACAACGAACCAATATTGACCGTGACCGGAGCAGTGAAGATCGAAATCGTAAGTCTTAATTCAACGCTCGCTACGAGATAGGCGCTCCGAGCTACCAATCCGTAACAACTTTGAATCCCGCAGGCTCAGAACCCGAACGAAAGGCCATTTGTTTCCCTGACCTGGTGGGCCAGTTCCAAGTTAAGTATAGGCCTGTTAGTTGTAGAAGTAGCTTAGACGTAGAATTTGTGCATGAGTAGCGATTACTGTGTATAATAAATGTGCTTTGATTTAAATCTTACTAATCGGTGTATTAGATTATTGATCATTGCTCGGACTTGAACCTTGTGGCGGTATCATAAAGATACCTGCCGACTCGAGAGCAAAGGTAATAAAACAGAGCAATTGAATTAAGGCAAAGTTAGTAACATTATTTGACGACATCCTGACGGGACCCGATCTAGAAGTGGAAAACCACTCCGGGAGAACCCAGAATTTGAATTAGAGATCCAATTGGAAACAGAAAACCACAAGTGTTCAAGCAGTTCTGATCAATATTCATAAATTCGGAAGTGTGTGTATGCATGTGTAACTAACAGGGCGATAAGGTAAAACTGATAGATTTTTTGTTGCGAGTAAACTGTCGGAAGTTTGTATATCGGAAAGTAGCGAAAGCCTTACCCGTATTTATAGCACCGTCTTAATACCCCTGTCCCAAATTTGAAGAGCAGCATTCGGATTAAAACCCCTGTCCCAAATTTAAAGAGTAGCATTCGGATAGGAAAGATGGCAATGCAGCACCTCATGAACCCCGAGGAATTTGCGGTTGCAGCGACCAGCAGCAGTAGAGTGGGACAATGTCCCATTTGGGAGGAAGAGATCAGGAAATATCTCAAAGGGAAGGGATGGCCCCTTTGGAATGAATTCTGTGATAAAGGGGAATCAGGTCCCGGGAGTATAGGACATACTTGGTGGGAGAACCTGAGCGAGATCCACAAAAAGAGCTTAGGGAAAGCTCGCAAGCCGATGGCAATCGTGTCCTGCTTGGCACAATTGCGAGGCACAGAGGAGGTCGTTAGGACACTCCGGAAAGAAGTTGAGGGCATACATCGAATGAGTAAGGTCGATGTAAGCGAGGTAGAAAAGGAGAATTTGGAATTGAGGAGGAAGTTGGCAGCAAAAGATGGAGAGGTGGAGGATGCCAAAAGGGCTCACCAGTCTTGTCTGGCGCACTTAAGCAGCTTCCAGTCTCAATATGAAAAGGCCTATCAGGACACGCAACGTGCAGTCCTGGTACGTGAAGAAACAGAAAAGCAGGTAGAAGCGTTGCAGAGACAATGCAGCGATCTAAAGGCAGCATTAAGAGCACTCCATGCTGCCACCACAGAACAAAGACAAAGCACGCTAGATCACGCAAAGTGCCGGAAGCAGATTGCAGAGCTGTAATCGCTGCTTTCAGTTCAGAAAGGTTTCCAGGAAACCTTTGGAGAAAAATTAGATCAGGAAGACGGCCCTGATTGGGAAGAATTGAACGAAACAGCGCAGAGATATGTTCAGGGAACATGTGCGCAGGGAAAGCCACCAAAGAGGAAAGCGCCCCAACCCCCCACAGGGCAAATAGTTCACGCTCCAATGAACCCAGTAACCACCCACCGCACAGCCACATCGGACGATGCGGAATTTCTATATTCCACCCCCTTAACAGTGACCCAATTACGTGTCGCGTGCGATAAGATCACACCGTTCCTCCCCACCTCAGACCCCCACCATTTCTTTGCCACAGTTAAGCATCAGGCGACCATGTACAGCCTGGATGAGCGAGAGCAGGTAAAGCTCACGGTTTTAAGTTTAGACCCTTCAGTAGCAGCAGCCCTTCCCGACCCACAGAATGTAGGAGGACGCACCCTTGCAGAAATGCATACCGCGATCCTGGATGCGATCGGGTATAACCGGGGTGACCCCGTAGATAGCCTCAACAAATGTAGGCAAAAGCAATCCGAGCACCCCACAGCGTTTGCTGGACGCCTGTGGATCCACTTTGCAGCAGTCTTTGGAGACTTAGACCGTGCCCATTTGTCCCCAGACAACATGGCCAAATGGACCCGCACCCTTATCTCCCATGCCACAGAAACAGGACAGAAAGCCTGTGCGGGTTATGATCCCTCAGAGGAGGCCCATAACGAGAAGTGGGTAGTGAAAAGATTGTCCCGCGCCTGGGAGCAATCTATACAAAGTAATCCCGCAGTCAACAATCCCGAGGAAAAGCAGACCGGAGCAGATATGCAGGCAGTAAAAACACACCAGAACCCCGCATGGGTGAATGAAGGAAAGAACAGCCCCCCACCCAAGTCACAGGAGTGTTACAACTGCGGACAATTGGGACACTTCGCAAGAGAGTGCAACGCCCCTAAAAAGCCACAGAGAGCCCAGAAGATGGGCACTCTGAGTTAGAAAAAGACAGCCCATTCATAGCGTTAGCGCCCATTCATAGCATTAGCGCCCATTCAGATCAGACAGACTTGACCGGAACGGACTGACGGTGTTCGGGCTCCCCCAGTTGGGTCTGCGACACCCTTTGGGATAGGTCCGGACGACCGGTAGTTGCAGCGAAAATTCGGGGACAGCCCATCGAATTTCTCTGGGACACAGGAGGGTCCCGCACCACAATAAGTTCCTCCACCATGTTCCAAAAGGACACGTGGCCCACTACAGCCACTATCATCCTCAGCGGCTTTACAGGCCACTCACACCAGGGACACATCACAGACCCTGTACCCATTCAAATCGGTAACATCACCGCCAAGCACCCCGTAGTTTTAGTTGACCGCCCCACACAGCAGAACACATTCTGGGAATCGATTTCATGAATTCCCATAATCTTTCATTCGATCCAGTCAACCAGTGCGTCTGGAAGATGGCAAAATCCGCAAGAGCCCCCGCAACGTTCAACATAGGAGAGTACGCGAACAAAATTAGCGCCGTAAGCGAATTTTGGTTCAACCTGACCACGCTTAGTACGGACAAGCAAGTTAGGGCAGTTCTGCAAAAGAACAGGGCAGCATTTGTGACCCACAAGCACGACTGCGGACAGATGACTGGCTCCGTACAAATAACAGGACCTGACCCTAGACCCCAAAACAGTACGGATTTCCCCAAGAGGCAGAGGGAGAAATCTCCAAGGTAATAGAAAGCTTATTAGAGCAGGGCGTACTTAGATCAGTAGCCTCCACTAATAATGCCCCGATTTGGCCAGTGAGAAAGCCCGATGGATCATGGCGACTGACCATCGATTACCGGGAACTCAACAAAGTCACCCCCGCAGCAGCCCCCACAGTAGCCACAAGTCCCGAGACCATGCTCAAGCAGGGACTCAATTCCCGATTCTTTACGGTTTTGGATGTCAGTAATGGATTCTGGTCTATTCCATTGGCAAAGGAGTGCCAGTACAAATTTGCCTTCACTTTTAAAGCACAGCAGTACACGTGGACATGCCTGCCACAAGGATTCCACAACTCCCCCTCCATTTTCCACCGACAGCTGGCAAATGGTTTAGCCAAATTTTCTCGCCCCGAATGTCTGGTTCAGTATGTAGACGACCTACTACTGCAGACAGACACCAAGGAAGAGCACATTGAGCTTCTGGCCGAACTCCTGGAACTATTACACTCAATCGGTTGTAAAGTCAACCCCCAAAAGGCCCAGATTTTGGAAGATAAGGTGATATATTTGGGAACAATTATCACACATGGTAAACGCGAGATCGAGCATAAAAGGATTGACTCGATTGCTAAATTGCCCCTTCCCCAGAACGTTTCAGCCCTCCGGTCGTTTTTAGGACTGGTTGGCTACTGCCGAAACCACATTGACGGTTTCGCCAGCAAGGCAGCGCCCCTCTCAGACCTCCTAAAGAAAGGAACCCCGTGGGAATGGCTTCCGCAGCATATGGATGCTGTGGACGCTTTAAAACAGGCACTCATAGCAGCCCCCGCACTACAAGTTCCAGACCCGCTTTCCCCTTACACCATAGAGGTAGTGACCACAGACTGCACCCTCTCAGCCGTGCTCCTCCAGGAACGGCACGACCAGTTAAGGCCCGTAGCTTACGCCTCCAGACTTTTAGATGCTGTGGAGCAGGGATTTTCAGCCTGTGAGAGGCACCTGCTCGCAGTATTTTGGGCAGTGCAGTATTTTTCATATATTACCGGACTGAACCCCATCACAATTCTCACCGAACACACCCCCACCCAACTTTTACTGGACGGACGACTCAAGGACGGTACAGTAAGCCAGATTAGAGCAGCTAGATGGACCCTTCTCTTGCAGGGACGGGACATCAAATTAATTGCGATATTAAAATTACAATAAAGATTATTAAATTAAATACTTTCTATGTCTGAAATGTCTATGATATCACTGTTAAACGGTCAAAGACGCACACCTTTTTAGCCAACAACTTACAGTACCCCGGAACCCCCCATGAATGTGAGATTATCTCTCCACACCACGACACAGGCCCCTTTATTGCTAAAACCCCCCCCCCCCAGAAAGATAGGTAGTTCAACCCAGAGCCCCCAGCACATGGACACGTGTGAGCCAATAAAGATCTATGTGGATGGATCTTCCACAGTCTTGGATGGGAAGCACATGACAGGTTGCGGTATCTATGTCGAGGACGCGCAGGGACGCACCCTTGAGGAAATATTGTTAAAACTTCCAGGCCACTCAGGCGCGCAGGCAGCAGAGCTTGCGGCCGTCGCATATATAGTGGAACACCCAGATTCCTTCCCCAGCCCAGCGGACATATACTCGGACAGCTTCTATGTCTGCAACAGCCTCATGGAATTTCTGCCCCTGTGGGAAGCAAGAGGATTTGTTTCCGCAGACGGGAAACCCCTCCCTCAGCCCCATTGCTCCGTCATATTTTAGAGAGAGCCCAGAACAGGACTTTTGAGATAGTCAAGGTCCACAGTCACCATCATTCCTCCCCCCCTGGAAATGTAAAAGCCGACGCACTGGCCAAAGCAGGTTCCAGGCATGGATACCGTTGGACACCCCCCGAAAGCGCCCCAGTGAGTGCAGTTCAGGTCTCACAGACAAAGATCGAGGATCTAGTGGAGGCCCAGAAGCAGGACAGCAATCTCAGGGAGATTGTAAAAGGAAAATATCCAGCTCCCTATGAGAGGTTCAAAAATGCACTGACCACACATGACGGTGTGGTGTTAAAAGACACCCTTTATGTGGTTCCTGAACAGGACAGGAATCAACTGATTTGTTTGTTCCATGACGGTCATGGACATCATGGAATCAATCCCACTACAGCCCATCTCAAGCAGCTTTGTTGGTGGCCGAATTTAAAGGATGATGTAAACCACTACATCGAGAATTGTCTTATCTGTGCCCAGAATAATTCGGACAGATATGCCAAAAAGGCTCAACTCAGCCACACCCGACCCGTTAATGGCCCCTGGACTAACCTCCAGATTGATTTTATAGGACCATTGCGCCCTTGCAGGAATGGCTATAAATATGTACTCGTGGTAATTGACACATTTACGAAATGGGTGGAAGCATTCCCAGCCCGCACAAACACTGCAAAAACCACAGCCAAGATTTTGACCCACCACATTTTTACAAGATGGGGACTCCCCCGCAGCATTGAATCGGACCAAGGTTCCCATTTTACGGGACGTGTCATGCAGAACGTCCTCACGATATTTGGCATCACCTAAAAATTCCACATAGCATACCACCCACAGTCGAGTGGTATCGTGGAGCGCATGAATCGGACCCTAAAACCCACCCTCAGAAAAATGGTCCAGCAGAACAACACCACTTGGGACTCAGTCCTCCCTTTCGCGCTGATGTTTCTGCGTAATACAATTTCCACTTCCACAGGTTACACCCCACACACTCTCTTGACCGGACGCCCCATGAAAGGCACAGAATATTTGTTGGGTTTAGACTTGACCAGCCCCGAGGTGACGGCCCTCACACACGAGAAAGCAGTACAGCAATTAGTTGAAACGGCTCAGCTAGCAGCCGCAGTAAAATTGGGCACCAGAAAGAAACAGAGCAAGGCTTGTTTCGACAAGACAGTGCATGCGACTGAGTACAGTATATGCTCTCCGTATATAACCCCAGCACATTCCTGTCCCCAAAATACTCGGGTCCGTACTCCATTGCGGACAAAGTAAGCCCTTCCGTTTATAAAATAAAGTACCCCAACGGTAAGACTGCGTGGTTCCATATCAACCAGTTGAAGGCATATGGAACACAGTCTAACCATTCACACCACGTCATGCTCGACGCAGCACACCACACCCCGCCCACAGCCAACGTAACCTTACCCTCCCCCAACACGTCCAGCCCAGCCACGGACTCAACCTCGACTCCACCCCTGAAATATACACTCCGCCCTGGAACGCCCACAGACTGCAGCAGTAGAGACAGCGACTGTGACTCGGACGACAGCCACAGCACGCCTCCCTACTATCCCCAGGCAACAGGACCCATACCCAGCGACTCCGACTACGATCCAAGTGATCCCTTCATGATCACTTTCCTGAACAAACCCCACCACCGACCACCGAACTACCATGACGACCCCGATTCTGTCCCCACACAAGTAGACACCAACTATTGGCACCGAGATAACTCGTTCCGACTCGTCCGCAACGACGAGAGCGACCCCACCTCACACCATGCAGCCCTTTCAGCCCTCATACACTCCAGAGTATGGCACCCGGGAGAAGATGACGACCTTGGGTCTGACTCCCAAAATTGCACAGTCTGCGAGACGGCTCGCACTGGTTCATTATTGGGAAGTGTGTCTTGTCCTAAAATTTGTTTTTTGAAATAAAAATAAAAATGAGGGAGTCACACATAGTGACCAATTATAAAGGGAGTAATTGGCACTAAAGGACAGACAGACTATCGTACGAGATGTTAAAAAAAATAGTTACAGACACTATGCTTGTTTCCACAGAATTCCAGAAGCTCTAGGACCGGAGAAGAAAAGAAAAGAAAAGGAAAGAGAAGAGCCATGAGGACTTCCTCCACATGGATCAGCATCATACTAATGGACATTTGGTTGCGCATGAACGCGAACCCCATGACTTCAAGCCCCCCCCAGCCGTTAATGTTTCACTTCCCCGCAGTACCCAGAGCCCAGTCACCAGCGACACCACATCATCTTGGTGTGCCAGGTTTATAACCTGGTACTCTCTGTCATATGTAATAGAAACCTTATTGGTATTGGCGATACTCTGCTGCATCGTGCAGACTATGCGTCTAAGGAAATGGAGAAGGAGAGCCTACCGCGCTCGAACTCCGGTATATAGGATCAGATCCCCTATTTTCGGATACGACCAGACGCCCGACCCCTGCGATCTATAATAAAGAGCATTCACTTGCGTTTTATTGTAAATAAAGAAATGTAAGGAACTGTTCATGAGCAAATTGTACGATCCTGAGCTTGACTGGCAAGCCAGGAAAAATGTGTATAAGCAGCAATGATTTTGTTGTATGGTTGAGGAAGTTAGGATAATGAAATGTTTAAGTGAGTGTAGTGTACTAAGAATAGCTAGAGGTTCCCAGTTTATTGTTTTGTAACGCATGTCCCTGTTTAACATAGCGCCCTTAGAATTGTCAGTTAAAACATTTTTGCATAGCTATGGTCAGTGCAGAGGCCATGAAGGAAGCGCCCCCCCAGGTCAGGGAATGGAAAGCAACATAGTTATGTGATCCTTCACGCTTCGCGTTAGGATCACAAGGAGGGTTTGTAGCCACTTAAAATGGCCAACTCCCGATTCAAATGGCGAACGGCAAGGGCTGATGGGAAAGTCAGCCAACAAGACAAAAACCAGCAGCTGCAGGTTGGCTGTGTATTTACCTCTGGAAAGGCCAGACAATATCGATACCAGCAACCATCAGCATAACAAAACAACAGCCTTCTGCATACTAATGAACAATCCCCGGGAACAATAAGCAACATTTAGACACACAAAGCAAAACCAGACTCTTCGGCGCCAGCAGGAGCCTACACAAAAGGAGGAGAACGAGCACCTCAAGACCGCCCATCGATCAGGGAACCGCTCCAGTATTGGAGAAAATCGAACCAAGCGATTGGGACAAAGTCCAATGACTTGGGACCAGGTACAGGGTCCGCCCCGAAAGGCGGGAAGCCACTGGGGACTATAAGAATTGAGCCCCAAGTTCAAATCGCTCTCTTCCTCTCCACCTCTTCACTCTGTTCATGCTCTTCTTCCTGCCCGGGTCACCCAGCAACAATGAATCAACATTGACCGTGACCGGAGCAGTGAAGATCAAAATCGTAAGTCTTAATTCAACGCTCGATACGAGATAGACGCTCCAAGCTACCAATCTGTAACAACTTCGAATCCCGCAGGCTCAGAACCCGAACGAAAGGCCATTTGTTTCCCTGACCTGGTGGGCCAGTTCAAAGTTAAGTATAGGCCTGTTAGTTAAAGAAGTAGCTTAGACATAGAATTTGTGCATGAGTAGCGATTACTGTGTATAATAAATGTGCTTTGATTTAAACCTTACTAACCGGTGTATTGGGTTATTGATCATTACTCGGACTTGAACCTCGTGGCGGTATCATAAAGATACCTGGCGACTCGAGAGCAAAGGTAATAAAACAGAGCAATTGAACTAAGGCAAAGTTAGCGACAAACAGAACCACAATTACCTTCTACTTGTCCATCAAGACTATGGGAACACCTGGGAATGGATTTATTTGATACCTTCCTTGTTATCATTGATTTCCACTCACGGTGAATTGAAGAAGACAGATTGTATAGTATCACTGCACAAGCAGGTATCCAGTCCCTCGAGAGAATTTATCTAACACCTGGCATCTTGGACAGTGTAGACTCCGGCAATGGGCCGCAATTTGCGAATGAGCTATTCCACAATCTCAGAATGTCTTCGTTCATAGAACCAGTTCACCTGACTATCCTCAAGTGAAAGGAGAATCTGAGAGAGGAGTACAAACTGTCAAAGATTTATTGAAGAAAACCAAGGACTTTAATCTAACTCTTCTGAGATATCAAACCTCAACACTACAAAATGGTTTCTGACCATCAGAGTTACTGATGGATAGGAGATTGAGAACACAGCTTTCAGCCTTTAAAACTTAACCCTTTACTCTGTGTCTCATCCTTAGTCTTTGTCTCGATCATATTTACATCCTCCTACATCTCCCTCCAAAGCCGCAGATTTCTCTGAGGTGCCAGGCCCAATCTCCTGGGTGGCTTAAACCCAATATCTTCATAAATGACTATGAGAGGGTGAAACAGCATGAGGAAGAACAGTGAACAAGGCTCAGAACTTTGATCTCAGGCATTGAGCACGTGAGTTACCAGTGCTGAAGCTGGGTGGGGGCAGGGGTGGAGTTTGTGTCCGAGACCAACAGAGGGAAGAGACAATCAATGAAGAAACCCCACAATCAAGATGATACAGGATTGAAAAGGATCAGGGGATCGATCATAAGGAGAAACCATAGCACTTAATAATCCTTGGAGGTAAACCCAATCGTAGCTTGGGCTTGAGTGCGAGTAAAACATGGGAACATAGAAAATAGGAGCAGGGGAGGCTGTTCGGCCCTTCAAGCCTGCTCCGCCATTCATTATGATCAAGGCTGATCATCCAACTCAGCAATCTTTCCCCCCATATCCTTGGATGACTCTAGCCGCAAGTGCTGTATCTAACTGTTTCTTGAAAACATGCAATGTTTTGGCCTCAACTGCTTCCTGTGGTAGTAAAGTTCACCGGCTGACCACTCTCTGGGAGAAGAAACGTCTCCTCATCTCTGTCCTAAATGGTTTACCCCGTATCCTCAGACTGTGACCCCTGATTCTGGACACACCCACCATCGGGAACATCCTTCTTGCATCTACCCTGTCCAGTCCTGTTAGAATTTTATAGGTTTCTATGAGACCCCCCCTCATTCTTCTGAACTCCAGTGAATACAATCCTAATCGATTCAATCCCTCCTCAAATGACAATCCCACCATTCCAGGAACCAGCCGAGTAACCCTTTGCTACGCTCCCCCTATAGCAAGAGCATTCTTCCTCAGATAAGGAGACTAAAACTGCACACAATATTCCAGGTGTGGTCTCACTAAGGCCCTGTATTACTGCAGCAAGACATCACTGCTCCTGTGCTCAAATCCTCTCATCATGAAGGCCAACATGCAAAGAACAAAGAACAATACAACACAGGAAGAGGCCCTTCGGCCCTCCAAGACTGTACCGGTCATGATACCACCCTTGACCAAAACCCACATCACTTCCTTGTGCCGTATCCCTCTATACCCGTCCTATCCATGTGTTTGTCAAGATGCCTTTTGAACGCTGTTAATGTATCTGCTTCCACAATCTCCCCTGGCAACGCGTTCCAGGCACTCACCACCCTCTGCGTAAAAAGCCTGCCTCGTATATCGCCTCTAAATTTTGCCCAATGGACCTTAAACCTATGCCCCCTGGTGACTGACCCCTCCACCCAGGGAAAGAGTGCCTGCCCATCCACTCTGTCCATGCCCCTCATAATCTTGTAGACCTCTATCAGGTCCCCCCTCAACCTCCGTCTTTCTAATGAAAACAGTCCGAGTCTATTCAGCCTCTCCACATAGCGAACACCCTCCAGATCAGACAACATGCTGGTAAACCTCCTCTGCACCATCTCCAAAACCTCAACATCCTTGTGGTAGTGTGGCAACCAGAATTGTGCGCAATATTCCAAGTGTGACCTCACCAAGGTTCTATACAACTGTAGCATGACTTGCCAGTTTTCATATTCGATGCCCTGTCCAATGAAGGCAAGCATTCCGTATGCTTTCTACCATTCACCTTCTTTACTACCTGCTGTACCTTCATGTTTACTTCTAGCGACTGGTGTACAAGGACACCTAGGTCTTGTTGCATATTCCCCTCTCTCAATCTATCGCCATTAAGATAATAGTCTGCCTTCCTGTTTTTGCTACCCAAGCGGATAACCTCTCATTTATCCACATTATACTGCATCTGCCATGCATTTGCCCACTCACTCAGCCTGTCCAAATCCCGCTGAAGGATCTCTGCATCCTCCACACAGCTCACCCTCCCAGAAAGCTTTGTGACATCTGCAACTTTGGAGAAATTGAATTGAGTTCCCATTACTCTGGAGAAGCACCTGAGAAACTCCAATGATCCAATGATGCCCCTGAGAAGCCTGGTCAGAGAGCCATTTTTATCATTTGAAATGATAGCAGTAGAAGCCAGACTCTAGCTACACAAAAACCTGGACGGCCACACCCAGCGTACTCTGGGCAGCTTAGGGCATGATGCCCTGGGAAAGATGTGTTTGCCTTAAAGGGTATGCAATGTCTAATCTTAAAATGTTAATCTTTTAAAATGTTAATTTTAAATCTGTGATTGCCAGATTCTCCTTAACCAAAGGAATTCAAGGATAATAGAAAAGGCTGCTATGTGGATCTGCCATGATCTCATTAAACGATGGAACAGGTTCGAGGGGCTAAATGACCTTGTCCTGTTTCTATGTTCCTGAGTTACCTGCGGACCATTTGCCGGCTTTTTCCCAATAATCAGCTTCACTATTGGTCTCTTTTTTTGCCATAGCTCAAGGATCCTAAATGTTAATTTGTCTTATCCGATTCGGTTTTGATATTGATCTTCATTGGTAGATTTCAGGGAAAGCATTGCCTAATCTAAACTGAAGGAGAATCAATGAGATTGGCAGCGTCCAGCCTACATTACCAGGGTTACTGATTCTTTCCCTCTGCAGTTGATAGTCAGTCATTTGAGAGGCAACGCAACCTCAACAATGTTAAAAATAAATTTGTTGACATCTGCCAAGCAAACTGTGTGCAGGGACTATTATTGGATATCATTCTTTCAGCAGTCTTGGTGGCTTTCCCCATTGCTTTTACTTAGTGCCTGTTGCAAGGCCATTCACAGGTTCTACCATTTTCAACCAGGAAAGTCACTGAACTAGAGAAACAACATGAACTGTTACATGTGGCGAGCTGCGTGACGAGAGATTTCACAAAACCGAATTGGAAGAAAACACAGATGGTTATGTGCATTTTAATCGGGTGACAGTGTGCGTGTACTGAAGACTGGATGACAAATTCTCTGTGCAACACAATGAATGATGTCAGTCTAAAATGTCACCGTATGTTTTACAGATATTAGAGAATTCCTCCCTACATAACCAAACAAAAGTGATTCTTCATTCACACCAGGACAATCTACCATCGACCTACAATGTCATCTTAATAAAGGTGAACATAAGTTTTTTCAGAACTATGTAAAAATATACTATCTATAATATAATCTTTATTATTGTCACAAGTCGGCTTACATTAACACTGCAATGAAGATACTGTGAAAATCCCTTAGTCGCCACGTTCCGGCGCCTGTTCGGGTACACAGAGGGAGAATTCAGAATATCTAATTCACCTAACAGCATGTCTTTCGGGACTTGTGGGAGGAAATCGGAACACCCGGAGGAAACCCTCGCAGACACAGGGAGAACGTGCAGACTCTGCACAGACAGTGACCCAAACTGGTAATTGAACCTGGATCCCTGGCGCTGTGAAGCAACAATGATAACTACTGTGCTACCGTGCAGCCTTCAAATGCCAAAGTTTGCAAATTCTCGTCGCTCAGTCTAACCAGAAAAGATGTTCCGTTCTCCATAAGCACGTGTTTAATGAGTTCTGACAGATTGCAAATTGGATTGGATCGGATTGGATTTGTTTATTGTCACATGTACCGAGGTACAGTGAAAAGTATTTTTCTGCGAGCAGCTCAACAGATCATTAAGTACATGGGAAGAAAAGGGAATAAAAGAAAATACATAATAGGGCAACACAACATATACAATGTCCTGCAAGAGAAGATAAGAGAGAGAGGTTAGTAATAATGTTAGTTTTAGAGTAATTTTTAAAAGATTAGAACGAGTATAGATTAAGTAAAAAGTGGATCTGTTTGGGAGAGCTCGCAGAGAGTCGCCTCGCTCCGGCGCCATCTTGGAAAAGATGCTACATTACATAAATTAATATCGATGAATAGTAATTTCTGCACATCATATTGCAGTCACAATCATACTGACCCCTACTGATATCCTGAGTAATACTGTCTGCATTGTAATAAACTGCTCCACTGGATTTCCATGTGTTCCCACTCCCACTCCACTCTATGGCCAATTGGAACACAACCATCATTACTGGTGCCTCACATTACTGGGGCAGAGATAAAGGGGAATTGTATGATTCGGCCTGTCATTCACTGGGCCATATCTCAAGCTGGACGCTTTATATCTGTCAAATAGGAAATCCTGGAAGTAGTAGCAGAGGGATAGTGGAACCTCTCCCAAACTGATGTTCCTATCCCATCTTACTAGGTTACACCAGTTTACTGATGTAAGTGGAGATAAGGGGCGCGATTCTCAGGCCCCCCACCGGGTCGGAGAATCGCCGGGGGTTGGTGTGAATCCCGCCCCCGCCGTGTCCCGAATTCTCCGCCACCAGAGATTCGGTGGGGGCGGGAATCGCGCCGCGCCGGTCGGCGGAAATCCCCCGGCGATTCTCCGGTCCGCGATGGGCCGAAGTCCCGCCGCTTTCAACCCACGCCAGCCGGCGTGGATTGAACCACCTTTTGAACGGCGGGACAAGGCGGCGCGGGCGGGCTCCGGGGTCCTGGGAGGGGCGCGGGGCGATCTGGCCCCGGGGGGGGCCCCCACGGTGGCCTGGCCCGCGATCGGGGCCCACCGATCCGCGGGCTGGCCTGTGCCGTGGGGGCACTCTTTTTCTTCCGCCTTCGCCATGGTCTTCACTATGGCGGATGCGGAAGAGACCCCCTCCACTGTGCATGCGCGGGGATGCCGTGAGTGGCCGCTGACGCTCCCGCGCATGCGTCGCACGGCAAAGTCATTTCCGCGCCAGCTGGCGGGGCAGAAATCAGTCCAGCGCGGGCCTAGCCCTTCAAGGTGAGGGCTCGGCCCCTCAAGATGCGGAGAATTCCGCACCTCTGGGGCAGCGCAATGCCGGACTGATTCGCGCCATTTTCGGCACTGGTCGGCGGACATCGCGCCGATTGCGGAGAATCCCGCCCCTGATTTGTTAAATGCACACAGTAAAAGATTTCAACTCGTTAAATGAGGTCTATTATTTTTTGCCATGATGTGGGGATGCCGGCATTGGACTGGGATGAGCACAGTAAGAAGTCTTATAACACCAAGTTAAAGTCCAACAGGTTTGTTTCGAATCACTAGCTTTCGGAGCACTGCTCCTTCACCTGAGGAAGGAGCAGTGCTCTGAAAGCTAGTGATTCGAAACAAACCTGTTGGACTTTAACCTGGTGTTGTAAGACTTCTTACTGTACTATTTTTTGAAACACACACCTATTTTTTTCAATAAGGCAATGTTTGTGGAGTTTCTGTATATCTGACACAAAAAGATCAAGTGCCAGTTCCATTGGTTCACCATCCATTTATTCAGTCTGCAGTTGCATTATTAGTATAGACTGAAAACGTAACAAAAGCAGGGTAAGACTGTAGTTATATGTTGCCATGAGTGTTTGGCACTTACAAGAGGGCCATGCTTAATCAATTGCTTGCAGCCAACTATAGCAATAACTGATCCAGCTTGCAAAAGGAGAGCAATGAAGCCTTAAGTAAAAGTTTTACACCATCAAAATGCATAAGGCAAGTACAAACTACACTTGCCCTATTACTTGTTGGACCATCATTCACACACCAGTTGTGGTGGGTGACCTGTTTGCAAGAGATTTGGGGGTTGAAATTGCACTTCGATCTGCCAAACAGGTTCCTGTTGAATTAAATGGGTTCGCACCTTCGCTGAATCAAAAGCTGACAAAAGAATTTCACAGAAATGCATGAGTTGATGTGTTCCCAACACCACGCAGTGGAATCGTTTTGGATTCTGTGCTGCAAGGGGGCGAGAGTCGTTTTAAAAGCTCTCCCACTTTTAATTCCTGTTGCTGCCACCAGGGGTGAACAACCGGGGAGGATGCAAAATAGGCTGGCGTTTCGATATCACCCATTCAATCTCAGGATGAGCCAGAGTGTGATTTCAATTCATTCCCTTTCATGGCAAAGCTGGTTTATTCTTGAAAAGGATTGCAAATGGTAAGATGTTAATGTTTGAAGCGTTGACATTTTAGGGTTGTTTTTCTTTTTGCCTGCCAGTGAGAGTGATTGCAACTGAAGGTTTTAGGTGGAATATCCATTTGATGATGAAAAGGAAAAAAGACCCTCTGATCAACAAAGGTTTGCTCACCTTTGGAAGTTGGGCATTATCTTTAGATTTTATTTTTTTTAAATAGCTCTGGATTATTTTCAAACAAATTTGAAACAACTCTTTGATTCCATTTACCTCATGATATAATTATGTTACATGTTCGTAACAGGTTCGGGTTAAATTAAGGTCAGGTTCGGGTTAAATTAAGGTTAATGCAGGGATAATACCGTCAACCATATGGCTATGATAGAAATAAGCAAATTCCAATCCCCTTTCAAGGTGCTTTTGACTTGACCAATATTGATAGTGTCAGTTCTTTATAGTTATTTTCTTTCCAGGACTATTGTATATATCATAACTTCACCCCAACTTAAAGTCAGCACTTTAAAGTAACGTTGTTAGGACTGTATTATAGGTACTATTGAGAAAAATTGTTATGGATGTAAATAAAACTGAGAAGAGGCTATTTAACATTTTGAACCAGTTCTCCCATTCAGTGAGATTATGGCTTGTCATGTGAGTGTCCCTTTAAGGAAGGTTTAGTCTCTTATCATGTGGCTTATAGCACATTGGGCTGTGGGTATCAGGTGAGAGGGTATTTTTTGGGGGGGTTTCAGTTTGATTGCTATGGACGGCAGAAGGAGAAAAAGGGTTTCCCCCCTGTTTTTCTCTGTTTTCATTTTAAAACCTGTTCCAGTAAAAAAACACAATGGGTGTGGCTAACTACCTTGGTAACTTTAAAGATATAGTTGCTTTCCGGAAGGAGTTTGAATCTGCAGGTCGGACCTGGATCAGAATTTCAGGAAAAGAACAGTCCCATTCATGTGAGAATACAGAGTGCTGGCCCACGCCCTTGAAAATACGCTTTGGTTTATTGGATTTCGTTATTGAATTGGAACAGCTAAGGGGGGATTCGTTAAGTGTTATATACTTAACTTTTGGGGTCCAGGCATGATTCCATAAAACCACAGTGCACAGATCACTGTAGCTGTGTGATGTCTTTAAGTTTGTAATGGATAAAAATTCTTGCTGTGTTTAAATATATATATGTTATCTGCATTCTTAGAATAAACCTTGTTTTGATTAAAGGGCCTAGGAAGTCTGACACCGTTATTACACCTAAAGCAAAGGCTTTGTGCTCATCCTAGCCAAATTCAACATAAAAATTGTAGGTTAGGTGAACTCCATAATACACTTTGGAGTTTCTAAGCCCTGGCTCATAACAGGCTGATCTGTGACCTATGGCCATATACTGGCCAATGCCCCAAATCCCTTATTATCTTTGACTGACAAAAATAAGTCCATCTCAGTTTTAAAATTTAACAATTGATCTAGCAACAATTGCCATTTGTGTAAGAGAATTCTAAGCTTGTACTATACTTTGTAGGTTTCCTAATTTCACTCCTGAAAGAGTCAGATTCTAAATCTGATTCTAAATCAGATTCAGAATCTAACCCGTGAGCAGCACGGTAGCACAGGTGGCTAGCACTGTGGCTTCACAGCGGCAGAGTCCCAGGTTCGAGTCCCCGCTGGGTCACTGTCTGCGCGGAGTCTGCACGTTCTCCCCGTATCTGCGTGAGTTTCCTCCGAGTGCTCCGGTTTCCTCCCACAGTCCAAAGATGTGCAGTTTAGGTGGATTGGCCTTGATAAATTGCCCTTAGTGGCCAAAAAGGTTAGGAGGGGTTATTGGGTTAAGGGGTAGGGTGGAAGTGAGCGCTTAAAGTGGGTTGGTGCAGACTCGATGGGCTGAATGGCCTCCTTCTGCACTGCATATTCTATGTTCGATGTTCTAAATCCGTGACTCTGCCCCCCAGTCGTCGACTCCCCATCCAGTGAGAATAGTTTCTGCAAATCTACCCTGTCTGTTCCCCTTCATATCTTGGAAACATTGATCAAATTATCCCGTGACTTTCTACACTCCAGGGAGCACAATCCAAGTTTATTTAATCTTCCCTGATTAGATCACTTTTGGGGTCCAGGTATGATTCTATAAAACCACAGTGCACTCCCTCCAAGGCTAACTACATTCTTCAATTGTCCACCATACCTCAGTGACATTAACCGGGGCAACAGCTGATCAAGAAGTAATAATAAATATTTATTGTCACAAGTAGGCTTACATTAACACTGCAATGAAGTTACTGTGAAACGCCCCTAGTCACCACATTCCGGCACCTGTTCGCGTATACAGAGGGAGCCAATTCAGAATGTTCAAATTACCTAACAGCACGTCTTTCGGGACTTGCGGTAGGAAACCGGAACACCCGGAGGAAACCCTCGGAGAACGTGCAGACTCCACACAGACAGTGGCCCAAGCTGGGAATCGAACCTGGGACCCTGGAGCTGTGAAGCAACAGTGCTAACCACTGTGTTACCAGCAGAAATAATTAAATATTGCACTCTCAATTGTTAAGGTTGGAACTTATCAAAACGGAGCTGATTATTCTCTACCTCAGGCTCAATTATGTTCTCAACTAGCTTAATGTAATATTTTTAAACGTAAATTCTCAATGATAAATCACTGATTTTGCTGATTGTACGGAATGCAATTATGTGCATAAAGAACAAAATGTATGCTTAAGGATTACCAGCCTTTTTATGTGTTGTCACACTTCAGCACATTTTCTTTGCTGATAATTTGCCCACAGAACGGGTTTCAAAAGAAGTGTCACAAAGACAATACCACCTCACATTAATGTCTTTAATGTCTCTAATGTCCAAAGATGAAATGATCACAACATGCTGTTTTCTATGAGAGTACCAAGGCCACGGGGATATAGCAAGGTCGAGAGGATAGTCTTGTCTGTACATAATGAGTGGGATTCTCCAGTACCCGGTCGCGTGTTCCTCGTCGGCGCGCCGCTCACTGGCAGCGGAATTTCTCTACTCCCGCCGCTTGTCAATGGGATTTCCCATTGCGGCTGCCCCATGTCGCCGGGGAACCCACGGGCGGGAGTGCGCTGCCGGCAGGAAAAGAGAATCCCAATGGCCGGGGAATTCCGGCCTATGACCTAAATGGAGGGAGATGTTTGGAGATGTCCCCCCCTAATTGGTGAGTTGGGACATTGGGCGGGGTGGTCTGGAGGCCACGGTGGGGAGTCTAGAGATCGGGGCGCCATTAGTGCAGGGATGTGCGGCCTGGGCAAGGCATTCCTCACCAGGGCCCGGTTTAATAGTGGGGTCATTCTCAGTGCTGCAGGCGCTGGAAAACACCTGGGTAAATGTGCCCCAAATGGGACTCCGTTTCATTTCCGTTAAATCATGCCCTGTCAGTTTCTCTTCACAGATGCTGCCAGACCAGCTGTGCTTTTCCAGTGTTTACTGTTCTTGTTCTAAAGCCAAACAGTTTATTTATGAAACTTTAAAACATCTTCGTACTTTCAAGTGTTTTGACACACACAACTCAGAGCCCAAGGTCCTTTCTTGGACATTTTCAGATTACTTCACTCTCCAGCTCCCCCCACAGGTTAAACAATCAAATAAGTGCAGTAAGATCAGTGAAGTAGGCGAACTAATCAAACATAGGTACAAACCATTTATTACAACAGTGGCAGATAATTGTTTGATGAAGGAACTTGAGCAACTAAAGCCAGGAATGGTCAATGCGGATAGCACATTTGCTTCACAGCTCCAGGGTCCCAGGTTCGATTCCGGCTTGGGTCACTGTCTGTGCGGAGTCTGCACATCCTCCCCGTGTGTGCGTGGGATTCCTCCGGGTGCTCCGGTTTCCTCCCACAGTCCAAAGATGTGCAGGTTAGGTGGATTGGCCATGACAAATTGCCCATAGTGTCCAAAATTGCCCTTAGTGTTGGGTGGGGTTACTGGGTTATGGGGATAGGGTGGAGGTGTTGACCTTGGGTAGGGCGCTCTTTCCAAGAGCCGGTGCAGACTCGATGGGTCGAATGGCCTCCTTCTGCACTGTAAATTCTATGAATCTATGATAAATCTATGAATGCACAGTCAGGGCATGAACAGACCGCGCGCTATTAGGCAGATAGTGTGGAAAAGGTTAAGAACATTCGTGAAACCATTTGGGGAGTGGGCGATTAAGAGATGTAAATTTTTACTTGGCCAGATGGGTTGGAAAGCCTTCTGTGGGCAAATATTTTCCGATATTTAAAATGAATAAGGTGACTCATTAACTTGTGGGGTGTTCTTCCGCACCTATACAGAATCTAAAGGCATTAAATGGCAGATTTCAAACAGCAGATTGAAATTCTTATGCGGAAGGGAATGGAAGCAGGGAAGAAAGGAATCTTATTTTTTTAAGTAGAAAGGATGCGTTTTATAAATGATGGCTTCATAGACGTAGCTTTGTAAAGGCCTCCTCAGGAAAAATCGAAACCTAGAAAATTAACACAACGCACTTTCTTTCTTGAACCAAAGTGTCCACAAGTGTGTTACTGCTGTGACCAACATAGAGCCCTGCCTTTAAAACAAACAGTCACAGGACGTGGTGTTCATGGCCGGTATTTAATACTTGTCCATAACGGCCCTCGAGAGGCTGCTGGCTGGCTTCTTGAATGCAATTGAATGGTCTGCGAGTTTACTTCAGTGGATAGGTAAGAGACATGTGGGCACAGTGGTTGGCACTGCTGCCTCACAACGCCAAGGACCCTGGTTCGATTCCTGGCTTGGGTCACTGTGTGGAGTTTGCACGTTCTCCCCGTGTCTGCGTGGGTTTCTTCCGGGTGCTCCGGTTTCCTCTCACAGTCCAAAGGTGTGAAGGTTGGGTGGATTGGTCACGCTGAATTGCCCCTTATGGTGGGGTTGCAGGAGTAGGGTGGGGAGTTGGGTCTGGGTGGGGTGGTATTTTGAAGGGGTGGTTCAGACTCGATGGGCTGAATGGCCTCCTTCTGCACTGTAGGGATTCTATGATTCTATGACAACTGCTTTGCTGTGTGTTCACAATCACAGATGGGCTGGGCTGGGTAAAGATGCCGATTTCCTTCCCCGTGTGACATCAGTGAATGGGTTTTTACAACAATCTGCTAACCTCATGATCACCATTTCTGATGCTAGCTTTTTATCCCAGATTCAATTATTGAATATCTGCATGGGTTTCACCATTAATTATTTAAATATATGCACCATTACTTTCAGCTTCAGACCCTTTCATTGTTCTACATTCCAGGCACTACTGCAAAGTCAAAAGCACCATCAATAATCTGGGAATTAATGAAGAATTTGTACGCGCTAGATCAATGAACATAAACATGTATTGATTGATGTAACAACAGTCAGGGGCAGAACAAACAGTGTTGCCCTCAATTGCTGCTAAGAATCTCGGATTCACTCCAGTTCGCAACGGACATTAATTTCCTTGATAACCGATGAGGGTGGGGCTTCCAGGAATTTTCCGAGATATACACTTCCCACCATAATTGAAAGAGGCACTTTGGTCAGTTTGGAATTCTCATGGAATTGTGTACATTCCAAATCATATCTGGCCCTCCCTAAACCCCAAATGTTCAGGACAATGGATATAATAGCGGAATAGGATGTTTAGACCCATGAGATTAACTATTTCCAAATTGTATATTTTTGTAGAGAAGAGAACAACATTGAGTTATTCAGACCAGAACCCATTCAGTAATCGAGAGAATTTAATACACGGAAATTTGGACCACCAAGGAATCCGATACAGAATCAGAACCACAGAAAATACAGTGCAGAAGAGGCCCTTCGGCCCATCGAGTCAGCACTGACACATGAAAAACACCTGACCTACCTTCCTAATCCCAATTGCCAGCACTTGGCCCATAGCCTTCAATGTTATGATGCGCCAAGTGCTCATCCTGGTACTTTTTAACGGATGTGAGGCAACCCGCCTCTACCACCCTCCCAGGCAATGTGTTCCAGACCGTCACCACCCTCTGGGTAAAATAGTTTTTCTTTACATACCCCTTGTGGTAATACCAGGTATTGCAGTACCTGAGAGGTGGATGACCATTGGCTAGACCTAGGAGTCTTCCATTGGCTAACGCACATAGCTCCGCCCTGAGAGGCGGGGTGTAAGAACCACTGCCGTCCCAGCAGCCTTCACTTTCTGTATTGAAGCTGCTGGGTACAGTTCTAGCTGATTAAAGCCTATTAGTTGTGACTCACCTTGTCTCGAGAGTAATTGATTGTGCATCAATTTAATCAGCTATTACTTCTGAAAGGATGGACCTCCGCATCAAGCCGGAGTGCCTTCAGCTCAGCCCCCACGCAGACAACTCCGCTGCTATTTGCAAGCATTGGCTGGCGTGTTTTAAGGGCTACCTCGACACGGCCGCCGACACCCCCACGGAAAGGCAGAAAATGCACCTTCTACGCTCGCGGGTCAGCCTGCGATCTACCCTCTGATCGAAGAGGCGGCGAACTATGCTGCAGCTATGGAGCTGCTAGAAGGACATTACATCCGTCCTCTGAACCAGGTCTACGCTCGTCACCTGCTGGCAACTAGAAGGCAGAGCCCAGAAGAAACACTGGAAGACTTCTATCGGGCACTACTAGTGCTGGGCCAAAACTGTGGCTGCCCAGCAGTTATGGGGAACGAGCACATGGAACTGTTAATTCGGGACGCTTCCATGGCAGCTATGACTTCCCCCGACATCCGCAGAAAGCTCCTTGAAATGGACACACTGGGCCTCACTGAGGCACGGGCCCTGGCAGGGTCCATGGACATTGCATACAAAAACACACTGGCTTTTGCTCCCGGACGCACGGCGCCCCCCTGGGCTGCGTGGCACCCCGTCGCGGCAGCCCCCCAGACTTTCCCGCTAACCCCGCAAGCCTGCGCGGCAAGACATCCCGTTTTCACCGCCGGCCAACGCTGCTTCTTCTGCAGCCAAGCGAATCATCCCCGCGCGCGCTGCCCGGCCCGCACCGCCACCTGCAAAGGGTGCGGCAAGAAAGGCCACTACGTCGCGGTCTGCCAGTCCCGCGCCGTGGCAGCGGTCTCCAGCGACTATCGGCAGCCTTCTATCCCCAGGCAACGTGCGACCCACGGCTGCGGCCATTTTGCCTGCCGGCCACCACGCCGGATGGGTGGGCGCCGCCATTTTGTCCCTCGCCACCGCCATCTTCTGCATCCCCGGACTCCATGTGCGACCCGTGGCTGACGCCATCTTGGATGGGGCCTCAAGCCCCCAGCACAGCCGACTTCTCGCTGCCCGACCAGAACTCCCCCTTTCTGAAGCTGGCCTCCGTTACCCTGGACCAGAGTCGGACCCGGACGCTAGCAAAAGCCACCACAACGATCGCCATCAACGGCCACGTGACGTCGTGCCTGATCGACTCCGGGAGCACGTAAAGCTTTGTCCACCCCGACACGGTAAGGCGCTGTTCTCTTCTCACCCATCCCGTAAACCAATGGATCTCCCTGGCCTCCGGGTCACACTCGGTGGAGATAAAGGGGTTCTGCCTAGCGAACCCCACTGTCCAAGGCAGGGAATTCCGCACTTTCCGCCTGTACGTTCTGCCCCACCTCTGCGCAGCCACCCTTCTTGGGCTGGATTTCCAGTGCCACCTACAAAGCCTGACCTTTAAATTTGGCGGCCCTATACCCCCCCTTACTGTCTGCGGCCTCGCGACCCTTAAGGTCGACCCGCCTTCCCTGTTTGCGAACCTCACCCCGGATTGCAAACTTGTCGCCACCAGGAGCAGACCGTACAGTGCCCAGGGTCGGACCTTCATCAGGTCCGAGGTCCAAAGGCTGCTGAAGGAAGGGGTCATCGAAGCAAGCAACAGCCCCTGGAGGGCTCAAGTAATGGTGGTAAAGACCGGGGAGAATCATAGGATGGTCATCGACTATAGCCAGACCATCAACAGGTTTACGCAGCTGGACGCGTACCCTCTCCCCCGTATAGCTGACCTGGTAAACAGGTTTGCGCAGTACAAGGTTTTCTCCACGGCGGATCACAAGTCTGCCTACCACCAGCTGCCCCTCCGTCATGGGGACCGCCAGTACACTGCCTTCGAAGCAGATGGGCGGCTCTATCACTTTTTAAGGGTTCCCTTCGGTGTCACGAACGGGGTCTCAGTCTTCCAACGTGAGATGGACCGAATAGTTGACCGGTACGGCTTACGCGCAACGTTCCCGTATCTTGATAACGTCACCATCTGCGGCCATGACCAGCAGGACCACGACACCAACCTCCGAAAATTTCTCCAGACCGCGAATATCCTTAATCTGACCTACAATAAGGATAAATGCGTGTTTAGCACCGACCGTCTAGCCATCCTAGGCTATGTAGTGCGAAATGGAGTCATAGGTCCCGATCCTGAATGCATGCGCCCCCTCATGGAGTTCCCCCTCCCTCACTGCCCCAAGGCCCTAAAGCGCTTCCTCGGCTTCTTTAGCTATTATGCACAATGGGTCCCTAATTACGCAGACAAGGCTCGACCCCTGATCCAGTCCACAAACGTCCCCCTGTCGACGGAGGCGGCCTTCTGCCGCATCAAAGCGGACATCGCAAAAGCCACGATGCGCACCATTGACGAGTACCTCCCGTTCCAGGTCGAGAGCGACGCGTCCGACGTAGCTCTGGCGGCCACCCTCAACCAAGCGGGCAGACCCGTGGCCTTCTTCTCCCGCACTCTCCATGCTTCCGAAATTCGCCACTCCTCGGTCGAAAAGGAGGCCCAGGCCATAGTAGAAGCTGTGCGACACTGGAGGCATTACCTGGCCGGCAGGAGATTCACTCTCCTCACGGACCAACGGTCGGTGGCCTTCATGTTCGATAATGCGCAACGGGGCAAGATTAAGAATGACAAGATCTTGCGGTGGAGGATAGAACTCTCGACCTACAATTACGAGATCTTATACCGTCCCGGGAAGCTGAACGAGCCGACTGATGCCCTGTCCCGCGGCACTTGTGCCACCGCGCAAGTGGACCGCCTCCGAGCCCTCCACGAGGACCTTTGCCACCCGGATTTTGCCCTTAGATTCTGCGGGATTTGGAAGTGTTCGGCATTCATAGTTTGTTCTTGACTACAATAAAAACAACTTTCATTTATATAGCACCTTGAAAATATGGCAAAATGTCCCAGGGCACGTCACAAGAGCTTCATAATCAACGTCTGGCACTGAGCCACTTTGAGGCAATAGTCGGTGGCCAAGGTTTTGGTAAAAAAAGCAGGTTTCATGGAGCATCTGAAAAGGTCAATAGAGAGGCAGAGGAGTAACCATGTGACTTCCCGCATCAAAAACATGTTGGGCAAATGAAAGGCAGATGCAGATAATAATTTGGATAAATGCGCAAAACCACGACAGCAGACTATTATCTGAATGGCCATAGATTAGGAGAGGGGAATGTGTAATGAGGCCTGGGTGACCTTGTACACCAGTCACTGAAGGTAAGCATGGGGGTGCAGCAGGCGGTAAAGAAGGAAAATGGTGGGTGGCCTTCATTGTGAGAAGATGCGAGTAATAATAATAATAATGTTTATTAGTGTCACAAGTAGGCTTACATTAACACTGCAATGAAGCTACTGTGAAAATCCCCTCGTCGCCACATTCCGGCGCCTGTTCGGGTGCACAGAGGGAGAATTCAGAATGTCCAATTCACCTAACAAGCACGTCTTTCGGGACTTGTGGGAGGAAACCAGAGCACCCGGGGGAAACCCACGCAGACACGGGGAAAACATGCAGACTCCACACAGGCAGTGACCCAGGCCGGTAATCGAACACTGGTGCTGTGAAGCAACAGTGCTAACCACTATGCTACCGTGCTGCCCCGGAGCAGCGATGAATTGCTGCAATTATACAGAGCTTGGTGAGGACATACCTGGAATATTGCGCGCAGTTTTGGTGTCCTTATCTGAGGAAGGATATTCTAGCTATGGAGGGAGCGCAGCGAAGGTTTACCAGACTGATTCCTGGGGTGGCAGGACTGACTTACGAGGAAAGATTGCATCGGTTGGGATTGTATTCGCTGGAGTTCAGAAGAATGAGGGGGGATCTCATATAAAACATATAACAGAGTAGATGCAGGAAGGATGTTCCCCATGGTGGGTGTGTCCAGAATCAGAGGTCAAAGTCTGAGGATACGGAGTAGACCATTTAGGACAGAGATGAGGAGAAATTGCTTCACCCAGAGAGCAATCGGCCTGTGGAATTCGTTACCACAGGAAGCAGTTGAGTCCAAAACATTGTATGGTTTCAAGAAGCAGTTAGATGTAGAACTTGGGTGAAGGGGATCAAAGGCTGTGGGGGGAAAGCGGGATTAGGCAATTGAGTTGGATGATCAGCCATGATCAGAATGAATGGCGGAGCAGGCTCGAAGGGCCGAATGGCCTCCTCCTGCTGCTATTTTTTTCTATGCTTCGAATGCATTTCTGAGGACTGAGAGGTTGCGGTTGATTGGGTGTTGCGCCTGCCATTCATGCATGATTGACATTTTAATGACCTATAGCCCTCGGTGTGTATTGCAATCACAATTCTTTTGCACAAACAGGTGCTGGAATGTGGCGACGAGGGGCTTTTCTCAGTAACTTTATTGCAGTGTTAATGTAAGCCTACTTGTGAGAATAATAAAGATTATTATTATTATTATTAAAAAACATCCAAATGCACGAACACAAGACTGCAACGGTTCACTTCCTGGTGAATGTCAAAGGGAATTCTGTCCATTTTTGATTGTTAGACTGAGGGGGGCGATTCTCCGATATTGAGGCCAAGTGTTCGTGCCGTCGCGCTTCACGACGGCGCAAACAGGGCCCAGACGCAACCTATTCTGGCCCCCACAGGGGGCCAGCACGGCGCTGGAGCGGTTCACGCCGCTCCAGCATCCTTACGCGGCGCCAAATGGGCGCCACGCCAACCCGCGCATGTGCAGGGGAACGTCTTACGCATGCCGGCCCCTCACCAACATGGAGCCGGTGTTCTGGGGCCGCGCGCGGAAGGAGGTAGGCCCGGGGGGGCAGAGGCTGGCCCGTCGATCGGTGGGCCCCGATCGCGGGTCAGACCCCATCGGAGGCCACCCCGGTGAAGGAGCCCCCTCCCCTCCCCACAGGCCGCCCCCCCAGCGTTCCCGCAGATTTCCCGCCGGCAGCAACCAGGAGTGGACGGCGCCGGCGGGAACCTTTTGTGTCGAGGCGGTCGCTCAGCCCATCCGGACGGAGAATCGGCGCTCGCCTGGTTCTCCGAGCGGCCCGGTGCGAATCGCGCGCCGCTGGTTTCCGGGGGGGGGGTGGGAGAATCGCCTGCGGGGGTCAGGGCGGCGTGGCGCGATTCGTGCGCCGCCCCGGCGATTCTCCCACCCGGCGTGGGGGGGGGGGGGGCGGAGAATAGCGCCCCTCATCTCTCTCTCTCTCTTCATTTCTGCTTCTCTCACCAACAAAAGATCGGGTGTGGTTTTCAGCCTTTACCACCAGCAGCAGCCAGACACGTTACGAGGTGACCTTGTTGCTGTTTCACATCTAACTTTATTGGTAACACGATAGCACGGTAGCACACGTGGATAGCACTGTGGCTTCACAACGCCAGGGTCCCAGGTTCGATTCCCCGCTGGGTCACTGTCTGTGCGGAGTTTGCACGCTCTCTCCGTGTCTGTGTGGGTTTCCTCCGGATGCTCCGGTTTTGTTCCAAAGACGTGCAGGTTGGGTGGATTGGCCATGATAAATTGCCCTTAGTGACCAAAAAAGGTTAGGAGGGGTTATTGGTTTACGGGGATAGGGTGGAAGTGAGGGCTTAAGTGGGTCGGTGCAGATGCGATGGGCCGAATGGCCTCCTTCTATGTTCTATGTAACATTGCACGGATGTTCGAATGCACTTTTTGTTTTGTATGAATTGACGACGGTGTAAAGTTGACATTTTGAATCCTCGAACATTGCCTTCAAAATTGGGGGTGGGTGGGGGGATGGGATGGGATGGGGGGGGGGATCAGCCTTTCTGCTGAGTATAAGAGGGCAGCACTGGATGCGTCGCCATTTTTAAATGCCTTCTGCTTCCAATGCAAAGAGCGAACGTGTCCTGCAAACCTTTGCAACAGGGCTCGTCTACTCTGATTGATTCCCTATCTCCAGTTATAAGGTACTGGTGTGTAAAATATAGATTACTGGGGCGAAAGAACGAGGCTGGCTTCGAGTAGAACTGTCGTCACTGAAAGGCGGGGTTGAGTGACATGCCACAATTTATATTTCAGCTCGATGCGCACATTGAAATTGTAATAATTCACAGCTTGAATTTTCCTCTCACTTTCTCCTTAAGCCAGTTTTACCAATGTCCCTGGGCAACAAAATTAAAATGTCTTTATTACCCAAATGTTCAGTCCCTTTCTCCATCCTCTGTACCAATGAGTAAAATTATAGCTGAACACTTACATCCCAGCAACCTCATTTCAAATGATTCAGCTGCATGGTGAGGAGGGCATCATGTAAATGATTAAGAGCTTTGAAATGCACCCTCTGAAAATAGAATTATTGGGCAGAATGTTATTCAGCAATGGTCATGCTAACACCCACACACACACCATACTGCAGTACCTCAAGCACTGTTTCATCTACTACACTTGGCAAAATGAGGCTCTCTCGCTCTCTTACCGCAGAATAATCTTTCATCGGGCAATTTTAAATTTATTTCTGGTGTATTTGTTTGCAGAGTTGAATCAGAATGCTGCAAGAGCGACAGGGGAGGAAATACCCCCACACACCCAATTGTAGATTCGGAAGCCAGGTCAGCCCCAGTCCATCCTTTGTCTATTGTGACGACTTAGAACATAGAACATTACAGCACAGTACAGGCCCTTCAGCCCACGGTGTTGTGCCAACCATTTATGCTAATCTAAGATCAACCTAACTTACATTCCTTCAATTTACTGCTGTCCATGTGCCTGTCTAAGGGTCGCTTAAATGTCCCCAATGACTCTGACTCCACCACCTCTGCTGGAAGTGCATTCCACACACCCACCACTCTCTGTGTAAAGAACCTACCTCTGACATCTCCCCGATACCTTCCTCCAATCATCTTAAAATTATGTCCCCTCGTGACAGCGATTTCCAACCTGGGGAAAAGTCTCTGGCTATCCACTCTATCCATGCCTCTCATCACCTTGTACACCTCTATCTAGTCACCTCTCTGCCTTCTCCAGTGAGAAAAGCCCTAGCTCCCTCAACCTTTCTTCATAAGACATGCCCTCCAATCCAGACAGCATCCTGGTAAATCTCCTCTGTACCCTCTCCAAAGCATCCACATCCTTCCTATGAGGCGACCAGAACTGGATACAATATTCAAAGTGTGGTCTAACTAGGGTTTTATAAAGCTGCAGCAAAACCTCGCGGCTCTTAAACTCAATACCCCTGTTAATGAAAGCTAACACACCATATGACTTTTTAACAACCCTATCAACCTAGGTGGCAACTTTGAGGGATCTAAGTACGTGGACCCCAAGATCCCCCTGTTCCTCCACACTTCCAAGAATCCTACCTTTAACCCTGCATTCAGCATTCAAATTCGACCTTCCAAAATGAATCACTTCACATTTATCTAGGTTGAACTCCATCTGCCACTTCTCAGCCCAGCTCTGCATCCTGTCAATGTCCTGTTGTAACCTGCAACAACCCTCAACACTATCTACAACTCCCCCAACCTTCGTGTCATTGGCAAACTTACTAACCCACCCTTCCACTTCCTCATCCAAGTCATTTATAAAAACCACAAAGAGCAGAGGTCCCAGAACAGATCCTTGCGGGCCACCACTGGTCACCGACCTCCAGGCGGAATACTTTGCATCCACTACCACTCGCTGTCTTCTTCTAGCCAGCCAATTCTGTATCCAGACAGCCAAATTTCCCTGTATCCCATGCTCCCTAACTTTCTAAATGAGCCCATCATGGGGAACCTTATCAAATGCCTTACTGAAATCCATATACACCGCATCCACTGCCCGACCTTCATCAATGTGTCTCGTCACGTCCTCAAAGAATTCAGTGAGGCTTGTGAGGCGTGACCTGCCCCTCACAAAGCCATGCTGCCTATCTTTAATCAAACTATGTTTTTCAAATAGTCATAAATAATTTCTAAATAATCATAAATTTGAACTTGTGTTCAAATCCACCCCTTGTACTTTTCCTTCAAACTTTGCACAAAACATGAACGAACCACAAATGAAAAGTCAAAGGAAATGGAGAGAAATAAAGAGCAAGCAATCATTTCCTGCTGTTTTAATTTGGACCTTCCAGGACCCTCCAGCAGCAGGAACTGACCTCAGGATGTACCTTGCCGACAAGGAGCGCCTCAGTAATGGCTGGTTCGCAGTTCGGCACAATGATATTGCTGAAGGGAATCCAAGTATCAAGGTCTGGAGTTCCCTTTGGATGTTTCATCGGGAGGCCATTCGGCCCCTATAGAATTTACAGTGCAGAAGGAGGCCATTCGGCCCATCGAGTCTGCACCGGCTCTTGGAAAGAGCACCCCACCCAAGGTCCACACCTCTACCCTATCCCATAGCCCAGTAACCCCACCCAACACTAAGGGCAACTTTGGACACTAAGGGCAATTTTGGACACTAAGGGCAATTTATCATGCCAATCCACCTAACCTGCACATCTTTGGACTGTGGGAGGAAACCGGAGCACCCGGAGGAAACCCACGCACACACGGGGAGGATGTGCAGACTCCACACAGACAGTGACCCAAGCCGGAATCGAACCTGGGACCCTGGAGCTGTGAAGCAATTGTACTAACCACAATGCTACCGTGGTCTCCTTATCCAATTCTTTCCAGATTAAAAAATGTTTGGCGGATGCCCTCGCGTTGCTGACGGCAGCAGAGGCAGGCAGACGCCGGAGAAGGCGGCAGCAGTGACGACACAGGCTAGAGGTGGCGGCACCCCATGTACAGGGGGCCACTACACACCCTGAAGACCCGGCTGCCCAACAGGCTGAGGAGGGAGCCAGCGATGGCCTAAGATGTACAGGCGTTATTGGTCTTTCGATGAGATGACAGACAGCATGTGCCACAGGAGACTCCTTCTCAACAAAGAGACAGTGTGGCACCTGTGCCACGTCCTTGCGGACATGGCACCCTGTGGAGAAGGAAGACACCTGCCCCCGGTGGCCGTGAAGGGCACTACAGCCCCAGGCCTTTATGCAACCGGCTCATTCCAGGGCTGAAGCAGGGACCTGTGTGGCATTTTTCAAGCTACTGCCCACAGGTGCATCCGGGAGGTCATGGATACCCTTTATGCCCGGCCTCCAACTATAACCCCTTCAACCTTGACCAAGTCTAACATGGTGCCCTGGCAGCAGGATTCTCTTCCATTGCTGGGATGCCCCAGGTCCAGGGGGCAATAGATGGCACGCATGTCGCCTTGCGCGGTGGACATCACAGAGTGTCCTTTATTAACATGAATGGGTTCCATTCCCTGAATGTTCAAATTGTGTGCGACCACCGCCTCCCCACAAGCAAACAACAAGAGATCAGGTGGTTTCTTCAAATGGTAACTCACTAATATCTGTTTGAACTGCTGACATGGTGTAAAGTGTTGCGAATTATCTCGCCTCCAATTTCTCTCTTTCTCTCCATATTTATGTTATTGATACTTGGTCATTGCTCCATGGATCTTTCTTCATTTGACCCGAGGTGTAACGGCACAGGTCTATACTGCCTCAACCCCGTATCACTGCAATGATATCAAGACTCATATTGCACCACTAAATACTTCTTTGCCAGGAACATTAGAAATTCTTATCTCCCTCAATCTTCACTTCCATTTTCAGTCTCCATTTCATTGGCCACAAAGTACTTTAAGATGTCCTGAGGTTACGATGGGCAACATATAAAGACAAACCTTTTCTTATATGTGTTGCTAAAAAAAGTTTACATTGGCCGCATACAACTGATTGGACGAGGAAGTGCAAAAAAAGGCAATGGGAGCCCTGCATGATAAGCTCAGGTTCCTCTGCGAGAGTTACCCAACAAAATGACCACATCAACTTCGAAGAACAAATAACCAGGGCTGTATCTCAGTCACCACATTAATGCTGCCAGTTGCCCTGCCCTTCCTCCATAATGCACAAAATAAAATGTGATGTAGTCAAAAAGGGGCAGAGGATTGATTTGCACGGGTAAGTGACACGAGGTCCAGAGAGGATGCTTCGGTAACAATGATGACAATATTTTGTACAAATATACTGCATTTAACGTAATGAGATATCTCGAGTTGCTTGGCAAACTCATCACAAAACAAAATTGGAGTCACATCGGATGATATTGAGCAGGTGAGGTGGGTCAAAATGGTCATGTTAAGGAGTGTCTTAGAGAGTAGAGAAGCAATGGTTTAAGGAGGGAATCCCAGAGCTTAGGACTAAAACTAACACACAAGCACCTTATTCTGATGTTGGATTCATTCAGTTGTATAAATGTTGGTCTCAGCGGACCCCAGTGTGTTGGGTTGCTGTGTTTCCTCATGCAATCTGAGGATATAGCACCCTAGGTCATTCTGTGGACTTTCTAATCATGGGATCCCTAAAATGCAGAAGGAGGCCATTTGGCCCGTCAAGTCTGCACCGACCCTCCAAAAGAGTGCCCTACCTAGGCCCACTCCCTTGCCTTATCCCTGTAACCTCACCCAGCCTTTGAACACTAAGGGGCAATTTAGTGTGGCTAATCCACCTCAGCTGCACATTCTTGGACGGTGGGAGGAAACCGGAGCACCTCCGGAGGAAACCCACGCAGACACGGGGGGAACGTGCAAACTCCACACAGTCACCGAAGGCCAGAATTGAACCCGGGTCCCTGGCGCTGTGAGGCTGCAGCAGTGTTAATCACTGTACCGTCATCGAACCAGCATAAACAAGCATCCGGCAGTAGTACACTCATGTGAATGTTTACCTATGATCGTGGGTGGTAATGCAGCTGTGGCTGGATGCGTATATCAAGAGAAATGTAAAGAAAAATCTTTAAATGGGGCAATCGAAATGTGTTCATGCAGATTGTCTCTTGGTTGAGTGTACCCATTTTTCAGAAGTACCAGAAGGATGGAAGCCAAGACAAATTAAATTGCTTTAACGTATCCGCCAATAACTTATATTGATGTTGATTTAGGAGTTACTTTTGCTGAAATAAATTTTCCAAAGCCCTTTTCTGAGGGGGAGGAATAACCATCTGCCACTTAATCACACAAAGTTATTGCAGTGTTACAGTGAGAATTGCCTTATCACGGTATATGTAAATGAAGAGTGGCTTGCTTGATGTAATTTAATGAAGATTGTTCCCCTTTAAGGCATTGAGAATGGTAAGTAGCTGAAAGTAACAGAGAGAGAGAGAGAGATCCATGTAAATACTGCAATAACGTTAGTCTGAGCATATTAGGATCCAATTTGCAATTGCCATGGTGATGACTTGGATTTGGTTCAAGCTAAATGTCATCAAATTAGCAACAACAGACTCCCGCAAATGCATTAATGGAATTCATAAATATCTAATGTAATCAGGCACACTTATAACACATTTATGAAAAGGGGATGCTTGCAGTCAGTAAGTGCTTGGCAGAGGCCATTCCTTATTATGACAATTTTATTAAAGAGGAAATGTTAATGTTAAATGCCAGGCGGACGTAGCCGATTGCAAAGGTGCTGTCGGCTATACGTTTGTTATTAGAATCTTAAGTGATGGGTCAAAACCTATCTTGCCAGACTGATACTGAAAAAGGGGAGAAGGTGAAGATCTGCAAGACTCTTCCTAAACCGCTCCATCACTCTTCCTCCCCTTCCTGTTATAAGGTGCTCCTAAAACCCACTTCTTTGATTGAGATTTGGCCATCTGTCCCTAATATCTCCTCATGTGGCTGAATATCAAATCCTAAATGATAATTGCTCCCGTCAAGTACCTTGGGATGCTTTATTGTATTAAATGTGCTATGTAAAGCCTGCTGTTAATCTGGCCGTGATTAGGTGGTACCGATTGGGTTTTCCAGATTGCTTTAGGGATGGGAGCCCGAATTTTGAGAACATGCCAGAGGTGCTGACCTTCAGCTTAAACTGAGTGTCCGTCTGTCCTCTCAGACGCATTCCCTTGCACTATATTCATAGATGGGCAGCGCTTCCCCAATACTTGGATAATATTCATTCTTTGGCCACGAATGCTTAAAAAAAAACTTTGCCATTATTTCATTATGATGGGAAGGTCTTGTGCACAAATGGGCGGTCATGATTCCTACTTTATGACAGAAGTTACATTTCAAGACTTTCCCATTGGCTACAAAACGCTATGAAACACCCTGAGTTCTCAAAGGACGCCACATAAATGCAACTTTTTCTCTTTTGCTTCTAAGTGAAGAAGAATCTGCACGGAATGATTTTTTTTTGTAACCTACGTGAAGTCTTCAAATCGTGGGGAAAAACACAATGGCGTTTGAAAAGATAAGCTGAATCATCATGTAGGGATGCGATGACACAAAGGGTGGATTTAAAGGCTTGGAAATTGACGTTAATAACAATGAGTGCAAATTGCAATATCAATATTAAATTGTCCAGGAATTTAATTCTTTCCAAACCATTTGCTGAACCATTAGAGTTCCTCAAATCTTGATACTTTTTCCCATGATCTGATATTCTAATTAATGTTTGAATGCGCGAGGAACATTTAAATGCTTTTTCTCTTTGGTTTGCTGGCTGGACTGGTGCTTTCTATGGACGATGTGCAGAGCCAAAGACATTGGCCATGAAATTCCCGAAAGGCTCAGTTGGTTTCCCGCCGGAATTTTGGCACAATGAGCAGAATCCAAGTATGTTGTCTATGTTGGACTCTGCCAATGTCTCATTGGGGAAATGTGAGAGTATCTGCCTCCACCACCTCAGGCAGCGAGTTCCAAACTCCCACCACCCTCTGGGTGAAAAGGTTTTCCCTCCTCATCCCCTTTAAACCTCCTGCCCCTCACCTTAAATCTATGCCCCCTGGTCAGTGATCCCTCCGCCAAGGGGAAAAAGTTTCTTCCGTCTACTCTGACTGCGCCCCTCATAATTTTATACATCTCAATCGTGTCCCCCCTCAGTCTCTTCTGTGCCAAGGAAAACAATCCCATTCTATCCAATCTCTCTTCCTAGCTAAAACTCTCCAGCCCAGGCAACATTCTGGTAAATCTCCTCTCCACCCTTTCCTGTGCTACCACATCCCTCCGATAATGTGGATTCCAGAACTGCACACAATGCTGTAGCTGTGGCCTAACCAACGTTTATACAGTTCCAGCATAACGTCACTGCTCCTAAACTCTATACCTCGGCTAATAAAGGCAAGGATACCATATGCCTTCTTAACCACTATATCCACTTGCCCTGCTACCTTAAGAGACCGGTGTACAAGCACACCAAGGTCCTTCTGATCCTCGGTGCTTCCCAGGGTCCAGCCGGTTATCATGTTTTCCCTTGCCTTGTTTGTCCTGCCCAGGTGCAGCGCCTCACATTTATCTGGATTAAATTCCATTTGTCACTGGTCAGCCCATCTGACCAGTCTGTTTATATTCTCCTGCAATATAAGGCTATCCTCCTCATTATTTACCACCCCGTCAATTTCCATATCATCCACACACTTATCGATCAATCCCTCTGCATTTATATCTAAATCATTTATATATTTTTAAGAATATGTTCTTCGGATGTGGGCATCGCATTGTTGCCCCTCCTTCATTGCCCCTGAACTGGATCGCTTGCTGGGCCACTTTAATGGGGGGAAATTAAGAGTCAACTGCATTGCTGTATGGGTTCAGGAATCACATTCGGGCCAGACTGGGTAAGAACGGCAGATTTCCTTCCCTAAAGGACATCAATGAACCAGATGGTTTTTTTATGGTCATCATTAGACTTTTAATTCCAGATTTTTATTGAATTCAAATTTCACCATCTGCCATTGCGGGGCTCGAACCTGGGACCCCAGAGCATTAGCCTGCATCTCTGAATTACTGTACGACAATACCACACCACTGCTTCCCCTGTAAACCACAAACAGCAAGGGCCTCAATACTGATCCCAGTGGGACCCCATCACCCTCTGATTCCTGCCACTCAGCCAATTCTCCATCCAATTTGCCAAATTTCCTTGGATCCCATGGGCTCTTACTATCACTATCAGTCTCCCATGTGGACCTTGTCAAAAGACTTGCTGAAGTCCAAAACGACTACGTCAAATGTATTGTTCTCATCCACACACCTAGTCATTTCTTCTGTATGATGGTTCACTGAATGCTTTAAGGACCCCATGACACTATGTGAAGGAGCCTAGAGCGTTCTCCTGGGTTTCCATCAGCAAGCCTGACTCATCCAACAAGTAACAGCAGATCGATTGGCATTTCTCTGACCTCGATTTGTGGGATCTTGCTGTGTACAAAATGGTTGCTGCGCTTGTCCACTTATTGGCAAGCCAATTCCATGTCCCCTTCTAAACTCTTAAAATCAATAGAGGAAACAGCAATAGGTAATTTCACTTCGGAGTACTAATTGTGGGTGAACATCAGTGAGATGTTTTTGAAAGGCCAACAAAGGTGATGTTGTCAATTTCTGATGATCCAGTTGCTTTGCACTAAGAAAACTCCAATCAGCCAATAATTTAAATTGAGCAAGATAAAACACACATAAAGTTAGAGCTAAGCAAATTAGTGCTTTCAAATCATTTAAATTTTTAAAAAGGTTTTGACTGTATATAAAGGCAAGTTTCTATTTTCTTTACTTAACTAATTCCTGAGTAATATGTTTGAATCTAATTCAGTGTAGTGTAATAAATTGGCTGTGTTTGTTAATCACTGCTTTCTGTTCTTTGTTAGCACTACAGCCTTCACCATCCTGAAAGAACTAAAACAAGGGTTGCAAAGATGATTCTGGATAGGAGCGAAAGCAACAGGGTAGTTGTTATGGGGGACTTTAACTTTCCAAATATTGACTGGAAAAGCTATAGTTTGAGTACTTTAGATGGGTCCGTTTTTGTCCAATGTGTGCAGGAGGGTTTCTTGACACAGTATGTAGATAGGCCAACAAGAGGCGAGACCACATTGGATTTGGTACTGGGTAATGAACCAGGCCAGGTGTTAGATTTGGAGGTAGGTGAGCACTTTGGTGATAGTGACCACAATTCGATTACCTTTACTTTAGTGATGGGAAGGGATAGGTATATACCGCAGGGCAAGAGTTATATCTGGGGGAAAGGCAATTATGATGCGATGAGGCAAGACTTAGGATGCATCGGATGGAGAAGAAAACAGCAGGGGATGGGCACAATGGAAATGTGGAGCTTGTTCAAGGAACAGCTACTGCGTGTCCTTGATAAGTATGTACCTGTCAGGCAGGGAGGAAGTGGTCGAGCAAGGGAACCGTGGTTTACTAAATCAGTCGAAACACTTGTCAAGAGGAAGAAGGAGCCTTATGTAAAGATGAGACATGAAGGTTCAGTTAGGGCGCTCAAGAGTTACAAGTTAGCTAGGAAGGTCCTAAAGAGAGAGCTAAGAAGAGCCAGGAGGGGACATGAGAAGTCTTTGACAGGTAAGTCCAAGGGTAACCCTAAAGCTTTCTATAGATATGTCAGGAATAAAAGAATGACAAGGGTAAGAGTAGGACCAGTCAAGGACAGTAGTGGGAAGTTGTGCGTGGAGTCCGAGGAGATAGGAGAGGTGCTAAATGAATATTTTTCGTCAGTATTCACACAGGAAAAAGACAATATTGTCGAGGAGAATACTGAGATTCAGGCTACTAGACTAGAAGGGCTTGAGGTTCATAAGGAGGAGTTGTTAGCAATTCTGGAAAGTGTGAAAATAGATAAGTCCCCTGGGCTGGATGGGATTTATCCTAGGATTCTCTGGGAAGCTAGGGAGGAGATTGCTGAGCCTTTGGCTTTGATCTTGAAGTTATCTTTGTCTACAGGAATAGTGCCAGAAGGCTGGAGGATAGCAAATGTTGTCCCCTTGTTCAAGAAGGGGAGGAGAGACAACCCCGTAACTATAGACCAGTGAGTCTTACTTATGTTGTGGGCAAAATCTTGGAAAGGTTTATAAGAGATGGGATGTATAATCATCTGGAAAGGAATAATTTGATTAGAGATAGTCAACATGGTTTTGTGAAGGGTAGGTCGTACCTCACAAATCTTCTTGAGTTCTTTGAGAAGGTGACCAAACAGGTGGATGAGGGTAAAGCAGTTGATGTGGTGTATAGGGATTTCAGTAAAGTGTTTGATAAGGTTCCCCACGGTAGGCTACTGCAGAAAATACGGAGGCATGGGATTCAGGATGATTTAACAGTTTGGATCAGTAATTGGCTAGCTGGAAGAAGACAAAGGGTGGTGGTTGATGGGAAAGGTTCAGACTGGAGTCCAGTTACTAGTGGTGTACCACAAGGATCTGTTTCGGGGCCACTGCTGTTTGTAATTTTTATAAATGACCTGGAGGAGGGCGTAGAAGGATGGGTGAGTAAATTTGAGGATGACACTAAAGTCGGTGGAGTTGTGGACAGTGCGGAAGGATGTTACAAGTTACAGTGGGACATAAATAAGCTGCAGCGCTGGGCTGAGAGGTGGCAAATGGAGTTTAATGCAGAAAAGTGTGAGGTGATTCATTTTGGAAGGAATAACAGGAAGACAGAGTACTGGGCAAATAGTAAGATTCTTGGCAGTGTGGATGAGCAGAGAGATCTCGGTGTCCATGTACATAGATCCCTGAAAGTTGCCACCCAGGTTGAGAGGGTTGCTAAGAAGGCGTACGGTGTGTTAGCTTTTATTGGTAGAGGGATTGAGTTTCGGAGCCATGAGGTCATGTTGCAGCTGTACAAAACTCTGGTGCGGCCGCATTTGGAGTATTGCATGCAATTCTGGTTGCCGCATTATAGGCAGGATGTGGAAGCATTGTAAAGGGTGCAGAGGAGATTTACCAGAATGTTGCCTGGTATGGAGGGAAGATCTTATGAGGAAAGGCTGAGGGATTTGAGGCTGTTTTCGTTAGAGAGAAGGTTAAGAGGTGACTTAATTGGGGCATACAAGATGATCAGAGGATTGGATAGGGTGGACAGTGAGAGCCTTTTTCCTCGGATGGTGATGTCTAGCACGATGGGACATAGCTTTAAATTGAGGGGAGATAGATATAGTCAGAGGTAGGTTCTTTACTCAGAGTAGTGGGCGTGGAATTCCCTGCCTGCAACAGTAGTGGACTCGCCAACACTAAGGGCATTCAAATGGTCATTGGATAGACATATGGACGATAAGGGAACAGTGTAAATGGGCTTTAGAGTGGTTTCACAGGTCGGCGCAACATCGAGGGCCGAAGGGCCTGTACTGCGCTGTAATGTTCTATGTTCTAAAACAAGGAACACAACAATGCCTGATTGATTTTGCCAATCTTGGGGGTTGAACAGGACCAAAAGACCCTCACCCCAACAACACTGCCTATTTGAGTAAGCAAACAAATGAGATGTCGAGATTTCAATGTCAGTAATTCAAATATCTAAAGAACTCGGTCTCTTTGTTAAAAATGTACTTTTTGCTTTTTTGAGGTTAAATGACTCTAATTAATACAACTAAGCAAAGATAAAAGTATTCCAGGAATTCTATGATTCCATGTGTAGGCCATTTAGATCATTGCCTCGGGAATGATACTGAATTAGCATTTGCCCTGTCTTGAACTAGACCTTCACACTCTCAAATTTGGCATCAAACGCTTATGGGTTGACATGAAGCGGCTTTGTCTTTTACAAGTGTTGTCAATGTTATTTCGACTCTGTACATGATTGGCACAGAGTAGATTTAAACTGTCAATCGTCAAAATGAGAGGGAAAACTGGATAACCAAATGAAAAACAACTCCAACTTTATTCAGTGGTTTGCATAATTAAACGCTATGGCAGATTTTAATCGGATAAAGACCTGCACACAGCCATCATGATGACACAGTTAAGAACATACCATGTCATTATCGAGGCTTCCTGTATTCTAGCTTGTAGTTAGTGGTTAGCTTACTTCCTGCATGGTGTTTGAAACGGCCGTGTTTACTTTTGAAAAAAATGCGCAGGTGTGCTCCTCTGATCATGCTTAGAGGTTTGCGCCAAATTATTTAATTGATGATGTCTGATGATAATTAAAGAACTGGCTGCCACACCTCCTGGAATGGGGTAATTACAACATCTCTTCAAATAACTTCCAAAGGAAAGCCCCCTCGCGTCTCCTGCTCTTTAAGGCCTCACTTGTTCCGCCATCTGCGTCGCCAATCTAGTAGTCAATGCGATCCTCGACAGTGAGTGTTAGCTGGCTATTGGATTGCGATGGCGGGGTAGCTAAGGTCAACAGTGGTCTCAGCTGACTGCACACTTTTTATAGCACTTGGGACTGAGAGCCCTGGAAGAAAACCAACAAGGCCAGTCATAGCACCATTCTGCTACAATCAGCTGATGTAACACAGTTGGAATTAATCCAGGGGATGTCCAACACAGAGTGCACTGAGTGGTACAGTTAGTGGCTGAATTAGAATAGAATCATAGAATCCCTACAGTGCAGAAGGAAGTCATTCAACCCATCGGGTCTGTACTAGCCCCCTCCGATAGAGCACCCTACCTAGGCCCAATCCCCCTGCCCTATCCTGTAATCCCACTTAACCTTTGGAAACCAATTTAGTGTCGTCAATTCACCTAACCTGCACATCTTTGGGATGTGGGAGGAAGTCGGAGCACCCGGAGGAAACCCACACAGACAGGGCGAACGTCCAAACACAGACAGTCACCCGAGGTCAGAATCGAACCTGGGTCCCTGGAGCTGAGAGGCAGCTGTGTAACCACTGTGCCGGCCAGAATTGTGTGATCATGGTTTTTTTATTTTTCAATACTCTGTTTGTTGATGCTGCTTGACCCAAGTTTTGATTAAAACAATCAATAACATTTTCTGTTAGGAGATCTGGTTAAATTTCTTCAATACTCTGAGGTGCAGGATGCCATTATTACGCATTCTCTGTGCTCTGCTGTGCAGCCGTGAACCCACCAAAAGCTCTTCTAACAGAAGCAGTTCACAAGGGGCTGGAGTTCATGGCCAGGACTGTTTTCAGCAGGGGAGCGGGGCAAGTAAATTATGGTGGGTGGCTATCCCACTGCCTCCCCCCCCGACCCAACAAAGAACAAAGAACAAAGAAATGTACAGCACAGGAACAGGCCCTTCGGCCCTCCAAGCCCGTGCCGACCATACTGCCCGACTAAACTACAATCTTCTACACTTCCTGGGTCCGTATCCTTCTATTCCCATCCTATTCATATATTTGTCAAGATGCCCCTTAAATGTCCCTATCGTCCCTGCTTCCACTACCTCCTCCGGTAGTGAGTTCCAGGCACCCACTACCCTCTGCGTAAAAAACTTGCCTCGTACATCTACTCTAAACTTTGCCCCTCTCACCTTAAACCTATGCCCCCTAGTAATTGACCCCACTACCCTGGGGAAAAGCCTCTGACTATCCACTCTGTCTATGCCCCTCATAATTTTGTATACCTCTATCAGGTCGCCCCTCAACCTCCTTCGTTCCAGTGAGAACAAACCGAGTTTATTCAATCGCTCCTCATAGCTTATGCCCTCCATACCAGGCAACATTCTGGTAAATCTCTTCTGCACCCTCTCTAAAGCCTCCACATCCTTCTGGTAGTGTGGCGACCAGAATTGAACACTATACTCCAAGTGTGGCCTAACTAAGGTTCTATACAGCTGCAACATGACTTGCCAATTCTTATACTCAATGCCCCGGCCAATGAAGGCAAGCATGCCGTATGCCTTCTCGACGACCTTCTCCACCTGTGTAGCCCCTTTCAGTGATCTGTGGACCTGTACTCCTAGATCTCTTTGACTTTCAATACTCTTGAGGGTTCTACCATTCACTGTATAACCGTTCAACATAAAACAATAGGCTGGTGGATACTTAAATCTGCAGCCTGCCCGGCATTTAGAAAAAATGGACAATTGAGCCGGTGAACAAGCCAAATAACCTGAATATTAATAATAATCTGTATTAGTGTCACAAGCAGGCTTACATTAACACTGCAATGAAGTTACTGTGAAAAGCCCCTAGTCACCACACTCCGGTCGGTGCCTGTTCGGGCACACTGAGGGAGAATACAGAATGTCCAATTCACCTAACAGCACTTCTTTCGGGACTTGTGGGAGGAAACCGGAGCACCCGGAGGAAACCCACGCAGACACGGGGAGAACGTACAGACTCCGCACAGACAGTGCCCCAAGCGGGAATCGAACCTGGGACCCTGGCGCTGTGAAGAAACAGTGCTAACCACTGTGCTACCATGCTGCCCTCAGCCCATGCTATAATATGATTGACGTGGATTGGCCGCCAGGTGTCATAAGACCATTTTTGTAAACTGCTTTGTTGAAAAGGTGGGAAGTACAACTAGGGACACATCATTTTGGAGGTACCCTGGTGCATATTGGGGGCACCACCGCCCCAATGTTACTCCCGCTTTGTTCTCACAACCCAAAGACTGCTCCGTCACCAGCCCCAGGCTCCCTGATCCCACCCCCATTCAGAACCCCAGACTTACCTGGGTTCGCACGCCATGGTGGTATTATCCCAGGGCCTGCTTGCAGTTCCAGGAGCTCCACTACTCAATTCTGGAACTGCTGGAGCTGCCTGCCAATTTGACTGGCTGGCAGTTCTCGAGGACAGGACCTCCAGCACCTCCTCACCAGCCTCCCCAAACAGGCGCCGGAATGTGGCGACTAGGGGCTTTGCACAGTAACTTCATTTGAAGCCTGCTTGTGACAATGAGCGATTTTCATTTTCATTTCAAGGCTGTCCAGAGTTCATGAAGGTCAGCCGACGTAGCACTGACATTTATTCCAGGGGTATATCCTCACCCCTCTCCCCCCACCCCACCTGGTTAAATTCCCCCCATAATCTCTTGGGTTGCAGTTGAATTTTGGCAACCACCATAAGAAAAAGGGGAGAGAAAGCATCAAAAATGGAACAAAGAAAGTGTGGTTTACACTGGTAGTCACAATGGTCTTGCTGAAATTCTATAGGGCTTTGGTGAGACCTCGCCAGTATTGTTTGGGTCTCCCGCCTCAGAAACTGTGCAACAAAGGAAGTCTAGACAGATTCATAAGAAATTAAGATATCGGAGGAATAAGAGCACATGGCCCCTCGAACCTGCTCTGCAGTGAACGTGGATTCCTGTCATGACAGGACTACCTCCGTGAGAAGCGATCGAGTCGAATAAGCTCATACCCTCTAACGTTGAGAAAAATGAGAGGTGATCACATTGAAACAAATAAGATTGCAAAAGGGCTTGAAAGTGTAGATGTGGAAAGGCTGTCTCTCTTGGATGGAGAGTGTAGGACAAGAGGGCATTGTCTCAGGAGGAGAGGTTGGCTGTTTCAGAGTGGGACATTGAGAAATGCCTTTATCACAGGATTGTGAATCTTTGAAGCTTTTTGCCGCAGAGGGTTGTCCATGTTCAGTCATTGAATATATCCCATGCTGAGGTCGATAGATTCTTGAACTCTAAAGTGTTGGGTGGAAAGGCAGATTGAGCTTGAAGATCAGCCTATGATATTGTTGCTGTAGGTCACATGGCCTGCTCCTGTTTCCGTTTCCTATTTTATTGTGTCCAAAAGCAGGTGACTCCCTGTGGAGGCCATTGAACGAAAACATTTCACAACCCTGCCTCTTGTTTCTTTGGCTCTTTCTCCTCTGGTGAAACTGCAATATTCCACTTTAAGAATTGACGCCACCCTCACAGTCCTTGGGCCTGCTTGGCCCTGTTGAGGTCAGGAGAACATTCGAATGCACGAGCTGCTGCCCTGAGGATGGAGGTGTGTCCTCCTGCTGATGCCCCTCCCCCACCAACAATAATAATTACCCACCTGAAAAACATTGACATCCTCTGCTACGAAGACAACCTTGGGGAACTGTGTCTTACTGATCTACTTAATCCAACAACCAGCGGAATGCCTTTGTCCAAGTGCACAATGATTAGATTCGAGCAGAACGGAGGAGAGGGCAAGGTGAAAATGACATTTACATTGAGAAATATTGAATTGAAACAGTGAGCCCTGTTCACGTGCCTGGGAATGGGAGGAAGGGCTGTGGACTGGCCGTGACATATTACAGAGACTGACAATGCACGAGAGTTGAATTAACACACAAGACTAAAGCAGCCTGGTCCCTGGCAGATGATAAGAGGCCTCCCGTTTCCAATTCACCTTCCCCACACCTTCGGGAGTGGTAACTCCTCCAAGCCAGAGCTTTTTAAAAGGAGTATGGATGGTAATATTCCCTCCCTTAATCCGCTGTGTTCCCAATTCTACAATAGGTGCCCATGTCAAGCTATGATTATTTATTTTACTCTCTACATTGCTGACTCTATGAAAATTATTCAGATGGAATTCAATTCATAAAAGTGGAACAGTCAGTAGATTCATCACAGCACAGAATGAGGCCATTTGGTCTGTCTTGAATGTGCTAGATCTCTGCAAGTGCAATTTGGCTAATCCCATTTGCCTGCCCCTTCCTGCGAGCTTTGCATTTCGTTCTTCAAGTGCTTCTCCAATTCCTCTTTGAAAGAATCTGCCCACACCTCAGTCTCAGGTAGTGCATTCCGCAAGCAGACAACCTTTTCCTCATTCTTTCGCCAGTCATTTAAAGTCTGTGCCCTCTGCTGTCCTTCTTCCACCAATAGGGACAGTCTCTCACCATCTGCTCTGTCAAGAACTCTCAGAAGGTCATCTGACACAGCTGGGGTTGGCATCCATGCCTCTGAGCCAGAATCTCTGGGTTCAAGTCCCAAATGCCAGGACTGAAAGGCCGAGGAAGGTGTGTTCAAAATATAGCCAAACACAGGTTGAGTTGGAACCTGTAAATCCTTCCGAAACGTGCCAATGGCAGATGGGAAGAGTGGGCAACATTCCTGGTCAGCCAAGTGATGGAAATAATGTCGACACCTCCACTATCAATATCCAAAGCTGCTGGGCAGCACGGCGGTGCAGTGGTTATCACTGCTGCCTCATGGAGGACCTGGAGTCGATCAGCCCTTGATCATGACTCCCCATGTGCAGTGTGTGAGCTGTACTAGTTTTACATACAACCTTCAAGCTTTGACAAAAGGTCACCAACCTGAAACGTTAAGTCAGTTTCTCCCTCCGCAGATGCTGCAAGACCTGCTGAGTGTTCTGTATTTCTGGTTTCATTTCAGATATCTGGCTTTCAAAGTCTTTCACTTCTGTTACACTTCTTTCACTGAGAAGAATCAAGCTTAAAGGTCGCAGGCAAACTAACAAGGATACAAAGAGGCCTCAACTCAAAGCCAAGGTTTGTAGGTACAGCAACAACTTACAGTTGTGTAGTATCCCTCACATAATATAACATCAATGAACAGCCCATCAGAGGAGAAACTAGGACATTGACTGGAAATGGGTAAAGGCAAAGGAATGGTGACTTAAATTATGGTCAAGAAGACATACAGGAAGGATGTGGATGCATTGGAGAGAATGTAGAAGAGGTTTACAAGAACGTTTCCAAGAATGAGAAACTTCAGTTATGAGGATAGATTGGAGAGGTTGGGACTGTTCTCCTTGGAGAGAAGAAGGATAAAGAGGAGATTTGATAGAGATGTTGAAAATCATGAGGGGGCTGGACAGACTAGGGAAGGGGAAACTGTTCCCCCTCCTACAAGGATCGAGACCCAGAGGGCACAGAGTTGAAGTGATTTGAAAAAGAAGCAAATGTGATGTGAGAATAAACTTTTTCACACAGCGAGTTCAGGGCTGGGATGTACTGTCTGGGGGTAAAGGCAGATGCAATTGAGGCATTCAAGAAGGCATCAATAATAATCAATAATAATCTTAATCACAAGTAGGCTTACATTAACACTGCAATGAAGTTACTGTGAAAAGCCCCTAGTCACCACACTCCGGCGCCTGTTCGGGTACACAGAGGGGGAAATCAGAATGTCCAATTCACCTAACAAGCACGTCTTTCGGGACTTGTGGGAGGAAACCAGAGCACCCGGAGGTAACCCACACAGACACGGGGAGAACGTGCAGACTCCGCACAGACAGTGATCCCAGCTGGAAATCAAATCCAGTCACTGGTGCTGGCAAGCAACAGTGCTAGCCACTGTGCTACCGTTATGATTACTTGAATAGAAACAATGTGCAGGGGTATGGGGCAAAGGCAGGTGAATGGCATTAAGTCATGATGCTCATTTGAAGAGCTGGTACAGACAGGGTGGGCCACATGGCCTCCTTCTGCACCTTAACAATTTTGTTTTTCTGTGATGTATTTAAGAGGTTTTTGAAAGGAGTGGTTCAGAAGGATGGTTTATTGAAACATATTGAATCAAAGAATTTACAGTGCAAAAGGAGGCCATTCGGTCCATCGAGTTGCACTGGTATGTTTTGAGGTTATTCAAATTTTTCAATTAAACTTTGGATCAGAACATGTAGTTCCAAGATATTATAGAAATGTTTTCTTCTCAAATGAAAATGCATGTTGACATAGTTACTGCTGCTGCAAGTACTGGACCATTGATGTAAACCATCCAGTGAACAGATGTTTGACATTATTGCAGAAATGGAAACGTGGAATGCATCCGTTCCCAGAATATTGTCCAGGGTCTAGATCCAGCCAGATGTTTGGCTCCTGTTATTACATTTTGGTGCCAGAACTTTAAGTTTTTATAAATGGGCTAGTAGAACTGACAAATCTTCAACCAGAACCAAAGGTTTAGTGGGACAGAGGTGATGGGAAGCCCATACTCTTCTTACTGGTGGCTTTCCATTAATAGGGAACACTCATTCGGTTGGATTGTTTGGAGACTTGGGCGGAGAGATGGCAGATGGTATTTAATCTGGACAAATGTAAATAGTGCATTTGGGAAGATCTAATACAGGTAGGAAATATACTGTAAATGGCAGAACATTCAGAGCATTGACAGGCAGAGAGATCTGGGTGTACAGGTCCACAGGTCACTAAAAGTGGCAACGTAGGTGGTGAAGGTAGTCAAGAAGGCATACATATGGCAGGCTTGTCTTCATTGGCTGGGGCATTGAGTATAAAAATTGGCAAGTCATGCTGCAGCTGTATAGAACCTTACTTAGGCCACACTGAAAATATAGTTTTGAATTCTGATCGCCACACTACCAGAAGGATGTGGCGGCTTTAGAGAGGGTGCAGAAGAGGTTTACCAGGATGTTGCTTGGTGCGGAGAACATTAACCACGAGGAGAGGTTGGATAAACGGTTTGTTCTCGCTGGAACAAAGGAGGTTGAGGAGCGACCTGATAGAAGTCTACAAAATTACGAGGGGCGTGGCCAGAGTGGATAGTCAGAAGCTTTTTCCCAAGGGTGGAAGAGTCAATTACTAGGGGATGTTGTTTAAGGTGCGATGGGCAATGTTTAGAGGCGATGTGCGAGGGAACCTTTTTACAAAGAGGGTGGTGGGAGCCTGGAACTCGTTGCCGGAGGAGGTAGTGTAAGCAGGTACGATAGTGATGTTTAAGCAGAGCTTTGACAAATACATGAATGGGAGGGGAATAGAGGGATAGGGACCCTGGGAGTATAGACGGTTTTAGGTTAGACGGCAGCATGGTTGGCGGAGGCTTGGGAGGACCGAAGGCCCTTTTCCTGTGCTGTACTTTCCGTTGTTCTTTGTATTTAGATGGATTTTTCCAGCAATCACCAAGTGATGTTTTTCACACCATTGAATTAAATTTAAAATGTGATGGTCCAGGTGGCGGTACCAAGGTCATCTCCTATATCAGTGGAAGTCATGGCACCCTTAAATGGAGGCAAATGCCAGGCTGCAGTGGCACATAGTTGGTGGTTTTGAGGACCCGTGGAACTGCAGTGGGATCAGAGCAACAAGTAGAGCCCAGAGACAATAAAACGGCAGCATTGTGAAATGTGAGGAAGAAAGTGTAGAACTTCAAAAAGTTGATGGAACAGGTGGACAAGAGGCAGGTGACATTTAATGCAGAGAAGTGTTTCCTGATTCATTCTGGTAATTAGGATGTGGAGAGGTATCATAAAATAAAGGGTATGATTGTAAAAGGGGCGCAGGAGCAGAGGTACCTGGGGATACATGTGCACAAATCATTGAAAGTGGCAGGAGAGATTGTGAATGCAGCTAGAAAAACCAAAGGAATCCTATAAACAAGTGCAAAAGCAAGGAATTTATTATAGACCTGTACAAAACACTGGTTTGGCCTCAATTGGTGTATTGTGTCCAGCTCGAGGCACCAGACTTTAGGAAAGATTCATAAGAATGGTCCCAGGGGTGTGGAACACTGGTTAGGTTGATAGATTGGAGAAATTGGGGCTGTTTTCCTTGGCGCAAAGAGGACCGAGAGGAGAGATGATAGAGGTGTTCAAAATCATGAAGGGCCTAGGTTGAGTAGATTGGGTTCCCATCGGTGGAAAAGTTGATTAGCAAAGGATTCCGAGCAAGGTGAGGAAAAGCTTTTTTACACAGCGAGTGGTTAGGTTCTGGTATTCATTGTCTGAGACTGTGGTGGAAGCAGAGTCAGTCATGGCTTTCAAAAGAGAATTAGGTTATCTGAAGAGGAAAGATTTTGCAGGGCACTAGGTGAATTGCTCTTGCAGAGAATTGGCACAGAAACAGCAGGTTAAATGGCCTCCTTAATAAAAACATAAGAACTAGGAGCAGGAGTAGGCCATCTGGCCCCTCGGGCCTGCTCCGCCATTCAATGAGATCATGGCTGATCTTTTGTGGACTCAGCTCCACTTTCCGGCCCAAACACCATAACCCTTAATCGCTTTATTCCTCAAAAAACTATCTACCTTTATCTTAAAAACATTTAATGAAGGAGCCTCAACTACTTCACTGGGCAAGGAATTCCATAGATTAAAGGGTCCTTCTGGCCTAACCATTCTATGAATCTATAAAGTGAACATCTAACTATATAAATCCATATAAATACTGTGGCCACCAAGTAGGTCAGAGGCGATCAATTCTGCAGTGTGTATCTCACCTCCAGATTCACCAAAGTCTGTCCACCACCTACAAGGCGCAAGTCAGGAGTCTGATGGAATACTCTCCACTTGCCTGGATGAGTTCAGCTCTTACAACATTCAAGAGACTCGACACCATCCAGGACAAGACAGTTCCCTTGATTGGCACTCTATACACACCTTCAACATTCACTCCCTCCGCCACTTTTGCACAATGACAGCCATGTGTACCATCGACAAGATACACTGCAGCAACTCACCAAGGCACCTTTGACCGCACCTTCCAAACCCCTGACCTCCACCACGTAGAAGGAGCAGAGCAGCTGACACATGAGAACACCACCACCTGGAGGTTCCCCATTGAGCCACCCACCATCCTATCTTGGAAATGTATGGCTGTTCTTTCACTGTCACTGGGTCAAAATCATGGAACTCCCTCCCTAACAGCACTGTGGGTGTACCAACAGCACCTGGACTGCAGGGGTTCAAGAAGGCAGCTCACCACCACCTTCTCGAGGGCAATTAGGGATGGGCAACAGATGCTGGCCTCGCTAGCCAGTGAGAACCACATCCTGTGAAGAAATTTAAAGCATCCAATTTCCTTTGTATAGCAGTTGGTATGTTTTATTTCAACTGGTATTTTTCAATTTTATTTATTTCCATTATCATTCCCAATATTAACAATCTGGCTGTTTTACGAAGCAGTGAGATCGATGCCTCGCTGTGGTACAGCTGTCGATTAGGGTTGTTCAGACTTTATCACAATGTTTGCAATAAATTAAGTATTGTTCGCCTCAATTCAAGGCGTGCCCTGAATTTTGTTACATGTATTTTAATCTTGGGTGCCCTGATGTGCACCTGAGGGGGATGAACACAGAGCGATGGCTTAGGCATTCTGGCTATGAATGGGAACTGTGTATTCCCCACAAGAACAAAAAAATGACATTCCATGTGTGCAAATGACATTGACATTCAAATGACATGTCATTCCTCAATCCTGACCAGCTAAGGAAATAGCTTTAAAATGTGACGGTGGCTATGGAGGGAACCACAGATTTTCCTTAAAAGGACAGTCTTCATTTTTTTTAAAAACCGGCGGGTTTATATTTTGGGCAGAAGAGCCATGGGTGACTTTTTTGGCAACCTCACCTCCAGTGCTGTCAACCCTTCTAAAGCTGGAGACTCGAGGGACCACAATACTAGGGCCGAAGGTATTGCCTCGCTGTAGCCCTGCTCAAGACATAGCACTGTTTGACATTGAAACTTCCTTCTTGAGTATCTCAGTCATTGACAATTAACACAGTCTCTCACGTCGTGATGATGTGTTTTGACAAATGTGGATTTGCAAACAAAACAAAGTTAACCGAACTCTGCCAGGAGGCAAATGCAGTTTAAGGAGTTGTTGAACAGTGTTATCCAGTGGGAGTCACTGGCCCGAGACACAGGTGTGGTTACAGTGACAAGTTTTAGCCACATCCACCAAGTACAGCAATAAAATCCAGGTAAGTGTTCTCCCCATGGACTTTACTTAACTATCCGCCATAACTCTGTGCTCCGTGGCGTATCGTACCCACACAAGGTGCCAATGCAACCTTTTGATCTCCCTCTCATATTTCACACAAGCGCTTGACAGATTAAAACGTCCTCTCAAGTCAGGCTCAGGATTAATGGCAAGCACACTTTCCAACGGTGCATCGAAAATCAGACCGTTTGGCGTGCTTCCCACAGAACGACTGAGGAATCGCAAGCCCGCAATTTGTTGGGAGGGGAAGAAAGGGTTTAGTTTTATTCCGCAAACCAACAAAAGTAGCCAATCCTCCAAAACATTGTACCGGGAAAAAGAAAAGAAAAAGGCAAAGAAAATCCCAAATGAAGAGTGGGGAGAGACTCACCGCTGTGAGAGAGCAGCTCGGGGTGGCGGGAATGTTGGAGAGAGGATTTCTGACTCGGCTCGATGCTGAATGAAGCACTGACTTCAATGTAACAACTCCACATCAATGTAACAGAAACATGTGTCTGAGCGCAAATGTATCCAGAGGCAGGAGCCCCGCCCCCGCGCCTTGCCCATTGGCTCCCCAGACACCGATTTGGGCGGGGCGCGGACGGCGGCGGCGTGTGATTGGACGGGGGCGCGTCAATCAAGAGGAGGAGGGCGGGTGGGGGAGTCACTTGCACTTGGCAACTGCTTTGAAATTGACACCGAGGAGTGAGAGTAACAGCTCGTCTCCCAGGCAAACCCTTCACCAACAATTACAATCTCCCTTTCCAGAGACTCTCCCACTGTTGCCTTCCCTTTCAACCCGTTTAATCCCGAAAGATGTCCTTGTTGGGTGAATTGGACATTCTGAATTCTCCCTCTGTGTACCCGGAGAGCGGCGACTGGGGGATTTTCACAGTAGCTTCATTGCAGTGTTAATGTGACACTAATAAATATTATTATCATATACTAATCAGGGCAATTCCACACACTCAAACACGTTAGACCCAGGCTGAGCACTTTGTTATTTAAAGGAGTTTTTCTTTGTGTGGGTTTGAATTTTTTTAACGTGCCTTTCAAACGGAGCCAGTGTGGTCGGCTGGGAATAAGCACCCACAGGCTGGAGCCGGGGGATGAGAGTAAAATCAAACACCGCCTTTGAGTGGGGGGATGATCTTTGAAAAGCCAACGCATTTCCCCAGAAACTAAATAATCCCGGGGTCTGGTCTGTTGCTGCTTGTACTACTGAGGTGGCACACGGGAGGGGGCAGGGGGTGACAGACATGGGGGAGTGTGCCAACCACCCTGAGACAGGGCAGCAGCCATGTCCAGTGGGTTAATGTCTGAGTCAATGGAGATCCACTTACTGCTGGGTCAGTGATTCCCCCCAGATACACCAACTTTAAGAATGTACACCGCTTTCAGAAATACAGTTCAGTATTTCCTTGTTGATGATTTTTTTAAAAATCTAATCAAATGACAATTGTTTAAAATAACATGTAAAACAATCATGCCTAAATATTATCATCAGATACGAAAACAGAAAATACTGGACAATCTCAGCAGGTCTGACAGCATCTGTGGAGAGAAAAGGGACGTTTTGAGTCTGAGCGACTCTTTGTCTTGGCATCAGATTATGTGTTCAGGACACATTTCATTCTCCTAGATGCTGATGGGTTTAAATGGAAAATTCGACACAGATCAAAAGTAGCGACCAGTTCAGGGCACCTTCATAGCAAAAGGTTTCTGGAGATTCCCAGTAATCATCACAGCCTGGTGTGTTATAGTATGTTCCTTTTATCGACTCTCTATTGCGTCCGTATATGTCTTTTTTTTAAAGGAAATAGTTTGTCTGATCAAAGCCTGCGGGTTCTATAAATTCGGAAACTTCTTGCTGTAGTGATATCTTGGAAAATATGACCTTAGTTTGCCAGCCACTTTGTATATGTTTCCTCTCCGCTGTTTGAATTCCACCCACCCTGTTCAAATCTTGACACTGATCAAGCATTGAGACAAGTCCAGGCGGCTGGGGAGAAGACTTTTAACTTCTCACTGCTGCTCTGCCGGCGAGTCACACAGAGAGGCAACCCGCTCGGAATCAAATATGTGGTGAGTTTATTAATTTTATTCTGATTTGAGGAGCTGTCGATCTGAAAAAGAGACACCTTGTCAAAAAGGCACAGGTGAGTGGGACCGCCACCTAAACCCTCGGTACAGAGCATTCCAGAGGTGCTGGGAAAAATCCAGAGAGCACCAAAGATTCCAGCCTCAAAGTGGGTAGATCCCAGATCCATCGTACTCATATCTTTGAAAGGAGCTTGCATTAAAGACTGGCCGAAAATGGTTGGAAATGGAGGAGAGAAAGAAAGATTATGGATGGGGGGGAGGGGGGTTAATAAACTTTTTAACTCAGCATGTCATATGATGTGTCACATTTATACGATTGCAAATAAAGCTGAATGATTCATTGATTTGTTATTTTAGGCTCCCAAGTCTCAAAGCTGAGGACTCAGGGTGACCTCTTATTGAAGAGTCTCCAATGTATAAACTTAGGTTGATTTACCAGTTCCTGAATCTTTCCTGCCCCTCTCCACCTGCCACCCCCCCCCCCCCCCCAACACTCCCCCTCCATCCCCTGTTTTAACAGCCTCCTTCCCAATGGACTACAGCAGGGAATGCAGGTCCAGAGCTTATGGTCTGAATAGAGTGCATTGCTTCTTCTTTCTATTCAACGTAACAAGACGTTTACCCACCATTGTGTCAAGCACTGATGCACGGTGCACTGATGCACGGTGCTGTTTGCTATACCCATCACATGGAGAGAGTTTTTAGTTGCAGTATTCCAAATGTGGGCAGCACGGGAGCACAGTGGTTGGCACTGCTGCCTCACAGCGTCAAGGACCCGGGTTCGATTCTGGCCTTGGGTGACTGTGCGGAGTCTGCGCGTTCTCCCCTTGTCTGAGTGGGTTTCCTCTGGGTGCTCCGGTTCCCTCCCACAAAGATGTGCAGGTTAGGTGGATTGACCACAATCAGTCTTCAGGGTTACCGGGATAGGGCGGGGGAGTGGGCCTAGGTAGGGTGCTCTTTCAGAGGGTCGGTCCAGACTTGACGGGCTGAATGGCCTTCTTCTTCACTGTAGGGATTCTATGGATCACTTAGCCAAGGTTTGACGGCTTCTCATTCTCTCGTTTGCTGTCCATTTTCCAAGTGCTTATTGGTGAAGCACTTGTTTACATTGAAAAGAGGTTGCTGTATAAGGCAGCAGTCTGGATCTAAGTAGACTAACACTCAGGGAAGTAGAAGCATCTCCAGGATGTTATGACACACCGCTTGAAGTGGCGTAACTTGACAAAGCAGCATTTGTTGCCCAACTCTGAGTGCACTAACAGTCTGCTGTGCTGTGTGGAAATGAAGTCACATAAAGGCCAGACACCGCAGTGAATCACACAGTCTCTTCACTGTGGGACTTTGGTGAATTAGCTGGGCTTTTTTGACACTTTTGAAATAGGGTGGCACGGCGGTGCAGTGGTTAGCACTGCTGCCTCACGGCGTCAAGGTCCCGGGTTCGATCCCGGCCCCGGGACACTGTCCGAGTGGAGTTTGCACATTCTCCCCATGTCTGTGTGGGTCTCAGCCCCACAACCCAAAGTTGTGCAGGGTAGGTGGATTGGCCACGCTAAAGATTGCCCCTTAATTGGAAAAAAAAAAAATTGCGTACTCTAAATTTAAAAAAAAATGGCACTTCTGAAATTTTCATGGCTATTTATTCTGGTGGCAGCCCAAAATAAATTGATTTATTGGATTCAATTTCTCAACTTGCTACGGTGGCACTTGAACTCTGACCTTAGGCTACTAGTCCAGCATTATAACCATTAATCTACCGTATTTAGTGCCAAATGTTTCCATTGTTAGGAGAGATTATTTGCCATTAAGGATTAACTGCTCAATGAGCAGAGTTCTGTGCAGGTTCCTGGCTCCAGTCCTGTTAGAATAACAGCATCCTTTGTGTACACCAATGGGGCAAGCTTGCAAGTTCGCCAACTGCTATTGATGAGAGAAAGTGCAAGTTTAATTCTTGTATTTTGTTTTAATGAAGTCGATCCTTACATTCATCTTTCCAATGACAATAGAACCATAGAATCATAGAATTTACAGTGCAGAAGGAGGCCATCGAATCTGCACCGGCCCTTGGAAAGAGCACCCTCCACCCTATCCCCGTAACCCCACCTAACCTTTTGGACACTAAGGGGCAATTTACCATAGCCAATTCACCGAACCTGCACATCTTGGAATGTGGGAGGAAACTGGACCACCCGGAGGAAACGCACGCAGACATGGGGAGAAAGTGCAAACTTCACACAGACAGTCACCCGAGGCCGGAATTGAACTCGGGACCCGGGAGGTGTGAGGCAGCAGTGCTAACCACTGTGCTACTGTGCCACCCACTGACAACAAACCAGCCTTTTAAAAGCATCAAACTACCACAGCACAGGTGAAGGCCCCTGAGGCCCAACGAGGCCCGTTGTGCTGGTGTCTGCCCTCTGCAAGGGCCAATGAGCTACTTCCGCTCCCTTCCTCTGTAGCCCTGCAGGTTTCTTTACCTTTGGGTGCTTATCCAATGCCAATTTATTCCAACTTTAAGTTATGTTTGAGCCAGGAAGCTGCGTTGAATTATATCTCAGCCAGAAATGGTTGCTTCATATGTGCCGCCCACTTTGTGTGTTCGGAAGGAAATGAAAGGCTGTGGAGGAGGGGGGTGGGGGATGGGGGCCGGGGGGGGGGGGCGGGCGGGGGGGGGGGGGGGGGTAATGGAGTTGATGTAAAAGATGAGCCATGATCTTATTGAATGACAGAGGTTCAAGGGACCAAGTGCTGGAAAATGGGATTAGAATAGATAGGTGCTTGATGGCCAAGACAGACAAGATGGGCAGAAGGGTCACTTGCTCTGCTGTAAAATGCCCTGACTCTATGATTCTAAGGGGCCGAATGATGTACTCCTGGTCCTAACTTCTTATGTTTCATATGTCACCTGTTAGACAAACCAGCTCCTAAATTTACTTTTTTAATATGTGTAAACAAGTACATGGCTTAAAATAAAATCCATTTTGACATTTTAATAGATAGGTATTAATTAATAAATTAATTTGAATTGATTTAATTTTAAATTTTGCTCGGCACAACATCGAGGGCTGATGGGCCTGTTCTGTGCTGTACTGTTCTGTGTTCTATGTTCCAAATAGACACAGCATTGAACCTACTGAATAAAGTGTGACCAGAATATTGTTTCCCTGCAATGCTGCTGGGTCACTCTTTTAATTTATTATAATTTTTTAACAAAACATACAGCAAGGATTTAATAATAATAATCTTTCATTGTCACAAGTATGAAGTTACTGTGAAAATCCCCTAGTCGCCACATTCCGGCGACTGTTCGGGTAAGCTGGTATGGGAATTGAACCCGCGCTGCTGGTCTTGTTCTGCATTACAAACCAGCTGTCTAGCCCACTGAGCTAAACCAGCCTTTTAAGGATTGTGTCATCTACAATTTATAAAAAATTAAGTCGACTAATTAAGTCTAAAATTACGATACTGTCGCTTTCAATTATTTTGCATGGATTTTTAAAATAAATTCAAATTGAAATATTGCATAAGTGTGCAAACAAATTGAACCGAATTGCACATGTGGGATATCAAACTGCTCACACTGAGATAACCAACTCATACCAAGGAAATATTTATTAAAGTCCATGGAGATTTACACAGCATTTGGACTTCACAATTTCTACAACCTACCGACTAACAGATGCAGTTGAAAATGTATTATCCCCTGCCACTAATGTACTTGTGGCCTTTCTTTCACAGTAGAGGAAGACTAACCTACATGACTCATCAATGCCTCTGGGACTTATGAATTACATTTTCGTGTAGACACAGTAAGCTGCTCCATATATCCTATATTCATAATGCCCCCCTGGCCTTGATTTCTGGAAATATTAACAATAATTATTCTCCAACCGTGATCCTGTAAAAAGGCAATTATGTCATCACTTGAGGGTTTAATTTTCCCTGCATTATTTTTCCCTGTTAACATGTCTACATGTTAAGTTATTATCTGGGCTTTTTTAGTGCACTTGGTCCTGGATTAATGACTGTTTCCGTAAACTTCCTCTGATTTTCTATTTATCAATACGTCAGAATATTAAATTGAATTTTTCAATAAAATTAAGGACAAAATGTATGGCCTCAGAATGGGGACAGGATCACCACTTGCGTAACTTGCGAATTAACCCGTGCCCTTTAATGCTGATAAATCAGGGGTCTATATTTGGGCTTGGGTTCCCGTGTGCAATGTTGCAGGAGGTCACTATTAATGTGAGATTGTGAGCCATTGGGATCTTTCCAATCTTCTTGTCCTGTGTTATGTAGTTCATTTTTACTGTTAAAATAAATATTTTATCCCTTTGTGTTAAAAGTTCATCGGCAGACTGCTGTGAATATGTCCACATCGTGAATATGTTCAGTAACATTCCTCCATGATTTCCCCCAAAAAAGTTTTACTTTGAGATCTGACTTACCCAGTATTAACATCTGCTGGGATCATAACAAAAGAAAAGTAATTCATTGGTAAATGGACAATTAAAGGGCAGTGTTCAGTAAAAATGGCAAAATTACTATTTTCAGTAGTTAAATTAGGAAATCAATTCTCCTCTCATGTTATGCATTTAATTCAATGAGACATCTGAAGATATTTTGGCGGCAAATGGGAAACTGGGTATTAAAAATAAATTGTGAGACAAGTTAAGGTAGATGATTGAAAATGAGATTGGTGAGTTTATTAAGGCATTGTGAGTAGTTTTTGTTGCTGGTGTGTCCATGGTTTTCTGTGTGTATTGTCTGAAATCTTTCACAGCACCTGCACATGGAGATGGACCTCATTCTAACTCTGAAGAGAGCATTTGAAACTGTGAAGCATTCCCTCAGTCCTGCACTGCAGTGTCAGATTAACTAGTCTTTTTTAGTGTCACAAGTAGGCTTACATTAACACTGCAATGAAGTTACTGTGAAAATCCCCCAGTCGCCACATTCCGGCGCCTGTTCGGGTACACTGAGCAAATTCAGAATGTCCAATTCACCTAACAACCACGTCTTTCGGGACTTGTGGGTGGAAACCGGAGCACCCGGAGAAAGTCCACGCAGACAAGGGGAGAACGTGCAGACTCCGCGTAGACAGTGACCCTAGCCAGGAATCGAACCCTTGTCTCTGGCGTTGTGAAGCAACAATGCTAACCACTGTGCTACCATGCCACCCACAGACACCATGCCACCTAATGCTGTGTTGACCACATGGTTCAAACCTACAAATCTTTGACTCAAAGGCAAGAGTACAATATCGAAGCTCGCAGGATGTTACCTGCTGGTATTTTCCAACAGCAGGCACCATTTTTTGACATTGTGACTTTGTTTATTAAAGTAAAATAGAAGTTACTGGGGAGCTAACAAGAAGCACGTTTATTGTTTTTTTTCTAGTTTTCTGCATTGCAATGTACACCAAGCACACACATATTTGGAAAAGTAACAAGAAATAATCAACTGCTTTAAAAAAAGCTGTTACAGCCTCCAAATAATTGTCAACTGAACAATAGGTCTTATTGTAGAGTTCATGACTTGTGAAAACCAGTAGTTATATTGTAACTTAAGCTGTGTCCAACATTCCTGCTGTTGTATTGGAAAGAGAAGTGCATGAAAGCTGGAATGGGAAGTACAAATATTGAAGGCACAACATTTATTTTCATGGGGAATATTCACCCCAGAACATTTCTTTTGATATTTTGGAATTTATAAAATCATGAACATTTCATATAAATAGAGATATTTACACATTTTTATTGAACACTTCTCATTATTTGTCCATTTAGGAATGAATTAATTTTCTAATGTTATAATCCCAGCTGCTGTTAATACTGGACAAGTCAGACCCATAGGGGCTGTTTAGCACACTGTGTTAAATAGCTGACTTTTAAAGCAGACCAAGGCAGGCCAGCAGCACGGTTCAATTCCCGTACCAGTCTCCCCGAACAGGTGCCGGAATGTGGCGACTAGGGGCTTTTCACAGTAACTTAATTTGAAGCCTACTTGTGACAATCAGCAATTTTCATTTCATTTTCATTTCATCTCAAAGTAAAACCTGGTTTGCTAGATCCTAAATTTTCTTTAGAAACCATGGAGGAAGGTTACTGAAAACATTCATAGCAGTCTGCTGATGAACTTTTAACACAAAGAAAAAGATAAACAATAAAATAAACAATAAAAATGAAGTATATAACACTGGACGAAAAGAGGAAAGAACTCAATACAAACACAGGTAGATTTCCCAATATTCCGTTAGCCAGCAATATCTTTACAGACACACAAACCAGTGAAGAGTTACCACTAACTTGACACCAAGGCTTTAGCTTGGGAGTTGACACATGGGCAAATGATTTTCTTCTGGTGAATTCTTGAGCATTAACTTGGTGTTTCTTGCTCAAATCATATCTTTCCCCAAGGCACCCAAAACCGCAGTCTAAACTCACTATTGTTTCAAATGCCGAGCAAACACAGAGAAAATCCCCGTCTTCACACCCTGACACACATTAAACACTCTCTTGCCTTTCTATCTGTGTTTGTATGCCACTTGACCACTGTGTTAGGCAGCAGTCCATTTTTCTGCTTTGTATTTTTCCCCAAATCACTAAACATGTAACCCCTTTTTAACTATCTCTTCAACGTCAGGATTTGTAAAACCTCATTAAAATAATATATGGAAAAAAAAACCAAATCAAGGTCCACCTGACTTCGAGACACATAGACTCATGAACCACCTACATGAAACTGAAACCATTTTACATTCCTTAACACAAAAATACACATATATAAAGATTCAAATTAAAAATTATACATTGGTCATCACGGTTTATATTTTCAATCTGCCTCCGCACAGTGGTGTATTAAGGGGAAGAAAATGAGATTTTTTAAAAGCCTGATTTTGAATATAGGATCATGATATCATCCTGCTCATCACACCCCTCCCCCCACCATTAAACAATGTGCCGATTGGCAATTCATTGCTCTGCGGACATGTGGTAATTTTAACTGGAAAATGTTGAAGTTCTTCATTAAAATTGGGCATTCTGATTAGTCATGAATTTGATAATTTGCCAATAGGTTAAAGTAAAAGTTTTCAACAACTATCACAGACCACATGATTGTTACGACATAGAAGAAGATCAATTGGCTCGTTGTGTCCACACTAGCTCTCCAAATGAGCAATTCTGACTTAGTGCCACTTAGGGTGCTCTTTCCAAGAGCCGGTGCAGACCCGATGGGCCGAATGGCCTCCTTCTGCACTGTAAATTCTATGAAATCTATGATAATCCTGCACATTGTTTCGATACAAATAATAATTTAATGTCCTCTGGAACGCCTCGATTGGACCTGTCTCCACCACACTTCCAGGCAGCGCCTTCCACTCCCGAACCACTCATTGTGTGAAAAAGGTTCTTTTTCTCACATTTTATTAGCTTCTTTGCAAATCACTTTAAATCTGTGCCCTCTCGTTCCTGATCCTTTCACAGGCGGGAAAAGTTTCTCCCAATCTACTCTGTCCAGGCCCCTCGTGAATTTGGACACCTAACAGCAACTTCAACTCGCATGACTGAAGTTCTCTGCTCAACTCAAAGAGAGCTTGATTCCTGGAGACCCAGTAAATCCTGTAACTCCCCTTCCTGTTTCCTGTCTGCATTTCCTTCCCCTCCAATCTTTTCAGTTTACACTGACACTTCTGCCCTCTTTTCTTTTAAAGGAATTCACTGAAAAAAATAAATTTAGAGTATCTAATTATTTTTTCCCCAATTAAGGGGCAATTTAGCGTGGCCAATCCACCTAACCAGCACATTTTTGGGTTGTGGGGGTGAAACCCACGCAGACTTGGGGAGAATGTGCAAACTCCACACGGACAGTGACCCAGGGCTGGGATTCAAACCCTGGTCCTCAACGCCGCAGTCCCAGTGCTAACCGCTGGGCCACATGCCGCTTTTAAAGGAATTCATCTTTCCTTCCAAACCAGTTCAAACCGGCATACTTCTTCCCCGCCGTATTCAGTTTGGCATTCCCCTCCCCCACTCAGTATGTTAATGTTGGCAACCTTCTCTCCACCGCCCCCCTCGTTTAAGGTTGGCTGAATCCTGTCATGATATGCAACCAATGAACACTCAGAATAGGACGCAACCAATGGGCAGTCAGCACACTCAGAGGTGGCATCACCACAAGGGGGCATGACATAAACACTATAAAAGGGATGAGGCACTCACACCCGGCCTCTTTCCACAGACAGACATCTAGAGAGTTAGACAGGGTTGATCAGCAGCATCACACCCCAGCACGTGGCTTACAGCAAGCTGCTACTGTTAGACTGAGTTACTACAGTTAGATTAGCAGAGAGTCATTTGGGAACTGTGTTAATAGTTCAATAAACACGTTGAACTCATTTCGGAGTCTGGAGCATCCTTTAGTTAAGACTACATCAAGTAGCAGCCTGTGTTATCCGAAGCAGCATAACACAACAAATCCCACTTCTGACACCCACATCTTTCTCAACAGGGATGCCAAAAGTACCCCAATGTGCAAACACTGGATGTTTACTGCCTGAACTAGCTGGGTGCTCAGGTCATCTAAATAAAGGTCCCTTTTAATTTGCAAGTCGACAGATTAGCGATGCTGATGCGGCAGTAAGTCTCCATACTCCATTTAGGGCCCGTTATCATTCTGTGAACACAGATTTTGGATGGTTAACATTGGCCTGAGTATGACGAAAGACTAATTCTGATTTTTTATTTTCATTTATAAAATTTGTTAACAGAGAGACCATGAGAATTCTGTTTACAGACTTCCTGCAAAAGCAAAAGATGTAATTTGAAACTGAGAATGGGTTTTTCACTTCAAGGAAGGTCCAGTAGAGTATTTGCATTGTCTGGACTTTCAGATAGGTGGACAACTAACTGCTTTGTGTTAAATGCTGGAAATGGAGGGGAGGGATGTTGAATGGAGGAGATGTACGGTTTTGAAGAACTCTAGATTTTATTTGTAGTTTGAGGCAAGTGTATTGGACATAAATGACCTCCAAAGCATAAAATGCCAGGGTTGGTGTATCACAAAACCTTTACTCAAAAAATAATGAACAGCAGTAGATTCTAACCTCTGATAACAGGAAAAGGTCAGCTTGGCTAGGTGTTTGGAGTATTCGGGTTTTGGGATGGTCCACAGTCCAGGGAATGAGCACATAAGCTAGGCTGACAGTTCAGTGCAGTTACGTGGGAGAGCTGCACCGTTAGGCCCCTTTAAATAAAATGCACGACCCTCTCAGCTGGAAGCTAATTTAGCTGGGGTGGTAGTCAAAGACCAGAAGAAAGTGCTCCTGGTGTCTTAACCCATTGTCTTTCTGTAACTCAGCACCACTAAACGTCACTAGTGATTATTGTATACTGTTGTATTTACCGAGAAAAAATTGCTACTCTGCTCTGCAGTCTGATCCAGAGCTTTAATTCCTCTTCAATTCAAATATGTGTTTTTTCTTTTACTCTTTCCATTAGCACTGTGAGTGGTTGGTAACTTCGGCATTTCTGCTCTTATTGAGAGAGATGGAATGATAGGTACACAAAAGACAACATGGACACAAAAGCAGTCCAACAGGGACCAATTGTGCAAGCTCCATGAGACGATTGGCATCGATTAAATGGTTTTATGAACTACACAGCAAAGTGTACAATGTACAGCACGAGAATTGTCAATAAGAATGCCGGGAACATATAAAGCAGTGGAAGATGCCTGAACCTTCACATTCCTTTATAAATTCATAAATTTCAATGCCACCTGATTTATCAGCGGGGACAGATATTTATTGGCCACTGTGAGCAAAGTTACTGCAAAGTCTGCAAATGAATTCTTTAACCAGCAGCAAACCTAATACTTCAAAGGGGCATTATTCAAACCTCAGTCTCTCTCAACAACAGTTTCTTTTGTTGAAGTCCCAATCATTACTTGCAATCTTACTGCTGTTTATGTGGAGCTAGAATAATTACTTCTCCTGCAGTCCTGCGGGATAATATTCACGATTACTTCTGCAGTCTATTGATAATATGTACTTATTCTTTTGTAATAAACTTTTATTTGATATTGGCTCCGGGATTTATTTTTCTATTTATTGGATGTGGGCACTGCGGACAAAGCCAGCATTAATTGTCCACCCCTAATTGCCCTTGAGAAGGTGACCGGGAGCCGCTTTCTTGAATCATTGTAGTCAACCTGCAGTGCTGTTGCGGAGGGAGTTCCAGCATTTTGACAATTAAATAACAAGCGATATATCTCCAAGTCAGGATGGCATGTGACTTAGGGAAAAGCTTGCAGCGGGTGGTATTTTCCTGTGACTGTTGCCATAATCTTTCCAGGTGTTGAGCTTGGGGGTTTGAGGGGTGCTGTCAAAGGAGCCTTAGGGCATTTCTAAAGTTTATTTATCTTTCTACCAAGAAATCCAGTGGAGGGTCCAAGGCCATCGTGCGGGACAATACCAAGATCCCGAAGAGGGGAGAGGACTTGATAGATGAAGAGGTGATTTTGAACTGCCCGTGTCTGCGTGGGTTTCCTCCGGGTGCTCCGGTTTCCTCCCACAAGTCCCAAAAGACGTGCTGTTAGATGAATTGGACATTCTGAATTCTCCCTCTGTGTACCCGAACAGGCGCCGGAGTGTGACGACTAGGGGATTTTCACAGTAACTTCACTGCAGTGTTAATGTAAGCCTACTTGTGACAATAGAGATTATTATTATTATTTCTCCCTCCGTAGATGCCGTCCGACCAGCTAAGAGTTTCCGGCATTTTCTGTCGTAGCCTCTGAATTACCAACACCGTGCCTGCTGTCATAACGTCTGAAAGAAAATCCTTTCTATTCGACTGATCTTTCTCTCCTTCTTTGCATCAATTCTTTTTCACTACACTAGAAAGCTCTTTGAATTGTCTTTGTGCGTGTGGGGAAATGAAATATAAATGTGTGTGGAACCTACATCAGAAAGTCCCACTGAGTCAAATCAAAGTTACCTTTCACAAGCAAATACATTTCACTGGTTTTCCATAGAATTAAAATTTCCATTTGATTTTCTTCTGGCTGCTTATGAATGTGTGGTGTATGCATGAAAGAATTACTGGGTAGAAAGCAATTTATTTCACAGCTGGCTCAGAATTCAAGGTCCAAAGCTGCTGTGAGTTTTATTTTTGTTGAATCTCATTGAACTTCTAATACTCCACAACTGAAGAAGTTTTATTGTCGTCGCATCTGGCAGGTTCTCTGGATGTACAAAGATCTTTACAGCTAATTAATCAGATTTTAAAATGTACGGTGAGATTCTCTGGCCTCCCCATGGTGTGTTTCTAGGCGGAGGGAAGAATTGGGGCAGCACGGTAGTATAGTGGTTAGCACAGTTCCTTCACAACTCCAGGGTCCCAGGTTCGATTCCCGGCTTGGGTCACTGTCTGTGCGGAGTCTGCGCGTTCTCCCCATGACTGAAGGATAGGCAAGGGAATCTATGTGTGGAGCCAGAGGAAATGGACGAGGTACTAAATGAATACTTTGCATCAGTATTCACCAAAGAGAAGGAATTGGTAGATGCAGAGTCTGGAGAAGGGTGTGTAGATAGCCTGGGCCACATTGAGATCCAAAAAGGACGAGGTGTTGGGCGTCTTAAAAAATATTGCGGTAGATAAGTCCCCAGGGCCTGATGGGATCTACCCCAGAATACTAAAGGAGGCTGGAGAGGAAATTGCTGAGGCCTTGACAGAAATCTTTGGATCCTCACTGTCTTCAGGTGATATCCAGGAGGACTGGAGAATAGCCAATGTTGTTCCTCTGTTCAAGAAGGGTAGCAAGGATAATCCAGGGAACTACAGGCTGGTGAGCCTTACGTCAGTGGTAGGGAAATTACTGGAGAGAATTCTTCGAGACAGGATCTACTCGCATTTGGAAGCAAATGGATGTATTAGTGAGAGGCAGCATGGTTTTGTGAAGGGGAGGTCATGTCTCACTAACTTGATAGAGTTTTTCGAGGAGGTCACAAAGATGATTGATGCAGGTAGGGCAGTGGATGTTGTCTATATGGACTTCAGTAAGGCCTTTGACAAGGTCCCTCATGGTAGACTAGTACAAAAGGTGAAGTCACACGGGATCAGGGGTGAGCTGGCAAGGTGGATACAGAACTGGCTAGGTCATAGAAGGCAGAGAGTAGCAATGGAAGGATGCTTTTCTAATTGGAGGGCTGTGACTAGTGGTATTCCGCAGGGATAGTGCTGGGACCTTTGCTGTTTGTAGTATATATAAATGATTTGGAGGAAAATGTAACTGGTCTGATTAGTAAGTTTGCAGACGACACAAAGGTTAGTGGAATTGCGGATAGCGATGAGGACTGTCAGAGGATACAGCAGGATTTAGATTGTTTGGAGACTTGGGCGGAGAGATGTCAGGTGGAGTTTAATCCGGACAAATGTGAGGTAATGCATTTTGGAAGGTCTAATGCAGGTAGGGAATATACAGTGAATGGTAGAACTCTCAAGAGTACTGAAAGTCAGAGAGATCTAGGTGTACAGGTCCACAGGTCACTGAAAGGGGCAACACAGGTGGAGAAGGTGGTCAAGAAGGCATACGGCATGCTTGCCTTCATTGGCCAGGGCATTGAGTATAAGAATTGGCAGGTCATGTTGCAGCTGTATAGAACCTTAGTTAGGCCACACTTGGAGTACAGTGTTCAATTCTTGTCGCCACACTACCAGAAGGATGTGGAGGCTTTAGAGAGGGTGCAGAAGAGATTTATCAGAATGTTGCCTGGTATGGAGGGCATTAACTATGAGGAGCAGTTGAATAAACTTGGTTTGTTCTCACTGGAACGACGGAGGTTGAGGGGCGACCTGATAGAGGTCTACAAAATTGTGAGGGGCATAGACAGAGTGGATAGTCAGAGGCTTTTCCCCGGGGTAGAGGGGTCAATTACTAGGGGGCATAGGTTTAAGGTGAGAGGGGCAAGGTTTAGAGGAGATGTATGAGGCAAGTATTTTACACAGAGGGTAGTGGGTGCCTGGAACTCGCTGCCGGAGGAGGTGGTGGAAGCAGGGACGATAGTGACATTTAAGGGGCATCTTGACAAATACATGAATAGGATGGGAATAGAGGGATACGGACCCAGGAAGTGTAGAAGATTGTAGTTTAGTCGGGCAGCATGGTCGGCACGGGCTTGGAGGGCCGAAGGGCCTGTTCCTGTGCTGTACATTTCTTTGTTCTACCCATGTTCACTCCCCCATCCACCCTGTCCTATCGCCATATACCCGTAACCTAACCTGCACATCCCTGGGCACTATGGGGAATTTATCGTGGCCAATCCACCTAGCCTGCACGCCTTTGGACTTTGGGAGCATCTGGAGGAAACCGACACAGGAACGCGGAGAATGTGCTAACTCCACACAGAGGCCGGAATTAAACCCGGGTCTCTGGCGCTGAGTGGCAGCAGTGATAACCACTATGCCATCGTGCCGCCCCAAAGAATGGCGGAACAGGCTCGAAGGGCGGAAAGGCCTTCCCCTACTCATGTGCCAGGTGCCATTATGCCTGGTCCATGTTTGTGTGGTCTAAATGGCGCCCTGGTGAGGGCTCCCAAGCGTGGCCGGTGAGTCGCCCGTGCCGGTTGAATCCGGCGTCTGGGTATTTACATGGGCCCTATGGCTCATTTAAATATGCAGATCTGGATGTCGTCCAGCAAGGGCACGATCCAGATCGCAGCGGGCAGAGCGAGTCAGGTGACTCGCCATTGGCATGGAGCCCAATTTTGGGCTCGCGCGCGGTTCACCCGTTTTGCCCAGATTGACGCCGGGCGTAGCGGTGTTGCTGAACCGCATCCATAGCTACAAAATGTTTTTCTTAGAAAATGGCATTTAGAAGATAATTTTAATTGTCATGTCTGGCATATTCCTGTTAATAATGCCGGACATTTTTGGTCTGGCTTTGAATGACCAAGTCTTTCCGGTCTCTGCAGTAAACATAACGAAGAGCACTCGGATGATTCTCTCTTTCAGATAATCATATCCTAACCTCAGTTCACGACGAGATGACTCCCAATACTATTTCTTTCCCAGATCAAAATGGTAATGATCAAATGCACACATAGCAGAAAAACAAAGATTATAATCAGAATCTTCATTTTCCGACCCCCCCGCCGGGTTGGAGAATCGCTGGGGGCTGCCGTGAATCCCGCCCCCGCCAGTTGCCGAAGTCTCCGGTACCGGATATTCGGCGGGGGCGGGAATCGGGCCGCGCCGGTTGGCGGGCCCCCCCGCTCGATTCTCTGGCCCGGATGGGCCGAAGTCCCGCCGATAAATTGCCTGTCCCGCCGGCGTGGATTAAACCACCTTTTGAACGGCGGGACAAGGCGGCGTGGGCGGGCTCCGGGGTCCTGGGGGGGGGGGGCACGGGGCGATCTGGCCCCGGGGGGTGCCCCCACGGTGGCCTGGCCCGCGATCAGGGCCCACGGGATCCGCGGGCGGGCCTGTGCCGTGGGGGCACTCTTTCCCTTCCGCCTCCGCCACGGTCTCCACCATGGCGGAGGCGGAAGGGACTCCCTCCACTGCGCATGCGTGGGAAACTGTCAGCGGCCGCTGACGCTCCCGCGCATGCGCTGCCCGGAGATGTCATTTCCGCGCCAGCTGGCGGGGCAACAAAGGCCGTTTCCGCCAGCTGGCGGGGAGGAAATTCCTCCGGCGTCGGCCTAGCCCCTCAATGTTGGGGCTCGGCCCCCAAAGATGCGGAGCATTCCGCACCTTTGGGACGGCGCGATGCCCGTCTGATTGGCGCCGTTTTGGGCGCCAGTCATAGAACATAGAACATAGAACAATACAGCGCAGTACAGGCCCTTCGGCCCACGATGTTGCACCAAAACAAAAGCCATCTAACCTACACTATGCCATTATCATCCATATGTTTATCCAATAAACTTTTAAATGCCCTCAATGTTGGCGAGTTCACTACTGTAGCAGGTAGGGCATTCCACGGCCTCACTACTCTTTGCGGAAAGAACCTACCTCTGACCTCTGTCCTATATCTATTACCCCTCAGTTTAAAGTTATGTCCCCTCGTGCCAGCCATATCCATCCGCGGGAGAAGGCTCTCACTGTCCACCCTATCCAACCCCCTGATCATTTTGTATGCCTCTATTAAGTCTCCTCTTAACCTTCTTCTCTCCAACGAAAACAACCTCAAGTCCGTCAGCCTTTCCTCATAAGATTTTCCCTCCATACCAGGCAACATCCTGGTAAATCTCCTCTGCACCCGCTCCAAAGCCTCCACGTCCTTCCTATAATGCGGTGACCAGAACTGTACGCAATACTCCAAATGCGGCCGGACCAGAGTTCTGTACAGCTGCAACATGACCTCCCGACTCCGGAACTCAATCCCTCTACCAATAAAGGCCAACACTCCATAGGCCTTCTTCACAACCCTATCAACCTGGGTGGCAACTTTCAGGGATCTATGTACATGGACACCTAGATCCCTCTGCTCAGCCACACTTTCAAGAACTTTACCATTAGCCAAATATTCCGCATTCCTGTTATTCCTTCCAAAGTGAATCACCTCACACTTCTCTACATTAAACTCCATTTGCCACCTCTCAGCCCAGCTCTGCAGCTTATCTATATCCCTCTGTAACCTGCTACATCCTTCCACACTATCGACAACACCACCGACTTTAGTATCATCTGCAAATTTACTCACCCACCCTTCTGTGCCTTCCTCTAGGTCATTGATAAAAATGACAAACAGCAACGGCCCCAGAACAGATCCTTGTGGTACTCCACTTGTGACTGTACTCCATTCTGAACATTTCCCATCAACCACCACCCTCTGTCTTCTTTCAGCTAGCCAATTTCTGATCCACATCTCTAAATCACCCTTAATCCCCAGCCTCCGTATTTTTTGCAATAGCCTACCGTGGGGAACCTTATCAAACGCTTTGCTGAAATCCATATACACCACATCAACTGCTCTACCCTCGTCTACCTGTTCAGTCACCTTCTCAAAGAACTCAATAAGGTTTGTGAGGCATGACCTACCCTTCACAAAGCCATGCTGACTATCCCTGATCATATCATTCCTATCTAGATGATTATAAATCTTGTCCCTTATAATCCCCTCCAAGACTTTACCCACTACAGACGTGAGGCTCACCGGTCTATAGTTGCCGGGGTTGTCTCTGCTCCCCTTTTTGAACAAAGGGACCACATTTGCTGTCCTCCAGTCCTCTGGCACTATTCCTGTAGCCAATGATGACATAAAAATCAAAGCCAAAGGTCCAGCAATCTCTTCCCTGGCCTCCCATAGAATCCTAGGATAAATCCCATCAGGTCCCAGGGACTTATCTATTTTCAGCCTGTCCAGAATTGCCAACACCTCTTCCCTACGTACCTCAATGCCATCTATTCCATTAGCCTGGGGCTCAGCATTCTCCTCCACAACATTATCTTTTTCCTGAGTGAATACTGACGAAAAATATTCATTTAGTATCTCGCCTATCTCTTCAGACTCCACACACAATTTCCCATCCCTGTCCTTGACTGGTCCTACTCTTTCCCTAGTCATTCGCTTATTCCTGACATACCTATAGAAAGCTTTTGGGTTTTCCTTGATCCTTCCTGCCAAATACTTCTCATGTCCCCTCCTTGCTCGTCTTAGCTCTCTCTTTAGATCCTTCCTCGCTACCTTGTAACTATCCATCGCCCCAACCGAAACTTCACACTTCATCTTCACATAGGCCTCCTTCTTCCTCTTAACAAGAGATTCCACTTCCCTGGTAAACCACGGTTCCCTCACTCGACGCCTTCCTCCCTGTCTGACCGGTACATACTTATCAAGAACACGCAGTAGCTGATCCTTGAACAAGCCCCACTTATCCAGTGTGCCCAACACTTGCAGCCTACTTCTCCACCTTATCCCCCCCAAGTCACGTCTAATGGCATCATAATTGCCCTTCCCCCAGCTATAACTCTTGCCCTGCGGTGTATACTTATCCCTTTCCATCATTAACGTAAACGTCACCGAATTGTGGTCACTGTCCCCAAAGTGCTCTCCTACCTCCAAATCCAACACCTGGCCTGGTTCATTACCCAAAACCAAATCCAACGTGGCCTCGCCTCTTGTTGACCTGTCAACATATTGTTTCAGGAAACCCTCCTGCACACACTGTACAAAAAACGACCCATCTATTGTACTCGAACTATATCTTTTCCAGTCAATATTTGGAAAGTTAAAGTCTCCCATAATAACTACCCTGTTACTTTCGCTCATATCCAGAATCATCTTCGCCATCCTTTCCTCTACATCCCTAGAACTATTAGGAGGCCTATAAAAAACTCCCAACAGGGTGACCTCTCCTTTCCTGTTTCTAACTTCAGCCAATACTACCTCGGAAGAAGAGTCCCCATCTAGCATCCTCTCCGCCACCGTAATACTGCTCTTGACTAGCAGCGCCACACCTCCCCCTCTTTTGCCTCCTTCTCTGAGCTTACTAAAACACCTAAACCCCGGAACCTGCAACATCCATTCCTGTCCCTGCTCTATCCATGTCTCCGAAATGGCCACAACATCGAAGTCCCAGGTACCAACCCACGCTGCCAGTTCCCCTACCTTGTTTCGTATACTCCTGGCATTGAAGTAGACACACTTCAAACCACCTACCTGAACGCTGGCCCCCTCCTGCGACGTCAAATCTGTGCTCCTGACCTCTATACTCTCATTCTCCCTTACCCTAAAACTACAATCCAGGTTCCCATGCCCCTGCTGCATTAGTTTAAACCCCCCCAAAGAGCACTAACAAATCTCCCCCCCAGGATATTTGTGCCCCTCAGGTTCAGATGTAGACCATCCTGTCTGTAGAGGTCCCACCTTCCCCAGAAAGAGCCCCAGTTATCCAAAAATCTAAAACCCTCCCGCCTGCACCATCCCTGTAGCCACGTGTTTAAATGCTCTCTCTCCCTATTCCTCATCTCACTATCACGTGGCACGGGCAACAACCCAGAGATAACAACTCTGTTTGTTCTAGTTCTGAGCTTCCATCCTAGCTCCCTGAAAGCCTGCCTGACATCCTTGTCCCCTTTCCTACCTATGTCGTTGGTGCCAATGTGGACCACGACTTGGGGCTGCTCCCCCTCCCCCCTAAGGACCCGGAAAACACGATCCGAGACATCACGTACCCTTGCACCTGGGAGGCAACATACCAAACGTGAGTCTCTCACGCTCCCACAAAATCTCCTATCTGTGCCCCTGACTATAGAGTCCCCAATTACTAATGCTCTGCTCCTCTCCCCCCTTCCCTTCTGAGCAACAGGGACAGACTCCGTGCCAGAGGCCCGTACCCCATGGCTTACCCCTGGTAAGTCGTCCCCCCCACAAGTATCCAAAGCGGTATACTTGTTTCTCAGGGGAACGACCGCAGGGGATCCCTGCACTGACTGCTTTTTCCCAGTCCCTCTTACAGTTACCCATCTATCTCCAATCTTTGGTGTATCAGTCGGCGGACATCGCGCCGTTTCGGGAGAATTTCACCCCTTCTGCAATCAAGGTCACAGATCATGGTTAAAGAAACCAAAGCCATACACTGGGGCACAGCATCTTTGGTTTTTCCATGCACGCACACTGGTCTGCACATGCGCAGGAGTGATTCGGCAGCCATCTTTGTGGCCATCTTGTGTTAGCCGAAGACACGGTGCCAACTTCTCTAACATCTTTCTCTCTCAGGTGTCTTTGGACCCACTATCATTTGTGTATTTGGGAACTGTGGATGGGTTGTCATCATCTGGTCATCTGTCAATGCGATTCCCGATTACACTCCGACATCCTCCTCTGATTTTCTTAGTCTTTCAGGAAGCACCTGACTTGACAGCTAACTGGAGGTTGCCGTGTGAACTCAGGGGCCTTAGAATGGAATGAAATGGGCCAACATGCCAACGAACATCTCATGATGAATTTTAAATGCATTCTTCAAGAAAAATGTACTTATGCAAATCCCAAAGTGTGCGCAGTAAGATTGCATTTAATGTGTTCACACTCATTGTGAGGAATTCACATTCACCTGAGGAAGGAGCAGCGCTCCAAAAGCTAGTGACATCGAAACAAACCTGTTGGACTTTAACCTGGTGTTGTAAAACTTCTTACTGTGCTCACCCCAGTCCAACGCCGGCATCTCCACATCATGAGTTATTTAGATTGATATAAAATCTCCAGTTCATTCTTGACTTATAGCTATGAGTACAATGAAACACATCACACATGCACACCACTACCTCTTATTTCAAAGGTCAGTGAAGTTCTCTGCTTTGTGGATCGCAGACAGTTAATGTCAAATGGAAAGTTGCAGGACTTATTGCTTTTGAACACACGCTGATAGCCAGAATAAAGGAGGCTGTATTTCTCTCGGTTAAATGATCCACCATTAGAGAATACTAGTTAGCCTGTGTCCCAATACCATGCCTAACTAGTGCTGGCTTCTCAGTCCCATTATCTGGAGCCGCCTTTTCATGTTCCTTCAATCATTCTCAGCTTCCTCTCGCTCTCTCTCTCTCTCTCTCTCTCTCGACAACACACACCTTGTTGAGTGTTGCACCCTCTTGGTTTCATCAAGTCATGAAGCTGACCTGCGGCAGGAGCTGAGTGTAATGACAGCTTGTTCACAGCTAACCAGCTGGAAGCCACTAATTTGAAAGAATCATCTACACCTTTCAGCCAGCATTGCTACAACGATTACACCCTTGCCACCTTCCCTTTTATTTCACGTGGGGGTCATTGCACTAAAACCTGGTCTCCAATCAGGGGTCTGCAATCTCACTCTCCAAAATCAATTTTCCTGCTAACCTTTCATCCACACTTGAACTGCATCAGATCCTCATTGATCTCTTTACGATACCAGATTCAGCAAAGGTGAAAGTTCGGCATTGATCTGAGGTGTTGTGAAACAGGCTAAATTGCAAAAGTGAAGCTTGAATTGTTTGTGACTTTGTGATCTTATATTTTGTAGGCACATATTGTATTTTTAAAAAATAGTATTTATTGCCCATATGTGTCCGGAACAGATTTGATCCTGACTCCTTTTTCGAAAGCAGTGATTGGGCAGCCCTGGCTGAACAATCCTGAATGAGTTACACGAACAACCAAATTATAATAGTCGGCCACATAAGGTGGCTTATTAATGCTTGCTAGAAGCGGCACATAGTTATATGATCTCTGCAAATAAAAGGAAGATGATCAAGCCTCTTTTGAATACCCGGAATCACGGGGAGCTTATATTTACCCGCTGCTTTCTCCCTGGCAATGGCTTGACGAATCAGAGTTGACTTGCCAACTAATTGGATTGGATTTGTTTATTGTCACGTATACCAAGGTACAGTGAAATGTATTTTTCTGCAAGCAGCTCAAACAGATCATTAAGTACAAGAAAAGAAAATAAAATAAAAAGAAAATACATAATAGGGAAACACAAGATACGCAATTAAATACATAGATACCGGCATCAGGTGATAAAAGAGAAAGGTTAGTAATAATGTTAGTGGTAGAATTAAATTTTAAAAGATTAGTACGATTACGAGTTGCCACAGTTCAGCATCCTTTTGTTGTTGTTGTGATTGGCATTCTTGCATTTGTCCTGTTGGGTGAAAGATGAAAAACTTTGGCAACATGCTCTCTTTTCAGCGAAAGCCAATGAATTTGCCGGATAATCGGAGTCCCAACATTTCATGGGCTTCCAGCTTAGGTGAAGAAATGGAAATTGAGAAAATACGATCACTGGAAAAGACAGGATGAGGGTGTGCAAGGTGAAACTTCAGGAAAGAACAGGCTAGCTCGGAGAAGGACTGGATAGGTGGACAACTGGATGGTGGGAGGAATGACAGAGGCTTGCAGAACTGTGGCAAACAAAGAGAGATGCTTCATGCCCCTCGTGGATCGTGGCTAATTACGGATACATAGATACATAGAAGATAGGAGCAGGAGGAGGCCTTTTGGCCCTTCAAGCCTGCTCCGCCATTCATCACGAGCATGGCTGATCACCCAACTCAATAGCCTAATCCTGCTTTCTCCCCATAGCCTTTGATCCCATTCTCCCCAAATGCTATATCTAGGGGCTGGTTTAGCACACTGGGCTAAATAGCTGGCTTTTAAAGCAGACCAAGGCAGGCCAGCAGCACGGTTCAATTCCCGTACCAGCCTCCCCGAACAGGCGCCGGAAGGTGGCGACTAGGGACTTTTCACAGTAACTTCATTGAAGCCTACTTGTGGCAATAAGCAATTTTCATTTCGTTAGCTGCCTCTTGAATATATTCAAAGTTTTAGCATCAACTACTTCCTGTGAAAATGAAATGGATGGGATGTATGTTTCCACTTCATTCCTAACTTTGTCCTTAATCATTTAGAACAAGTCCCTTGGTCAAGGGTTTCCCTGGGGTTGTGTTGTGGATGTACCTCTTTTATTCAGTTTAATATCTATCAAGGTGTGAGTGACTGCGACTCTGGATTCCATGAGCTGTTGGAGGAAAATAAAAGCTTTTCTGAATAATGTCGGTGAGAGGTGATAAAACTGAAAACACTATTACAGCTCAGGCACAGATAAATGGAACACCATGTGATTGTACTTCAATAAAACCACATCTTATGCAGCGAAAATAGAGAAAGTAATCAGGGTGATTTTGCTGACTAGTGGTTCAAATCTAATTTGAACCCCTTGTAATCATTTGTCAAAAGATGAATTGCAACATTCGGCTTAAACGCAATGCAATATGTTCAAGGGTCAATGTCAGCACAGTGCACTTCTGGAGCGGTAAACTGTGCTTTCTCCTCTGTTATGTGCGGTGATTACCTCACCATCTCCATAGCAACAGGCAGCATTACTTTCAGTCGGCGACAGAATGAGGTTCCATGATGAAAGAGTCGTCCGCTTGCACGGATACCTTGGGAGGGGAAAATCATCTCGCTGCCCCCCAGCAAGCGGGGACTCTTTAACAGTGAGCGACGCAGCAGAGGCAGAACGTTACCTGGCGCCTTGCCAGCTGAGAAGGTTGGGCCCGGGATCAGGGTGGGTGCCGGGGTCAGGGTGGCGGGGGAGGTGGTGGGGGTGGGGGGGGGGGGGAAGCAGGAACAGATCTGTAGTGGATTGAAAGTTTTTATGGACTGAGACAAACCACTCCTGCTCAAAATCTTCCGAGTCTTGGCATGCAAATTCTCCCCCCATAGATTTTAGAGTACCCAATTATTTATTTTTTCCAATTAAGGGGCAGTTTACTGTGGCCAATCCACTTAACCCGCACAACTTTGGGTTGTGAGGGTGAAGCCCACGCAGACACGGATTTTGGGACGCGATTTAACGGAAAAACCTCTTAAGTGTCATTTTGGGCGGGTTTGCCTGGGTGTTTCCTGTCGGCTTTTTCGGTGAGATCCACAAGGGTACATATGCACACTTTAGTCATTTTCTGGGGCCCTGGGGAATTGCTCCCCGGTCTAGCCCACACTGAGGGCACATTTCTCCCACAAGGGAACAAAGTCCCCGAGCGAGTGCGTTTAGCCCCACGTTTTCCAGCGCTCGCAGTGCCGAGAAACACATGGATATTCAACATGACTCGCATTGTATAAGGGCCTGAATAGTCAACGCGCGGTTGAGGCCCCGTTTTGTACCGTGGAGAACCCCGCTCACCGGAACTCCCCAGTGTAGAGAGAGATTGGGATACCATTTTTAAATGGTGTCCCAATCTCCAAGGCCCCCGAAACGGGCAGCACGGTAGCATTGTGGATAGCACAATTGCTTCACAGCTCCAGGGTCCCAAGTTTGATTCCGGCTTGGGTCACTGTCTGTGTGGAGTCTGCACATCCTCCCCGTGTGTGCGTGGGTTTCCTCCGGGTGCTCCGGTTTCCTCCCACAGTCCAAAGATGTGCAGGTTAGGTGGATTGGCCATGCTAAATTGCCCTTAGTGTCCGAAATTGCCCTTAGTGTTGGGTGGGGTTACTGGGTTATGGGGATAGGGTGGAGGTGTTGACCTTGGGTAGGGTGCTCTTTCCAAGAGCCGGTGCAGGCTAGATGGGCCGAATGGCCTCCTTCTGCACTGTAAATTCTATGATGAACAATCCCCCATCTCCCCCCCCCCCCCCGCCCTAATGCACAATGGGAGGATCCCCGCCCTCCCCTTCCCCCCACCTCAAACATCCACACAGGGCAACCCTGGACCGATCACGCGTGCGCAATAAATGTCAGCTGGCACCTTGGCAGTGTCAACTGGCAGTGTTCAGGCCAGCTGGCAGTGCCACCTGGGCACCTCAGCAGTGCCAGGTTGGCACCCAGGTGGCAATGCCAAGGTGCCAGGTGGCACTGCCAGGAAGCCCAGGTGGTACCAGCAGTGCCAGGGCACCACCCTGCCCAAAGGGCATGCACTTGGGGGCCTCCGACCCCCTGGGATGTCCCCACGAGTGCCGTTGTATCCGGTTCCCGTTTGTGGAGACCAGTACGGAATGGCGCTCACCTGAGGTCTCTGAGGTGAAGGCATTGAATCTGCACAGATTCAGACTAACTGCCTTGCTCTAATATGCAGATTTCTCAAAACGTGATCCTGCCCACAAAGGGCGGGATTCACATTGCAATATCTCACGAGGAGTGTGAGGCGTTGCAAGCCTGGTAGATCCCGGGAACTGCGTCTCCCGGCTTTTATCGGCCATGCTGTGTGGCGGTGAGCTGATTTCCCAGCACAGCGTGGCCGTTGGATTACACCCAGTGAAATGTTTTCAGCAGTGGGCAGCTGAACCTGATGGTGAGATCGGCTCCTCAGAGATCGGGCTGCATTTTGAAAGGGTTCCCCAATCTCCAAGTGAGTTGCCCCAATCTCCTCGCAACCCCAACTAAGGGGAATGTCACCCCCCCCCCCCCCCCCCCCACACACACACACACACACACACAGGCATTCCCCCACAGTCCCCTAAATGAGGACACTCTCACTATGGGGATTGCTGAGGGCCCCCCCCCCCCCCCTTCAGGCCTCCCAATCCTTTTGGGCCCCCCCTTTCAGAACCCCCAACCTTTAGGTGGCCCTTTCATGAGCATGACCCCTCAGGCTCTGCCCCTTGGCAGTCCCACCCAGGCTCCTTGGCAGTGTCACCCAGGCAGCTTGGTAGTGCCAGTCTGGCATTGCCAAAGTGCCCGGGCTCCGGAGCGAGAGCCAGGGCGAATCCCTGACCACCCAGGGGTCTCCAATGGCTAGGGGGGCCCCCAGGTGCTGTTTTGCCTGTTTCATGTTTGTGTGGACACTGCTAAATGGCGTCATGGTGTGGTCTCCCAGGTACGGCCGTTAGTTCCCGGGCACTGGGTTAATCCGGCGTAGACATATTTAAATGAACCAAGTGTCTGTACACTTGCTCCATGTTTGAGGAAGCCAGTGCTGAACGGTGCCCGCTTGGGGTCTCCGAGGCGAGGCCGTTCGACCCCAGGGGCGGGGTACATCCGGCGTAGACATGCTCAAGTGAGACTAACTACTCACTTGAATATGCAAATCTTGATCATACCCAGTGAGAGCGAGATCCTGATCGCGATGCGTCACGAGATCCCATTAGATCGTGTGAGGCATGATGAGGCCGGAACATTTCGCGCGAGGCCTCAGGTGAGATTTACTGGCCTCGTCGCTTCCAAGGTTTCTCTATCTTTCCTATAACACAGATCTTTGACCATGTCTGCCCTCTGCTGTTCTTAAACTTCAATGCCTCCTTCCTTTGTGTGTCAGTGATGAGAAGTGATCACAATAGTTGCAATCTGACCAGAGCACAATTTTGTCTGGTCTGAGTTCCCCTGATTTGTTTCTACTGATCGGCTATGTCGTGCATCATCTTATTGATTTTGCCGATCGCTACTTGTGTTTGCTTCAACATGTCCCGCATCAAGTCTACTAAGATGCTTTTCCCCAGGGTAGAGGGGTCAATTACTAGGGGGCATAGGTTTAAGATGAGAAGGGCAAAGTTTAGAGTAGATGTACGAGGCAAGTTTTTTACGCAGAGGGTAGTGGGTGCCTGGAACTCACTACCGGAGGAGGTAGTGGAGGCAGGGACGATAGGGACATTTAAGGGGCATCTTGACAAATATATGAATAGGATGGGAATAGAAGGATACGGACCCAGGAAGTGTAGAAGATTGTAGTTTAGTCGGGCAGTATGGTCGGCACGGGCTTGGAGGGCCGAAGGGCCTGTTCCTGTGCTGTACATTTCTTTGTTCTTTGTTCTTTTGTCGCTTTCTGTTGACTTCATCTTTAGCTGATTTCACATCAGTATGGAGTTCTCTTCTCATTCTCTCTTCCTGCGCCGAGACACACATCATGCAGGCGACATTTTCTGTTGCTTGTTTTTCATGGAACAGTTCACTAGCCTCAAGCCAGAGGCTGATAACTTGAGGGGCACCACTCTGCATCAAGCATGGCCGACCAGGGGTCTCCCCCACTCTTACTGGCTGCCATGGGCATATGGGAAATATTCACAGGTTGACAATCAAACTGTTTGGCTGTGTTATGATGCATCCTCCGTGACCCTCGAGTCCTGGAATGGGTCTTGAACCCGGAGCTTCTGTGTCAGAGGCAGAGACGGTACCCACTGTGACACAAGAGCTTCATCATGGAATTCCTGCGTCATTTAGTCTTATTCCTGTGAGTTACACTTTACATTTGTATGAATTTAATTTTGTTGGGTGCTGGCAGTAGTTCAGTGGTCTCTCTCTCTCTCTTTCTCTCTCTTTCCCTTTCACAAGGTTGTGGGTTCAAAACCCTTCCAGAGACCTGAGCACAGAATGTCGGTCGCCATTTCTCTGTATCACCAAGAGTCATTTGGACGACATGTCCAATGCCCCCTGGCTCCTCTCACGTGCCCGTCAAACATCCCAAGGCAGTATTTGAAGCAGAGATGGAGAATTCTTCGAATTTCCTGGTCAACATTTATCCATCAACCTACACCTAAAACAGTGATCTGGTCATTTATATCATGAGAGTTTATGGGAGCTTGCTTTGTAAAAATTGACCTCTGTGTTTCTTATGTGACAATGATGATGACACTTCCATAATATTTCATTGGCTGCAAAGCACTTTGGGATATTCTGAGGTCATGAACCCTGTATAGATTTGAGTATTCCTTACTTTAATTGCCTTTTTTTTTGTCTACACAGATATTCTATCCAACTTATTCGATACTTTCCGAGTTGCCTTCCCCATATTTCCTGCCCCTCCTAGTTTGGAATCATCTGTAAACTTCAGACTTTGCATTGAGTTTGTGTAAATTAGAGATAGTGGTGGTGCTCTTGACGTGGGCCCCACAACCCCACACTGATTCACTTCACCCCCGAGCCTAATACCTCAAATGATGCTGCTTTCTTTCGATCATCTGTCTTAAGCCCCAAATGTGTAATTCGTTGAGTTCAACAGATAACATCTGAAATTTTTTCATGCCTTTTGCAACTCTAAGTATGCCATTTGCAAAGGTTACGTGGAGCCTCATAGCGCCAGGGACCGAGTTCAATTCCAGCCTCGGGTGAATCTCTGTGGAGTCTGCACGTTCTCGCCGTGTCTGCTATGGGTTTCCTCCGGGTGCTCCAGTTTCCTCCCACAGGCCAAAGGTGTGCAGGTTACGTGGGTTGGTCATGCTAAATTTCCTTGGTGTCCAAACGGTTAGATGGGGTCAGCGGGTTACGGGATACGGTTGCATCGGGGTGTGGGCCTAGGTAGGGTACGCTTTCCAAAAGGGGTAGGAAAAGACTCGATGGGTTGAATGGCCTCCTTCTGCACTGTAGAGATTCTATGTCCTGACTGTGTTGCTACTGCCTTGAAGATGTCGAGGATGTGCTAACATGACCCCTTTAAGTGGGCGGCCTCCACAGACCATGTGACCGACGCGGGGCCAATCGTGTGGGAGTGACTACACTTCAAATGTATTTCTATCATTGTGCAGGAATGATTTTCGGGATGTTGTAAGGCCGTGAAAGGTGCTATATCAATGCAGGTTTTCAAATTTTCTTTCAATTTTGCATTGAATTGAAGCCAGTATCGGGTATCTCTCGATGTCTCTTTAGTTTCATTCTCTTTCTGGATGTGTGCATCGTATATTAGTCTGCTGCTACCATCCCAATGTTCAGTAACTCGCTTATAATGATTGCTAATGTCTCATAAATGCCCTCCCTTGTCTTTCTCAACATTGGGATAACTGCTCTCTGCTGGCAAAGATGTATTTGTTATGAGATCCGAACACTTCTACCTCATTTGTTGCAAGTTCAGTTATTTTGCTTCAAAAGAAAAGAAAGGAGTTCTTCACTTCCTTGATCACGTGGCAACATAGTTACAAATGCAGACAAAACTTTCGAAAGAAGTACAGCCTTAAGATTGACCAGCACAACTAGAACAGGAAAAGCTGCTCCTGTGGCCTTTGCAATTCGTCATCTAAATGCACTGTTCTGAGGGTGTCTCCATGTTGAGGCACCCTTGTGGTTTGTGACCTGTTTCAGCAGCACCGACCTCTCTCCTGATTGGGCCAGCAGCATTGTGGGTATGCCCATCATTTTTACTAGGCCCATGGTCACAGCCAATTAAGGGATACCTCCAGAAAGATAGCGTCAACAGGAGCACTGTCGGCATGAGCGGGCTCGGTACCCCCATTTTCCCCTAACATCGGGGTCCTAGGAAAATTCCTGCCCTTTATTTTTAGTCCATACTGAGGTTCTTGATCTTAACAGTTGGATATAATTGCTTTGACAATGTTCCTCAACTCTAGGGATGAACATGTCAGCTGGAGTTTTTGCTTTTGATTGCTTTCCAGTGACCTCCGGAATGTGGCGACTAGGGGCTTCTTGTGACAATAAGCGATTTTCTTTTCATTTCATTTCTGTTGGAAAGGACGCGCAGCAAGATCTGGACAACATTCAGGCCGATACATGAAAAGTAACATTCAGGCCACACAAGAGCCAATGACCACCTCCATCAAGAGAGAATCTAACTATCTCCCCTTGACATTCAATGGCGTTACCAAGACTGAATCCCCCCCTTTAATTTCATGGAGATTGTCGTGTTATTCATCGCGGGGTAACACGGACTGCAACTGGATGCAGTTGTACTTGAAAGTAGACTCCAAACTTTGATGTTAGTTCAATACGCTTTATTGAACTTGTTAAGCAGTGCACACAATTCGCTGTGGGTTTGACACTCTACTAATCTAAGCGTACTTACTATAACTAACTAGACCAGACTAGCTCTGAGCCATGTGTAAAGGTGCTAACTGATATATACACCCTGACTGTCGCTACAGTTGTCACCAGTGGAAAGAGGCAGAGTGCTGATGCCTCGTGTGTTTTATAGTGGGAGACCACCCTCTAGTGTTCGGCCTGGTGGTTGGTTGTGTTCTGTCCTGTGTGTTGATTGGCTGTACTGGGTGTCTGTCACTGCCTGTCTGTACCTCATTATGTGCATGAGTGCATATCATGACAGGGTTTGCCAATCATCAGAAATGTAATGAAATCAGCCACATAAATACTGTGGCAACGGGTCCGGGTGAGAGGCTGAGAGTTCCGTGGTGTGTTACTCACCTCCGAACTCCCCCAAATTTGTCCATCATCTTCAAGGCACATGTCAGGAATATCTTCTTCCCAGCCTTCAACACATCTTCGATGAAGATGAACATCTTGCCAAGGTCATCCCCACACCCCCACTACTTGCCTTCAAACAACCACGCAACCTCAAACAAACCATTGTTTGCAGCAAACTACCCAGCCTTCAGAACAGTGACCACACCACACAACCCTGCCATGGCAATCTCTGCAAGACGTGCCAGATCATTGACATGGATACCACTATTACACGTGAGAACACCACCCACCAGGTACGCGGTACATACTCGTGCGACTCGGCCAACGTTGTCTACCTCATACGCTGCAGGAAAGGATGTCCCGAAGCGTGGTACATTGGCGAGACCATGCAGACGCTGCGACAACGGGTGAACGGACATCGCGCGACAATCGGCAGGCAGGAATGTTCCCTTCCAGTCGGGGAACACTTCAGCAGTCAAGGGCATTCAGCCTCTGACCTCCGGGTAAGCGTTCTCCAAGGCGGCCTTCAGGACGCGCGACAACGCAGAATCGCCGAGCAGAAACTTATAGCCAAGTTCCGCACACATGAGTACGGCCTCAACCGGGACCTTAGATTCATGTCCCATTACATTCACCCCCCACTATCTGGCCCAGGCTTACGAAATCCTACCAACTGTCCTGGCTTGAGACAATTCACACCTCTTTAGCCTGGGATTACCCCTCTCTCTGGATCTGTAAAGACTTAATTACCTGCAAATGCTCACATTCAAAGCATTGTCTTGTAGCTTTGACTTTGTCGATATAGATGTTTCTGGAAAATACCTCTTCATTCACCTGAGGAAGGAGCAGCGCTCCGAAAGCTAGTGATTTGAAACAAACCTGTTGGACTTTAACCTAGTGTTGTAATACCGTTTACTGTGCTCACCCCAGTCCAACGCCGGCATCTCCATATCAGGAATATGCCTGAATGTGCCCGGCTCCAACAATACTCGAGAAATTTGATGCCATCAAGGCCAAAGCAGCCCATTGATTGGCACCTCACCCACCCCCTTAAATATGCACTCGTTCCCCATTGGGACACTATGTCTGCAGTGTGTACCACCTAGAAGATGCACCGTAGCAATTCACCGAGGCTTCTTTGTACAACACCTTTCAAACACTCAGCCGCTACCTCCTAGAGACACAAGGACAGCGGTTACCTGGGAACCCCGCCACCTGGAGGTTTCCCTCCAAGCCACACACCATTCATGACTTGGAAATATATTGCCGTTCCTTCACTGTCGCTGGGTCAAAATGCTGGAACTCCCTCCCTATTAGCACTGTGGGTGTACCTACACCACATGGACTGCAGCAGTTCAAGAAGGCAGCTCACCACCACCTTCTCAAAGGCAACTGAGAATGGTAAGAGTTGACCAAATGATGGGCAACAGATCACTTGTTTCACATTTATGGTTCTGTGGCTGTACTTAGGATAAATCCTTTAGGATTCAGCTGAACCCAACAATATAAGTACAAAATGCTTTTACAAGACAAATTGATGTATAGCCGACTAAACTACCTTTATTGCAATCACAAGGATTATAATTCAGAACATATGATAAATTAATAAAATTAAAGAATGTCAAATAATGGTTTTCTTATTGCTGTGTCTCGATCTGCAGGGTCAGTGGAGTGGAAACTCAAGAAATCAAATAGAAGAGACTGATGGTCGGGCAGCAGGAATGTTATATAATAAATAAAGAGTTTCTTTTATATTCCACTCAACTGGTAATTGTGTTTTTAATGTTCAGGCAGCCATTTAGCCATAGGGGTTCTCCTCCGAGAGGCTGGTGTGAGTCTCAGAGAGATGTAATCATGATGTTTCCATCTTGGAAAATTAACGTCGTTTGTTGAGGTTTACTCTGTGTCACTTGGGTGTCAAGAGTTTGGGTATCTTATTCTTGGGATAAAATCAGCAATGACATTCAAAATTAAAAGATCAACACTCATTACTTCTTAACCCCAATTTGCATTGAAATGGAACAAATTAGTTCAGGTCACTCTAAATGGTGTGATCAGAGATTGTGTGCAGTAATAAAGTCACTCCATATCACTGTCTGAAACCACAGAGGTTCAGAGCGCAGAACCAGGCTATTTGTCCTATTGTGGCTGAGTGAGCTCCTTCATAGAATTATCCTAAATTAATGCAAAAAACACCCTGCTGAAAATCAGTAATTTGACCAGAAGATGGTGGAAATACTCAGCAGGTCAGTCAGCATCCGTGGAGAGGGAAATAGAGTCACGGGGTGGACCTTAATGGTCGCAACAGCTGTCCTATCCATTGGCCGGAACGCCAGTGGCAACGCCCAACACTGCCATCCCCGGGGAAACCTGGGGCGGAGTTAAATCCAAATCAGGCAATTAGCCGCCTGCGGTTGAGGTCCTTAGGGCGTTGAAGCTGACGCACATGTCTCCAAGGACAACCAGCCAATCAGAGGGCTTCAGGATTTTTTTTTCTGAGTAGAGCAAGCTAGAAATGCTCCCAGTTTTTTTGGGCGGCAGTTGCTCGTAATGATTCTGTTGTTGTTACTTGAAGCGCATCTTGACCCATCTTTCTTTTCATTACTTGCCCAATCACCAGTCCCTTTTGCCTTGTGTGGTGTTCTTTATGTTTCTTATACGCAGGATGGATGTTGTAGTGTTTACACAAGCAAAGTTCAGTAAAAAAGCTAACATTTATTACAATACTTAATGTACAGCTCTACCATTTACTCTGAGAGCAAGCAATAATCTACTGAACTACAATCTACACGATACTAATATTTGGCTCATGCACTCTGGCTTAAACTGTAATCTCTCCTCTACACTCTCCCCGACACTCTCCCCGACACTCTCCTCGACACTCTCCCCGACACTCTCCCCGACACTCTCCTCGACACTCTCCCCGACACTCTCCCCGACACTCTCCTCTACAGTCTCCCCGACACTCTCCCCGACACTCTCCTCTCCTCTACACTCTCCCCGACACTCTCCCCGACACTCTCCTCTACACTCTCCTCTACAATCTCCCCGACACTCTCCCCGACACTCTCCTCTACACTCTCCCCGACACCCTCCCCGACACTCTCCCCGACACTCTCCCCGACACTCTCCTATACACTCTCCTCTACACTCTCCCCGACACTCTCCCCGACACTCTCCCCGACACTCTCCGACACTCTCCCCGACACTCTCCCCGACAGTCTCCCCGACACACTCCCCGACACTCTCCCCGACACTCTCCTCTACACTCTCCCCGACACTCTCCTCTACACTCTCCCCGACACTCTCCTCTACACTCTCCTCTACACCCTCCCCGACACTCTCCCCGACACTCTCCCCGACACTCTGCCCGACACTCTCCCCGACACTCTCCCCGACACTCTCCCCGACACTCTCCTCTACACTCTCCCCGACACTCTCCTCGACACTCTCCCCGACACTCTCCCGACACTCTCCCCGACACTCTCCCCGACACGCTCCACGACACTCTCCTATACACTCTCCTCTACACTCTCCCCGACACTCTCCCCGACACTCTCCCGGTCACTGTCCCCGACACTCTCCCCGACACTCTCCCCGACACTCTCCCCGACACTCTCCCCGACAGTCTCCCCGACACACTCCCCGACACTCTCCCCGACACTCTCCTCTACACTCTCCCCGACACTCTCCTCTACACTCTCCCCGACACTCTCCTCTACACTCTCCTCTACACCCTCCCCGACACTCTCCCCGACACTCTCCCCGACACTCTGCCCAACACTCTCCCCGACACTCTCCCCGACACTCTCCCCGACACTCTCCCCGACACTCTCCCCGACACTCTCCTCTACACTCTCCCCGACACTCTGCCCGACACTCTCCCCGACACTCTCCCCGACACTCTAACTGACACTCTCCTCTACACTCTCCCCGACACTCTCCCCGACACTCTCCTCGACACTCTCCCCGACAATCTCCTCGACACTCTCCCCGAAACTCTCCCCGACACACTCCCCGACACTCTCCCCGACACGCTCCCCGACACTCTACCCGACACGCTCCCCGACCCTCTCCCCGACCCTCTCCCCGACCCTCTCCCCGACACTCTCCCCGACACTCTCCCCGACACTCTCCCGGACACTCTCCCCGACACTCTCCTCTACACTCTCCCCGACACTCTCCCCGACACTCTCCCCGACACTCTCCCCGACTCTCCCTGACACTCTCCCCTACACTCTCCTCTACACTCTCCCCGACACTCTCCCCGACACTCTCCCCGATACTCTCCCTGAGATTATCCCTGAGACTCTCCAATACACTCTCTCCGACACTCTCCCCTACTCTCCCCGACACTCTCCCCGACACTCTCCCCGACACTCTCCCCGACACTCTCCTCTACACTCTCCCCGACACTCTCCCCGACACTCTCCCCGACACTCTCCCCGACACTCTCCCCGACACTCTCCCCGACACTCTCCTCTACACTCTCCCCGACACTCTCCCCGACCCTCTCCCCGACCCTCTCCCCGACACTCTCCCCGACACTCTCCCCGACACTCTCCCCGACACTCTCCCCGACACTCTCCCCGACACTCTCCCCGACACTCTCCTCTACACTCTCCCCGACACGCTCCCCGACCCTCTCCCCGACACTCTCCCCGACACTCTCCCCGACACTCTCCCCGACACTCTCCCCGACACTCTCCCCGACACTCTCCCCGACACTCTCCCCGACACTCTCCCCGACACTCTCCCCGACACTCTCCTCTACACTCCCCCCGACACTCTCCCCGACACTCTCCCCGACACTCTCCCCGACACTCTCCCCGACACTCTCCCCGACACTCTCCTCTACACTCTCCCCGACACTCTCCCCGACCCTCTCCCCGACACTCTCCCCGACACTCTCCCCGACACTCTCCCCGACACTCTACCCGACACTCTCCCCGACACTCTCCCCGACACTCTCCCCGACACTCTCCTCTACACTCCCCCGACACTCTCCCCGACACTCTCCCCGACACTCTCCCCGACACTCTCCCCGATACTCTCCCTGAGACTCTCCAATACACTCTCCCCGACACTCTCCCCGACACTCTCCTCTACACTCTCCCCGACACTCTCCCCGACCCTCTCCCCGACACTCTCCCCGACACTCTCCTCTCCTCTACACTCTCCCCGACACTCTCCCCGACACTCTCCTCTACACTCTCCCCGACACTCTCCTCTACACTCTCCTCTACAATCTCCCCGACACTCTCCCCGACACTCTCCTCTACACTCTCCCCGACACCCTCCCCGACACTCTCACCGACACTCTCCCCGACACTCTCCTATACACTCTCCTCTACACTCTCCCCGACACTCTCCCCGACACTCTCCCTGACACTCTCCGACACTCTCCCCGACACTCTCCTCTACACTCTCCCCGACACTCTCCTCTACACTCTCCCCGACACTCTCCTCTACACTCTCCTCTACACCCTCCCGACACTCTCCCCGACACTCTCCCCGACACTCTGCACGACACTCTCCCCGACACTCTCCCCGACACTCTCCTCTACACTCTCCCCGACACTCTCCCGGACACTCTCCCGGACACTCTACCCGACACTCTCCCCGACACTCTCCCCGACACTCTCCCCGACACTCTCCCCGACACTCTCCCCGACAGTCTCCCCGACACACTCCCCGACACTCTCCCCGACACTCTCCTCTACACTCTCCCCGACACTCTCCTCTACACTCTCCCCGACACTCTCCTCTACACTCTCCTCTACACCCTCCCCGACACTCTCCCCGACACTCTCCCCGACACTCTCCCCGACACTCTCCCCGACACTCTCCTCGACACTCTCCCCGACACTCTCCTCTACACTCTCCCCGACACTCTGCCCGAAACTCTCCCCGACACTCTCCCCGACACTCTACCTGACACTCTCCTCTACACTCTCCCCGACACTCTCATCGACACTCTCCCCGACAATCTCCTCGACACTCTCCCCGACACTCTCCCCGACACACTCCCCGACACTCTCCCCGACACGCTCCCCGACACTCTCCCCGACACGCTCCCCGACCCTCTCCCCGACCCTCTCCCCGACCCTCTCCCCGACACTCTCCCCGACACTCTCCCCGACACTCTCCCCGACACTCTCCCCGACACTCTCCCCGACACTCTCCTCTACACTCTCCCCGACACTCTCCCCGACACTCTCCACGACACTCTCCCCGACTCTCCCTGACACTCTCCCCTACACTCTCCTCTACACTCTCCCCGACACTCTCCCCGACACTCTCCCCGACACTCTCCCCGACACTCTCCCCGACACTCTCCCCGACACTCTCCCCGACACTCTCCCTGAGACTCTCCCTGAGACTCTCCAATACACTCTCCCCAACACTCTCCCCTACTCTCCCCGACACTCTCCCCGACACTCTCCCCGACACTCTCCCCGACACTCTCCTCTACACTCTCCCCGACACTCTCCCCGACACTCTCCCCGACACTCTCCCCGACACTCTCCCCGACACTCTCCCCGACACTCTCCCCGACACTCTCCCCGACCCTCTCCCCGACCCTCTCCCCGACACTCTCCCCGACACTCTCCCCGACACTCTCCCCGACACTCTCCCCGACACTCTCCCCGACACTCTCCTCTACACTCTCCCCGACACGCTCCCCGACCCTCTCCCCGACCCTCTCCCCGACACTCTCCCCGACACTCTCCCCGACACTCTCCCCGACACTCTCCCCGACACTCTCCCCGACACTCTCCTCTACACTCCCCCCGACACTCTCCCCGACACTCTCCCCGACACTCTCCCCGACACTCTCCCCGACACTCTCCCCGACACTCTCCCCGACACTCTCCCCGACACTCTCCTCTACACTCTCCCCGACATTCTCCCCGACCCTCTCCCCGACACTCTCCCCGACACTCTCCCCGACACTCTCCCCGACACTCTACCCGACACTCTCCCCGACACTCTCCCCGACACTCTCCCCGACACTTTCCTCTACACTCCCCCGACACTCTCCCCGACACTCTCCCCGACACTCTCCCCGACACTCTCCCCGATACTCTCCCTGAGACTCTCCAATACACTCTCCCCGACACTCTCCCCGACACTCTCCTCTACACTCTCCCCGACACTCTCCCCGACACTCTCCCCGACCCTCTCCCCGACACTCTCCCCGACACTCTCCCCGACACTCTACTCTACACTCTCCCCGACACTCTCCCCGACACTCTCCCCGACACTCTCCCCGACACTCTCCCCGACACTCTCCTCGACACTCTCCTCTACACTCTCCCCGACACTCTCCCCGACACTCTCCCCAACACTCTCCCCGACACTTTCCTCTACACTCCCCCGACATTCTCCCCGACACTCTCCCCGACACTCTCCCCGACACTCTCCCCGACACTCTCCCCGACAGTCTCCCCGACACTCTCCCCGACACTCTCCCCGACACTCTCCCCGACACTCTCCCCGACACTCTCCTCTACACTCTCCCCGACACTCTCCCCGACACTCTCCCCGACACTCTCCCCGACTCTCCCTGACACTCTCCCCTACACTCTCCTCTACACTCTACCCGACACTCTCCCCGACACTCTCCCCGACTCTCCCCGACACTCTCCCCGACACTCTCCCTGACACTCTCCTCTACACTCGCCCCGACACTCTACCCGACACTCTCCCCGACACTCTCCCCGACACTCTCCCCGACACTCTCCCTGAGACTCTCCCTGAGACTCTCCAATACACTCTCCCCGACACTCTCCCCGACACTCTCCCCGACTCTCCCCGACACTCTCCCCGACACTCTCCTCTACACTCTCCCCGACACTCTCCTCTACACTCTCCCCGACACTCCCCGACACTCTCCCCGACACTCTCCCCGACACTCTCCCCGACACTCTCCCCGACACTCTCCCCGACCCTCTCCCCGACACTCTCCCCGACACTCTCCCCGACACTCTCCCCGACACTCTCCCCGACACTCTCCCCGACACTCTCCCCGACACTCTCCCCGACACTCTCCCCGACACTCTCCCCGACACTCTCCCCGACACGCTCCCCGACACGCTCCCCGACCCTCTCCCCGACCCTCTCCCCGACCCTCTCCCCGACACTCTCCCCGACACTCTCCCCGACACTCTCCCCGACACTCTCCCCGACACTCTCCCCGACACTCTCCCCGACACTCTCCTCTACACTCTCCTCTACACTCCCCCCGACACTCTCCCCGACACTCTCCCCGACACTCTCCCCGACACTCTCCCCGACACTCTCCCCGACACTCTCCCCGACACTCTCCTCTACACTCTCCCCGAAACTCTTCCCGACCCTCTCCCCGACACTCTCCCCGACACTCTCCCTGACACTCTCCCCGACACTCTCCTCGACACTCTCCCCGACACTCTCCCCGACACTCTCCCCGACACTCTCCCCGACACTCTCCCCGACACTCTCCTCTACACTCTCCCCGACACGCTCCCCGACCCTCTCCCCGACCCTCTCCCCGACACTCTCCCCGACACTCTCCCCGACACTCTCCCCGACACTCTCCCCGACACTCTCCCCGACACTCTCCCCGACACTCTCCTCTACACTCTCCTCTACACTCCCCCCGACACTCTCCCCGACACTCTCCCCGACACTCTCCCCGACACTCTCCCCGACACTCTCCCCGACACTCTCCCCGACACTCTCCCCGACACTCTCCTCTACACTCTCCCCGAAACTCTTCCCGACCCTCTCCCCGACACTCTCCCCGACACTCTCCCTGACACTCTCCCCGACACTCTCCCCGACACTCTCCCCGACACTCTACTCTGCACTCCCCCGACACTCTCCCCGACACTCTCCCCGACACTCTCCCCGACACTCTCCCCGATACTCTCCCTGAGACTCTCCAATACACTCTCCCCGACACTCTCCCCGACACTCTCCTCTACACTCTCCCCGACACTCTCCCCGACACTCACCCCGACACTCTCCCCGACACTCTCCCCGACACTCTTCTCCACACTCTCCCCGCCACTCTCCCCGCCACTCTCCCCGCCACTCTCCCCGACACTCTCCCCGACACTCTCCTCGACACTCTCCTCTACACTCTCCCCGACACTCTCCCCGACACTCTCCCCGACACTCTCCCCGACACTTTCCTCTACACTCCCCGACATTCTCCCCGACACTCTCCCCGACACTCTCCCTGACACTCTCCCCGACACTCTCCCCGACACTCTCCCCGACAGTCTCCCCGACACTCTCCCCGACACTCTCCCTGACACTCTCCTCTACACTCTCCCCGACACTCTCCCCGACACTCTCCCCGACACTCTCCCCAACACTCCCTGACACTCTCCCCTACACTCTCCTCTACACTCTACCCGACACTCTCCCCGACACTCTCCCCGACACTCTCCCCGACACTCTCCTCGACACTCTCCCCGACACTCTCCTCTACACTCTCCCCGACACTCTGCCCGAAACTCTCCCCGACACTCTCCCCGACACTCTACCTGACACTCTCCTCTACACTCTCCCCGACACTCTCATCGACACTCTCCCCGACAATCTCCTCGACACTCTCCCCGACACTCTCCCCGACACACTCCCCGACACTCTCCCCGACACGCTCCCCGACACTCTCCCCGACACGCTCCCCGACCCTCTCCCCGACCCTCTCCCCGACCCTCTCCCCGACACTCTCCCCGACACTCTCCCCGACACTCTCCCCGACACTCTCCCCGACACTCTCCCCGACACTCTCCTCTACACTCTCCCCGACACTCTCCCCGACACTCTCCACGACACTCTCCCCGACTCTCCCTGACACTCTCCCCTACACTCTCCTCTACACTCTCCCCGACACTCTCCCCGACACTCTCCCCGACACTCTCCCCGACACTCTCCCCGACACTCTCCCCGACACTCTCCCCGACACTCTCCCTGAGACTCTCCCTGAGACTCTCCAATACACTCTCCCCAACACTCTCCCCTACTCTCCCCGACACTCTCCCCGACACTCTCCCCGACACTCTCCCCGACACTCTCCTCTACACTCTCCCCGACACTCTCCCCGACACTCTCCCCGACACTCTCCCCGACACTCTCCCCGACACTCTCCCCGACACTCTCCCCGACACTCTCCCCGACCCTCTCCCCGACCCTCTCCCCGACACTCTCCCCGACACTCTCCCCGACACTCTCCCCGACACTCTCCCCGACACTCTCCCCGACACTCTCCTCTACACTCTCCCCGACACGCTCCCCGACCCTCTCCCCGACCCTCTCCCCGACACTCTCCCCGACACTCTCCCCGACACTCTCCCCGACACTCTCCCCGACACTCTCCCCGACACTCTCCTCTACACTCCCCCCGACACTCTCCCCGTCACTCTCCCCGACACTCTCCCCGACACTCTCCCCGACACTCTCCCCGACACTCTCCCCGACACTCTCCCCGACACTCTCCTCTACACTCTCCCCGACATTCTCCCCGACCCTCTCCCCGACACTCTCCCCGACACTCTCCCCGACACTCTCCCCGACACTCTACCCGACACTCTCCCCGACACTCTCCCCGACACTCTCCCCGACACTTTCCTCTACACTCCCCCGACACTCTCCCCGACACTCTCCCCGACACTCTCCCCGACACTCTCCCCGATACTCTCCCTGAGACTCTCCAATACACTCTCCCCGACACTCTCCCCGACACTCTCCTCTACACTCTCCCCGACACTCTCCCCGACACTCTCCCCGACCCTCTCCCCGACACTCTCCCCGACACTCTCCCCGACACTCTACTCTACACTCTCCCCGACACTCTCCCCGACACTCTCCCCGACACTCTCCCCGACACTCTCCCCGACACTCTCCTCGACACTCTCCTCTACACTCTCCCCGACACTCTCCCCGACACTCTCCCCAACACTCTCCCCGACACTTTCCTCTACACTCCCCCGACATTCTCCCCGACACTCTCCGCGACACTCTCCCCGACACTCTCCCCGACACTCTCCCCGACAGTCTCCCCGACACTCTCCCCGACACTCTCCCCGACACTCTCCCCGACACTCTCCCCGACACTCTCCTCTACACTCTCCCCGACACTCTCCCCGACACTCTCCCCGACACTCTCCCCGACTCTCCCTGACACTCTCCCCTACACTCTCCTCTACACTCTACCCGACACTCTCCCCGACACTCTCCCCGACTCTCCCCGACACTCTCCCCGACACTCTCCCTGACACTCTCCTCTACACTCGCCCCGACACTCTACCCGACACTCTCCCCGACACTCTCCCCGACACTCTCCCCGACACTCTCCCTGAGACTCTCCCTGAGACTCTCCAATACACTCTCCCCGACACTCTCCCCGACACTCTCCCCGACTCTCCCCGACACTCTCCCCGACACTCTCCTCTACACTCTCCCCGACACTCTCCTCTACACTCTCCCCGACACTCCCCGACACTCTCCCCGACACTCTCCCCGACACTCTCCCCGACACTCTCCCCGACACTCTCCCCGACCCTCTCCCCGACACTCTCCCCGACACTCTCCCCGACACTCTCCCCGACACTCTCCCCGACACTCTCCCCGACACTCTCCCCGACACTCTCCCCGACACTCTCCCCGACACTCTCCCCGACACTCTCCCCGACACTCTCCCCGACACGCTCCCCGACACGCTCCCCGACCCTCTCCCCGACCCTCTCCCCGACACTCTCCCCGACACTCTCCCCGACACTCTCCCCGACACTCTCCCCGACACTCTCCCCGACACTCTCCCCGACACTCTCCCCGACACTCTCCTCTACACTCTCCTCTACACTCCCCCCGACACTCTCCCCGACACTCTCCCCGACACTCTCCCCGACACTCTCCCCGACACTCTCCCCGACACTCTCCCCGACACTCTCCTCTACACTCTCCCCGAAACTCTTCCCGACCCTCTCCCCGACACTCTCCCCGACACTCTCCCTGACACTCTCCCCGACACTCTCCTCGACACTCTCCCCGACACTCTCCCCGACACTCTCCCCGACACTCTCCCCGACACTCTCCCCGACACTCTCCTCTACACTCTCCCCGACACGCTCCCCGACCCTCTCCCCGACCCTCTCCCCGACACTCTCCCCGACACTCTCCCCGACACTCTCCCCGACACTCTCCCCGACACTCTCCCCGACACTCTCCCCGACACTCTCCTCTACACTCTCCTCTACACTCCCCCCGACACTCTCCCCGACACTCTCCCCGACACTCTCCCCGACACTCTCCCCGACACTCTCCCCGACACTCTCCCCGACACTCTCCCCGACACTCTCCTCTACACTCTCCCCGAAACTCTTCCCGACCCTCTCCCCGACACTCTCCCCGACACTCTCCCTGACACTCTCCCCGACACTCTCCCCGACACTCTCCCCGACACTCTACTCTGCACTCCCCCGACACTCTCCCCGACACTCTCCCCGACACTCTCCCCGACACTCTCCCCGATACTCTCCCTGAGACTCTCCAATACACTCTCCCCGACACTCTCCCCGACACTCTCCTCTACACTCTCCCCGACACTCTCCCCGACACTCACCCCGACACTCTCCCCGACACTCTCCCCGACACTCTTCTCCACACTCTCCCCGCCACTCTCCCCGCCACTCTCCCCGCCACTCTCCCCGACACTCTCCCCGACACTCTCCTCGACACTCTCCTCTACACTCTCCCCGACACTCTCCCCGACACTCTCCCCGACACTCTCCCCGACACTTTCCTCTACACTCCCCCGACATTCTCCCCGACACTCTCCCCGACACTCTCCCTGACACTCTCCCCGACACTCTCCCCGACACTCTCCCCGACAGTCTCCCCGACACTCTCCCCGACACTCTCCCTGACACTCTCCTCTACACTCTGCCCGACACTCTCCCCGACACTCTCCCCGACACTCTCCCCGACACTCCCTGACACTCTCCCCTACACTCTCCTCTACACTCTACCCGACACTCTCCCCGACACTCTCCCCGACTCTCCCCGACACTCTCCCCGACACTCTACTCCACACTCTCCCCGCCACTCTCCCCGACACTCTCCCCGACACTCTCCCCGACACTCTCCCAGACACTCTCCTCGACACTCTCCTCTACACTCTCCCCGACACTCTCCCCGACACTCTCCCCGACACTCTCCCCGACACTTTCCTCTACACTCCCCCGACATTCTCCCCGACACTCTCCCCGACACTCTCCCCGACACTCTCCCCGGCACTCTCCCCGACACTCTCCCCGACAGTCTCCCCGACACTCTCCCCGACACTCTCCCCGACACTCTCCCTGAGACTCTCCAATACACTCTCCCCGACACTCTCCCCGACACTCTCCTCTACACTCTCCCCGACACTCTCCCCGACACTCTCCTCGACACTCTCCACTACACTCTCCCCGACACTCTCCCCGACACTCTCCCCGACACTCTCCCCGACACTTTCCTCTACACTCCCCCGACATTCTCCCCGACACTCTCCCCGACACTCTCCCCGACACTCTCCCCGACACTCTCCCCGACACTCTCCCCGACAGTCTCCCCGACACTCTCCCCGACACTCTCCCCGACACTCTCCTCTACATTCTCCCCGACACTCTCCCCGACACTCTCCCCGACACTCTCCCCGACACTCTCCCCGACACTCTCCCCGACACTCTCCCCGACACTCTCCCCGACACTCTCCCCGACACTCTCCTCTACACTCTCCTCTACACTCCCCCCGACACTCTCCCCGACACTCTCCCCGACACTCTCCCCGACACTCTCCCCGACACTCTCCCCGACACTCTCCCCGACACTCTCCCCGACACTCTACTCTACACTCCCCCGACACTCTCCGCGACACTCTCCCCGACACTCTCCCCGACACTCTCCCCGATACTCTCCCTGAGACTCTCCAATACACTCTCCCCGACACTCTCCCCGACACTCTCCTCTACACTCTCCCCGACACTCTCCCCGACACTCTCCCCGACACTCTCCCCGACACTCTCCCCGACACTCTCCCCGACACTCTTCTCCACACTCTCCCCGCCACTCTCCCCGCCACTCTCCCCGACACTCTCCCCGACACTCTCCCCGACACTCTCCTCGACACTCTCCTCTACACTCTCCCCGACACTCTCCCCGACACTCTCCCCGACACTCTCCCCGACACTTTCCTCTACACTCCCCCGACATTCTCCCCGACACTCTCCCCGACACTCTCCCTGACACTCTCCCCGACACTCTCCCCGACACTCTCCCCGACAGTCTCCCCGACACTCTCCCCGACACTCTCCCTGACACTCTCTTCTACACTCTCCCCGACACTCTCCCCGACACTCTCCCCGACACTCTCCCCGACACTCCCTGACACTCTCCCCTACACTCTCCTCTACACTCTACCCGACACTCTCCCCGACACTCTCCCCGACACTCTCCCCGACACTCTCCCCGACACTCTCCCCGACACTCTCCTCTACACTCTCCCCGAAACTCTTCCCGACCCTCTCCCCGACACTCTCCCCGACACTCTCCCTGACACTCTCCCCGACACTCTCCTCGACACTCTCCCCGACACTCTCCCCGACACTCTCCTCTACACTCTCCCCGACACGCTCCCCGACCCTCTCCCCGACCCTCTCCCCGACACTCTCCCCGACACTCTCCCCGACACTCTCCCCGACACTCTCCCCGACACTCTCCCCGACACTCTCCCCGACACTCTCCTCTACACTCTCCTCTACACTCCCCCCGACACTCTCCCCGACACTCTCCCCGACACTCTCCCCGACACTCTCCCCGACACTCTCCCCGACACTCTCCCCGACACTCTCCCCGACACTCTCCTCTACACTCTCCCCGAAACTCTTCCCGAACCTCTCCCCGACACTCTCCCCGACACTCTCCCTGACACTCTCCCCGACACTCTCCCCGACACTCTCCCCGACACTCTACTCTACACTCCCCCGACACTCTCCCCGACACTCTCCCCGACACTCTCCCCGACACTCTCCCCGATACTCTCCCTGAGACTCTCCAATACACTCTCCCCGACACTCTCCCCGACACTCTCCTCTACACTCTCCCCGACACTCTCCCCGACACTCACCCCGACACTCTCCCCGACACTCTCCCCGACACTCTTCTCCACACTCTCCCCGCCACTCTCCCCGCCACTCTCCCCGACACTCTCCCCGACACTCTCCCCGACACTCTCCTCGACACTCTCCTCTACACTCTCCCCGACACTCTCCCCGACACTCTCCCCGACACTCTCCCCGACACTTTCCTCTACACTCCCCCGACATTCTCCCCGACACTCTCCCCGACACTCTCCCTGACACTCTCCCCGACACTCTCCCCGACACTCTCCCCGACAGTCTCCCCGACACTCTCCCCGACACTCTCCCTGACACTCTCCTCTACACTCTCCCCGACACTCTCCCCGACACTCTCCCCGTCACTCTCCCCGACACTCCCTGACACTCTCCCCTACACTCTCCTCTACACTCTACCCGACACTCTCCCCGACACTCTCCCCGACTCTCCCCGACACTCTCCCCGACACTCTACTCCACACTCTCCCCGCCACTCTCCCCGACACTCTCCCAGACACTCTCCTCGACACTCTCCTCTACACTCTCCCCGACACTCTCCCCGACACTCTCCCCGACACTCTCCCCGACACTTTCCTCTACACTCCCCCGACATTCTCCCCGACACTCTCCCCGACACTCTCCCCGACACTCTCCCCGGCACTCTCCCCGACACTCTCCCCGACAGTCTCCCCGACACTCTCCCCGACACTCTCCCCGACACTCTCCCTGAGACTCTCCAATACACTCTCCCCGACACTCTCCCCGACACTCTCCTCTACACTCTCCCCGACACTCTCCCCGACACTCTCCTCGACACTCTCCCCGACACTCTCCCCGACACTCTCCCCGACACTCTCCCCGACACTTTCCTCTACACTCCCCCGACATTCTCCCCGACACTCTCCCCGACACTCTCCCCGACACTCTCCACGACACTCTCCCCGACACTCTCCCCGACAGTCTCCCCGACACTCTCCCCGACACTCTCCCCGACACTCTCCTCTACATTCTCCCCGACACTCTCCCCGACACTCTCCCCGACACTCTCCCCGACACTCTCCCCGACACTCTCCCCGACACTCTCCCCGACACTCTCCCCGACACTCTCCTCTACACTCTCCTCTACACTCCCCCCGACACTCTCCCCGACACTCTCCCCGACACTCTCCCCGACACTCTCCCCGACACTCTCCCCGACACTCTCCCCGACACTCTCCCCGACACTCTACTCTACACTCCCCCGACACTCTCCGCGACACTCTCCCCGACACTCTCCCCGACACTCTCCCCGATACTCTCCCTGAGACTCTCCAATACACTCTCCCCGACACTCTCCCCGACACTCTCCTCTACACTCTCCCCGACACTCTCCCCGACACTCTCCCCGACACTCTCCCCGACACTCTCCCCGACACTCTCCCCGACACTCTTCTCCACACTCTCCCCGCCACTCTCCCCGCCACTCTCCCCGACACTCTCCCCGACACTCTCCCCGACACTCTCCTCGACACTCTCCTCTACACTCTCCCCGACACTCTCCCCGACACTCTCCCCGACACTCTCCCCGACACTTTCCTCTACACTCCCCCGACATTCTCCCCGACACTCTCCCTGACACTCTCCCCGACACTCTCCCCGACACTCTCCCCGACAGTCTCCCCGACACTCTCCCCGACACTCTCCCTGACACTCTCTTCTACACTCTCCCCGACACTCTCCCCGACACTCTCCCCGACACTCTCCCCGACACTCCCTGACACTCTCCCCTACACTCTCCTCTACACTCTACCCGACACTCTCCCCGACACTCTCCCCGACACTCTCCCCGACACTCTCCCCGACACTCTCCCCGACACTCTCCTCTACACTCTCCCCGAAACTCTTCCCGACCCTCTCCCCGACACTCTCCCCGACACTCTCCCTGACACTCTCCCCGACACTCTCCTCGACACTCTCCCCGACACTCTCCCCGACACTCTCCCCGACACTCTCCTCTACACTCTCCCCGACACGCTCCCCGACCCTCTCCCCGACCCTCTCCCCGACACTCTCCCCGACACTCTCCCCGACACTCTCCCTGACACTCTCCCCGACACTCTCCCCGACACTCTCCCCGACACTCTCCTCTACACTCTCCTCTACACTCCCCCCGACACTCTCCCCGACACTCTCCCCGACACTCTCCCCGACACTCTCCCCGACACTCTCCCCGACACTCTCCCCGACACTCTCCTCTACACTCTCCCCGAAACTCTTCCCGACCCTCTCCCCGACACTCTCCCCGACACTCTCCCTGACACTCTCCCCGACACTCTCCCCGACACTCTCCCCGACACTCTACTCTACACTCCCCCGACACTCTCCCCGACACTCTCCCCGACACTCTCCCCGACACTCTCCCCGATACTCTCCCTGAGACTCTCCAATACACTCTCCCCGACACTCTCCCCGACACTCTCCTCTACACTCTCCTCTACACTCTCCCCGAAACTCTTCCCGACCCTCTCCCCGACACTCTCCCCGACACTCTCCCTGACACTCTCCCCGACACTCTCCCCGACACTCTCCCCGACACTCTACTCTACACTCCCCCGACACTCTCCCCGACACTCTCCCCGACACTCTCCCCGACACTCTCCCCGATACTCTCCCTGAGACTCTCCAATACACTCTCCCCGACACTCTCCCCGACACTCTCCTCTACACTCTCCCCGACACTCTCCCCGACACTCACCCCGACACTCTCCCCGACACTCTTCTCCACACTCTCCCCGCCACTCTCCCCGCCACTCTCCCCGACACTCTCCCCGACACTCTCCCCGACACTCTCCTCTACACTCTCCCCGACACTCTCTCCGACACTCTCCCCGACACTCTCCCCGACACTTTCCTCTACACTCCCCCGACATTCTCCCCGACACTCTCCCCGACACTCTCCCTGACACTCTCCCCGACACTCTCCCCGACACTCTCCCCGACAGTCTCCCCGACACTCTCCCCGACACTCTCCCTGACACTCTCCTCTACACTCTCCCCGACACTCTCCCCGACACTCTCCCCGACACTCTCCCCGACACTCCCTGACACTCTCCCCTACACTCTCCTCTACACTCTACCCGACACTCTCCCCGACACTCTCCCCGACTCTCCCCGACACTCTCCCCGACACTCTACTCCACACTCTCCCCGCCACTCTCCCCGACACTCTCCCCGACACTCTCCCAGACACTCTCCTCGACACTCTCCTCTACACTCTCCCCGACACTCTCCCCGACACTCTCCCCGACACTCTCCCCGACACTTTCCTCTACACTCCCCCGACATTCTCCCCGACACTCTCCCCGACACTCTCCCTGACACTCTCCCCGACACTCTCCCCGACACTCTCCCCGACAGTCTCCCCGACACTCTCCCCGACACTCTCCCTGACACTCTCCTCTACACTCTCCCCGACACTCTCCCCGACACTCTCCCCGACACTCTCCCCGACACTCCCTGACACTCTCCCCTACACTCTCCTCTACACTCTACCCGACACTCTCCCCGACACTCTCCCCGACTCTCCCCGACACTCTCCCCGACACTCTACTCCACACTCTCCCCGCCACTCTCCCCGACACTCTCCCCGACACTCTCCCAGACACTCTCCTCGACACTCTCCTCTACACTCTCCCCGACACTCTCCCCGACACTCTCCCCGACACTCTCCCCGACACTTTCCTCTACACTCCCCCGACATTCTCCCCGACACTCTCCCCGACACTCTCCCCGACACTCTCCCCGGCACTCTCCCCGACACTCTCCCCGACAGTCTCCCCGCCACTCTCCCCGACACTCTCCCCGACACTCTCCCTGAGACTCTCCAATACACTCTCCCCGACACTCTCCCCGACACTCTCCTCTACACTCTCCCCGACACTCTCCACTACACTCTCCCCGACACTCTCCCCGACACTCTCCCCGACACTCTCCCCGACACTTTCCTCTACACTCCCCCGACATTCTCCCCGACACTCTCCCCGACACTCTCCCCGACACTCTCCTCGGCACTCTCCCCGACACTCTCCCCGACAGTCTCCCCGACACTCTCCCCGACACTCTCCCCGACACTCTCCCCGACACTCTCCCCGACACTCTCCCCGACACTCTCCCCGACACTCTCCCCGACACTCTCCCCGACACTCTCCTCTACACTCTCCCCGACACTCTCCCCGACACTCTCCCCGACACTCTCCCCGACACTCTCCCCGACACTCTCCCCGACACTCTTCTCCACACTCTCCCCGCCACTCTCCCCGCCACTCTCCCCGACACTCTCCCCGACACTCTCCCCGACACTCTCCTCGACACTCTCCTCTACACTCTCCCCGACACTCTCCCCGACACTCTCCCCGACACTCTCCCCGACACTTTCCTCTACACTCCCCCGACATTCTCCCCGACACTCTCCCCGACACTCTCCCTGACACTCTCCCCGACACTCTCCCCGACACTCTCCCCGACAGTCTCCCCGACACTCTCCCCGACACTCTCCCTGACACTCTCTTCTACACTCTCCCCGACACTCTCCCCGACACTCTCCCCGACACTCTCCCCGACACTCCCTGACACTCTCCCCTACACTCTCCTCTACACTCTACCCGACACTCTCCCCGACACTCTCCCCGACACTCTCCCCGACACTCTCCCCGACACTCTCCCCGACACTCTCCTCTACACTCTCCCCGAAACTCTTCCCGACCCTCTCCCCGACACTCTCCCCGACACTCTCCCTGACACTCTCCCCGACACTCTCCTCGACACTCTCCCCGACACTCTCCCCGACACTCTCCTCTACACTCTCCCCGACACGCTCCCCGACCCTCTCCCCGACCCTCTCCCCGACACTCTCCCCGACACTCTCCCCGACACTCTCCCCGACACTCTCCCCGACACTCTCCCCGACACTCTCCCCGACACTCTCCTCTACACTCTCCTCTACACTCCCCCCGACACTCTCCCCGACACTCTCCCCGACACTCTCCCCGACACTCTCCCCGACACTCTCCCCGACACTCTCCCCGACACTCTCCCCGACACTCTCCTCTACACTCTCCCCGAAACTCTTCCCGACCCTCTCCCCGACACTCTCCCCGACACTCTCCCTGACACTCTCCCCGACACTCTCCCCGACACTCTCCCCGACACTCTACTCTACACTCCCCCGACACTCTCCCCGACACTCTCCCCGACACTCTCCCCGACACTCTCCCCGATACTCTCCCTGAGACTCTCCAATACACTCTCCCCGACACTCTCCCCGACACTCTCCTCTACACTCTCCCCGACACTCTCCCCGACACTCACCCCGACACTCTCCCCGACACTCTCCCCGACACTCTTCTCCACACTCTCCCCGCCACTCTCCCCGCCACTCTCCCCGACACTCTCCCCGACACTCTCCCCGACACTCTCCTCGACACTCTCCTCTACACTCTCCCCGACACTCTCCCCGACACTCTCCCCGACACTCTCCCCGACACTTTCCTCTACACTCCCCCGACATTCTCCCCGACACTCTCCCCGACACTCTCCCTGACACTCTCCCCGACACTCTCCCCGACACTCTCCCCGACAGTCTCCCCGACACTCTCCCCGACACTCTCCCTGACACTCTCCTCTACACTCTCCCCGACACTCTCCCCGACACTCTCCCCGTCACTCTCCCCGACACTCCCTGACACTCTCCCCTACACTCTCCTCTACACTCTACCCGACACTCTCCCCGACACTCTCCCCGACTCTCCCCGACACTCTCCCCGACACTCTACTCCACACTCTCCCCGCCACTCTCCCCGACACTCTCCCCGACACTCTCCCCGACACTCTCCCAGACACTCTCCTCGACACTCTCCTCTACACTCTCCCCGACACTCTCCCCGACACTCTCCCCGACACTCTCCCCGACACTTTCCTCTACACTCCCCCGACATTCTCCCCGACACTCTCCCCGACACTCTCCCCGACACTCTCCCCGGCACTCTCCCCGACACTCTCCCCGACAGTCTCCCCGACACTCTCCCCGACACTCTCCCCGACACTCTCCCTGAGACTCTCCAATACACTCTCCCCGACACTCTCCCCGACACTCTCCTCTACACTCTCCCCGACACTCTCCCCGACACTCTCCTCGACACTCTCCCCGACACTCTCCCCGACACTCTCCCCGACACTCTCCCCGACACTTTCCTCTACACTCCCCCGACATTCTCCCCGACACTCTCCCCGACACTCTCCCCGACACTCTCCACGACACTCTCCCCGACACTCTCCCCGACAGTCTCCCCGACACTCTCCCCGACACTCTCCCCGACACTCTCCTCTACATTCTCCCGGACACTCTCCCCGACACTCTCCCCGACACTCTCCCCGACACTCTCCCCGACACTCTCCCCGACACTCTCCCCGACACTCTCCCCGACACTCTCCTCTACACTCTCCTCTACACTCCCCCCGACACTCTCCCCGACACTCTCCCCGACACTCTCCCCGACACTCTCCCCGACACTCTCCCCGACACTCTCCCCGACACTCTCCCCGACACTCTACTCTACACTCCCCCGACACTCTCCGCGACACTCTCCCCGACACTCTCCCCGACACTCTCCCCGATACTCTCCCTGAGACTCTCCAATACACTCTCCCCGACACTCTCCCCGACACTCTCCTCTACACTCTCCCCGACACTCTCCCCGACACTCTCCCCGACACTCTCCCCGACACTCTCCCCGACACTCTCCCCGACACTCTTCTCCACACTCTCCCCGCCACTCTCCCCGCCACTCTCCCCGACACTCTCCCCGACACTCTCCCCGACACTCTCCTCGACACTCTCCTCTACACTCTCCCCGACACTCTCCCCGACACTCTCCCCGACACTCTCCCCGACACTTTCCTCTACACTCCCCCGACATTCTCCCCGACACTCTCCCCGACACTCTCCCTGACACTCTCCCCGACACTCTCCCCGACACTCTCCCCGACAGTCTCCCCGACACTCTCCCCGACACTCTCCCTGACACTCTCTTCTACACTCTCCCCGACACTCTCCCCGACACTCTCCCCGACACTCTCCCCGACACTCCCTGACACTCTCCCCTACACTCTCCTCTACACTCTACCCGACACTCTCCCCGACACTCTCCCCGACACTCTCCCCGACACTCTCCCCGACACTCTCCCCGACACTCTCCTCTACACTCTCCCCGAAACTCTTCCCGACCCTCTCCCCGACACTCTCCCCGACACTCTCCCTGACACTCTCCCCGACACTCTCCTCGACACTCTCCCCGACACTCTCCCCGACACTCTCCCCGACACTCTCCTCTACACTCTCCCCGACACGCTCCCCGACCCTCTCCCCGACCCTCTCCCCGACACTCTCCCCGACACTCTCCCCGACACTCTCCCTGACACTCTCCCCGACACTCTCCCCGACACTCTCCCCGACACTCTCCTCTACACTCTCCTCTACACTCCCCCCGACACTCTCCCCGACACTCTCCCCGACACTCTCCCCGACACTCTCCCCGACACTCTCCCCGACACTCTCCCCGACACTCTCCTCTACACTCTCCCCGAAACTCTTCCCGACCCTCTCCCCGACACTCTCCCCGACACTCTCCCTGACACTCTCCCCGACACTCTCCCCGACACTCTCCCCGACACTCTACTCTACACTCCCCCGACACTCTCCCCGACACTCTCCCCGACACTCTCCCCGACACTCTCCCCGATACTCTCCCTGAGACTCTCCAATACACTCTCCCCGACACTCTCCCCGACACTCTCCTCTACACTCTCCCCGACACTCTCCCCGACACTCACCCCGACACTCTCCCCGACACTCTTCTCCACACTCTCCCCGCCACTCTCCCCGCCACTCTCCCCGACACTCTCCCCGACACTCTCCCCGACACTCTCCTCTACACTCTCCCCGACACTCTCTCCGACACTCTCCCCGACACTCTCCCCGACACTTTCCTCTACACTCCCCCGACATTCTCCCCGACACTCTCCCCGACACTCTCCCTGACACTCTCCCCGACACTCTCCCCGACACTCTCCCCGACAGTCTCCCCGACACTCTCCCCGACACTCTCCCTGACACTCTCCTCTACACTCTCCCCGACACTCTCCCCGACACTCTCCCCGACACTCTCCCCGACACTCCCTGACACTCTCCCCTACACTCTCCTCTACACTCTACCCGACACTCTCCCCGACACTCTCCCCGACTCTCCCCGACACTCTCCCCGACACTCTACTCCACACTCTCCCCGCCACTCTCCCCGACACTCTCCCCGACACTCTCCCAGACACTCTCCTCGACACTCTCCTCTACACTCTCCCCGACACTCTCCCCGACACTCTCCCCGACACTCTCCCCGACACTTTCCTCTACACTCCCCCGACATTCTCCCCGACACTCTCCCCGACACTCTCCCTGACACTCTCCCCGACACTCTCCCCGACACTCTCCCCGACAGTCTCCCCGACACTCTCCCCGACACTCTCCCTGACACTCTCCTCTACACTCTCCCCGACACTCTCCCCGACACTCTCCCCGACACTCTCCCCGACACTCCCTGACACTCTCCCCTACACTCTCCTCTACACTCTACCCGACACTCTCCCCGACACTCTCCCCGACTCTCCCCGACACTCTCCCCGACACTCTACTCCACACTCTCCCCGCCACTCTCCCCGACACTCTCCCCGACACTCTCCCAGACACTCTCCTCGACACTCTCCTCTACACTCTCCCCGACACTCTCCCCGACACTCTCCCCGACACTCTCCCCGACACTTTCCTCTACACTCCCCCGACATTCTCCCCGACACTCTCCCCGACACTCTCCCCGACACTCTCCCCGGCACTCTCCCCGACACTCTCCCCGACAGTCTCCCCGCCACTCTCCCCGACACTCTCCCCGACACTCTCCCTGAGACTCTCCAATACACTCTCCCCGACACTCTCCCCGACACTCTCCTCTACACTCTCCCCGACACTCTCCACTACACTCTCCCCGACACTCTCCCCGACACTCTCCCCGACACTCTCCCCGACACTTTCCTCTACACTCCCCCGACATTCTCCCCGACACTCTCCCCGACACTCTCCCCGACACTCTCCTCGACACTCTCCCCGACACTCTCCCCGACAGTCTCCCCGACACTCTCCCCGACACTCTCCCCGACACTCTCCCCGACACTCTCCCCGACACTCTCCCCGACACTCTCCCCGACACTCTCCCCGACACTCTCCCCGACACTCTCCCCGACACTCTCCTCTACACTCTCCTCTACACTCCCCCCGACACTCTCCCCGACACTCTCCCCGACACTCTCCCCGACACTCTCCCCGACACTCTCCCCGACACTCTCCCCGACACTCTCCTCTACACTCTCCCCGAAACTCTTCCCGACCCTCTCCCCGACACTCTCCCCGACACTCTCCCTGACACTCTCCCCGACACTCTCCCCGACACTCTCCCCGACACTCTACTCTACACTCCCCCGACACTCTCCGCGACACTCTCCCCGACACTCTCCCCGACACTCTCCCCGATACTCTCCCTGAGACTCTCCAATACACTCTCCCCGACACTCTCCCCGACACTCTCCTCTACACTCTCCCCGACACTCTCCCCGACACTCTCCCCGACACTCTCCCCGACACTCTTCTCCACACTCTCCCCGCCACTCTCCCCGCCACTCTCCCCGACACTCTCCCCGACACTCTCCCCGACACTCTCCTCGACACTCTCCTCTACACTCTCCCCGACACTCTCCCCGACACTCTCCCCGACACTCTCCCCGACACTTTCCTCTACACTCCCCCGACATTCTCCCCGACATTCTCCCCGACACTCTCCCTGACACTCTCCCCGACACTCTCCCCGACACTCTCCCCGACAGTCTCCCCGACACTCTCCCCGACACTCTCCCTGACACTCTCTTCTACACTCTCCACGACACTCTCCCCGACACTCTCCCCGACACTCTCCCCGACACTCCCTGACACTCTCCCCTACACTCTCCTCTACACTCTACCCGACACTCTCCCCGACACTCTCCCCGACTCTCCCCGACACTCTCCCCGACACTCTACTCCACACTCTCCCCGCCACTCTCCCCGACACTCTCCCCGACACTCTCCCCGACACTCTCCCAGACACTCTCCTCGACACTCTCCTCTACACTCTCCCCGACATTCTCCCCGACACTCTCCCCGACACTCTCCCCGACACTCTCCCCGGCACTCTCCCCGACACTCTCCCCGACAGTCTCCCCGACACTCTCCCCGACACTCTCCCCGACACTCTCCCTGAGACTCTCCAATACACTCTCCCCGACACTCTCCCCGACACTCTCCTCTACACTCTCCCCGACACTCTCCCCGACACTCTTCTCCACACTCTCCCCGCCACTCTCCCCGACACTCTCCCCGACACTCTCCCCGACACTCTCCCCGACACTCTCCCCGACACTCTCCTCGACACTCTCCACTACACTCTCCCCGACACTTTCCTCTACACTCCCCCGACATTCTCCCCGACACTCTCCCCGACACTCTCCCCGACACTCTCCCCGACACTCTCCCCGACAGTCTCCCCGACACTCTCCCCGACACTCTCCCCGACACTCTCCCCGACACTCTCCCCGACACTCTCCCCGACACTCTCCTCTACACTCTCCCCGACACTCTCCCCGACACTCTCCCCGACACTCTCCCCGACTCTCCCTGACACTCTCCCCTACACTCTCCTCTACACTCTACCCGACACTCTCCCCGACACTCTCCCCGACTCTCCCCGACACTCTCCCCGACACTCTCCCTGACACTCTCCTCTACACTCTCCCCGACACTCTACCCGACACTCTCCCCGACACTCTCCCCGACACTCTCCCCGATACTCTCCCTGAGACTCTCCCTGAGACTCTCCAATACACTCTCCCCGACACTCTCCCCGACACTCTCCCCGACTCTCCCCGACACTCTCCCCGACACTCTCCTCTACACTCTCCCCGACACTCTCCTCTACACTCTCCCCGACACTCCCCGACACTCTCCCCGACACTCTCCCCGACACTCTCCCCGACACTCTCCCCGACACTCTCCCCGACCCTCTCCCCGACACTCTCCCCGACACTCTCCCCGACACTCTCCCCGACACTCTCCCCGACACTCTCCCCGACACTCTCCCCGACACTCTCCCCGACACTCTCCCCGACACTCTCCCCGACACTCTCCCCGACACGCTCCCCGACACGCTCCCCGACCCTCTCCCCGACCCTCTCCCCGACACTCTCCCCGACACTCTCCCCGACACTCTCCCCGACACTCTCCCCGACACTCTCCCCGACACTCTCCCCGACACTCTCCCCGACACTCTCCTCTACACTCTCCTCTACACTCTCCTCTACACTCCCCCCGACACTCTCCCCGACACTCTCCCCGACACTCTCCCCGACACTCTCCCCGACACTCTCCCCGACACTCTCCCCGACACTCTCCTCTACACTCTCCCCGAAACTCTTCCCGACCCTCTCCCCGACACTCTCCCCGACACCCTCCCTGACACTCTTCCCGACACTCTCCTCGACACTCTCCCCGACACTCTCCCCGACACTCTCCCCGACACTCTCCCCGACACTCTCCCCGACACTCTCCTCTACACTCTCCCCGACACGCTCCCCGACCCTCTCCCCGACCCTCTCCCCGACACTCTCCCCGACACTCTCCCCGACACTCTCCCCGACACTCTCCCCGACACTCTCCCCGACACTCTCCCCGACACTCTCCTCTACACTCTCCTCTACACTCCCCCCGACACTCTCCCCGACACTCTCCCCGACACTCTCCCCGACACTCTCCCCGACACTCTCCCCGACACTCTCCCCGACACTCTCCCCGACACTCTCCTCTACACTCTCCCCGAAACTCTTCCCGACCCTCTCCCCGACACTCTCCCCGACACTCTCCCTGACACTCTCCCCGACACTCTCCCCGACACTCTCCCCGACACTCTACTCTACACTCCCCCGACACTCTCCCCGACACTCTCCCCGACACTCTCCCCGACACTCTCCCCGATACTCTCCCTGAGACTCTCCAATACACTCTCCCCGACACTCTCCCCGACACTCTCCTCTACACTCTCCCCGACACTCTCCCCGACACTCACCCCGACACTCTCCCCGACACTCTCCCCGACACTCTTCTCCACACTCTCCCCGCCACTCTCCCCGCCACTCTCCCCGACACTCTCCCCGACACTCTCCCCGACACTCTCCTCGACACTCTCCTCTACACTCTCCCCGACACTCTCCCCGACACTCTCCCCGACACTCTCCCCGACACTTTCCTCTACACTCCCCCGACATTCTCCCCGACACTCTCCCCGACACTCTCCCTGACACTCTCCCCGACACTCTCCCCGACACTCTCCCCGACAGTCTCCCCGAAACTCTCCCCGACACTCTCCCTGACACTCTCCTCTACACTCTCCCCGACACTCTCCCCGACACTCTCCCCGACACTCTCCCCGACACTCCCTGACACTCTCCCCTACACTCTCCTCTACACTCTACCCGACACTCTCCCCGACACTCTCCCCGACTCTCCCCGACACTCTCCCCGACACTCTACTCCACACTCTCCCCGCCACTCTCCCCGACACTCTCCCCGACACTCTCCCCGACACTCTCCCAGACACTCTCCTCGACACTCTCCTCTACACTCTCCCCGAGACTCTCCCCGACACTCTCCCCGACACTCTCCCCGACACTTTCCTCTGCACTCCCCCGACATTCTCCCCGACACTCTCCCCGACACTCTCCCCGACACTCTCCCCGGCACTCTCCCCGACACTCTCCCCGACAGTCTCCCCGACACTCTCCCCGACACTCTCCCCGACACTCTCCCTGAGACTCTCCAATACACTCTCCCCGACACTCTCCCCGACACTCTCCTCTACACTCTCCCCGACACTCTCCCCGACACTCTCCTCGACACTCTCCACTACACTCTCCCCGACACTCTCCCCGACACTCTCCCCGACACTCTCCCCGACACTTTCCTCTACACTCCCCCGACATTCTCCCCGACACTCTCCCCGACACTCTCCCCGACACTCTCCCCGACACTCTCCCCGACACTCTCCCCGACAGTCTCCCCGACACTCTCCCCGACACTCTCCCCGACACTCTCCTCTACATTCTCCCCGACACTCTCCCCGACACTCTCCCCGACACTCTCCCCGACACTCTCCCCGACACTCTCCCCGACACTCTCCCCGACACTCTCCCCGACACTCTCCCCGACACTCTCCTCTACACTCTCCTCTACACTCCCCCCGACACTCTCCCCGACACTCTCCCCGACACTCTCCCCGACACTCTCCCCGACACTCTCCCCGACACTCTCCCCGACACTCTCCTCTACACTCTCCCCGAAACTCTTCCCGACCCTCTCCCCGACACTCTCCCCGACACTCTCCCTGACACTCTCCCCGACACTCTCCCCGACACTCTCCCCGACACTCTACTCTACACTCCCCCGACACTCTCCCCGACACTCTCCCCGACACTCTCCCCGACACTCTCCCCGATACTCTCGCTGAGACTCTCCAATACACTCTCCCCGACACTCTCCCCGACACTCTCCTCTACACTCTCCCCGACACTCTCCCCGACACTCTCCCCGACACTCTCCCCGACACTCTCCCCGACACTCTTCTCCACACTCTCCCCGCCACTCTCCCCGCCACTCTCCCCGACACTCTCCCCGACAATCTCCCCGACACTCTCCTCGACACTCTCCTCTACACTCTCCCCGACACTCTCCCCGACACTCTCCCCGACACTCTCCCCGACACTTTCCTCGACACTCCCCCGACATTCTCCCCGACACTCTCCCCGACACTCTCCCTGACACTCTCCCCGACACTCTCCCCGACACTCTCCCCGACAGTCTCCCCGACACTCTCCCCGACACTCTCCCTGACACTCTCTTCTACACTCTCCCCGACACTCTCCCCGACACTCTCCCCGACACTCTCCCCGACACTCCCTGACACTCTCCCCTACACTCTCCTCTACACTCTACCCGACACTCTCCCCGACACTCTCCCCGACTCTCCCCGACACTCTCCACGACACTCTACTCCACACTCTCCCCGCCACTCTCCCCGACACTCTCCCCGACACTCTCCCCGACACTCTCCCAGACACTCTCCTCGACACTCTCCTCTACACTCTCCCCGACACTCTCCCCGACACTCTCCCCGACACTCTCCCCGACACTTTCCTCTACACTCCCCCGACATTCTCCCCGACACTCTCCCCGACACTCTCCCCGACACTCTCCCCGGCACTCTCCCCGACACTCTCCCCGACAGTCTCCCCGACACTCTCCCCGACACTCTCCCTGAGACTCTCCAATACACTCTCCCCGACACTCTCCCCGACACTCTCCTCTACACTCTCCCCGACACTCTCCCCGACACTCTCCCCGACACTCTCCCCGACACTCTTCTCCACACTCTCCCCGCCACTCTCCCCGACACTCTCCCCGACACTCTCCCCGACACTCTCCCCGACACTCTCCCCGACACTCTCCTCGACACTCTCCACTACACTCTCCCCGACACTCTCCCCGACACTCTCCCCGACACTCTCCCCGACACTTTCCTCTACACTCCCCCGACATTCTCCCCGACACTCTCCCCGACACTCTCCCCGACACTCTCCCCGACACTCTCCCCGACACTCTCCCCGACACTCTCCCCGACACTCTCCCCGACACTCTCCCCGACACTCTCCTCTACATTCTCCCCGACACTCTCCCCGACACTCTCCCCGACACTCTCCCCGACACTCTCCCCGACACTCTCCCCTACACTCTCCTCTACACTCTCCTCTACAATCTCCCCGACACTCTCCCCGACACTCTCCTCTACACTCTCCCCGACACCCTCCCCGACACTCTCCCCGCCACTCTCCCCGACACTCTCCTATACACTCTCCTCTACACTCTCCCCGACACTCTCCCCGACACTCTCCCCGACACTCTCCGACACTCTCCCCGACACTCTCCCCGACAGTCTCCCCGACACACTCCCCGACACTCTCCCCGACACTCTCCTCCACACTCTCCCCGACACTCTCCTCTACACTCTCCCCGACAATCTCCTCTACACTCTCCTCTACACCCTCCCCGACACTCTCCCCGACACTCTCCCCGAAACTCTGCCCGACACTCTCCCCGACACTCTCCCCGACACTCTCCTCTACACTCTCCCCGACACTCTCCTCGACACTCTCCCCGACACTCTCCCCGACACTCTCCTCTACACTCTCCCCGACACTCTCCCCGACACTCTCCCGGACACTGTCCCCGACACTCTCCCCGACACTCTCCCCGACACTCTCCGACACTCTCCCCGACACTCTCCTCGACAGTCTCCCCGACACACTCCCCGACACTCTCCCCGACACTCTCCTCTACACTCTCCCCGACACTCTCCTCTACACTCTCCCCGACACTCTCCTCTACACTCTCCTCTACACCCTCCCCGACACTCTCCCCGACACTCTCCCCGGCACTCTGCCCAACACTCTCCCCGACACTCTCCCCGACACTCTCCTCTACACTCTCACCGACGCTCTCCTCGACACTCTCCCCGACACGCTCCACGACACTCCACCTGACACTCTCCTCTACACTCTCCCCGACACTCTCCCCGACACACTCCTCGACACTCTCGCCGACAATCTCCTCGACACTCTCCCCGACACTCTCCCCGACACTCTCCCCGACACGCTCCCCGACCCTCTCCCCGACCCTCTCCCCGACCCTCTCCCCGACACTCTCCCCGACACTCTCCCCGACACTCTCTCCGACACTCTCCCCGACACTCTCCCCGACACTCTCCCCGACACTCTCCTCTACACTCTCCCCGACACTCTCCTCGACACTCTCCCCGACACTCTCCCCGACTCTCCCTGACACTCTCCCCTACACTCTCCTCTACACTCTCCCCGACACTCTCCCCGACACTCTCCCCGATACTCTCCCTGAGACTCTCCCTGAGACTCTCCAATACACTCTCCCCGACACTCTCCCCTACTCTCCCCGACACTCTCCCCGACACTCTCCCCGACACTCTCCCCGACACTCTCCTCTACACTCTCCCCGACAAACTCCCCGACATTCTCCCCGACACTCTCCCCGACACTCTCCCCGACACTCTCCCCGACACTCTCCTCTACACTCTCCCCGACACGCTCCCCGACCCTCTCCCCGACACTCTCCCCGACACTCTCCCCGACACTCTCCCCGACACTCTCCCCGACTCTCTCCCCGACACTCTCCACGACACTCTCCTCTACACTCCCCCCGACACTCTCCCCGACACTCTCCCTGACACTCTCCCCGACACTCTCCCCGACACTCTCCCCGACACTCTCCCCGACACTCTCCTCTACACTCTCCCCGACACTCTCCCCGACCCTCTCCCCGACACTCTCCCCGACACTCTCCCCGACACTCTACCCGACACTCTCCCCGACACTCTCCCCGACACTCTCCCCGACACTCTCCCCGATACTCTCCAATACACTCTCCCCGACACTCTCCCCGACACTCTCCTCTACACTCTCCTCGACACTCTCCCCGACACTCTCCCCGACCCTCTCCCCGACACTCTCCCCGACACTCTCCCCGACACTCTCCTCTACACTCTCCCCGCCACTCTCCCCGACACTCTCCCCGACACTCTCCCCGACACTCTCCCCGACACTCTCCCCGACACTCTCCCCGACACTTTCCTCTACACTCCCCCGACATTCTCCCCGACACTCTCCCCGACACTCTCCCCGACACTCTCCCCGACACTCTCCCCGACACTCTCCCCGACACTCTCCCCGACACTCTCCCCGACACTCTCCCCGACACTCTCCTCTACACTCTCCCCGACACTCTCCCCGACACTCTCCCCGACTCTCCCTGACACTCTCCCCTACACTCTCCTCTACACTCTACCCGACACTCTCCCCGACACTCTCCCCGACTCTCCCCGACACTCTCCCCGACACTCTCCCCGACACTCTCCTCTACACTCTCCCCGACACTCTCCCCGACTCTCTCCCCGACACTCTCCCCGACACTCTCCCCGATACTCTCCCTGAGACTCTCCCTGAGACTCTCCAATACACTCTCCCCGACACTCTCCCCGACACTCTCCCCGACTCTCCCCGACACTCTCCCCGACACTCTCCTCTACACTCTCCCCGACACTCTCCTCTACACTCTCCCCGACACTCCCCGACACTCTCCCCGACACTCTCCCCGACACTCTCCCCGACACTCTCCCCGACACTCTCCCCGACACTCCCCCCGACACTCTCCCCGACCCTCTCCCCGACACTCTCCCCGACACTCTTCTCTACACTCTCCCCGACCCTCTCCCCGACACTCTCCCCGACACTCTCCCCGACACTCTCCCCGACATTCTCCCCAACACTCTCCCCGACACTCTCCTCTACACTCTCCCCGACACGCTCCCCGACCCTCTCCCCGACCCTCTCCCCGACACTCTCCCCGACACTCTCCCCGACACTCTCCCCGACACTCTCCCCGACACTCTCCCCGACACTCTCCTCTACACTCCCCCCGACACTCTCCCCGACACTCTCCCCGACACTCTCCCCGACACTCTCCCCGACACTCTCCCCGACACTCTCCCCGACACTCTCCTCTACACTCTCCCCGACACTCTCCCCGACCCTCTCCCCGACACTATCCCCGACACTCTCCCCGACACTCTCCCCGACACTCTCCCCGACACTCTCCCCGATACTCTCCCTGAGACTCTCCAATACACTCTCCCCGACACTCTCCCCGACACTCTCCCTGACACTCTCCCCTACACTCTCCCCGACACTCTCCCCGACACTCTCCCCGACACTCCCCCCGACACTCTCCCCGACCCTCTCCCCGACACTCTCCCCGACACTCTCCTCTACACTCTCCCCGACCCTCTCCCCGACACTCTCCCCGACACTCTCCCCGACACTCTCCCCGAAACTCTCCTCTACACTCTCCCCGACACGCTCCCCGACCCTCTCCCCGACCCTCTCCCCGACACTCTCCCCGACACTCTCCCCGACACTCTCCCCGACACTCTCCCCGACACTCTCCCCGACACTCTCCTCAACACTCTCCTCTACACTCCCCCCGACACTCTCCCCGACACTCTCCCCGACACTCTCCCCGACACTCTCCCCGACACTCTCCCCGACACTCTCCCCGACACTCTCCTCTACACTCTCCCCGACACTCTCCCCGACCCTCTCCCCGACACTATCCCCGACACTCTCCCCGACACTCTCCCCGACACTCTCCCCGACACTCTCCCCGACACTCTACTCTACACTCCCCCGACACTCTCCCCGACACTCTCCCCGACACTCTCCCCGACACTCTCCCCGATACTCTCCCCGATACTCTCCAATACACTCTCCCCGACACTCTCCCCTACACTCTCCTCTACACTCTCCCCGACACTCTCCCCGACACTCTCCCCGACACTCTCCCCGACACTCTCCCCGACACTCTTCTCCACACTCTCCCCGCCACTCTCCCCTACACTCTCCTCTACACTCTCCCCGACACTCTCCCCGACACTCTCCCCGACACTCTCCTCGACACTCTCCTCTACATTCTCCCCGACACTCTCCCCGACACTCTCCCCGACACTCTCCCCGACACTTTCCTCTACACTCCCCCGACATTCTCCCCGACACTCTCCCCGACACTCTCCCCGACACTCTCCCCGACACTCTCCCCGACACTCTCCCCGACACTCTCCCCGACACTCTCCTCTACACTCTCCCCGACACTCTCCCCGACACTCTCCCCGACACTCTCCCCGACTCTACACTCTCCCCTACACTCTCCTCTACACTCTACCCGACACTCTCCACGACACTCTCCCCGACTCTCCCCGACACTCTCCCCGACACTCTCCCCGACACTCTCCTCTACACTCTACCCGACACTCTCCACGACACTCTACTCTACACTCCCCCCGACACTCTCCCCGACACTCTCCCCGACACTCTCCCCGACACTCTCCCCGACACCCTCCCCGACACTCTCCCCGACACTCTCCCCGACACTCTCCTCTACACTCTCCCCGAAACTCTTCCCGACCCTCTCCCCGACACTCTCCCCGACACTCTCCCTGACACTCTCCCCGACACTCTCCCCGACACTCTCCCCGACACTCTACTCTACACTCCCCCGACACTCTCCCCGACACTCTCCCCGACACTCTCCCCGACACTCTCCCCGATACTCTCCCTGAGACTCTACAATACACTCTCCCCGACACTCTCCCCGACACTCTCCTCTACACTCTCCCCGACACTCTCCCCGACACTCACCCCGACACTCTCCCCGACACTCTCCCCGACACTCTTCTCCACACTCTCCCCGCCACTCTCCCCGCCACTCTCCCCGACACTCTCCCCGACACTCTCCCCGACACTCTCCTCGACACTCTCCTCTACACTCTCCCCGACACTCTCCCCGACACTCTCCCCGACACTCTCCCCGACACTTTCCTCTACACTCCCCCGACATTCTCCCCGACACTCTCCCCGACACTCTCCCTGACACTCTCCCCGACACTCTCCCCGACACTCTCCCCGACAGTCTCCCCGACACTCTCCCCGACACTCTCCCTGACACTCTCCTCTACACTCTCCCCGACACTCTCCCCGACACTCTCCCCGACACTCTCCCCGACACTCCCTGACACTCTCCCCTACACTCTCCTCTACACTCTACCCGACACTCTCCCCGACACTCTCCCCGACTCTCCCCGACACTCTCCCCGACACTCTACTCCACACTCTCCCCGCCACTCTCCCCGACACTCTCCCCGACACTCTCCCCGACACTCTCCCAGACACTCTCCTCGACACTCTCCTCTACACTCTCCCCGACACTCTCCCCGACACTCTCCCCGACACTCTCCCCGACACTTTCCTCTACACTCCCCCGACATTCTCCCCGACACTCTCCCCGACACTCTCCCCGACACTCTCCCCGGCACTCTCCCCGACACTCTCCCCGACAGTCTCCCCGACACTCTCCCCGACACTCTCCCCGACACTCTCCCTGAGACTCTCCAATACACTCTCCCCGACACTCTCCCCGACACTCTCCTCTACACTCTCCCCGACACTCTCCCCGACACTCTCCTCGACACTCTCCACACACTCTCCCCGACACTCTCCCCGACACTCTCCCCGACACTCTCCCCGACACTTTCCTCTACACTCCCCCGACATTCTCCCCGACACTCTCCCCGACACTCTCCCCGACACTCTCCCCGACACTCTCCCCGACAGTCTCCCCGACACTCTCCCCGACACTCTCCCCGACACTCTCCTCTACATTCTCCCCGACACTCTCCCCGACACTCTCCCCGACACTCTCCCCGACACTCTCCCCGACACTCTCCCCGACACTCTCCCCGACACTCTCCCCGACACTCTCCTCTACACTCTCCTCTACACTCCCCCCGACACTCTCCCCGACACTCTCCCCGACACTCTCCCCGACACTCTCCCCGACACTCTCCCCGACACTCTCCCCGACACTCTCCCCGACACTCTCCTCTACACTCTCCCCGAAACTCTTCCCGACCCTCTCCCCGACACTCTCCCCGACACTCTCCCTGACACTCTCCCCGACACTCTCCCCGACACTCTCCCCGACACTCTACTCTACACTCCCCCGACACTCTCCCCGACACTCTCCCCGACACTCTCCCCGACACTCTCCCCGACACTCTCCCCGATACTCTCCCTGAGACTCTCCAATACACTCTCCCCGACACTCTCCCCGACACTCTCCTCTACACTCTCCCCGACACTCTCCCCGACACTCTCCCCGACACTCTCCCCGACACTCTCCCCGACACTCTTCTCCACACTCTCCCCGCCACTCTCCCCGCCACTCTCCCCGACACTCTCCCCGACAATCTCCCCGACACTCTCCTCGACACTCTCCTCTACACTCTCCCCGACACTCTCCCCGACACTCTCCCCGACACTCTCCCCGACACTTTCCTCTACACTCCCCCGACATTCTCCCCGACACTCTCCCCGACACTCTCCCTGACACTCTCCCCGACACTCTCCCCGACACTCTCCCCGACAGTCTCCCCGACACTCTCCCCGACACTCTCCCTGACACTCTCTTCTACACTCTCCCCGACACTCTCCCCGACACTCTCCCCGACACTCTCCCCGACACTCCCTGACACTCTCCCCTCCACTCTCCTCTACACTCTACCCGACACTCTCCCCGACACTCTCCCCGACTCTCCCCGACACTCTCCCCGACACTCTACTCCACACTCTCCCCGCCACTCTCCCCGACACTCTCCCCGACACTCTCCCCGACACTCTCCCAGACACTCTCCTCGACACTCTCCTCTACACTCTCCCCGACACTCTCCCCGACACTCTCCCCGACACTCTCCCCGACACTTTCCTCTACACTCCCCCGACATTCTCCCCGACACTCTCCCCGACACTCTCCCCGGCACTCTCCCCGACACTCTCCCCGACAGTCTCCCCGACACTCTCCCCGACACTCTCCCCGACACTCTCCCTGAGACTCTCCAATACACTCTCCCCGACACTCTCCCCGACACTCTCCTCTACACTCTCCCCGACACTCTCCCCGACACTCTCCCCGACACTCTCCCCGACACTCTTCTCCACACTCTCCCCGCCACTCTCCCCGACACTCTCCCCGACACTCTCCCCGACACTCTCCCCGACACTCTCCCCGACACTCTCCTCGACACTCTCCACTACACTCTCCCCGACACTCTCCCCGACACTCTCCCCGACACTCTCCCCGACACTTTCCTCTACACTCCCCCGACATTCTCCCCGACACTCTCCCCGACACTCTCCCCGACACTCTCCCCGACACTCTCCCCGACACTCTCCCCGACACTCTCCCCGACACTCTCCCCGACACTCTCCTCGACACTCTCCTCTACATTCTCCCCGACACTCTCCCCGACACTCTCCCCGACACTCTCCCCGACACTCTCCCCGACACTCTCCCCTACACTCTCCTCTACACTCTCCTCTACAATCTCCCCGACACTCTCCCCGACACTCTCCTCTACACTCTCCCCGAAACCCTCCCCGACACTCTCCCCGCCACTCTCCCCGACACTCTCCTATACACTCTCCTCTACACTCTCCCCGACACTCTCCCCGACACTCTCCCCGACACTCTCCGACACTCTCCCCGACACTCTCCCCGACAGTCTCCCCGACACACTCCCCGACACTCTCCCCGACACTCTCCTCTACACTCTCCCCGACACTCTCCTCTACACTCTCCCCGACACTCTCCTCTACACTCTCCTCTACACCCTCCCCGACACTCTCCCCGACACTCTCCCCGAAACTCTGCACGACACTCTCCCCGACACTCTCCCCGACACTCTCCTCTACACTCTCCCCGACACTCTCCTCGACACTCTCCCCGACACTCTCCCCGACACTCTCCTCTACACTCTCCCCGACACTCTCCCCGACACTCTCCCGGACACTGTCCCCGACACTCTCCCCGACACTCTCCCCGACACTCTCCGACACTCTCCCCGACACTCTCCTCGACAGTCTCCCCGACACACTCCCCGACACTCTCCCCGACACTCTCTTCTACACTCTCCCCGACACTCTCCTCTACACTCTCCCCGACACTCTCCTCTACACTCTCCTCTACACCCTCCCCGACACTCTCCCCGACACTCTCCCCGGCACTCTGCCCAACACTCTCCCCGACACTCTCCCCGACACTCTCCTCTACACTCTCCCCGACGCTCTCCTCGACACTCTCCCCGACACGCTCCACGACACTCCACCTGACACTCTCCTCTACACTCTCCCCGACATTCTCCCCGACACACTCCTCGACACTCTCGCCGACAATCTCCTCGACACTCTCCCCGACACTCTCCCCGACACTCTCCCCGACACGCTCCCCGACCCTCTCCCCGACCCTCTCCCCGACCCTCTCCCCGACACTCTCCCCGACACTCTCCCCGACACTCTCTCCGACACTCTCCCCGACACTCTCCCCGACACTCTCCCCGACACTCTCCTCTACACTCTCCCCGACACTCTCCTCGACACTCTCCCCGACACTCTCCCCGACTCTCCCTGACACTCTCCCCTACACTCTCCTCTACACTCTCCCCGACACTCTCCCCGACACTCTCCCCGATACTCTCCCTGAGACTCTCCCTGAGACTCTCCAATACACTCTCCCCGACACTCTCCCCTACTCTCCCCGACACTCTCCCCGACACTCTCCCCGACACTCTCCCCGACACTCTCCTCTACACTCTCCCCGACAAACTCCCCGACATTCTCCCCGACACTCTCCCCGACACTCTCCCCGACACTCTCCCCGACACTCTCCTCTACACTCTCCCCGACACGCTCCCCGACCCTCTCCCCGACACTCTCCCCGACACTCTCCCCGACACTCTCCCCGACACTCTCCCCGACTCTCTCCCCGACACTCTCCCCGACACTCTCCTCTACACTCCCCCCGACACTCTCCCCGACACTCTCCCTGACACTCTCCCCGACACTCTCCCCGACACTCTCCCCGACACTCTCCCCGACACTCTCCCCGACACTCTCCTCTACACTCTCCCCGACACTCTCCCCGACCCTCTCCCCGACACTCTCCCCGACACTCTCCCCGACACTCTACCCGACACTCTCCCCGACACTCTCCCCGACACTCTCCCCGACACTCTCCCCGATACTCTCCAATACACTCTCCCCGACACTCTCCCCGACACTCTCCTCTACACTCTCCTCGACACTCTCCCCGACACTCTCCCCGACCCTCTCCCCGACACTCTCCCCGACACTCTCCCCGACACTCTCCTCTACACTCTCCCCGCCACTCTCCCCGACACTCTCCCCGACACTCTCCCCGACACTCTCCCCGACACTCTCCCCGACACTCTCCCCGACACTTTCCTCTACACTCCCCCGACATTCTCCCCGACACTCTCCCCGACACTCTCCCCGACACTCTCCCCGACACTCTCCCCGACACTCTCCCCGACACTCTCCCCGACACTCTCCCCGACACTCTCCCCGACACTCTCCCCGACACTCTCCTCTACACTCTCCCCGACACTCTCCCCGACACTCTCCCCGACTCTCCCTGACACTCTCCCCTACACTCTCCTCTACACTCTACCCGACACTCTCCCCGACACTCTCCCCGACTCTCCCCGACACTCTCCCCGACACTCTCCCCGACACTCTCCTCTACACTCTCCCCGACACTCTCCCCGACTCTCTCCCCGACACTCTCCCCGACACTCTCCCCGATACTCTCCCTGAGACTCTCCCTGAGACTCTCCAATACACTCTCCCCGACACTCTCCCCGACACTCTCCCCGACTCTCCCCGACACTCTCCCCGACACTCTCCTCTACACTCTCCCCGACACTCTCCTCTACACTCTCCCCGACACTCCCCGACACTCTCCCCGACACTCTCCCCGACACTCTCCCCGACACTCTCCCCGACACTCTCCCCGACACTCCCCCCGACACTCTCCCCGACCCTCTCCCCGACACTCTCCCCGACACTCTTCTCTACACTCTCCCCGACCCTCTCCCCGACACTCTCCCCGACACTCTCCCCGACACTCTCCCCGACATTCTCCCCAACACTCTCCCCGACACTCTCCTCTACACTCTCCCCGACACGCTCCCCGACCCTCTCCCCGACCCTCTCCCCGACACTCTCCCCGACACTCTCCCCGACACTCTCCCCGACACTCTCCCCGACACTCTCCCCGACACTCTCCTCTACACTCCCCCCGACACTCTCCCCGACACTCTCCCCGACACTCTCCCCGACACTCTCCCCGACACTCTCCCCGACACTCTCCCCGACACTCTCCTCTACACTCTCCCCGACACTCTCCCCGACCCTCTCCCCGACACTATCCCCGACACTCTCCCCGACACTCTCCCCGACACTCTCCCCGACACTCTCCCCGACACTCTCCCTGAGACTCTCCAATACACTCTCCCCGACACTCTCCCCGACACTCTCCCCGACACTCTCCCCGACACTCTCCCCGACACTCTCCCCGACACTCTCCCCGACACTCCCCCCGACACTCTCCCCGACCCTCTCCCCGACACTCTCCCCGACACTCTCCTCTACACTCTCCCCGACCCTCTCCCCGACACTCTCCCCGACACTCTCCCCGACACTCTCCCCGAAACTCTCCTCTACACTCTCCCCGACACGCTCCCCGACCCTCTCCCCGACCCTCTCCCCGACACTCTCCCCGACACTCTCCCCGACACTCTCCCCGACACTCTCCCCGACACTCTCCCCGACACTCTCCTCAACACTCTCCTCTACACTCCCCCCGACACTCTCCCCGACACTCTCCCCGACACTCTCCCCGACACTCTCCCCGACACTCTCCCCGACACTCTCCTCTACACTCTCCCCGACACTCTCCCCGACCCTCTCCCCGACACTATCCCCGACACTCTCCCCGACACTCTCCCCGACACTCTCCCCGACACTCTCCCCGACACTCTACTCTACACTCCCCCGACACTCTCCCCGACACTCTCCCCGACACTCTCCCCGACACTCTCCCCGATACTCTCCCCGATACTCTCCAATACACTCTCCCCGACACTCTCCCCTACACTCTCCTCTACACTCTCCCCGACACTCTCCCCGACACTCTCCCCGACACTCTCCCCGACACTCTCCCCGACACTCTTCTCCACACTCTCCCCGCCACTCTCCCCTACACTCTCCTCTACACTCTCCCCGACACTCTCCCCGACACTCTCCCCGACACTCTCCTCGACACTCTCCTCTACATTCTCCCCGACACTCTCCCCGACACTCTCCCCGACACTCTCCCCGACACTTTCCTCTACACTCCCCCGACATTCTCCCCGACACTCTCCCCGACACTCTCCCCGACACTCTCCCCGACACTCTCCCCGACACTCTCCCCGACACTCTCCTCTACACTCTCCCCGACACTCTCCCCGACACTCTCCCCGACACTCTCCCCGACTCTACACTCTCCCCTACACTCTCCTCTACACTCTACCCGACACTCTCCACGACACTCTCCCCGACTCTCCCCGACACTCTCCCCGACACTCTCCCCGACACTCTCCTCTACACTCTACCCGACACTCTCCACGACACTCTACTCTACACTCTCCCCGACACTCTCCCCGACACTCACCCCGACACTCTCCCCGACACTCTCCCCGACACTCTCCCCGACACTCTTCTCCACACTCTCCCCGCCACTCTCCCCGCCACTCTCCCCGACACTCTCCCCGACACTCTCCCCGACACTCTCCTCGACACTCTCCTCTACACTCTCCCCGACACTCTCCCCGACACTCTCCCCGACACTCTCCCCGACACTTTCCTCTACACTCCCCCGACATTCTCCCCGACACTCTCCCCGACACTCTCCCTGACACTCTCCCCGACACTCTCCCCGACACTCTCCCCGACAGTCTCCCCGACACTCTCCCCGACACTCTCCCTGACACTCTCCTCTACACTCTCCCCGACACTCTCCCCGACACTCTTCCCGACACTCTCCCCGACACTCCCTGACACTCTCCCCTACACTCTCCTCTACACTCTACCCGACACTCTCCCCGACACTCTCCCCGACTCTCCCCGACACTCTCCCCGACACTCTACTCCACACTCTCCCCGCCACTCTCCCCGACACTCTCCCCGACACTCTCCCCGACACTCTCCCAGACACTCTCCTCGACACTCTCCTCTACACTCTCCCCGACACTCTCCCCGACACTCTCCCCGACACTCTCCCCGACACTTTCCTCTACACTCCCCCGACATTCTCCCCGACACTCTCCCCGACACTCTCCCCGACACTCTCCCCGGCACTCTCCCCGACACTCTCCCCGACAGTCTCCCCGACACTCTCCCCGACACTCTCCCCGACACTCTCCCTGAGACTCTCCAATACACTCTCCCCGACACTCTCCCCGACACTCTCCTCTACACTCTCCCCGACACTCTCCCCGACACTCTCCTCGACACTCTCCACTACACTCTCCCCGACACTCTCCCCGACACTCTCCCCGACACTCTCCCCGACACTTTCCTCTACACTCCCCCGACATTCTCCCCGACAGTCTCCCCGACACTCTCCCCGACACTCTCCCCGACACTCTCCCCGACACTCTCCCCGACAGTCTCCCCGACACTCTCCCCGACACTCTCCCCGACACTCTCCTCTACATTCTCCCCGACACTCTCCCCGACACTCTCCCCGACACTCTCCCCGACACTCTCCCCGACACTCTCCCCGACACTCTCCCCGACACTCTCCGCGACACTCTCCCCGACACTCTCCTCTACACTCTCCTCTACACTCCCCCCGACACTCTCCCCGACACTCTCCCCGACACTCTCCCCGACACTCTCCCCGACACTCTCCCCGACACTCTCCCCGACACTCTCCTCTACACTCTCCCCGAAACTCTTCCCGACCCTCTCCCCGACACTCTCCCCGACACTCTCCCTGACACTCTCCCCGACACTCTCCCCGACACTCTCCCCGACACTCTACTCTACACTCCCCCGACACTCTCCCCGACACTCTCCCCGACACTCTCCCCGACACTCTCCCCGATACTCTCCCTGAGACTCTCCAATACACTCTCCCCGACACTCTCCCCGACACTCTCCTCTACACTCTCCCCGACACTCTCCCCGACACTCTCCCCGACACTCTCCCCGACACTCTCCCCGACACTCTTCTCCACACTCTCCCCGCCACTCTCCCCGCCACTCTCCCCGACACTCTCCCCGACACTCTCCCCGACACTCTCCTCGACACTCTCCTCTACACTCTCCCCGACACTCTCCCCGACACTCTCCCCGACACTCTCCCCGACACTTTCCTCTACACTCCCCCGACATTCTCCCCGACACTCTCCCCGACACTCTCCCTGACACTCTCCCCGACACTCTCCCCGACACTCTCCCCGACAGTCTCCCCGACACTCTCCCCGACACTCTCCCTGACACTCTCTTCTACACTCTCCCCGACACTCTCCCCGACACTCTCCCCGACACTCTCCCCGACACTCCCTGACACTCTCCCCTACACTCTCCTCTACACTCTACCCGACACTCTCCCCAACACTCTCCCCGACTCTCCCCGACACTCTCCCCGACACTCTACTCCACACTCTCCCCGCCACTCTCCCCGACACTCTCCCCGACACTCTCCCCGACACTCTCCCAGACACTCTCCTCGACACTCTCCTCTACACTCTCCCCGACACTCTCCCCGACACTCTCCCCGACACTCTCCCCGACACTTTCCTCTACACTCCCCCGACATTCTCCCCGACACTCTCCCCGACACTCTCCCCGACACTCTCCCCGGCACTCTCCCCGACACTCTCCCCGACAGTCTCCCCGACACTCTCCCCGACACTCTCCCCGACACTCTCCCTGAGACTCTCCAATACACTCTCCCCGACACTCTCCCCGACACTCTCCTCTACACTCTCCCCGACACTCTCCCCGACACTCTCCCCGACACTCTCCCCGACACTCTTCTCCACACTCTCCCCGCCACTCTCCCCGACACTCTCACCGACACTCTCCCCGACACTCTCCCCGACACTCTCCCCGCCACTCTCCTCGACACTCTCCACTACACTCTCCCCGACACTCTCCCCGACACTCTCCCCGACACTCTCCCCGACACTTTCCTCTACACTCCCCCGACATTCTCCCCGACACTCTCCCCGACACTCTCCCCGACACTCTCCCCGACACTCTCCCCGACACTCTCCCCGACACTCTCCCCGACACTCTCCCCGACACTCTCCTCTACATTCTCCCCGACACTCTCCCCGACACTCTCCCCGACACTCTCCCCGACACTCTCCCCGACACTCTCCCCTACACTCTCCTCTACACTCTCCTCTACAATCTCCCCGACACTCTCCCCGACACTCTCCTCTACACTCTCCCCGACACCCTCCCCGACACTCTCCCCGCCACTCTCCCCGACACTCTCCTATACACTCTCCTCTACACTCTCCCCGACACTCTCCCCGACACTCTCCCCGACACTCTCCGACACTCTCCCCGACACTCTCCCCGACAGTCTCCCCGACACACTCCCCGACACTCTCCCCGACACTCTCCTCTACACTCTCCCCGACACTCTCCTCTACACTCTCCCCGACACTCTCCTCTACACTCTCCTCTACACCCTCCCCGACACTCTCCCCGACACTCTCCCCGAAACTCTGCCCGACACTCTCCCCGACACTCTCCCCGACACTCTCCTCTACACTCTCCCCGACACTCTCCTCGACACTCTCCCCGACACTCTCCCCGACACTCTCCTCTACACTCTCCCCGACACTCTCCCCGACACTCTCCCGGACACTGTCCCCGACACTCTCCCCGACACTCTCCCCGACACTCTCCGACACTCTCCCCGACACTCTCCTCGACAGTCTCCCCGACACACTCCCCGACACTCTCCCCGACACTCTCCTCTACACTCTCCCCGACACTCTCCTCTACACTCTCCCCGACACTCTCCTCTACACTCTCCTCTACACCCTCCCCGACACTCTCCCCGACACTCTCCCCGGCACTCTGCCCAACACTCTCCCCGACACTCTCCCCGACACTCTCCTCTACACTCTCCCCGACGCTCTCCTCGACACTCTCCCCGACACGCTCCACGACACTCTACCTGACACTCTCCTCTACACTCTCCCCGACACTCTCCCCAACACACTCCTCGACACTCTCGCCGACAATCTCCTCGACACTCTCCCCGACACTCTCCCCGACACTCTCCCCGACACGCTCCCCGACCCTCTCCCCGACCCTCTCCCCGACCCTCTCCCCGACACTCTCCCCGACACTCTCCCCGACACTCTCTCCGACACTCTCCCCGACACTCTCCCCGACACTCTCCCCGACACTCTCCTCTACACTCTCCCCGACACTCTCCTCGACACTCTCCCCGACACTCTCCCCGACTCTCCCTGACACTCTCCCCTACACTCTCCTCTACACTCTCCCCGACACTCTCCCCGACACTCTCCCCGATACTCTCCCTGAGACTCTCCCTGAGACTCTCCAATACACTCTCCCCGACACTCTCCCCTACTCTCCCCGACACTCTCCCCGACACTCTCCCCGACACTCTCCCCGACACTCTCCTCTACACTCTCCCCGACAAACTCCCCGACATTCTCCCCGACATTCTCCCCGACACTCTCCCCGACACTCTCCCCGACACTCTCCCCGACACTCTCCTCTACACTCTCCCCGACACTCTCCCCGACCCTCTCCCCGACACTCTCCCCGACACGCTCCCCGACACTCTCCCCGACACTCTCCCCGACACTCTCCCCGACACTCTCCCCGACACTCTCCCTGACACTCTCCTCTACACTCTCCCCGACACGCTCCCCGACCCTCTCCCCGACACTCTCCCCGACACTCTCCCCGACACTCTCCCCGACACTCTCCCCGACTCTCTCCCCGACACTCTCCCCGACACTCTCCTCTACACTCCCCCCGACACTCTCCCCGACACTCTCCCTGACACTCTCCCCGACACTCTCCCCGACACTCTCCCCGACACTCTCCCCGACACTCTCCCCGACACTCTCCCCGACACTCTCCCCGACCCTCTCCCCGACACTCTCCCCGACACTCTCCCCGACACTCTACCCGACACTCTCCCCGACACTCTCCCCGACACTCTCCCCGACACTCTCCCCGATACTCTCCAATACACTCTCCCCGACACTCTCCCCGACACTCTCCTCTACACTCTCCTCGACACTCTCCCCGACACTCTCCCCGACCCTCTCCCCGACACTCTCCCCGACACTCTCCCCGACACTCTCCTCTACACTCTCCCCGCCACTCTCCCCGACACTCTCCCCGACACTCTCCCCGACACTCTCCCCGACACTCTCCCCGACACTCTCCCCGACACTTTCCTCTACACTCCCCCGACATTCTCCCCGACACTCTCCCCGACACTCTCCCCGACACTCTCCCCGACACTCTCCCCGACACTCTCCCCGACACTCTCCCCGACACTCTCCCCGACACTCTCCCCGACACTCTCCTCTACACTCTCCCCGACACTCTCCCCGACACTCTCCCCGACTCTCCCTGACACTCTCCCCTACACTCTCCTCTACACTCTACCCGACACTCTCCCCGACACTCTCCCCGACTCTCCCCGACACTCTCCCCGACACTCTCCCCGACACTCTCCTCTACACTCTCCCCGACACTCTCCCCGACTCTCTCCCCGACACTCTCCCCGATACTCTCCCTGAGACTCTCCCTGAGACTCTCCAATACACTCTCCCCGACACTCTCCCCGACACTCTCCCCGACTCTCCCCGACATTATCCCCGACACTCTCCTCTACACTCTCCCCGACACTCTCCTCTACACTCTCCCCGACACTCCCCGACACTCTCCCCGACACTCTCCCCGACACTCTCCCCGACACTCTCCCCGACACTCTCCCCGACACTCTCCCCGACACTCTCCGCGACACTCTCCCCGACACTCTCCTCTACACTCTCCTCTACACTCCCCCCGACACTCTCCCCGACACTCTCCCCGACACTCTCCCCGACACTCTCCCCGACACTCTCCCCGACACTCTCCCCGACACTCTCCTCTACACTCTCCCCGAAACTCTTCCCGACCCTCTCCCCGACACTCTCCCCGACACTCTCCCTGACACTCTCCCCGACACTCTCCCCGACACTCTCCCCGACACTCTACTCTACACTCCCCCGACACTCTCCCCGACACTCTCCCCGACACTCTCCCCGACACTCTCCCCGATACTCTCCCTGAGACTCTCCAATACACTCTCCCCGACACTCTCCCCGACACTCTCCTCTACACTCTCCCCGACACTCTCCCCGACACTCTCCCCGACACTCTCCCCGACACTCTCCCCGACACTCTTCTCCACACTCTCCCCGCCACTCTCCCCGCCACTCTCCCCGACACTCTCCCCGACACTCTCCCCGACACTCTCCTCGACACTCTCCTCTACACTCTCCCCGACACTCTCCCCGACACTCTCCCCGACACTCTCCCCGACACTTTCCTCTACACTCCCCCGACATTCTCCCCGACACTCTCCCCGACACTCTCCCTGACACTCTCCCCGACACTCTCCCCGACACTCTCCCCGACAGTCTCCCCGACACTCTCCCCGACACTCTCCCTGACACTCTCTTCTACACTCTCCCCGACACTCTCCCCGACACTCTCCCCGACACTCTCCCCGACACTCCCTGACACTCTCCCCTACACTCTCCTCTACACTCTACCCGACACTCTCCCCAACACTCTCCCCGACTCTCCCCGACACTCTCCCCGACACTCTACTCCACACTCTCCCCGCCACTCTCCCCGACACTCTCCCCGACACTCTCCCCGACACTCTCCCAGACACTCTCCTCGACACTCTCCTCTACACTCTCCCCGACACTCTCCCCGACACTCTCCCCGACACTCTCCCCGACACTTTCCTCTACACTCCCCCGACATTCTCCCCGACACTCTCCCCGACACTCTCCCCGACACTCTCCCCGGCACTCTCCCCGACACTCTCCCCGACAGTCTCCCCGACACTCTCCCCGACACTCTCCCCGACACTCTCCCTGAGACTCTCCAATACACTCTCCCCGACACTCTCCCCGACACTCTCCTCTACACTCTCCCCGACACTCTCCCCGACACTCTCCCCGACACTCTCCCCGACACTCTTCTCCACACTCTCCCCGCCACTCTCCCCGACACTCTCACCGACACTCTCCCCGACACTCTCCCCGACACTCTCCCCGCCACTCTCCTCGACACTCTCCACTACACTCTCCCCGACACTCTCCCCGACACTCTCCCCGACACTCTCCCCGACACTTTCCTCTACACTCCCCCGACATTCTCCCCGACACTCTCCCCGACACTCTCCCCGACACTCTCCCCGACACTCTCCCCGACACTCTCCCCGACACTCTCCCCGACACTCTCCCCGACACTCTCCTCTACATTCTCCCCGACACTCTCCCCGACACTCTCCCCGACACTCTCCCCGACACTCTCCCCGACACTCTCCCCTACACTCTCCTCTACACTCTCCTCTACAATCTCCCCGACACTCTCCCCGACACTCTCCTCTACACTCTCCCCGACACCCTCCCCGACACTCTCCCCGCCACTCTCCCCGACACTCTCCTATACACTCTCCTCTACACTCTCCCCGACACTCTCCCCGACACTCTCCCCGACACTCTCCGACACTCTCCCCGACACTCTCCCCGACAGTCTCCCCGACACACTCCCCGACACTCTCCCCGACACTCTCCTCTACACTCTCCCCGACACTCTCCTCTACACTCTCCCCGACACTCTCCTCTACACTCTCCTCTACACCCTCCCCGACACTCTCCCCGACACTCTCCCCGAAACTCTGCCCGACACTCTCCCCGACACTCTCCCCGACACTCTCCTCTACACTCTCCCCGACACTCTCCTCGACACTCTCCCCGACACTCTCCCCGACACTCTCCTCTACACTCTCCCCGACACTCTCCCCGACACTCTCCCGGACACTGTCCCCGACACTCTCCCCGACACTCTCCCCGACACTCTCCGACACTCTCCCCGACACTCTCCTCGACAGTCTCCCCGACACACTCCCCGACACTCTCCCCGACACTCTCCTCTACACTCTCCCCGACACTCTCCTCTACACTCTCCCCGACACTCTCCTCTACACTCTCCTCTACACCCTCCCCGACACTCTCCCCGACACTCTCCCCGGCACTCTGCCCAACACTCTCCCCGACACTCTCCCCGACACTCTCCTCTACACTCTCCCCGACGCTCTCCTCGACACTCTCCCCGACACGCTCCACGACACTCTACCTGACACTCTCCTCTACACTCTCCCCGACACTCTCCCCAACACACTCCTCGACACTCTCGCCGACAATCTCCTCGACACTCTCCCCGACACTCTCCCCGACACTCTCCCCGACACGCTCCCCGACCCTCTCCCCGACCCTCTCCCCGACCCTCTCCCCGACACTCTCCCCGACACTCTCCCCGACACTCTCTCCGACACTCTCCCCGACACTCTCCCCGACACTCTCCCCGACACTCTCCTCTACACTCTCCCCGACACTCTCCTCGACACTCTCCCCGACACTCTCCCCGACTCTCCCTGACACTCTCCCCTACACTCTCCTCTACACTCTCCCCGACACTCTCCCCGACACTCTCCCCGATACTCTCCCTGAGACTCTCCCTGAGACTCTCCAATACACTCTCCCCGACACTCTCCCCTACTCTCCCCGACACTCTCCCCGACACTCTCCCCGACACTCTCCCCGACACTCTCCTCTACACTCTCCCCGACAAACTCCCCGACATTCTCCCCGACATTCTCCCCGACACTCTCCCCGACACTCTCCCCGACACTCTCCCCGACACTCTCCTCTACACTCTCCCCGACACTCTCCCCGACCCTCTCCCCGACACTCTCCCCGACACGCTCCCCGACACTCTCCCCGACACTCTCCCCGACACTCTCCCCGACACTCTCCCCGACACTCTCCCTGACACTCTCCTCTACACTCTCCCCGACACGCTCCCCGACCCTCTCCCCGACACTCTCCCCGACACTCTCCCCGACACTCTCCCCGACACTCTCCCCGACTCTCTCCCCGACACTCTCCCCGACACTCTCCTCTACACTCCCCCCGACACTCTCCCCGACACTCTCCCTGACACTCTCCCCGACACTCTCCCCGACACTCTCCCCGACACTCTCCCCGACACTCTCCCCGACACTCTCCCCGACACTCTCCCCGACCCTCTCCCCGACACTCTCCCCGACACTCTCCCCGACACTCTACCCGACACTCTCCCCGACACTCTCCCCGACACTCTCCCCGACACTCTCCCCGATACTCTCCAATACACTCTCCCCGACACTCTCCCCGACACTCTCCTCTACACTCTCCTCGACACTCTCCCCGACACTCTCCCCGACCCTCTCCCCGACACTCTCCCCGACACTCTCCCCGACACTCTCCTCTACACTCTCCCCGCCACTCTCCCCGACACTCTCCCCGACACTCTCCCCGACACTCTCCCCGACACTCTCCCCGACACTCTCCCCGACACTTTCCTCTACACTCCCCCGACATTCTCCCCGACACTCTCCCCGACACTCTCCCCGACACTCTCCCCGACACTCTCCCCGACACTCTCCCCGACACTCTCCCCGACACTCTCCCCGACACTCTCCCCGACACTCTCCTCTACACTCTCCCCGACACTCTCCCCGACACTCTCCCCGACTCTCCCTGACACTCTCCCCTACACTCTCCTCTACACTCTACCCGACACTCTCCCCGACACTCTCCCCGACTCTCCCCGACACTCTCCCCGACACTCTCCCCGACACTCTCCTCTACACTCTCCCCGACACTCTCCCCGACTCTCTCCCCGACACTCTCCCCGATACTCTCCCTGAGACTCTCCCTGAGACTCTCCAATACACTCTCCCCGACACTCTCCCCGACACTCTCCCCGACTCTCCCCGACATTATCCCCGACACTCTCCTCTACACTCTCCCCGACACTCTCCTCTACACTCTCCCCGACACTCCCCGACACTCTCCCCGACACTCTCCCCGACACTCTCCCCGACACTCTCCCCGACACTCTCCCCGACACTCCCGCCGACACTCTCCCCGACCCTCTCCCCGACACTCTCCCCGACACTCTTCTCTACACTCTCCCCGACCCTCTCCCCGACACTCTCCCCGACACTCTCCCCGACACTCTCCCCGACACTCTCCCCAACACTCTCCCCGACACTCTCCTCTACACTCTCCCCGACACGCTCCCCGACCCTCTCCCCGACCCTCTCCCCGACACTCTCCCCGACACTCTCCCCGACACTCTCCCCGACACTCTCCCCGACACTCTCCCCGACACTCTCCTCTACACTCCCCCCGACACTCTCCCCGACACTCTCCCCGACACTCTCCCCGACACTCTCCCCGACACTCTCCCCGACACTCTCCCCGACACTCTCCCCGACACTCTCCTCTACACTCTCCCCGACACTCTCCCCGACCCTCTCCCCGACACTATCCCCGACACTCTCCCCGACACTCTCCCCGACACTCTCCCCGATACTCTCCCTGAGACTCTCCCTGAGACTCTCCAATACACTCTCCCCGACACTCTCCCCGACACTCTCCCCGACTCTCCCCGACATTATCCCCGACACTCTCCTCTACACTCTCCCCGACACTCTCCTCTACACTCTCCCCGACACTCCCCGACACTCTCCCCGACACTCTCCCCGACACTCTCCCCGACACTCTCCCCGACACTCTCCCCGACACTCCCGCCGACACTCTCCCCGACCCTCTCCCCGACACTCTCCCCGACACTCTTCTCTACACTCTCCCCGACCCTCTCCCCGACACTCTCCCCGACACTCTCCCCGACACTCTCCCCGACACTCTCCCCAACACTCTCCCCGACACTCTCCTCTACACTCTCCCCGACACGCTCCCCGACCCTCTCCCCGACCCTCTCCCCGACACTCTCCCCGACACTCTCCCCGACACTCTCCCCGACACTCTCCCCGACACTCTCCCCGACACTCTCCTCTACACTCCCCCCGACACTCTCCCCGACACTCTCCCCGACACTCTCCCCGACACTCTCCCCGACACTCTCCCCGACACTCTCCCCGACACTCTCCCCGACACTCTCCTCTACACTCTCCCCGACACTCTCCCCGACCCTCTCCCCGACACTATCCCCGACACTCTCCCCGACACTCTCCCCGACACTCTCCCCGGCACTCTCCCCGACACTCTACTCTACACTCCCCCGACACTCTCCCCGACACTCTCCCCGACACTCTCCCCGATACTCTCCCTGAGACTCTCCAATACACTCTCCCCGACACTCTCCCCGACACTCTCCCCGACACTCTCCCCGACACTCTCCCCGACACTCTCCCCGACACTCTCCCCGACACTCCCCCCGACACTCTCCCCGACCCTCTCCCCGACACTCTCCCCGACACTCTCCTCTACACTCTCCCCGACCCTCTCCCCGACACTCTCCCCGACACTCTCCCCGACACTCTCCCCGACACTCTCCCCGAAACTCTCCTCTACACTCTCCCCGACACGCTCCCCGACCCTCTCCCCGACCCTCTCCCCGACACTCTCCCCGACACTCTCCCCGACACTCTCCCCGACACTCTCCCCGACACTCTCCCCGACACTCTCCTCAACACTCTCCTCTACACTCCCCCCGACACTCTCCCCGACACTCTCCCCGACACTCTCCCCGACACTCTCCCCGACACTCTCCCCGACACTCTCCCCGACACTCTCCTCTACACTCTCCCCGACACTCTCCCCGACCCTCTCCCCGAAACTATCCCCGACACTCTCCCCGACACTCTCCCCGACACTCTCCCCGACACTCTCCCCGACACTCTACTCTACACTCCCCCGACACTCTCCCCGACACTCTCCCCGACACTCTCCCCGACACTCTCCCCGATACTCTCCCCGATACTCTCCAATACACTCTCCCCGACACTCTCCCCTACACTCTCCTCTACACTCTCCCCGACACTCTCCCCGACACTCTCCCCGACACTCTCCCCGACACTCTCCCCGACACTCTTCTCCACACTCTCCCCGCCACTCTCCCCTACACTCTCCTCTACACTCTCCCCGACACTCTCCCCGACACTCTCCCCGACACTCTCCTCGACACTCTCCTCTACATTCTCCCCGACACTCTCCCCGACACTCTCCCCGACACTCTCCCCGACACTTTCCTCTACACTCCCCCGACATTCTCCCCGACACTTTCCCCGACACTCTCCCCGACACTCTCCCCGACACTCTCCCCGACACTCTCCCCGACACTCTCCCCGACACTCTCCTCTACACTCTCCCCGACACTCTCCCCGACACTCTCCCCGACACTCTCCCCGACTCTACACTCTCCCCTACACTCTCCTCTACACTCTACCCGACACTCTCCACGACACTCTCCCCGACTCTCCCCGACACTCTCCCCGACACTCTCCCCGACACTCTCCTCTACACTCTACCCGACACTCTCCACGACACTCTACTCTACACTCTCCCCGACACTCTCCCCGACACTCTCCCCGACACTCTCCCCGACTCTCCTTGACACTCTCCCCAACACTCTCCTCTACACTCTACCCGACACTCTCACCGACACTCTCCCCGACTCTCCCCGACACTCTCCCCGACACTCTCCCCGACACCCTCCTCTACACTCTCCCCGACACTCTCCCCGACACTCTCCCCGACACTCTCCCCGACACTCTCCCCGATACTCTCCCTGAGACTCTCCCTGAGACTCTCCAATACACTCACCCCGACACTCTCCCCGACACTCTCCCCGACTCTCCCTGACACTCTCCCCGACACTCTCCTCTACACTCTCCCCTACACTCTCCTCTACACTCTCCCCGACACTCTCCCCGACACTCTCCCCGACACTCTCCCCGACACTCTTCTCCACACTCTCCCCGCCACTCTCCCCTACACTCTCCTCTACACTCTCCCCGACACTCTCCCCGACACTCTCCCCGACACTCTCCTCGACACTCTCCTCTACATTCTCCCCGACACTCTCCCCGACACTCTCCCCGACACTCTCCCCGACACTTTCCTCTACACTCCCCCGACATTCTCCCCGACACTCTCCCCGACACTCTCCCCGACACTCTCCCCGACACTCTCCCCGACACTCTCCCCGACACTCTCCTCTACACTCTCCCCGACACTCTCCCCGACACTCTCCCCGACACTCTCCCCGACTCTACACTCTCCCCTACACTCTCCTCTACACTCTACCCGACACTCTCCACGACACTCTCCCCGACTCTCCCCGACACTCTCCCCGACACTCTCCCCGACACTCTCCTCTACACTCTACCCGACACTCTCCACGACACTCTACTCTACACTCTCCCCGACACTCTCCCCGACACTCTCCCCGACACTCTCCCCGACTCTCCTTGACACTCTCCCCAACACTCTCCTCTACACTCTACCCGACACTCTCACCGACACTCTCCCCGACTCTCCCCGACACTCTCCCCGACACTCTCCCCGACACCCTCCTCTACACTCTCCCCGACACTCTCCCCGACACTCTCCCCGACACTCTCCCCGACACTCTCCCCGATACTCTCCCTGAGACTCTCCCTGAGACTCTCCAATACACTCACCCCGACACTCTCCCCGACACTCTCCCCGACTCTCCCTGACACTCTCCCCGACACTCTCCTCTACACTCTCCCCGACACTCTCCTCTACACTCTCCCCGACACTCCCCGACACTCTCCCCGACACTCTCCCCGACACTCTCCCCGACACTCTCCCCGACACTCTCCCCGACACTCTCCCCGACACTCTCCTCTACACTCTCCCCGACACTCTCCTCTACACTCTCCCCGACACTCCCCGACACTCTCCCCGACACTCTCCCCGACACTCTCCCCGACACTCTCCCCGACACTCTCCCCGACACTCTCCCCGACACTCTCCCCGACTCTCCCCGACACTTTCCCCGACACTCTCCTCTACACTCTCCCCGACACTCTCCTCTACACTCTCCCCGACACTCCCTGACACTCTCCCCGACACTCTCCCCGACACTCTCCCCGACACTCTCCCCGACACTCTCCCCGACACTCTCCCCGACACTCTCCCCGACACTCTCCCCGACAGTCTCCCCGACACTCTCCCCGACACTCTCCCCGACACTCTCCCCGACACTCTCCTCTACACTCTCCCCGACCCTCTCCCCGACACTCTCCCCGACACTCTCCCCGACACTCTCCCCGACACTCTCCCCGACACTCTCCCCGACACTCTCCTCTACACTCTCCCCGACACTCTCCTCTACACTCTCCCCGACACGCTCCCCGACCCTCTCCCCGACCCTCTCCCCGACACTCTCCCCGACACTCTCCACGACACTCTACTCTACACTCTCCCCGACACTCTCCCCGACACTCTCCCCGACACTCTCCCCGACTCTCCTTGACACTCTCCTCTACACTCTACCCGACACTCTCCCCGACACTCTCCCCGACACTCTCCCCGACTCTCCCCGACACTCTCCCCGACACTCTCCCCGACACCCTCCTCTACACTCTCCCCGACACTCTCCCCGACACTCTCCCCGACACTCTCCCCGACACTCTCCCCGATACTCTCCCTGAGACTCTCCCTGAGACTCTCCAATACACTCACCCCGACACTCTCCCCGACACTCTCCCCGACTCTCCCTGACACTCTCCCCGACACTCTCCTCTACACTCTCCCCGACACTCTCCTCTACACTCTCCCCGACACTCCCCGACACTCTCCCCGACACTCTCCCCGACACTCTCCCCGACACTCTCCCCGACACTCTCCCCGACACTCTCCCCGACACTCTCCCCGACACTCTCCTCTACACTCTCCCCGACACTCTCCTCTACACTCTCCCCGACACTCCCCGACACTCTCCCCGACACTCTCCCCGACACTCTCCCCGACACTCTCCCCGACACTCTCCCCGACACTCTCCCCGACACTCTCCCCGACACTCTCCCCGACTCTCCCCGACACTCTCCCCGACACTCTCCTCTACACTCTCCCCGACACTCTCCTCTACACTCTCCCCGACACTCCCTGACACTCTCCCCGACACTCTCCCCGACACTCTCCCCGACACTCTCCCCGACACTCTCCCCGACACTCTCCCCGACACTCTCCCCGACAGTCTCCCCGACACTCTCCCCGACACTCTCCCCGACACTCTCCCCGACACTCTCCTCTACACTCTCCCCGACCCTCTCCCCGACACTCTCCCCGACACTCTCCCCGACACTCTCCCCGACACTCTCCCCGACACTCTCCTCTACACTCTCCCCGACACTCTCCTCTACACTCTCCCCGACACTCTCCCCGACACTCTCCTCTACACTCTCCCCGCCACTCTCCCCGACACTCTCCCCGACACTCTCCCCGACACTCTCCCCGACACTCTCCCCAAAACTCTCCCCGACACTCTCCCCGACACTCTCCCCGACTCTCCCTGACACTCTCCTCTACACTCTCCTCTACACTCTCCCCGACACTCTCCCCGACTCTCCCCGACACTCTCCCCGACACACTCCTCTACACTCTCCCCGACACTCTCTCCGACACTCTCCCCGACACTCTCCCCGACACTCTCCCCGATACTCTCCCTGAGACTCTCCCTGAGACTCTCCAATACACTCTCCCCGACACTCTCCCCGACTCTCCCCGACACTCTCCCCGACACTCTCCCCGACACTCTCCTCTACACTCTCCCCGACACTCTCCTCTACACTCTCCCCGACACTCCCCGACACTCTCCCCGACACTCTCCCCGACACTCTCCCCGACACTCTCCCCGACACTCTCCCCGACACTCTCCCCGACACTCTCCTCTACACTCCCCCCGACCCTCTCCCCGACACTCTCCCCGACACTCTCCCCGACACTCTCCCCGACACTGTCCCCGACACTCTACCCGACACTCTCCCCGACACTCTCCCCGACACTCTCCCCGACACTCTCCCTGAGACTCTCCAATACACTCTCCCCGACACTCTCCCCGACACTCTCCCCGACACTCTCCCCGACACTCTCCCCGAGACTCTCCCCGACACTCCCCCTGACACTCTCCCCGACTCTCTCCCCGACTCTCTCCCCGACTCTCTCCCCGACACCCTCCCCGACACTCTCCCCGACACTCTCCCCGACACTCTCCCCGACACTCTATCCGACACTCTCCCCGACACTCTCGTCGACACTCTCCCCGACACTCTCCCCGACACTCTTGTCGACACTCGTCTCTACACTTTCTCAGAAGTCCATGAGCCAGTCCTTTTTATAGGTCTGTCCCCAGCTCCATCTAGTGTTCAATAATGATATTACATTAACCCTTTTTATCCTAGACATTCTACATAATGTCAAACCTTGCACCAATATTCCTTCTTTCATTGAATTTCCCCTGCCTTCACCCTATCACAGACAACCCTTTTTGTTCTTTCCTCATCCGCAACTTCCCCAGGCTCTGTGTTTACTTAAAATCCGTGGTACTCGACGGAGGCGGGGATTTCTTGCCTCCGCCCAACCCAAGACCGGAAATCCCCGCTTCAGGTCAGTGGAACTTTAAAGGGTTCATCAGATTTTCCGTCCCGCCCTCATCGCAGCGTTCGGGGACTGGAAAATTCACCCCGTGTACCTGACTGCAATATTTTACAAATCTGTTGAAAAGTCACAGATGCAATCTCTGTTTCTCTCTCCACAGAGACTGACAGAGCTGCGGATTATGTCCAACATTTCCTCTTTCTAATCCTTATCGAATCTCGCTGTCCCATTCTCTGAATTTTCATCTGCTTCGAAGATCTAGCTCAATCTGTGCAAGAAAGGATTTTGGGCATGATCAATGGCACGGATTCTGCTCACTGGTTAGATCGCGGGAGAGGCTGAGATCGGGATTCGCGCCGGGCTCCAATTGGTGTGCGGTCGAACTGTCGCGCTCCCTTTGGCGGGTTCCGGGTCCCGCCTGGACGTGATGTGACACCAGTTGTCACCGATTAACAGCAATCTCCATCTCATTAAAGAAATGGACGCCCTATCTAACAGCCTCCCAAGGTCTAACCGGCTGCCCAGTGAGAGGTCACATGCTGCCATTTAGCACTCCTCTTTAACAATGGGAACCTAGTGCAATGGGTGTTGCGGGGTTGGAGGAGGTGAGTAACCATCTTCATTTTCGGGCATGTAGGGCGGGGAAGGACGGGGGGGGGACGGAGGGATTCTAGGGGGGAGGAATGGGCCTGGTTTGTGGGGGGGGCGGGGCGGGCGGGGCGCCACTGGTCAAGGGTCACCCCTGGGCTGGGGGGTGGGGGTGGTGGTGGTGAGGGACACAGCTTCAGGCCACCCTCAAATTGTGTATACCCATATCATGGGGGCAACTGCAGCTGCTGGGAGGACACAGCCCCGTTCTTGCTTGTACATTGAAGGTCACTTTAACTCCCTTTGACTGTGAGTAGCCTCTGGCTGCACAGCTGAAGGCTATTGCTAATGAGGAATTGGCCTTGTTAGTTATGTGAGCACTTCACAGCTCTCAAGTAGTGCTGCAGGTTGTGTTTGTTGGTTGCTCCTGCTGGTAGGAATTCCTGAAGGGTATTTGTCTGTTTGTGACCATCTCTTTTGCTTCTGTGACCTGGAGTAAGGAAGGGGAGGATGTGAGATGACCTGCTGCCAGTGCTGGAGAAGGACTGCTTTTTCTCTGGTCTGGCATGCTCTGCGTCGGTGTGACGTTCTGGTGTCGCTTTTCACTGTTGAAAATCTACTGCTGGGAGTTGCGGGAGGGGAAGAGAGTGGTGGACAGATTCGACTGAACAATTTGATGAAGGTGTTGAAGAAATGCTTTTGCAAGGAAGAGCGAGACGTTCCCAATCAATTCTAGAGGGCAGGGAAGAAGGTTGGGGGAGTTGCCATTCTGGGTGGTGGGAGCAAGTTTTTGGTCTGTAGGAATCCAGGTAGTGCAGAGCTGGGCACAGCTGCACAATTGAACTTGGAGGGAATGAAGGTGGAGAACAAGGGGTGGGATGTCTTGCCGCTGTCACTGGCTGGGCACGTGCAGATGGTTACAATGATGGTACTGCCCTGGTTCTTGGTTATGTTCCAGCATTCCCCATCTTTGTTCCCAAGTCCTTTTTCAGGAAGGTGAACAGGATAATTTCGGGGTTTGTGTGGGCAGGGAAGACCTCGCAGGTGAGGTGTTCTTGGAGAGGGGGCGAGTGAGGGGGGGGGGGCTGGCATATGTGACATCATCGGTACGATATGTGACATCATAGGTTTGTGCTGGCGGGCTGGATGCGACGTTTCGGGGGTGGCGCCAGGTGAGTACTTTAGGGACTTGTTTATAGGGGGTACGTTTGCTGGACTGGAGGAGTTGGAGGAGATGTATGAGGGGGAGTGGTTTTAGGTACCTGCAGGTGAGGGATTTTGTCCTTCCCGGGGCTGTCGCCTCCAGTGTTGTAGGACAAGGTCGTTGTCGGAGGATGATATTGAGGAGGGGACGGTTTTGGATATCTGCAATAAGAACGAGGGTGCTCCGGTGGGGGAGGTTAAGTGCAAATGGGGCGAGGAGTTGGGAGGGGAGGTGCTGGCCAGGACGTGGAAAGAGGTCCTGTCGGGGTGAACATGTGCGGGGTTTAAGGTGCTGGATAGGGCCAACTTTTATTTTTTAAATTTAGAGTACCCAATTCATTTTTTTCCAATTAAGGGGCAATTTAGTGCGGTCAATCCACCTACCCTGCACATCTTTGGGTTGTGGGGGCGAAACCCACGCAGACACGGCAAGAATGTGCAAACTCCACACGGACAGTGACCCAGAGCTGGGACCGAACCTGGGACCTCAGCGCCGTGAGGAAGCAGTGCTAACCCACTGCGCAACCGTGCTGCCCTGGATAGGGCCAACATGATGGTTGTGAGGATGAGCCGGTTCTTTGCCGGGGTGGGGGATAGGTGGGGGCGGTATGCGGGGTGGGCCCACGGACCATGTTTTGAGCTGAGGGGGTTGTGACCAGGGTTATCGGATGTGATGTCTGAGATTCTTGGTGTGGAGTTGAGTGTGGAGGTGGTGATATTCAGTGTGTCGGAAGATCTGGGAGTCCGGGGTGGGGGAAAATAGGCCGATGTATTGACCTTTGCCCCCCTGATAGCCTGGAGACAGATCTTGTGTTGGTGGGACTTGGAGCTGCAGAAGGCAGGGTGTGGGTGAGCAGCCTGGCAGAGTTCCTGCGGTTGGAGAAGGTCACGTTCACTTTGCAGGGGTCGGAGGAGGGGTCAGTGGGGTTGGGGGAGGTTATGTTGATGTTGATATTTTGGTATTCTGATATTTCTATGTATAAATGTAAAAAGCCTTGAATAAAAATATATGTAAAAAGGAAATGATTTTGCAGATTGTTGGTGACTTTAATGTACTACTGACCGTTTAATATTTCATGCCTGGAGGATGTGTGTTTGTTTACTACTGCCCCTTTGCTTTTGTGGCTGTCATGATATTCAGGTAAACATCATAGCACATACATACTGATGGACAGATCAATGGACCAATCAACACACACACAACACGACAGCAAATCACAGGCAAGAGCATACACAGTACAAAACAGGGAACACGACATTTCCTGGGCACTCGAGCAAGGTAACAGCTCAGGGCACAGAGCTCACAGCAAGCCACTCAGACATCCACCATGTGCTGAGTGCCACTACAAGATAGAATTAGGAATAGGTCCACAGATTCAAGGGTTATGACGGAACCTCAGTAAACAGTTTACCAGTGTAAATAGATGTTTGAAATAAAACTGAGTTGTACCATTCGCAACCGTGTTGGTTTGTCTGTGTAGCAGAGTACCCAACACTTCATAGTACCAGGAGTAACTGTGGGACCTACCTACAAATCCCCCGGAACCTGCCATCCTGCGCCATGGACACCGTCAACACACCGCAGCCGCTGCAAGTCGCTGGAAACCTCGGCGTTAATTGGAAGCTGTTCAAACAGCGCTTCCAGATCTTTCTGGAAGCCAACGAAAAGGAGAGCGCTTCGGACACCAGAAAGATCGCCATCCTCCTCTCCACGGCAGGTCAACACGCCATCCATGTCTACAACTCCCTGGTGTTCGCGGAAGGTGAGGACAAGATCAAATATAAGACGGTCCTTCTCAAACTCGACCAACACTTCAACGTCGAGGTCAACGAGAGTTTCGAGAGGTATCTCTTCCTGCAGCGCCTGCAGGGTAAGGATGAGCTCTTTCAGTCATTCCTTACCCATCTCCGTATCCTTGCACAGTCCTGCGGTTACAACACCACCTCCGATTCCATGATTCGGGACCAGGTCGTTTTTGGGGTCACCTCGGGCACCCTATGCCAGCAGCTCTTAAAAATAAAAGGCCTCACCCTAGCCTCCGCAATTGAAGCCTGTGTCCTGCATGAAAACGCGACCAGCCGCTACTCCCAATTTCAGGCGGCCGAATCGGCGCGGCAGGGGTCCTACGTGGCCGGATCGGCGAGGCAGACGTCCTACGAGTCCGAACGGGTCCAGGCGATCGAGTTCCTCCCGGGCCGCGGCCCGGATGAGGGCGGCCATTTCGCGCGTTTTTCGAGGCCTCCCGCGCTGGTGCGCGCCAAAAACTACGGCAACACTGAGGAGCGTGATGCGCAGGCGCGCTCAACGCAAGACCAAACTGTGCATGCGCGGTGGTGCAACGAACGGCATGACGTCACGACGTGCGGCAACTGTGGAGCTGCACATTTAAAGTGGCAATGTCCCGCAAGAACCCGACAATGCCTCCGCTGTGGCAAGGTGGGCCACTACACTGCCTGCTGTCGAGCAGCTCAACCTGCCAATCTTCCACAACACCAACAACCTCGCAGGGACGTGCGGACCATTCAGCCTCCGTACTACGAGTCGTGTCCAGACGATATCCAGACCAGTGACACAGACGACCGGATGTCTCCAGCCAGGACCCACCAGCCGTTGCAAGTGAACAGTGTCAATCCGGGTGATGAATGGTGTGCCACCCTAACGGTCAACCCGAATTCTTCGCCCACCTACTAGACTGGACTTATGAGACTGTTTATACATTGAACTCATGCAACCACTTTGTTAATATGTTTATGTTCTTATCGTTACAGGAATTTGTTTTGCCGTTCAACATTTCCCCGTTCTTTGTTTATGGTACAACCTCGTTGTTATGTCGCACCCGACATCGCCCCTTGTATATAGTTTAGCCCCATGTACATGCTGTAAATATTGCACACACACACACATTTAGCTACACTCAGTACACATCTCTATTTATGACAACATAGGCACATGTTCTTGTAAAAAAGGGGGGATGTCATGATATTCAGGTAAACATCATAGTACATACATACATACATACTGATGGACAGATCAACGGACCAATCAGCACACACAACACAACAGCCAATCACAGGCAAGAGCATACACAGTACAAAACAGAGAACATGACACTTCCTGGGCACTCGAGCAAGGAGACAGCTCAGGGCACAGAGCTCATAAGAAGCCACTCAGACATCCACCATGTGCTGAGTGCCACTACAAGATAGAATTAGGAATCGGTCCACAGATTCAAGGGTTATGATCGAACCTCAGTAAATAGTTTACCAGTGTAAATAGATGTTTGAAATAAAACTGAGTTGTACCATTCGCAACCGTGTTGGTTTGTCTGTGTAGCAGAGTACCCAACACTTCAGTGGCCTGGAGTATGGAAAGGGAGGATGTAAGATGAGTTGCTGCCAGAGCTGGAGAAAGGGAAGGGGAGTTCTTTCTCTCTTCTTGTGTGCTCTGTGTTGGTGCAACTTTGCGGTGTTAGTTACACCTCTGTGCGACTTTCCACTGTTGAGAGTCAACTGCTGTGAGCTGCGGGAGGGGGAGAGAGACCCGGGTTGATTCGAATGTGCAACTTGATGAAGGTTTGAAGAAATGCTTTGCAGATTGCTGGTGATTCTACTGTACTGCAGATTGTTTAATGTTCAAATGAACTGCTGTATCTTTGTGTTTGTACCAATATTCTGTAGCGAAAAGTTGCTTATGTATATGGCATGGTTCCTTTTCCCTGTTGGTTAATTGTTGGACTGTTAAGTAGTCCGATTTCATCTTTTTGTATAAAGATGCTGTTAATAAGCAAAACATTCTCAATTGCATTCTTGTGGGACACATGCCATGTCTCAGACGAGTTTTATTGCGTAGCATTCCAACCAAACTGTGAGGCCTGGACACTTTGTCTGAACCCTGGGGTGTCAACAATCAAAAATCAAACACTGTAGAGCCGGGTTTTGGCACTGGGGATTTCCCTGTAGCCAGTGAGTGAGAGAGTGGATCGAGAGAGGGTTCCTGAGCTTGGTCCGTCTCATCTTCCTGGCAGGGGTCTGGGGTCTAGAGGCTCCTGATGTGGCCGGGGATGAGTGCCCAGGGCACAACCTGCTCGGTGGATGGCGCTCTGAGAGAAGGGCGAAACCTAAACACGGGAGGCTTGGGGAATTTGAGGTTCCCGGGTGGAAGCTGTGGTGATATGCATCACTGTAAATACACAAGGGGTTAATGTAGATACACTGGGACTAAATAAACACTAGAGGGAGCACCAGAGACATCATGACACACAGACATTCAACGAATAGGTCAGTAAGATAGGACACGACCAATGGGTAGTCAAGACACACCCAGAGGTGACAATACCACAAGGGGGCTACCCATATAAAAGGACAGGGCACACATGCTCTTTCTCTTTTCCACAGGCGACACTCAGAGAGACAGGGGCAGATCAGGGAAGCATCGCACCCACCGCATGGATTAGAGCAGACTGGTTAGTTAGATTGAGTTACTATAATAAGATCAGCAGGAGAGTCTAACCCAAGTAGGAGAATTGTTAACTGTTCAATAAATGTGTTAAACCGATCTCCAAGTCTGAACCTTCCTTTGTCAGAGTATATATCAAGGAAGCAGCTTATGCTACGTCAAGAAGCATAACACAACAGAAGCCATAAGTGATTGTCGGTCTGTCTCCTCCGCCAATTCCTCGTAGATATAAGAACATAAGAACTAGGAGCAGGAGTAGGCCATCTGGCCCCTTGAGCCTGCTCCGCCATTCAACGAGATCATGGCTGATCTTTTGTGGACTGAGCTCCACTTTCCGGCCCAAACACCATAACCCTTAATCCCTTTACTCTTCAAAAAAAATCTACCTTAATCTTAAAAACATTTAATGAAGGAGCCTCTATTGCTTCACTGGGCAAGGAATTCCATAGATTCACAACCCTTTGGGTGAAGAAGTTCCCCCTAAACCCAGTCCTAAATCTACTTCCCCTTATTTTGAGGCTATGCCCCCTAGTTCTGCTTTCACCCGCCAGTGGAAACAACCTGCCCGCATCTATCCTATCTATTCCCTTCATAATCTGATATGTTTCTATAAGATCCCCCCTCATCCTTCTAAATTCCAACGAGTACAGTCCCAGTCTACTCAACCTCTCCTCGTAATCCAACCCCTTCAGCTCTGGGATTAACCTAGTGAATCTCCTCTGCACACCCTCCAGTGCCAGTACGTCCTTTCTCAAGTAAGGAGACCAAACCTGAACACAATACTCCAGGTGTGGCCTCACTAACACCTTATACAATTGCAGCAGAACCTCCCTAGTCTTAAACTCCATCCCTCTAGCAATGAAGGACAAAATTCCATTTGCCTTCTTAATCACCTGTTGCACCAGTAAACCAACTTTTTGCGACTCATGCACTAGCACTAGCTAGTGTGCACTAGCACACCCAGGGTGGGAGCGTGGGCTTGAGTGGGGTGCTCCTTCCAAGAGCCAGTGCAGACTTGATGGGCCGAATGGCCTCCTTCTGCACTGTAAATTCTATGATCTATGATCTAAGTGAATAAAAGGCTTTTCTGCCTTACTCTATCTCTCTATCAGCGTCAGTCATGTCCTGGTGAGCTGAAGGTGCTGAATTAACATGCCTGATTGAAATGCATGCCTGATTTTCATTTCATTTCAAATGAAAGTGTGATAATATCATCTCGTGGGGTTAGGGGTGAGGCACGTTGGTGGTAAATATAAGCAACTTTGCAAACATTTACCAGAGAACCACGAGCACTGATGCTCCATGTTTTTACATAGAAGCTTCAATGTAACGATAACAAACCACTTAATTTTATATTCAAGGAAACTGGAACCAATGAAGCAGATGGAAATGTGTGACTTCTGTCAGCTGCAGTGATCTGTCATTGACCCCATCTCAAATCCTTGGTATAGAGCCTTTTGAATAAGCAGGGCAGGTGGAAGGGACAGTGATACTATGACAGAGACACAGGAAGCGTGACTTTAAGGTAAAGATTGGGCTTTGGTGGGTCTGATAAACCGAAGATAAAGGTTTTGAAACAGGAAAATGGCATTTGGTCCAACAGGCCCATTCAGTTTAAGCTGCCTTCACTTCTCATCAACTGATTACAAAGTTTTCTGTCTGACTCTACTTGTCTAACAGTCATGATTCAGCCAATCTTGGCCAGCATTAATAATCAGACAAGGAATTTGAGAGATAACCTCTCGATTTTGATTTCATGGTACAGGCCCTCCCATGGCAGGAACACACATCATAGAGTCATAGATGTTTGCAGCATGGAAACAGGCCCTTCGGCCCAGCTTGTCCATGCCGCCCAGTTTCTATCACTAAGCTAGCCCCACTTGCCCGCATTTGGTCCATATCAAAGAACAAAGAACAAAGAACAAAGAAATGTACAGCACAGGAACAGGCCCTTCGGCCCTCCAAGCCCGCGCCGACCATACTGCCCGACTAAACTACAATCTTCTACACTTCCTGGGTCCGTATCCTTCTATTCCCATCCTATTCATATATTTGTCAAGATGCCCCTTAAATGTCCCTATCGTCCCTGCTTCCACTACCTCCTCCGGTAGCGAGTTCCAGGCACCCACTACCCTCTGCGTAAAAAACTTGCCTCGTACATCTACTCTAAACCTTGCCCCTCTCACCTTAAACCTATGCCCCCTAGTAATTGACCCCTCTACCCTGGGGAAAAGCCTCTGACTATCCACTCTGTCTATGCCCCTCATAATTTTGTAGACCTCTATCAGGTCGCCCCTCAACCTCCTTCGTTCCAGAGAGAACAAACCGAGTTTATTCAATCGCTCCTCATAGCTTATGCCCTCCATACCAGGCAACATTCTGGTAAATCTCTTCTGCACCCTCTCTAAAGCCTCCACATCCTTCTGGTAGTGTGGCGACCAGAATTGAACACTATACTCCAAGTGTGGCCTAACTAAGGTTCTATACAGCTGCAACATGACTTGCCAATTCTTATACTCAATGCCCCGTCCAATGAAGGCAAGCATGCCGTATGCCTTCTTGACTACCTTCTCCACCTGTGTTGCCCCTTTCAATGACCTGTGGACCTGTACTCCTAGATCTCTTTGACTTTTAATACTCTTGAGGGTTCTACCATTCACTGTATATTCCCTACCTGCATTAGCCCTTCCAAAATGCATTACCTCACATTTGTCCGGATTAAACTCCATCTGCCATCTCTCCGCCCAAGTCTCCAGACAATCTAAATCCTGCTGTATCCTCAGACAGTCCTCATCGCTATCCGCAGTTCCACCAACCTTTGTGTCGTCTGCAAACTTACTAATCAGACCAGTTACATTTTCCTCCAAATCATTTATATATACTACAAACAGCAACGGTCCCAGCACTGATCCCTGTGGAACACCACTGGTCACAGCCCTCCAATTAGAAAAGCATCCCTCCATTGCTACCCTCTGCCTTCTATGGCCTAGCCAGTTCTGAATCCACCTTGCCAGCTCACCCCTGATCCCGTGTGACTTCACCTTTTGTACTAGTCTACCATGAGGGACCTTGTCAAAGGCCTTACTGAAGTCCATGTAGACAACATCCACTGCCCTACCTGCATCAATCATCTTAGTGACCTCCTCGAAAAACTCTATCAAGTTAGTGAGACACGACCTCCCCTTCACAAAACCGTGCTGCCTCTCACTAATACGTCCATTTGCTTCCAAATGGGAGTAGATCCTGTCTCGAAGAATTCTCTCCAGTAATTTCCCTACCACTGAAGTAAGGCTCACCGGCCTGTAGTTCCCGGGATTATCCTTGCTACCCTTCTTAAACAGAGGATCACTCTATACCCATCCTGCCCATGTAACAATCGAACTGATTTTTAAAGAACAAAATGTACCCACCTCTACCACTGCCTCAGGCAGCCCATTGCAGATGCTCACCACCCTCTGTGTAAGCAATTTCCCCTCTGGTCTCGTTTGTATCTCTCTCTCCTCTCACCTTAAACCTATGCCCTCCAGTTCTAGACTCCTCTACCTTTGGGAAAAGATGTCGACTATCTACCTTATCTATGCTCCTCATTATTTTATCAATCTCTATAAGATCATCCCTAAGCCACCTGCGCTCTGGGGAAAAGAGTCCCAGCCTATCCAGCCTCTCCTTATAACTCAGCCCAGCAAGTCCTGGTAGCATCCTGGTAAATCTCTTCTGCACTCTTTCTAGTTTAATAGTATCCTTCCTATAATAGGGTGACCAGAACTGAACACAGTATTCCAAGTGTGCTCTTACCATTAGGGGTTTGGGCGTGTTTTTATCTATCATGGGTGGTGGATGTTTAAATTCCCGAGAAGCACTCCTCATTGGCAAGGCTCCACATTGAAAGAGTAGACTTGTAATATAGTCCTTTCAATATCAATTCTCAATCTGTCACTCTTTCACTCAGTTAGAAATCTGCACTCTGTGGAGATTGGATGGAGCAGTGAGCCTAATATAATTGTTTGAAAGCCTCCCTTCAAAAAGGCTGGAATCACTCAGTATTACTCAATCACTCATATTAGCGGACAAATGTTCTCCGGTGAATTCCCTCTGTCCCTTTAGCTTGCAGTGGTTTCAAATACCGCACACCTTTAATAGCATTAATTACCAACCACATTTAAAAAAACCAGAAATTCAAAACAGCAGCTTCTTACAGATTTAACAAGAGGGTTTGGAGCACCCACAATTGGAATACAGTTGGGGTAATATTAAAAGAAGCTTATCTTAAAAGTAACTCGGACTGTAAATTTGTCACCGAGATGCAACCAAAATGTAACATTCCAAGCACAGACACACCTCAATAAACACAAAATTCTCCCCTCCAAATTAATGCATTGATCACTATATAGTCCAATTAATTGAACTCCCTCCCTCAGTAGTGAAGCAGCGCAATATAATTCATCATTACTTTCGTCTTCTGTCCATTCCGATTCTAGCCCCATCATAAGCATTTTGGCAGTTTGATCCATCATCTTTTATCCATCTCGGCCAGACCTCTGTGTAAACAATTGGACAGTATGAGTGATATCAGAATAGTCAATTCTTGAATGCTTTCTGTTGATGAATTTTACTATCTTAGCTTCACTGTCAAATACGCTTACAAAATATAGCAAGCAGACCTCAAACAGCAGTCCATAAAACCATAAGGCATAATAATAATCTTTATTAGTGTCACAAATAGGCTTACATTAACACCGCAATGAAGTTACTGTGAAAATCCCCTCGTCGCCACACTCTGGCGCCTGTTCGGGTAGACTGTGGGAAAATTACCTAATAGCACGTCTTTCAGGGACTTGTAGCTGGAAACTGGAGCACCCGGAGGAAACCCACGCAGACACGGGGAGAACGTGCAGACTCCGCACAGACAGTGACCCGAGCCGGGAATCGAACCCGGGACCCTGGTGCTGTAAAGCAACAGTGCTGACCACTGTGCTACCGTGCCGCCCTTATATTAAACCACAAAGTAACTAAAACCAACTGCAGAATAGCTTTTGATTTGTAGATGATACAGGAACTGTCTGAGATGTTGATTGAAAGATGTGATGGATATGCAAGGCCTGAAGGAAGTGAGATTTCTACCGGTGTCAGGTGTCAATAGCAACGAAATCTCGAGGTGGTCATGATTCTACTCAAACCCTTTGTTCAAGGCATAGAAATGATTGATGTCTTAATTTTCATAATCATTGAGAAGAATTTGTTTCTCTACATGTCGTCCCACCTATCCTCTGTTTGAAGTGTAGAAGAGTGCAGGGTATGATTCATAGATACATAGAAGATAGGAGCACGAGGAGGCCTTTTGGCCCTTCGAGCCTGCTCCGCCATTCATCACCATCATGGCTGATCATACAACTCAATAGCCTAATCCTGCTTTCTCCCCATAGCCTTTGATCCCATTCTCCCCAAGTGCCTATATCCAGCCGCCTCTTGAATATATTCAAAGTTTTAGCATCATCTACTTCTTGTGGTAATGAATTCCACAGGCTCACCACTCATTGTGTGAAGAAATGTCTCCTTATCTCTGTCTGAAATGGTTTACCCAGAATCCTCAGACTGTGACCCCTGATTCTGGACACACCCATCATTGGTAACATCTTCTCTGCATCTACCCTGTCTAGTCCTGTTAGAATTTTATAAGTCTCTATGAAATCCCCCCTCATTCTTCTGAACTCCAGCGATAACAATCCCAACCAAGTCAATCTCTTCTCATATGACAATCCCGCCATCCCTGGAATCAGTCTGGTAAACCTTCGCTGCACTCCCTCGAGAGCAAGAACATCCTTCCTCAGAGAAGGAGACCAAAACTGCACACAATACTCCAAGTGTGGCCTCACCAAGGCCCTGTACAATTGCAGCAACACATCCCTGCTTCTATACTCGAAACCTCGCGCAATGAAGGCCAACATACCATTAGCCTTCTTTACCGCCTGCTGCACCTGCATGCTTACCTTCAGCGACTGGTGCACAAGGACACCCAGGTCCCACTGCACACTCCCCTCTCCCAATTTACAACCATTCAGTTAGTAATCTGCCTTCCTGCTTTTGCTTCCAAAATGAATAACCTCACACTTATCCAAATTATACTCCATCTGCCATTGGTTTGCCCACTCGCTCAACCTGTCCAGATCTTGCTGCATCCTTGTCACAATTCATCCTCCCACCTAATTTGGTACTCACTGCCAAGGTGTCATGAAAGCAGTCTTGCCACTGTCAACAAGTTAAAAGTATGGAGAGAAACCCCATATCCTAGAAGCCTGCAATGGTAAAGCCATCTGGGAGGTGGCTCCATTGCACTTCTTTGCAATGAAATCTATTAGCAATCTGGAGGCAGTCCACGCGTACTCGCCAATTTCATGTTGCTGAGGTCAACAGAGGGTTTTCTGAGAATATAAATATCTTCCAACTCTGAACAATCGCTAATTTAAAAAAAAATTACCAACCAAAAGCTTCCAGAGGTTTAAAGTGACCTCTGAATCTCCAGCAAATTTGATTACCTCTTGTACCTGTGACTCTTGGCTACGTCTCCAGCCTCATAGACATTCTCTAGGTGAGGAGGCGATGCAGTTTCACTGCACACAGCTCTTCAATATGCTTACAGATATTACAGCCCAATTTCCGGTTGTAAAATAAAGGGCCTAAGCTCTGGAATTTCCTCCCTAAAATCCACATCTTTGACCAAGCTTTTGATCGATCATCTGTTCTTGTATCACTTTATAAGCTTTGGTATCGAATCTGGTAAGATTACACTCCTGGGACATTTTAGTCACAGGTCACCATATAATTGCAAATAGTTGTTGTTGTCGGTGATTGAAGTTAATTGTTTTAAGGAATTTGGAATGCATCTTTGTTGAACAATATGCTCGTCAGATATTTTAACACAAGCACTGGGCTTCCAATGTTTAAAATGTAATAGGTTGATATATTTTAATCTGCATAGATTCTTGGAATGTTAATAACAATAATCTTTATTGGTGTCACAAGTAGGCTTACATTAATACTGCAATGGAGTTACTGTGAAAATCCCCTTATATGTCCATTTGTACTTAGTTTGTAGTCAATTTTCATTTATTTGACCCAAGTCAGTTTTCCTCCCATATCTGACCTACAAATAACCTGGGATTACGTTTCAACAAAGGCCTGCATTGCAACAGCCCAATTTCTCCTTTTCCTTTGGGTTTGCCTGGCCATTATTCCATCGAGCTCAGTATGATTTGAAAGACAAGGTAATGCGGTGACTGTTATTTTTAAGCTTAATTATGTTTAAAGAAGCAATTTGTGTGTCACTTGCCTGCGATACGAACTGCCAGTTTCTTTTCGAGAAACTCATTGAGGGTGTTGGGAGTCAACAGTGACTGGTTCTGTTTCCTGTGTGAAAAACCACATTCTTTCACATTCTGTTGGGGGCTTATACGAATCATGCAGACAATTGTGTTGCCTTCATATAGTTTAATTCAAAATTGGTGTTTCCTGCGTTACACAATTTTAATGCATTTCAGTTTCAATGTTATTCCGCTTATGTGATTTAATTGTTGGGCCTTCTTTGATAATCTATAGGCATATTTCTTTGCCTGCCCATGTAGAAAATGGTTGTTATTCTACGTCTATGCCTGTCTGTCTCTTATAGCCTTGTGTATCTCTCCCAGTCAACAACGCAAGCTGTTATCAACCAAACTAATCAAATATCAGTTGACATCTTGAGAATATTTGAAAGAGGTTATTCGAACCTTGCGTACATCACTTGTAAGTCCGTATTTAGAATATTGCCTGAAATTCTGAGAACAATATCTCCAAAAAGACTCTGTTCGGAGAATCATAGCATATTACAGCACAGAAAAGGGCCACTCAGCCCACCAAGTCTGTGCCAGCCCTTTCAAAGACGCAACCAGTTAACTCCACTCCCCACTCTTTCTCCATATCTCTGCAATCTTTCCTTTTTCAAGCATTTATCTAATTTGACAGTTACTGCTGACTCTATTTCCACTGGCCTATCAGATAACAAGTGTTAAAAATTCAAAAAGTGACTATGTGAATGGCGACTATTGGAAGCTAAGAAAAATAATCCAGGGCTCTTGAACGCACTTCACCAGAGGAAGCTATCCTCTATTGTGCAGTAATCCAAAGAGTGGTAACTTACCTATAATGTGGCAAAGTGTTCAGTTTTCCATTTTGGCCACAATGCCCCTGATTCACAGTGATCATGGAGAATCGGCAGGGGGCAGCATGAATCCTGCCCCCGCCGGCTGCCGAATTTTCCGGCACCAAAAATTTGTCGGGAGTGGGAATCGCGCCGTGCCAGTCGGTGCCCCCCCCCCCCCCCCCGGTGATTCTCCGGCCTGCAATGGGCCGAAGTCCCGCAGCTGGAATGCCAGTCTCGCTGGCGTGAATCAAACCACCTACCTTCCCGGCGGGACTGGCGGCGCGGGCGGGCTCTGGGGTCCTGGGGGGGGGGGGGGGCGCGGGGCAATCTGGCCCCGGGGGGTGCCCCCACGGTGGCCTGGCCCGCAATCGGGGGCCACCGATCCGCGGGCGGGCCTGTGCCATGGGGGCACTCATTTCCCTCTGCCTCGGCCACAGCCTCCGAGAATACCGACGCGTAAGAGACACCCCCCCCCCCGCGCATGTGCGGGGATGACGACTAGGCTTGAGATGGTTTTCTCTATCAAGGTTGTCTACCACCTCTGCAGACTCAGTGGGTGCGATTCTCCGAGGCCGCGCCGGTTGGCAGAATCGGCGGCCGCGCCATTATATCGTGCGACGCCGATCCGGCGCCGTCCCGCCATTCTCCCAACCGGCGAGAACGGCCCCGTCGAGTTCTGCGCCTCGCCAGCCGGAGAATCGCCCTAGACACTGACAACGGCGATTCCCCGGTACCCCCGCTATTCTCCGGCCCGGATGGGCCGAGCGGCCGCTCCGAAACGACAGGTTCCAGCCGGCGCCGTCCACACCTGGTCGCTGCCGGCGGGAACTGTGCGGGAACACTGTGGAGGGTGGGGCGGCCTGTGGGGGGGAGGGGGTTCCTTCACCGGGGTGGGGCCTCCGATGGGGTCTGGCCCGCGATCGGGGCCCACTGATCGGCGGGCCGACCTCTCTAAAGGAGGACCTCCTTTCCTCCGCCGCCCCGCAAGATCCATCCGCCATCTTCTTACGGGGCGGCCTCGGGGAGGACGGCAACCGCACATGCGCAGGTGAGTACATTCACACGACGCCGGCCGCGCCATTTTACGCGGCGCCAAGGTCCAGCGCGTGTAAAATACGCGACCCCACTCCTAGTCCCCCGGTGGTGGGAGAATAGGGGGCTGGGAGCAGGCTCCAACGCCGGAGTGAAATACTCCAGTTTTCACTCCGGCGTCGGGACTTAGTCTCCCTTTGGGAGAATCGCGCCCGGTATCTTTCCAAGTTCACAAAAAGGGTGTGCCGGGTGTGGTGTTGGGTGTTCTGACACACAGATGAGCCAACACGGTTGCATATGGTACAACGCTACTTTATTTAAACTTACTATTTACAGTTTGGTCTTTGCACTCTGCACGTGGGGGGTTCCCTGCTTGTGATGTTTTAACAGCTCTTTCTTGTTCCCTTCTCCCCAGACCTACTGACCACCAGGTGTCGTGCTCGTGCTTTTTATGTGGTTGGTGTTCTTGTCTGTGATTGGTTGTGGTGTTGTGTACTCTGATTTGCCTGTTAGTGTGTCCATCATGATGTGTGTGTTTGAATATCATGACATCCCCCCTTTTTACAAAGATATGTGCCTACGTGGTAATAAATATGATCGTGTCGTGAGTGCATCTAAGAGTGTGTGTGTGTCGTGTGCAGCATGTGCATATGACGGAACTATGTACATGGGGCGATGTCGGGTGCGTCACATGAACCAAGTTGTACCATAACATAACATAAATGCGAACGAGAGAAGAAGAAAAAAAAAACTTGAACAGTTGTCCAGTCAGACGACATCTGGAACGATAAACAACAACAGGTTATCATGTAAAATTGTGCAACTTGTTAAACATATGAACGGTATTATAAGTCCAGTCTAATGGGCTTGCGACGAGTTCGGGTTGACCGTCAGGGTGGCACACCACTCATCGGCTGGATTGATGGCATTGACCTTGTTGACATCAATGACGGAAACTCGGAAGGCATCCTGGTCATCTGCATCACTTAACTGGAAGTCTTGATGCGTGGGCTGGACGGTCCTGACTCGTCTGCGAGGTTGTCGAGGATGCGCCGGATCCATGGGTTGAGCCGAACGACAGTGGGCTGCGTAGTGGCCCATCGTGCCACATCTGTGGCACTGTCGGTTTTTTGCAGGACATTGCCCTTTTAAATGTAGAGCTCCACAATTGCCGCACGTCATGACGTCACGGCGTTCATTGCGCCACTGCGCATGCGCAGTGCGATCTTGCGGTGGGCGCGCCTGCGCAGTGCGTCCCTCGTTGTGGCCGTTATTTTTGGCGCGCACCTGCGCGGGAGACCGCGAAAAGCGCGGGAAGCGGCCGCTGTCGTCCGGGCCGTGGGTCGGGAAGTAATCGACGGCCTGGATGCGTTCGACGTCGTGGGCGGCCTGGCTTGCCGATTCGACGGCTGGGGACCCCCTCCGTGCCAACTCGGACGCCTGAAATCGGGCAAAACGGCAGGTAGCATTTTCGTGGAGGACACAGGCTTCCACAGCAGACGCTAAGGTGAGGCTTTTCATTTTAAGAAGCTGCTGACGTAGGCCACTAGAGGCAACGCCAAAAACAATCTGGTCCCTGATCATGGACTCTGTGGTGGTGCCGTAACCGCAGGACTGCGCTAGAATCCGGAGGTGCGTCAAAAAGGGTTGAAAAAGCTCCTCCTTACCTTGCAGGCGTTGCTGAAAGAGGTATCTTTCAAAACTTTCATTTATTTCAACTTGAAAGTGCTGGTCCAGTTTGAGGATGACCGTGTCATATTTGGCTTGGTTTTCGCCTTCTTCGAACACCAGTGAGTTGAAGACGTCGGTGGCGTGCGGACCTGCGTAGAAGAGGAGCATTGCAATCTTCGTGTCATCCGAGACATTCTGTTTTTCGGTGGCACGGATGTACAGGTCAAATCGCTGCCTGTAGAGCTTCCAGTTGGTACCTAGGTTCCCCGCGACTTGCATCGGCTGCGGTTTGCCGGTGTGGTCCATGTCCAGAATGGCAGGTTGGTAGGCAGGTATCGATCCACTCCTGTACCATGTGGTGTTGGGTGTTCTGACACACAGATGAGCCAACACGGTTGCATATGGTACAACGCTACTTTATTTAAACTTACTATTTACAGTTTGGTCTTTGCACTCTGCACGTGGGGGGTTCCCTGCTTGTGATGTTTTAACAGCTCTTTCTTGTTCCCTTCTCCCCAGACCTACTGACCACCAGGTGTCGTGCTCGTGCTTTTTATGTGGTTGGTGTTCTTGTCTGTGATTGGTTGTGGTGTTGTGTACTCTGATTTGCCTGTTAGTGTGTCCATCATGATGTGTGTGTTTGAATATCATGACACCGGGCACTCACTGCTTTCAGAATAGAGCAGTTTTTTCAGAGAGAGAGAGAGGTCCCTGGCCAACCCACCAGGGGGTTAGCCGCCAGTTAACCACTTGATCCGTCTCCCTCCAAACCTGGGGCGAAATTCTCCGGATACGGCGCGATGTCCGCCGACTGGCGCCCAGAACGGCGCAAATCAGACGGGCATCGCGCCGCCCCAAAGGTGCGGAATGCTCCGCATCTTTGGGGGCCGAGCCCCAACATTGAGGGGCTAGGTCGGCGGCGGACGAATTTACGCCCCGCCAGCTGGCGGAAAAGGCCTTTGGTGCCCCGCCAGCTGGCGAGGAAATGACATCTCCGGGTGGCGCATGCGCGGGAGCGTCAGCAGCCGTTGACAGCTTCCCACGCATGCGCAGTGGAGAGAGTCTCTTCTGCCTCCGCCATGGTGGAGACCGTGGCGGAGGCGGAAGGGAAAGAGTGCCCCCACGGCACAGGCCCGCCCGCGGATCGATGGGCCCCGATCGCGGGCCAGGCCACCGTGGGGGCACCCCCAGGGCCAGATCGCCCCGCTCCCCCCCAGGACCCCGAAGCCCGTCCGCGCTGCCTTGTCCCGCCGGTAAGGTAGGTGGTTTAATTTACGCCGGTGGGACAGGCATTTTAGCGGCGGGACTTCGGCCCATCCGGGCCAGAGAATCGGGCGGGGGGGGGCCCGCCAACCGGCGCGGCGCGATTCCCGCCCCCGCCGAATCGCTGGTGCCGGAGACTTCAGCAACCGGCGGGGGTGGGATTCACGCCAGCCCCCGGCGATTCTCCGACCCGGTGGGGGGTCGGAGAATCTCGCCCCTGGTTCCTAAGATCCACTCGGTACCAAGAAGTCTGACCTCTCCTCTCCAGAAACAAACCTGGGACCACAGGCCGCTTCAACCTGGTCTTCTGCTTAAAGGCACATTCTGATTATGGGTCCACTGACCAAAATCAGTAACTGGCATTATTAGAAACTGTTAGTTTATCAGTATTGTAAACACTCTATTGCTTTGCCAGTAGTGTAAAGTCTATTGGCAGCACCAAATCCAATTGGGAGGTGTAGGTTCTATTACTTATACATTAGTTCATTTGCGCATATTGGAGAGGCGGGACAGGTGATGTGCTGTGATTGGAGGATGTTGGAGCTTCTGGATACCGGTGTGATCCAGGACAAACACCTCCGCAGTAAGTATCTATGGCTGCAGAAACTTCAGCTCAGAGTTACTCCCAGGTACAGCTGGAAGGAGGAACATTACCCTGACACATTATTCCAGGAGTTGGTCCCACCCCTGCGGATAGGGCCTTCTGATTTGGTCAGTGGTCAGGGACAGGAGGCTGTGAGTGCAAGTGAGGCCGGTAATGGGACCCAGAGGGGCAGGAGTGTCGGAGACTCGGCCCTTTCATTTGTCCAGCTGGCTTGAGGTTTTTTTTCAGCTTGCGTGGATGAGAGTGGGGGCTACTGACAATGACACTGTGATACAGGAAGTCAGCCAACTCAGGGGTATTTACCAGAGAACAGACTATACTAGATAAAAGCAAATTACTGCGGATGCCGGAATCTGAAACGAAAGAGAAAAATGCTGGAAAATCTCAGCAGGTCTGGCAGCCTCTGTAGGGAGAGAAAAGAGCTAACGTTTCGAGTTCAATGACTCTTTGTCAAAGCCCGACTGTACTAGACCATGAATTATGCAACAAGATGGGTGTAATGCTGTGGTGAATGTAAATATAGTTAATTCACCAGTTATGTTCTATGTTTGTAAATACAGTTAATTCACCAGTAATGTCCGATGTTATTAACCCGGTGGGTTTTATCTGTGGGCTATTGTATGGCTTCACCCGCAGGGGGAGATGTTGGAGCATGTACAGGCTCTGCCCATGGCTCCGCCCCTTTGAAGGAGTATAAGAGTGGGAGGGAGGAACTCAGGAAAATTACAATCACCAGGGAAGTGGTACTGAGTGAATTGTGGGAGTTGAGGGCTGACAAATCCCCGGGTCCTGATGGACTTCATCCCAGACTCTTAAAATACGTGGCTAGTGAGATAACTGGTTTTCATTTTCCAAAACTCCCTACATTCAGGGAAGGTCCCATTAGATTGGAAGATGGCAAATGTAACTCCTTTATTCAAAAATGGAGGCAGGCAGAAAGAAAAAAACTGCAGGCCAGTAGCTTAATTTATATCATAGGGAAAATGTAAGAAGTTATTATTAAAAGAGTTATAATAGCAAGGCACTTGGATAAATTCAAGGTAATCGGGCAGAGTCAACATGGTTTTGTGAAAGGGAAATCATGGTTGGAATTCTCCGGCCGTTGGAATTCTCTGTTCCCGCCATGGCACACCACGGCCATCGGGTTTCCTGGCGGTGTGGGGTGGCTTCAATGGGAAATCCCATTGGCAAGTGGAGGGAGCAGAAAATCTCCCGGCAAAATGGGTCTTTATCGGGTTGGCAAGATGTACGAGTGATGTGCCACAGGCAACGGTTCTAGGACCTCAACTGGTTACAATTGATGTAAATGACTTGGATGAAGGGCTTGAAGGGATGGTTGTCAACATTGCTGATGACATGAGTGTACACAGGAAAGTAAGCTGTGAACAGGACATAAGGAGGCTACAAAATGAGAGAGATGGTTAAAATGAGTGGACAAAGATCTGGCAAATGGTGTATCCTGTGAGAAAAATGGGAATTGTCCATTTTGGCCGACAGAATAAAAGAAAAACAGATGATCTAAATGGTGAGGGATTGCAGAACTCTGAGATTCAGAGGGAGCTGGGTGTCCCAGTGCTACCATGTCTATCTGGATAGAAGACTGGCTGATGGACAGGAGACCGAGAATTGGGATAAATGGGTCTTTTTCTGGATGGAAAGATGTAACTGGTGGGGTGTCACAGGGTTCAATCTTTGGCCCCCAGCTATTTACAATCTATATCAATGACTTGGATACAGGGATAGAAGGTTCTATAGCCAAATTTGCAGACGACACAAAAATAGGTGGGCCAGTAAGTTGCAATGAAGAAATAAGAACCTTGCAAAATGGATATAGATCGGTGAGGAGATCGGCCAAAATGTGGCAGATGGAGTTTAACGTGAATAAGTGTGAGGTCATGCATTTTGGTCGGAAAGATGGGAAGGCAACTTATTATCGAAATGGGGAGAGACTTTGTGGCGCTCCGGTACAGAGGGATCTGGGGGTCCTTGTTCATGAGTTTTCAGGAAACTAGCATGCAGGTATAGAAGATAATAAAGAAAGAGAATGGAATGCTGGCATTTATAGCGAAAGGAATAGAATGTAAAGGTAAGGAAGTGTTGCTGCAACTGTACAAGGCGTTGGTGAGACCGCACCTGTACTCTTGTGCACCGTTATTTGAGGAAAGATGTAATGGCATTGGAGGCAGTTCAGAGGAGGTTCACTAAGTTTATTCCAGAGACGAGGGGTTTATTTTATGAAGAGGGATTGAATAGTGTAGGCCTGTACTCTCTCGAGTTCAGAAGAATGAGAGGAGGTCAAATTGAGGTATACAAGATGCTAAAAGGTGTGGATAAAGTAGACGTGGAGCAGATGCTTCCTCTTGTGGGGAAATCTAAATGGTGAGGTCACAGTCTCAGGATAAGAGATAGTAAATTTAAAACGTAGTTGAGAAGAAACTACTTCTCCCAAAGGGTGAATCTGTGGAATTCGCGACCCCAAAGTGCCGTGGATGCTGGGACAGTGGATAAATTTAAGGGGAGTTAGACAGATTTTTAATTGGTAATGGGTTATGGCGAACTGGCAGGAGGGTTGAGTTGAGGCCAGGATGAGATCACCCATGATCGAATGGCGGAGCAGACTCGATGGGCCGAATGGCCTAATTCTGCTCCCGTATCTTATGAACATATGAGCACCACTCCCTTGACTGACTGCCCTGGCAATATCACTCCTTCACATATCCACCAGCTTTCAACAACCCACAAAATGATAGAAAATGTTTGCAACCCCCCCCTCTTGCCACTCCATGCTGATCTATTCGGCCCAGCCAAGGTACGACTCCCATCAAGAAAACCAGTCTGGAAAAATCCTTCCAACAGGAGTTGCTCCTGGATGAACGAGTAGGAATCATTGAACATGACAAACAAATACCTGGTCTCAAACCCAATCCAACAGCTGCCTGATTCCGAGCTTCCGAGGAAAGAATGGTTTAACCTGAACAAGTTCAGAACTGGGCACGGCCCCTGCTTGGCCACCCTCCACAGATGTGGCATTAGTGCCAGCCCCCTAGGTGCCTGCGGGAGAGAGAAAACTGTCACCACATTACAGAAGAATGTCCAGCCCAGAGACTCAGCGGAGGCCCATCCGTAACCAACACAGCAGCACAGGAAGAAGCTGCTTGGCTTAGGGACGTTGCATTCACTAAATAAATAAAAAGTGCGTGAATCACAATAGGCGAGTAGGCAGGTACAGCAAGCAATTAGGAAAGTGAATAGAATATTATCATTTATTGCAAGGGGAATTGATTACAGAAGTAGGGAGGTTATGCTCCAGTTTTACAGCGGCACTAGGGCGACCACATTTGGAGTACTGTGTGCAGTATCGGTCTCCTTATTTAAGGAAGGGTGTAAATGTGTTGGAAGCAGTTCAGAGAAGGTTGACGAGAATAATACCAGGAACGGACGGGTCGTCTTATGAGGAAAAGTTGGAGAGACTAGGAATGTATCCGCTGGTGTTTCGAAGAATTATGGGTGACTTGATTGAAACATGTAAGATGCTGAAGAGTAGTGACAGGGTGAGTGTGCAGAGTATCAGTGGGCTTCTCCCTTCTGGGGGACTAAGTCCCCACGCCGGCGGGAGAACTAGCGGCAACCGCTCCGGCATCAACAGACCCCGAAAGTGTGGAACTCTCCGCACTTTCGGGGGCTAGGTGGATGGCGGAGGGGTTTGCGCCGCTCCAGCCGGCGCCGAGGGGACTGCGCAAGTTCGCGCATGCGCCGAAGGGCTGGCCATTCTCTTTGCGCCGTCCATGGCGGAGCCCTACAGGGGCCGACGCAGAAGGAAGAAGTGGCCCCACGGAACAGGCCTGCCCGCAGATCAGTGGACTCCGATCGCGGGCCAGGCCATCGTGGGGGCCCACCCCGGGGTCGGACACCCTGCACCCCTCCCGAGGACCGCCCCCGCTGACTTACCTGCCAGGTCCCGCCGTGTGGGACCATGCGTAACCCACGCCGGCGGGACTGGCCAAACACGGACGACCGCTCGGCCCATCGGGGCCCGGAGAATTGCTGGGGGTGGAGGGGGGGGGGGGGCGCTGCCAACGGCCCCCGACGTGCGTGGCGTGAACCAGGCCCCCGTCTGAAAAGCGGTGCCGGAGAATTCGGCAGCTGGCGGCGGGGCGGGATTCACGACCTGGCCCGAGGGGGGGGGTCGGAGAATCCCGCCCGATGTTTCCAGCTTTGGAAGAATCTAGAACCAGGGGGTCACTGTTTAAAAATAAGGAGTCGCCTATTTAAAACTGGGATGAGGCAAAATGCTTTCTCTCATAGAATCAGGAGCCTTTGGAACTCTTTTCCTGAAAAGGTGGAGGAAGCAGAGTCTTTGAATATTTTTTAGACAGAAGTGGCTAGATTCTTGGTAAGCAGGGGACGGGGAGTAGGGGGAGGTGATCGGTAATGGTGCTGGGGGGAGGGAGCGTGCAGATTTGAGGTTGGTATCAGATCTGCCATGATCTTATGAAATGGGGTGAGGAGCCAAATGGCTCACGTCTGCGCCTTTTGCGTATATTTGCATGTTCACATTTTTCTAAATTCCAGGGAGTAGAGGCCTAGTCCACTCAATCTTTTTTTGCGGGATAATTCCCTCATTCAGGAATCAGTTTCGTGAACCTTCACCGCGGCAGGTTTATCCATTCGTAGCTATGGAGACCAAAGGTTTGCACAGTATTCCAGGTGTGATCTTACCAAAGGTTTGTACCATCACAGTGCATCTTCTTTCATCGCTTACTTCAATCCTCTTGAAATAAATGGGTGATGCAAATCAGTGGTGGTTTAGAAGCTGAACGTTAAGGCAGTTTGCAACGGAGCAAGTGCATCACAACACTTTTGCTACAAATGGAAACGCTATTGCTTGCTAACCCGAGTCCACAGAATATGATACATTACCGGCATTTTGTTCCCTTGCTTTGTAATTGTAAATGTTTCATAATCAGCTTGAATAGGTCATTTGGAAACATTTCCATCATAATGAATCCTTGATAGTTTTTAGGGAGATTACTTCAGTCAAGTACTTACACTGGAGGGGGTGACAATTACCTCACCAGCCCAAAACAAATGATAATAAAATGGCAAATCAGTTTACACTCTGCCGATTTTCAATGGCAAAAGCAGGCGTTATATTTTTACATTGAAATGTGTTCAGAAACGGGCCATTTACTTTAATAGGACTTTACAAAATTCTGGCGGAAAATAGGGACCATGCACGAAGGGACGAGCGAAGATCAGCTTTTTCATTGAATAAGTAAGAGTGGGAGTGGGCCAGTTGGCCCCTCGAGCCAGTCCCACCATTCAGCTGCTACCTACCAAGGGCAGCATGGTAGCATTGTGGATAGCACAATTGTTTCACAGCTCCAGGGTCCTAGGTTCGATTCCGGCTTGGGTCACTGTCTGTGCGGAGTCTGCACATCCTCCCCGTGTGTGCGTGGGTTTCCTCCGGGTGCTCCGGTTTCCTCCCACAGTCCAAAAATGTGCAGGTTAGGTGGATTGGCCATACTAAATTGCCCTTAGTGTCAAAAATTGCCCTTAGTGTTGGGTGGGGTTACTGGGTTATGGGGATAGGGTGGAGGTGTTGACCTTGGGTAGGGTGCTCTTTCCAAGAGCCGGTGCAGACTCGATGGGCCGAATGGCCTCCTTCTGCACTGTAACTTCTATGATAATCTATGAAACCATTTGACTAGATCATGGCTAAACTTTTGCTTCAGGTTCAAAGGACAAAATGGCTTATTCCTCCTCCTAATTCTTATGTTCTTAATGTAAAGAACAACTTCTGTAAGATATTCCAGCGGTACTGATAAAGAGACAGCACTCAAAGCCAGCAGTGGAGAGAGAGGCTGATCACAATGTCATGCCCAGTGAAGGACTATCTTACTCATAACTTCAAACACGGGCTGCATCCAGTACATCATTTCTGGAACTGGCTGCCTTTTAAAAATGGACGTCAAAGGTCAGGTGACTTTTGTAATTTCTGCACAGACAATGGATTAATTCCAGTCTCATTCATGGAAATAGGTTTCTCGGGTGCAAAGGGACCATCCTCACCAGCTCAATGGCAGCGATCCAACAATGGCTGCCAGACATGTCAGAGGATTAAGGATGGAATATCAAATATGGTCGTCCAGTGAGCTAATCATAGCTGGTATGTTGATGGGCTGTCGATCATTCCCTCATTGCGTATCAATCACACTGGCTCCAGCCCATTATGTAGACAATGGAAAGCACTGAAACCTACCATCATGTGACTGAAACTGGCTGCAGATACCAAATCTATTATCCCAAGAACCAGAGAGAAACTAGTCAATCTACAAATAACACCCTCTTCAGAATATGAACTGCAGAAGGAGGCAGTAACAGCTATTTGAACCTGGGGACTGTTCCTTAAAACTCTCACAACTTGATTCCTATTCCAAGTCCATTTGTTAAAAAAACATGACCTCCCGCTAAGAACAACTACATATGACTACCTCACAACCTACCGAACATCCATCTCGGGAGCAAATCTTACCATAATCCCTGATATATGACTACGGCTAATACAACTACCTAACCTATCCTATCAGAGTAAGACACCACTTTTAACCACCCCACAATGATTGTTTTTCCATAAAACATGAACTATTCTTTTGTTTATAACTTGTAAAAGTGCACTATTCGCTTGAACTGTATCTTTCTTGTGTGTGTGCATGAGTGTGGGAATGTGCGCGTATGAGTGATGTAGCAATTAGACTTGCAGGATAAATGTATGAATACATAACCCACTTGATTTAAACCCTCAAAAGCTTGCTGCTATTATTTAAATTGAACATGCATTTCCTACAGTAAGCTAAAACATGAACCATGAACTATTCTCTTGAACTGTATATTTCTTGTGTGTGTGCGCACGTGTGCGTGTGAGTGATGTAGCATTTAGACTTTCAGGGTGAATGTATGAGTAGAAAGTTCACTTGATTTAAACCCTCAAAAGCTTGCTGCTGTTTTTTTTAAAAATCGACCATGCACACCCTGGGAGCGAAGAAACATACACACCTTCATTTTGATCAAAACAAACACATTGATTATGCAAGGTGCAATGTTTCACTTCTCCCCCAACCATGTCTGTAACAACAAGGCGAAAATGGTTACAATGAAGATGGCGATAATATGGGACAGTTCCAACATATGTCTGCATTCATGGCTCTCCAACAGTAGCTCATTGAAGAGCGCACCACCTAAGCAATCCCCACTCCTCTGCACTAACAATCTTGTCTATTGTCAATCTAAATCTTCCAGTCTTCAATGTACTACAGCTGCCAACATGAGGATGATTATCATAGAATTTACAGAGCAGAAGGAGGCCATTCAGCCCATCGAGTCTGCACCGGCTCTTGGAAAGAGCACCCTACCCAAGGTCAACACCGCCACCCTATCCCCATAACCCAGTAACCCCACCCAACACTAAGGGCAATTTTGGACACTAAGGGCAATTTATCATGGCCAATCCACCTAACCTGCACATCTTTGGACTGTGGGAGGAAACCGGAGCACCCGGAGGAAACCCCCACACACACGGGGAGGATGTGCAGACTCCGCACAGACAGTGACCCAAGCCAGAATCGAACGTGGGACCCTGGAGCTGTGAAGCAATTGTGCTATCCACAAGGCTACCGTGCTGCCCCTGACTGCCATTGACATGGAGCTATGTCATATCATTCGCATTGATTTATGTCAGAGTAGGTTATATGAGGTCGGTTAGGCATTTGGACCCCACTGACACTTCGATATTGTGACCTGGAATTTCATCTTTGGGAAGCAGGAATCAGGAGTATTCTCAGCTTGGCCCGCCTGCCTTGGGAGGAAGTGCTGGAATGAGGCCATCCAACCCAGGAAAAGGCATGTAGGCAGCCACAGGGGCTACCAGGTGTGGGGGTGGACTGCTTAGAAGGCCCGGATCAAGGCTTAGTCTCAGTTAAGATAACATCACAAAGACTCTGCAGCCCTCATTCCTCATGCCCACTCACCCTCCAAAAGCTTGCCATGATCACCCATGCCACCTCATGCCCCCATCCACCCCCATGGGCCCCTCATGCCTTGTATACAAATCTCAGCCATTCGTCCACCTGGAAACTCACAAGACATGGATGCTATGATGGTGGTAGAATCATAGAATCCCTACAGTGGAGAAGGGGGCCATTCAGCCCATTGAGTCTGCACCGGCCCCCTGAAACAGCACCCCATCTGGGACCAAACTGCACACTATCCCCGTAATCCAACAACGGGCCAGCTTAGCATGGCCAATCCACCTGACCTGCACATCTTTGGACTGTGGGAGGAAACCGGAGCACCCGGAGGAAACCTACACAAACACGGCAAATTCTACACAGACAGTCACCCAAAGTCGGAAAAGGCGAAGACAGGGGGGCAGAATCCCAGAGATCTTGGGCGTCATTCTCCGCCGGCGGGAGTCTCCGTTTTGCCGGCGCCCGGGGGTTTCCCGACGGCGTGGGGCTGCCCCACAATGGGAAACCCCATTGACCGGCCGGTGTTACGGAGACTCCCGCCGGCCGGTCGGGGCAGAAATGTGGCGGGGCGGGTAGGAGAATTTCGCCCCTGAGTCCTTACCCCATCTGAGGAATGGGCCCTGGAGATTGCGCAGTTGCCTAAGGAGAGAGCAGTCACCGACAATGAGGTTGGTCTGAACCAGGGCGGTGAGGGTCCACTGTCTCTTCATCCAAATGACATGTCTTAAGTGAGGTGTTGATATCCCACTAAGCATCCTTCCCTCTCACTGATCCCATGTCCATTCTTTTGCAGGATCACCATCTGATGTCCAGCATGTCGCCTCGCTGCTGTTCCAGATTGTGGAGGGCACAACAGACCACCACAAAGTGGGAGACCCTCTGGGGGGGGTGTACTGTAGAGACCCGCCAATGTGGTCCAGGCATTGGAACTGCATTTTGAACAGCCCGATGCACCCCGCAATGGCAGCATGGGTGGCAATGTGGGCCATATTATATCGGGACTCCGCCTCGGTCTCAGACCTCCACTCCTGCATCATCAACCATGGCCTTAGCAAGTACCCATTAACCCCACAAGCTAATCCATAATCCTGGGGTGGTCCTCCAAGATACCAGGCAAAGTTGCCCTGCCCGCTCCCAGGGTAGTGGGCACACACATGCATGATCCTCCGGAGGTGCTCGCACAGGATCTGAACATTCAGGGAGAAGAACCTCTTGCTGTCAATACATAGAAGACAGGGGCAGGAGGAGGCCTTTTGACCCTTCGAGCCTGCTCCGCCATTCATCACCATCATGGCTGATCATCCAACTCAATAGCCTAATCCTGCTTTCTCCACATAGCCTTTGATCCCATTCTCCCCAAGTGCTGTATCCAGCCACTTCTTGAATATATTCAAAGTTTTAGAATCAACTACTTCCTGTGGTAATGAATTCCACAGGCTCACCACTCTTTCTGAGAAGAAATGTCTCCTTATCTCGGTCCGAAATGGTTGACCCTGAATCCTCAGACTGTGACCCCTGATTCTGGACACGCCCATCATTGGTAACATCTTCCCTGCATCTACCCTGCTCAGTCCTATTAAAATTTTATAAGTCTCTATGAGATCCCCCCTCATTCTTCTGAACTCCAGGGCACTCCTTGATGACCCGGTGCTTCCCGGGCCTGGGGCAGCCCGGAGATGGCGGTGAATCCTGCAGTCCCGGCATGTTGGTGGGCCTGGTCCAGTCTGAAGGTGATGTAGTCGGATGCCCGGGCATATAGAGCATCCGTCAGGAATTGGAGAAGAAGAGAGACTAATAATCAGTTAGGTCTTCCATCACGGGACCGTCAAATGCCCCGAGACTCCCCCAACCCTAAGCATGGTTTTCTCACCTTCACTCAGCGAGTCAGTTCTGCTGGCATACCTCGCTCTGCACACTCACTCCCAACCAGATCAGGAACCCCGAGGTCCCAGACCTCTGCCAGCATCACTAGGGAGGTCGTGCTCAGCTGTCCACCCCTCATCCAGACACTTACCCTCTAGTCCCAAGAGGGTCCTTGGTGGTGAAGACCTGCTCTTTACTGTTTGTTGGAAGCTGCTTCTATGGTGCTGACTATGGTGCTCCTAGAGTTCAGACACACTGTTCAGGATTCAAAGGTTGCAGGAAATCCAGTCCTCTAATCATCCTCTGAGACATGGCACCTGTTCTTTCGAGGAGGCACTTGCAAGTTCAGGAGTGTGAAGCACTCTCACAATGAACAAGGCTAATTCCTCATTTTAAATGGACTTCAGCTGTGAAGCTAGAGGCTCCTCACAGTCGAAGGGGGTGAGATTAACTTTCAGGAGAGCAGCTGCAGCAGGACTCTGTCTTGGGAGAGTTTGGTAGGACAGGCAGGCTGCAGCTGTAATTGCCCCTGCTTGATGGGTAGCACGGTAACACAGTGGTTAGCACTGTCGCTTCACAGCTCCAGCGTCCCAGGTTCGAGTCCCGGATTGGGTCACTGTCTGTGCGGAGTCCGCACGTTCTCCCCGTGTCTGTGTGGGTTTCCTCCGGGTGCTCCGGTTTCCTCCCGCAGTCCAAAGGTGAGCTGGTTAGGTTGATTGGCTGTGCTAAATTGCCCTTAGAGTCCAAAAAGGTTGGGTGGGGTTACTGGGTTGTGGGATGGGATGGAGCTGTGGGCTTAAGTAGGGTGCTCTTTCCAAGGGTCAGTGCAGACCCAATGGACCGAATGGCCTCCTTCTGCACTGTAAATTCTATGATTCTATGATTTCCTCCGGTTGCTCCGGTTTCCTCCCACAAGTCCCCAAAGACGTGCTTGTTAGGTGAATTGGACATTTTGAATGCTCTCTCTGTGTACCCGAACAGCCGCTGAAATGTGGCGACTAGGGATTTTTCACAGTAACTTCATTGCAGTGTTAATGTAAGCCTACTTGTGACAATAAAGATTGTTATTGTATTATTACAATGGGAAATCCCATTGGCGGGCTGGCGGGCCGGGGAATCCCGCTGCCGGCGGGGGTTGGGGGATGCACCAGAAAACAAGTGCGGCGGAATGGAGAATCCCGCCCAGGATTTTTTAAAACGTGACAGCAGCAGTCATACACACACTAACCCAGGCTTTTAACTCTGACTGCACCAAATACATGCAATACAATTTATCTGAAATTCCCACATTTATCACAGCCCAGACAACCATTGTGTGTATGTGTGCCTATCAATGCTTTATAGCCTCGTGCATCTCTCCCAGTCAGCACAACCCTTTATCAAGAAAGCTAGTCAAATACTAGTTTCTACCTTGAGAATATTTAATCACAGTTTTAAGGGAGTTATTCTAACCCTGCCTAAATTACTGCTCAGTTGGTATTTGGAATATTACCTGCAATTCTGAACACAACACCTCCAAAAAGAATCACAGCAGCGAAGGAGGCCATTCAGCCTATTGAGTCTCTGCCAGCTCTTTCGGAGAACAACCCAGTTAGCTCCTCTCTCCCACCGTTTCCCCATTTTTCTGCAATTTTGTTCTTTCAAGAATTTATCTAATTCTCTTTCCGAAAGCCACTATATTTCCACCGGCCTATCAGACAGAACATTCCAAATCCCAAACATCCGTTACATCAAATAGATTTCTTGTGAACACCTCTGATTCTTTTGCCAATCACCTTAAATCTAATGTATTCTGGTAATCAGTCATTCGACCATTGGAAACAGTTTCTCTTTAGTCACTTTATGTAAATCCTTCATGGTTTTATAAAATCCAGGGGCCGGGATTCTCCAATCCCGCAGCCAGGTTCTGACGTGAACCACGCCGGCGTCAATGGCCCTCGATTGTCAGGTATTCACCCCTTCCTCGGGGGCTAGGTCGGCGCTGCACGGCTCCACTGCTCCAGCGGAGTGGCTCCACTGCTCCAGCCGGCGCTGCACGGCCGACATGATTCCGTGCATGTGCTTGGGTTCATGACTCCGCGCTGGCCCCTGGGCAATATGGCGGAGCCCTACAGGGGCCCGGTATGTAGGCCCCGATCACAGGCCAGGCCACCGTGGAGACCCCCCCGGGTCAGATCCCGCCGCTGGAGTTTCATTTTAGTTCAAAGAAATGGCTGCGACACAAAGTTCCCAGTCAAGCCTAAGGGGACAGGCGGTCCCTGTGAGGGCCGGCTTTTGAACTGAGAGATATTAAGCCCCAGCTCCGTCCACTAACAGAGAAGCTTGAATTGTACAGGATCTCTCAGGGAGATCGATCGGTGTATTCCCATGAATCTCATCAGGGTTATTACTGATTTTTAAATTTTCTATCAATATGATGGGCCACTGGGATTGGATGGAAAGACAGAGCTGGGCATAAGGGACGTGAGGGGCAATAGGAGGTGGGGTGGAAAGGCAGAGTTTGGCATGGGTGCATTTGGGGCCATGGGAAGGGCAGAGCTTGACATGTGGGGATGAGGGACAACCTTTGAACTTACTTTTAAAAAGGTCCCCACATTCTAATAAAGTGATGTTTGGTTTAATAGTTCCCTTTGACTAGAATTCCCGACTCCTCAGGGGGCTCCTGCACCACGACGCTTTAAAAACCTGGCCGACTCCATGACGATTTTGGAGTACGAGTATATGCCTAGCTCAGACAGGTTGGGAGCCGGATCCAGGATTTTGACAGGAACCAGTCCGCGTCCTTTAAAGTCACTCCCCAAAATCGGACAGCCTCGGGATAGGGGTCGGGAATCTCAGAATCAGGAACCACCTACCATTTTTAAAGTGCTAAATTATTTCAAGAGGAAATTGGATTGGTACTTGAGGGAAACAAACCTGCAGGGCCGCAGGGACAGGGACAGACTGGATTGCTCGACAGAGAGCCACCATGGACCCGCTGGACCAAATGGCCGTCCTCCTGCTGTGCCATAGTGACGCTCTCACTCTAAGACAATGGAAATGATACCCACCTGTGATTATTTTGTTGTGAGTGTATCCAAACATGGTGGCACGTTCGTACAGAGGAATGTCGGCTGCTGCCCTACACAAGGCGGAAGCATCACTTTTGAGATTTATCTCCGCATTCCTCTGATGGCTAACTTGGTCACTGGACCAAGGCGTTGCAGAGCACCATCGTGGCATAAATATCTGGGTGAGACTTAAGCCAACCTCAACCTGTGAAAGGAAAGAGGTAAATAAAGGGGCTGGACCTGGGCCAAATTTCGACAAGGCCCGTTATATATTTGAGAGCATCACAAGGAGCCATTCTCAGTTATTAAGCCAATGGTGTCGCAATGGGATGCTGCTTGTTGCTAAGTTAATGATGTCATAATAACTTGCCCTCCTGTTGCTAAGGTGACGGCGTCATAATCAGCCGGTCCTTATGACGCTGCTGTAATGTCAATAATTGGCTACCCCCTACTGATGGTCTGAAAAGGTGAATAAACATTGGGCAGGGTTCTCTGTGCTGTCAGACCCATTTTCTGGCACCCCGCACCCCCCCCCGACGGCAGCGGGACCCTCCGTCCCGGCAGCCGGCCAATGGGGTTTGGGGAAATCCGCGGGCGTGAGTGTGCTGCCGGCGAAGCAGGGGGATCCCGCGATGGAGAATCCTGGCCATTGTCTGTCAGGTTGTGATGCAGAAGATTGAGTTAAATTGGGTATGAATTGCCCACGAAGCCCAGCATTCTCAAGTGAAAAGTCAAGTTTTTATTTCTATTGGTCCACGAGTGCATTGGATTTTGTTGAAGCATCTACAGCATTTGTGCTGGAATTGCTCCCAGTTACAGAAGCAGCTCTTTGCAATCACAAATAAAGGACATTGTGTGACTGTAGCGCACAAAGACTCCGTGAGACGAATAGAGTGAAGTCGATGAGGCTTTTATTAAGCGTGTCTGTTCCCCCGCAGCTCGATAGTAGAATGGCCTGCGGGGGAGGACTCCGGCTTCTTATACTCCGCCTTCAGGGCGGAACTAGAGGTCAACGGCCAACCAGGACCCGGGATCTGTCAGCCAATGACATTAGGGCTTCCAGTCCCACATGACCCCTAATACATACTACCACATTCACCCCTTGTCAAAAATGAACCCGGCGGGGTGATGCTTCGCATGGTGGTAAGGGTTTACAGGGCTGGTCCTGGGAGGAAAACATTCATATGGCAATACAGTATGTACAATTTTGTCCTGTTTCAACTATTTACAGAAGGTATCGGGAGAAAAGCAAAATGTTATTGTGAAAAGTCCATATATTGATTTAGATCGACGCCACGAGTCGGTCGGGCGGTCTGGTCGTCCGTGTCGATCGCCTCGGCCCCGGTGGTGGTGGTGGTGCTTGTACCGGTGTTGTCGTCTCCAGGAGCCTTACGGTTTCAGCTTGGGCTTTATTCTTGGTCGGGCCTGAGGGGAGGGGAACCGATCCTCCTGGGAAGGGGGCGGTCGCGGGGTGCGGCGGTGGCAGGAAGGGGGGGGGTGAATGGTGTCGGGGGGGTGTGTGTGTTGCCGGCGGGCGCCAGACCCCGCAGGGGGACCGTGTCCTGTCGGCCGTCGGGGTACTCCACGTAAGCGTACTGTGGGTTCGCGTGGAGGAGGTGAACCCTTTCGACCAACGGGTCTGCCTTGTGTGCCCGCACATGCTTTCGGAGCAAGATGGGTCCTGGGGCCGCCAGCCAGGTCGGCAGTGACGTTCCAGAGGAGGACCTCCTAGGGAAGACAAGGAGACGCTCATGAGGCGTTTGATTAGTGCTCGTACATAATAGCGACCGGGTGGAGTGGAGAGCGTCCGGGAGGACATCCTGCCACCGTGAAACTGGGAGGTCCCTGGACCGTAGGGCCAGTAGGACGGTCTTCCAGACCGTGCCGTTCTCCCTCTCTACTTGCCCGTTCCCCCGGGGGCTGTAGCTGGTCGTCCTGCTTGAGGCTATGCCCTTGCTGAGCAGGAACTGGCGCAGCTCGTCACTCATGAAAGAGGACGCTGTGGATGTATGCTGTGGCTGTCGCTGTGGATGTATGCGGGGCAACCGAACAGTGTGAAGATGGTGTTCAGGGCTTTAATGACTGTGGCCGCGGTCATGTCAGAGCAGGGAATGGCGAATGGGAAGCGGGAGTATTCGTCCACCACATTAAGGAAGTATGTGTTGCAGTCGGTGGAGGGGAGGGGCCCTTTGAAATCCAGACTAAGGCGTTCAAAGGGGCGGGAAGCCTTAATCAGGTGCACACCATCCGGCCTGAAAAAATGCGGTTTGCATTCCGCGCAGATGTGGCAGTCCCTTGTGACTGTACGGACCTCCTCTAAAGAGTATGGGAGGTTGCGGGACTTGATAAAGTGGAAAAACCGAGTGACCCCCGGGTGGCAGAGGTCCTCGTGGAGGGTTTGGAGGTGGTTAATTTGTGCGTTGGCACATGTGCCGCGGGATAGGGCATCGGACGGCTCGTTCAGCTTTCCGGGACGATACAAGATCTCGTAGTTGAAGGTGGAGAGCTCGATCCTTCACCTTAAGACCTTGTCGTTTTTGATTTTGCCCCGCTGTGCATTATCGAACATGAAGGCTACCGACCGTTGGTCGGTGAGGAGAGTGAATCTCCTGCCGGCCAGGTAATGCCTCCAATGTCGCACAGCTTCCACTATGGCTTGGGCTTCCTTTTCCACTGAGGAGTGGCGAATTTCTGAAGCGTGGAGGGTTCGGGAGAAAAAAGGCCACGGGTCTGCCCGCTTGGTTAAGGGTGGCCGCTAGAGCTACGTCGGAGGCGTCGCTCTCGACCTGTAAGGGGAGGGACTCGTCGATGGCACGCATCGTGGCCTTTGCGATATCCGCTTTGATGCGGCTGAAGGCCTGGCAAGCCTCTGTCGACAGAGGGAAGGTCGTGGTCTGTATTAGGGGGCGGGCCTTGTCTGCGTACTGGGGGACCCACTGGGCGTAGTATGAGAAAAACCCCAGGCAGCGTTTCAGGGCTTTTGAGCAGTGCGGGAGGGGAAATTCCATGAGGGCGCGCATACGTTCGGGGTCGGGGCCTATTATCCCATTGCGCACTACGTAGCCCAGAATGGCTAGCCGGTTGGTGCTAAAAACGCACTTGTCCTCGTTGTACGTGAGGTTCAAGGCTTTGGCGGTCTGGAAGAATTTTTGGAGGTTGGCGTCGTGGTCCTGCTGGTCGTGGCCGCAGATGGTTACATTGTCGAGATACGGGAACGTGGCCCGCAACCCATGTTGATCAACCATTCGGTCCATCTCCCGTTGGAAGACCGAGACCCCGTTTGTGACGCCAAATGGGACCCTTAGGAAATGGTATAATCGCCCGTCTGCCTCGAAGGCTGTGTACTTGCGGTCACTTGGGCGGATGGAGAGCTGATGGTAGGCGGACTTGAGGTCCACGGTGGAGAAGACTTTATATTGGGCAATCCGATTGACCATGTCGAATATGCGGGGGAGAGGGTACGCGTCTAGTTGTGTGTACCTGTTGATGGTCTGGCTATAGTCTATGACCATCCTTTGTTTCCCCCCTGTCTTCACTACTACCACCTGTGCTCTCCAGGGACTATTGCTGGCCTGGATTATGCCTTCCTTTAGTAGCCGCTGGACTTCGGACCGAATGAAGGTCCGGTCCTGGGCGCTGTACCGTCTGCTCCTAGTGGCGACGGGTTTGCAATCCGGGGTGAGGTTCGCAAACAAGGACGGGGGTTGCACCTTGAGGGTTGCGAGGCCGCAGATAGTGAGTGGGGGTATTGGGCCACCGAATTTGAACGTAAGGCTCTGTAGATTGCACTGGAAATCTAATCCCAGTAATGTGGGGGCGCAGAGTTGGGGAAGGACGTGCAGTTTGTAGTTTTTGAACTCCCTCCCCTGCACCGTTAGGGTAACTATGCAGAAACCTTGGATCTGTACGGAGTGGGATCCTGCAGCTAGGGAAATCTTTTGTGCGCTGGGATAGATGGTCAAGGAACAGCGTCTTACCGTGTCGGGGTGGATAAAGCTCTCCGTGCTCCCGGAGTCGACTAGGCATGGTGTCTCGTGCCCGTTTATTAGCACCGTTGTCGTCGTCGTCTGGAGTGTCCGGGGCCGAGCTTGGTCGAGCGTAATTGAAGCGAGACGTGGTTGTAGTAGTGGAGCGTCTTCCTCGAACCCCGTGGAGCCGTCGACACTGGGGTCCGTTGTTGCCGTCCAAGATGGCGTCGGGGATGAACAAAATGGCTGCCCCCATACTCCGTGAGACGAATAGAGTGAAGTCGATGAGGCTTTATTAAGCGTGTCTGTTCCCCCGCAGCTCGATAGTAGAATGGCCTGCGGGGGAGGACTCTGGCTTCTTATACTCCGCCTTCAGGGCGGAGCTAGAGGTCAACGGCCAACCAGGACCCGGGATCTGTCAGCCAATGACATTAGGGCTTCCAGTCCCACATGACCCCTAATACATACTACCACAGTGACATCCTCTCAAAGTTTAATAAACATCGCGCAGGAAGGAGAGATTGACAACTGCTTTGCTCTTTGAGGCCTAGCAAACGAATTGCATTCAATAGACCTGCGATTGAAAGAGAACTATTAAACCACACATCATTTTATTAGATTAAATATGATGACAGAGTGCCTCAATCTCGAAATAAACAGGCTATTGACTGTTTATATTGCTATAAATATGTTTTGAGCTTTGTTAGTGTTGCAGGGAAATTGGTTGAATTGAGATATCAGATAAATATTATTCAAATCGTGATGTTTCTTCCATGTTTATGATGGAGGCTTACAATTGTTGCTTTGTTGGGGTATTGCGTACAAAACATGTGGTGCCAACCCTAAGGACCTTTGATGCAGGGAAGAGGGAACTTGAATTTGGAAGCCTGGTCTCCAGCGGGAAGTGAGGTGCAATTCCCGCTGGGTGGTTGGGAGCGATCCTGCGCGGAATCCACCCACACTGAGGATTTGGTGGGGGGTCGAGTTTTGTACCGGCATCGAGGGGGGCAGAATCTAAACACGCTAGCAAGCCCGGCTTCACAGAGATCGGGGTGCATTTGTAAAGGTAGCCCCGATCTCAAAGTTACAGGGAAGCCCCCTCCCCAAAACCAACAACGGTGGCACCGGGGCTTCAGTGCGTCTCCCCACCATCCTTGCCCCTCTCCCCACCCCACCCCAAGGTTGCTGGCATCGGGGCGCTCCCATTGGGTCCCCCTTCAGAAGCCCTCCCATCTCTTTGCCGACTTCAGGCCTCTCCGCCTAATTGCTAGTCCTAAACTCTCACCCCAGTTGAGTGGCATCCCAATGCCCTGCCCCCTTCATGCCCTGCCCACTTTCAGGCCCCGCTCTTTGGCAGTGCCAACCTGTTGTGCCCCGGCACCCTTTGCCGTGCAAGCCAGGAAGTGCCAGGGGGCACTGCCGTGTCATGTCTCTGACCACCTGGGATCTCCAGTGTCCACCGAGCCCCTTGACGTGTCCATCATGTCTGGTCACCGGCGGCGGAGACCTGTACTGATTCCCGCCGACCTCACAATGCGCCGGAAGGGGCGAGAATACTGGGTGCTGGGAGAATCCAGCTTGAAACCGTCGCAATGTATTTAGGTGCTGATTTAAATATGCTAATTGTGTTCACTCCAGCGAGGGTGTGAACCAGATTACGCCACCTGCTGGGGGTCAGGAGCAGCGCGCTCTGTTAGGCACCAGGCACAAAGCCCGTCTAGGGGCTCTCCCGCCATTCTCCCGGCATAACAGGAGGTGCTCCGGGCACAAGCGGCTGGAGAATTGCCCCCATCGGAAATTTGTAATGTCTTCTTCGGCAGAATAGTGATTCCAAATTCCTGTAGTGGAATGCATTGTAAAAATGTTGATGTTGCCACAGTCCCAGAGGCTGCTCCCCTGTTTGAGGGGGGACTGGTGGTAATTTAACCTGAAGGTCAGGTGATGGGCAAGGTTGAGAAGAATAACCTCAGCCGGTACAGGAATTGAACCTACGCTGTTGGTGCGGCTCCACATCACGAACCAGCCGTCCAGCCAACTGAGCTAACCAATTTCCCACTACCCAGTACAATGTAGTTGATATGCTCCAGTAATTCCAAATCAATAAACAGTGCATTCTGACTCTGCAAAGAGCAGAGTTCATTGTAAGAGACATGTGGGGTTTGACCACTGAATCTTCTCTGTAAACTCTTTTGGAGCTGGTGGTTCACCCGTCATATACAGTCCCCTTTTCCTTCCGTCTGAAAATATGGGCATGCTCAACTGTGAATTCGTTAGCGTTGCCACTGGTAATGGATGTAAAGGAGATGCATGCCAGTCAATTAGAACTAATCATTCCAATTGCTCCCACATAGACGTTGGACATGATGTCCTCTGATGTTATGAAGTGCTTCATCTAACAAGCCTGCCAAGGGCTTTAAAGAAAATGGTCCTGGTGAAGCTCCTTGAGTATCAACAACAGATGAGAACACCTTAAGTCCTCTGAATACAATTTAAATGTTACATCACTTGAAATTTTCTTCTCTCTATCATTGTATAGTAACAAATACTGCTTATTGACTTCTGTTATGCGAAACTCGAGCTAGTGTTGGCTCATGTTCCATTTGGTAGAAAAGATCCCTTGCAGTTACATTGGGCGCGATTTAATGGGGAAAAATCAGAGTGCCGTTTTGGGTGCATTTAGCTGGCTGTTTCTCGGCGCCTGTCGCCCTTAGAATGATCTCGCTATCAAGCGGGACTCTGTTTTTTAATTTGGCCTTGGAACCACCTGGCTGAGGCCGCATTTACTTTCATTGTTAAATGCCGCCCCCAATCTCTCAACCTCCCCTCGGCATCCCCACCCCGGCTTCTGGAGCCCCCAACTCCCCAACTTACCTGTTCGGGGGTCCTTGAGCCCCTCCCTCACCCCACTTCATAAGGGCAGGGCACCCCCAGGCCTGACCCCTGGCATGGGCAACCTGGCACCCAGGCACTGCCAGCCTGGCACCCTGGCAGTGCCAAGATGTCCGGGTGGCAACGGGAGTGCCCGGGTATCACCCTTCTCAGAGCCCAATCTCCCGGGGGCCACTGATGGCCTGGGAGACCCTCCCAGCCCCGTTACGCTTGGTCCACGTTTGTGTGGGCCAGCATTAAATGGCGCCGTGGTGAGGTCTCCCTGGCCCAGGCCTCGGGAGCATCAGGCGCCGACATATTTAAGTGAGCCTTCCTGTTCACTTAAATATGTCAATCTGGATCATGCCGAGTGAGGGCGAGATCCAGACCATGAACTCTCGCGAGATCTCGTTAGGTCGCATTCCAAGCGTCGCAAATCTCGTGAGAGGCCATTCGATTGCACCCATTACCTTCCACTGAGCAACAGATTCAGATGAAATGCGATTCAGAAAAGATATTATAGTGGTCCTGCCATTTTTGATGAATGGAGAATATTTGCACGAACAGGCTTACACATGTGGTAACATGTGAATGTCCCTGCTATTCAATGTTGATGGTTCAGTAGCAGCAATTGCGGTTAGCAATTTACAGAGAGTTAGGTGAGTCAATATGTAACCAGCAGGTGATGGGCCTGCACCATCGCAGGCACCACAGTAAATGATTGTTAAAGATTTCATGGTATTGTCATGGTCAATACGGAGGTATATCAAGCATCATCGATAAAAAGATTGTCAAGCTGTCTGCAGTCAGCTGCAAGCAGGCCACAGCATGATTCCGTTCTGATCTTTCTCCTCAGCAAGACTTTCTGCTGATAATCAGAATGTCTGGAGGGCAAAATGTGCACCGTCTGTGTTCTCGTTTTGTGCAGCAAAGTAAAACCAGTCATCACGATGAAGGTTAACGAGGCCCTTTTAACATGCACGGGACATGTACCAAATCCACAAAACCAAAATACTGTGGATGCTGGAAATATGAAATTGAAGTAGAATATTCTGGAAGCACATACACTGCCCAACCCGCTGAGTGGTGCCAGCGTTTTCTGGTGTTTATGTAGCATGTCGCAGAGTCATCAAGGCACAGAAAGAGGCCATTTGGCTCATTGAGCCCACACTGGGAATCCCTGTATGACTTTAATATATAGTTTAGTCTATTTAGAACATAGAACATAGAACATAGAACAATACAGCGCAGTACAGGCCCTTCGGCCCACGATGTTGCACCAAAACAAAAGCCATCTAACCTACACTATGCCATTATCATCCATATGTTTATCCAATAAACTTTTAAATGCCCTCAATGTTGGCGAGTTCACTACTGTAGCAGGTAGGGCATTCCACGGCCTCACTACTCTTTGCGTAAAGAACCTACCTCTGACCTCTGTCCTATATCTATTACCCCTCAGTTTAAAGTTATGTCCCCTCGTGCCAGCCATATCCATCCGCGGGAGAAGGCTCTCACTGTCCACCCTATCCAACCCCCTGATCATTTTGTATGCCTCTATTAAGTCTCCTCTTAACCTTCTTCTCTCCAACGAAAACAACCTCAAGTCCATCAGCCTTTCCTCATAAGATTTTCCCTCCATACCAGGCAACATCCTGGTAAATCTCCTCTGCACCCGCTCCAAAGCCTCCACGTCCTTCCTATAATGCAGTGACCAGAACTGTACTCAATACTCCAAATGCGGCCGTACCAGAGTTCTGTACAGCTGCAACATGACCTCCTGACTCCGGAACTCAATCCCTCTACCAATAAAGGCCAGCACTCCATAGGCCTTCTTCACAACCCTATCAACCTGAATTTCTGACAATTCAGCGGTTCTTTGTCCTAAAAAAATATAATGATCGAATAATTGGAATTAAGCAATGCAAATTACCCAATTTAGAATTTTAAAAATATGAAACGCAGGATAATTTGAATTAAGAATCTTGAACGAAAAGCAAAAATCAATCTCCTGTATCAAGATTTGTCTTCAAGATAACTTTGGTTTAGTTTATACAACATTTATTTGTAACATTACTGTATGGACTGTAACGGAATATATTTAATTGTGTCGTCGATTAAAATAAACTTCCATTTGACTTTGTGTATACTTTTCAATTGTCTTTACTTTTATTGGTTTCTTTTTCTCACTGGAATCATTGCAATATAATTCAAAAATACCATATAAAAATAAAGCTTTCTTTTTCACATTTCTTCTGCTGATTTGGAGATGGAGGCAAGTTTACAAAAAGCTTTCTCAGCTGAGCCAATTGGGAGCATTTTAAGGGCATAAGAGATGGGTCCAATGGTGAGGCCATTCAGCCCCTCAAACCTATTCTTCCATTCAATAAGAAGTCTTACAACACCAGGTTAAAGTCCAACAGGTTTGTTTTGAATCACTAGCTTTCGGAGCGCAGCTCCTTCCTCAGGTGAATGAATAGGTGGGTTCCACAAACACATATATCGACAAAATCAATGATGCAAGACGATGCTTTGAATGCGAGTCTTTGCAGGTAATTAAGTTGTTACAGGTCCAGATGGAGTGGCTGGAGAGAGGGATAATCACAGGTTAAAGAGGTGTGAATTGTCTCAAGCCAGGAGAGTTGGTAGGATTTTGCAAGCCCAGGCCAGGTGGTAGGGCATGAATGTAATGTGACATGAATCCAAGGCCCCGGTTGAGACCATATTCATGCATGTGGAACTTGGCTATCAGTTTCTGCTCGGTGATTCTGCGTTGTCGCGCGTCCTGAAGGCCGCCTTGGAGAACGCTTACCCGAAGATCAGAGGCTGAATGCCCTTGACTGCTGAAGTGTTCCCCAACTGGAAGGGAACATTCCTGCCTGCCGATTGTCGTGCGATGTCTGTTCATCCATTGTCGCAGTGTCTGCATGGTCTCGCCAATGTTCTGCACCTCTGGACATCCTTTCCTGCAGCGTATGAGATATACAGCGTATGAGGTAAACAGCGTTGGCCGAGTCGCACAAGTATGTACCGCGTACCTGGTCGGGGGTATTCTCACGAGTATTGGTGTGATGGATCTGTACGTTGTTAATATATTTATGTGTTGCCGCACTACAGAATTTAGAAAGTTCATTTGTCCAACGCAAGTAAAGATGGTTGAGTTGAATTCAAAATAAAATTCAGCTCGTGGTAATTTCTTCAGATCAAAATGAACAATACAAAAATGAAACAAAAGGAAATAGCAGTTTGCAAAGCAAGGTAGAAATCGGTTTCAAAGGTTAGGTTAAAGATGATTGGAGAGAGAAAAAAAGGTACTCTCCCTGTCTCTTAAGGAAATCATAATCTTTAAGGTTCTGTCCCCTTTCTGGCTGTGATTGGGTTTAAATAATTATAATTCATCTAATTTGACCGAAATGTCTGTCGATCAAGTTTTAAGAGATAATGTGACATGAGGGAATTTCTGTATGTTTCCATAATGTGGTGTGATCAAAACACCTATTTCCCACCATGTTTTTTGAACTGGGATCTTTGCCCAGTAATGATAACAATGAGTTTATTCTGCAGATTGGCCTTGCAGTGTATAGTCAGTTTTCAAACTGACTTCCTTATCTGATCCTTTCCCATGCTCTCAGCATTCTCAGCATCATGGTTAATATACGACTTTTAATAGTATAATGTCACTAAATAATTTCTTCCTTTAAACTTTATTACCTATAAGAAAAGTAGATGTCTATCGTGGTGGTATGATTCAATAAGATCCTGACTTATTCTCCATCTCAATTCCATTTTTATACCCCATCCCCATACCCCTAATTCCCTCTCTGCCTCATAAACACATCCCACATTTTGTATTATCAGGGATTTGTTGAAACGACACAGTATAAGCAGAAATTCCCCTCCCTGGCCCACCCTCTGGGAGTCTGCAAATCCATAGACCTGTCAAACGACCTTATCGTTTGAATGTTGAAAGCACATGGGATGCCCTGTGCTCTGTAACAATTCTCTGATGCAAAGATCTACAATGGGTGCTGTTCGTTGCCCGTTATAAACAGTGAGGACAGTTACAGGCAGACTGGCGGAATAGGCGGACACGCGGTAGAAGAAGGTTAGTGCAGGGAAGTGTGAAGATTTTAGTGGGAAGAATGATGTGAGGTGACGTAAGCGGTGCAGTGTTAACGGGAGAGGAGGAACGGGAAAACTGCGGGTGCCGGGACTCAAACCTGTGAATGTGGCAGGACAGGTTGGGTTGTCTGTTGTAAGAAGCATGCAGGTAGCGGGATTCTCCGTCGCACTGGAAAACACGCTTGGCGGACCGGAGAATTCCGCCCAGGATCTTTGCAATCATAAATGGAGGCAGAGAGTACAAAAACAAGGAAGTGACACTAAGCCTGTAAAAAGCACCCGTTCAGGCTCAGCTGAAGCATTTTGGGCATTACTCTTTGGGAAACTATCCCAGGGAGCAGAGCTGATGGTACCGAGGGACTTCAGTTGTGTGAGGACTGGAGCAGTTGAGAAGGCGAAGTTGGGATTCAATAGAGATGTTCAAAGCCGTCGATGCTTTTGATGAAGTAAGTGAAGAGAAACGTCCCAAGAGTAGAAGAGTCAGTAATCGGAGGACAGAAATTTGAGGTAACTTGTGAAAGAAACAGAAGTGAAATGGGAAAAACTAATTTTACAGAGTGAATTATAGTCTGCGGCATTCCTCGATGCCCCTCCCTTCACCCCTCCACCACCACCCCTCCACCGCTGCTGTATCTGAAGGCGGGGGTGGGGTTGGCATCCAATAGACCAGGTGGCCTACCCATCACCTCTCTGCACACCCCTGCCATTAACCATCCTGGTGGACGGGTCAGGTGCCAGGCAATTTGCTCACTCTTGGATCTTATTGAAGCCCTTAAGTTACAACTGGCCACTTTAAGGGCCTCATTGCGTCTCCACGATGATGATAGATGTAGCAGGAGCACACAACTTGTTTTGGGGAAATGAATGGGATTGAAGGCGGATACATTTCCTGGGCCTTTTTTTTATTCGTTCATGGGGCGTGGGTGTGGCAGGCTGGGCCAGCATTTATTACCCATCCCTAATTGCCCTTGAGGGGGCAGTGAAGAGTCAAGCACATTGTTGTGGGTCTGGAGTCACATGTAGGCCAGACCAGGTAAGGACGGCAGATTTCCTTCCCTAAAGGACATTACTGAACCAGATGGGTTTTTCCGACAATCGACACTGGTTTCATGGTCACCATTGGACTTTTTAATTCCAGATATTTTATCGAGTTTTAAATTCCATCACCTGCCATGGTGGGATTTGAACCCTGGTCCCCAGATCATTATCCTAGGTTTCTTGATTATTAGTCCAGCGACAATACCACTGTACCGCCCGCCGCCTGATAACCTTTGACCCAGAGTACTTAAGGAAGTGGCCCTAGAAATAGTAGATCCATCGATGGTCATTTTCCAAAATTCTTTGGACTCCACAATGGTTCCTACAGATGAAATGAAATGAAATGAAAAAATGAAAATTAAATGAAATGAAAATTGCTTATTGTCACAAGTAGGCTTCTAATGAAGTTACTGTGAAAAGCCCCTAGTCGCCACATTCCGGCGCCACATTCCGGCGCCTGTTCAGGGAGGCTGGTACGGGAATTGAACTGTGCTGCTGGCCTGCCTTGGTCTGCTTTCAAAGCCAGCGATTTAGCCCTGTGCTAAACCAGCCCCTGTATAGGATTAAAGGATAGCTAATATAACCCCACTATTCAAAAAGGGAGGTTAGAGAGAAAACAGCGAACTAAAGACCAGTCAGCCTAACGTCAGTAGTAGGGAAGTTGTTAGGGTCAAGTGGGTTGTTATAACACTTACGGGATGGGAATGATTAACTACCTTGTGAACCTTGCAGAGTACAAGCTCCCTCGGGGGGAGCTCTAACAATGTCTGGCTATATATAAATAGAGTCGGCCAATTGGACCGATGAAGGAAGACCCAGTGGGGAGAGACGGGAGCTGTGTATAATAGTGGTTGCAAAATAAAGTAAGTTTTAATTTCTAACAAAACTCGGTGTGGATTCTTTGCCGCCTTTATAAAAATGAGGCGATGTAAGGTCTATTTTAATTCTCATAAAATCAATTCTGATACAAGATGCACTTCAGCAACACATCAAGGCTCCTTGAACAGTACGCCCCAAAACGCATAACCTGTGGGTCATGTGGAGGAACAAGAACAACAAGTGCTTGGGAACACCACTGTGACATTATGTAGAATGTCTAGAATATAAAGTACGAAGTCTTACAACACCAGGTTAAAGTCCAACAGGTTTGTTTCGATGTCACTAGCTTTCGGAGCGCTGCTCCTTCCTCAGGTGAATGAAGAGATATGTTCCAGAAACACATATATAGACAAATTCAAAGATGCCAAACAATGCTTGGAATGCGACCATTAGCAGGTGATTAAATCTTTACAGATCCAGAGATGGGGTAACCCCAGGTTAAAGAGGTGTGAATTACATCAAGCCAGGACAGTTGGTAGGATTTCGCAGGCCAGATGGTGGGGGATGAATGTAATGTGACATGAATCCCAGGTCTCGGTTGAGGCCGCACTCATCTGTGCGGAACTTGGCTATTGTTTCTGCTCGACGATTCTGCGTTGTCGCGCGTCCTGAAGGCCGCCTTGGAGAACGCTTACCCGGAGATCAGAGGCTGAATGCCATTGACTGCTGAAGTGTTCCCCGACTGGAAGGGAACATTCCTGCCTGGTGATTGTTGCGCGATGTCCGTTCATTCGTTGTCGCAGCGTCTGCATGGTCTCGCCAATGTACCACGCTTCGGGACATCCTTTCCTGCAGCGTATGAGGTAGACAACGTTGGCCGAGTCGCACGAGAACGTACCGCGTACCTGGTGGGGTGGTGTTCTCACGTATAATAGTGGTATCCATGTCAATGATCTGGCACGTCTTGCAGAGATTGCCATGGCAGGGTTATGTGGTGTCGTGGTCACTGTTCTGAAGACTGGGTAGTTTGCTGCACACAATGGTTCGTTTGAGGTTGTGCGGTTGTTTGAAGGCAAGTAGTGGGGGTGTGGGGATGACCTTGGCAAGATGTTCATCGTCATCAATGACGTGTTGAAGGCTTTGAAGAAGATGACGTAGTTTCTCCGCTCCGGGGAAGTACTGGACGACGAAGGGTATTCTGTCGGTTGTGTCCCATGTTTGTCTCCTGAGGAGGTCGGTGCGGTTTTTCGCTGTGGCGCGTTGGAACTGTCGATCGATGAGTCGAGTGCCATATCCCGTTCGTGCGAGTGCATCTTTCAACGTCTGTAGATGTCTGTTACGCTCCTCCTCGTCTGAGCAGATCCTGTGTATACGGAGCGCTTGTCCATAGGGGATGGCTTCTTTAATGTGTTTAGGGTGGAAGCTGGAGAAGTGGAGCATCATGAGGTTATCCGTGGGTTTGCGGTAAAGCGAAGTGCTGAGGTGACCGTCCTTGATGGAGACGAGTGTGTCCAAGAATGCAACTGAATTTGGAGAGTAGTCCATGGTGAGTCTGATGGTTGGATGGAACTTATTAATGTCATCGTGTAGTCATTTCAGTGATTCTTCGCCGTGGGTCCAAAGGAAAAAAATGTCATCGATGTATCTGGTGTATAACGTCGGTTGAAGGTCCTGTGCGGTGAGTAGGTCCTGTTCAAACTTGTGCATGAAGTTGTTGGCGTATTGGGGTGCGAATTTGGTCCCCATGGCTGTTCCGTGCGTCTGGATGAAGAACTTGTTGTCGAAGGTGAAGACATTGTGATCCAGAATGAAGCGGATGAGTTGCCGAATTGTGTCTGGAGATTGGCAGTTGTCGGTGTTGAGTACTGAGGCTGTTGCAGCAATGCCGTCGTCATGGGGGATGCTGGTGTAGAGTGCCGAGACGTCCATTGTGACGAGGAATGTTCCTGGTTCAACTGGTCCATGGGTGCTGAGTTTCTGTAGGACGTCCGTCGTGTCGCGACAGAAGCTGGGCGTACCTTGTACGATGGGTTTCAAAATGCCCTCGATGTAGCCAGAGAGGTTCTCACACAAGGTCCCATTGCCTGAAACTACAGGGCGGCCTGGTGTGTTGGCCTGATGTATTTTTGGGAGGCAGTAGAGATCTCCAATGCGGGAGATCTCCAACCAGGCCGCCCTATCGTTTCAGGCAATGGGACCTTGTGCGAGAACCTCTCTGGCTACATCGAGGGCATCTTGAAACCCATCGTACAAGGTACGCCCAGCTTCTGTCGCGACACGACGGACTTCCTACAGAAACTCAGCACCCATGGACCAGTTGAACCAGGAACATTCCTCGTCACAATGGATGTCTCGGCACTCTACACCAGCATCCCCCATGACGACGGCATTGCTGCAACAGCCTCAGTACTCAACACCGACAACTGCCAATCTCCAGACACAATTCGGCAACTCATCCGCTTCATTCTGGATCACAACGTCTTCACCTTCGACAACAGGTTCTTCATCCAGACGCACGGAACAGCCATGGGGACCAAATTCGCACCCCAATACGCCAACATCTTCATGCACAAGTTTGAACAGGACCTACTCACCGCACAGGACCTTCAACCGACGTTATACACCAGATACATCGATGACATTTTTGTCCTTTGGACCCATGGCGAAGAATCACTGAAACGACTACACGATGACATTAATAAGTTCCATCCAACCATCAGACTCACCATGGACTACTCTCCAAAATCAGTTGCATTCTTGGACACACTCGTCTCCATCAAGGACGGTCACCTCAGCACTTCGCTTTACCGCAAACCCACGGATAACCTCATGATGCTCCACTTCTCCAGCTTCCACCCTAAACACATTAAAGAAGCCATCCCCTATGGACAAGCGCTCCGTATACACAGGATCTGCTCAGACGAGGAGGAGCGTGACAGACATCTACAGACGTTGAAAGATGCCCTTGTACGAACGGGATATGGCACTCGACTCATCGATTGACAGTTCCAACGCGCCACAGCGAAAAACCGGACCGACCTCCTCAGAAGACAAACATGGGACACAACCGACAGAATACCCTTCGTCGTCCAGTACTTCCCCGAAGCGGAGAAACTACGTCATCTTCTTCAAAGCCTTCAACACGTCATTGATGACGATGAACATCTTGCCAAGGTCATCCCCACACCCCCACTACTTGCCTTCAAACAACCGCGCAACCTCAAACGAACCATTGTTTGCAGAAAACTACCCAGTCTTCAGAACAGTGACCACGACACCACACAACCCTGCCATGGCAATCTCTGCAAGACGTGCCAGATCATTGACATGGATACCACTATTACACGTGAGAACACCACCCACCAGGTACGCGGTACGTTCTCGTGCATCTCGGCCAACGTTGTCTACCTCATACGCTGCAGGAACGGATGTCCCGAAGCGTGGTACATTGGCGAGACCATGCAGACGCTGCGACAACGAATGAACGGACATCGCGCAACAATCACCAGGCAGGAATGTTCCCTTCCAGTCGGGGAACACTTCAGCAGTCAAGGGCATTCAGCCTCTGATCTCCGGGTAAGCGTTCTCCAAGGCGGCCTTCAGAACGCGCGACAACGCAGAATCGCCGAGCAGAAACTTATAGCCAAGTTCCGCACACATGAGTGCGGCCTCAATCGGGACCTGGGATTCATGTCACATTACATTCATCCCCCACCATCTGGCCTGCAAAATCCTACCAACTGTCCTGGCTTGGGACAATTCACACCTCTTTAACCTGGGGTTACTCCATCTCTGGATCTGTAAAGATTTAATCACCTGCTAATGGTCGCATTCCAAGCATTGTTTGGCATCTTTGAATTTGTCTATATATGTGTTTCTGGAATATACCTCTTCATTCACCTGAGGAAGGAGCAGCGCTCCGAAAGCTAGTGACATCGAAACAAACCTGTTGGACTTTAACCTGGTGTTGTAAGACTTCGTACTGTGCTCACCCCAGTCCAACGCCGGCATCTCCACATCATAGAATATAAAGGGTTAATGGAACATCATAATTGACCACTAGATGGAGCTAGATGCAGAACTATATAAAGGACTGACTCTCAGGCTTCCAGGAGAGGGCTGGAGAGAATGCAGAGGAGAGGTCGATAGAGTGTAGAGACTAGCCTTAGTAGAGTGTAAATTACAGATCACCAGATTATTGCTTGCTGTAGGAGTAGGTGGTCGAGCTTCAATAAATAGTGTAATAAATGTTAGCTTTGTTATTGAAATTAGCTTCTGTGGTCTTTGTGAACACTACAACATCCATCCTGATAACAGAATCACAAAGAACACCACAACCAACACATGAAGGTTCCCCTCCAAGTCGCACATCATCCTGACTTAGAAATATATCACCTTCCCTTCATTGCCACGGGGTTAAAATCCTGGAACCGCACCCCCCCCCCCACCCCCCTCCAAGAGCGACTGTGGGTGTAGCTACACCACACGGACTTCATAAAGATGACACCTCACTGTGCTCTGAAGGGCAATTAGGGATAGGCAATAAATGCGCACATCCTGTGAGCGAATGGGCCTCCACTTGCATCTAACTAACCACAAACTAACCTTTCCACGTGCTGCTTGCGCCCAGATTCCCCCTCTTGGAGGACAATTCTGATTGAAAATTGCCAAGTTCCTCAGCTGATTGCAAGTCAGTTTTTTCCCCAGCATGTGGTTTGGTTCAGTAGGTTTGGGCCCATGTTAGTAACTATTGACAGGTAGAAAATAAAGTTAAAAATCGCCCAGTTCAGAGGAATCCCACTGCGATTTGGTTGGGCGCCGTAACACACACACATACACGCGTGACCAACACTGACACGGGCCTGCATTTAAATGGCAGTCAGCACTGAAGATAATGTAAATGCACATCTGTGTTCACCTCTCTCACTGGCAAGTTAACAAGTGTCTGCAGAAGCAGTTTGGGCTGTGTTAACATGGTCCTGCATCAGAAGATTATAGAACACCAGTGAACTGATGTTTTATTGTTTAATTAAAGACTCCAGATTAAATGTACTGTAAAATATAGCTGATTTCTATAATTGAATAATCAGTCTTGTATTTATTTTCAGACCTAATGGATTTGCATGCAATTAAACTGCATACTTGCATTTTACTTTTGCCTTTATGGTCCTGTAATGTAAAGTAATGCTTTACACACATAAACTTACAAATTGTTTGATGGCATCTTAACGTATACAAATGCAGGATATCGTGTATCAATCACCACCCTATGGCGGCTTTGGGTACTGCAGTCATTGCTTTTTAAATGAATACCTTCAGAAATGCCTGCATTAATCACGAGGCCATTTGATAGCAGCGATCCCCAACATTTTGTTTTGTAAGTTTTCTGTTTGTCGAGGTGAAGGATGTTGATTCGGAGGATTGGAACATGCACAGTGTATTTATCTAGAAATACCAAGTGAGTTTAGAGGCTGAATAAAACTCTCCCCACATTCTACCCCACCAATATACTGAGCCCACCCTCATTGCCGACAATGCCACTGTAATATTTTATCTATTTTGTGTACTAGCCATCCATGTATTCTCTCTTAATGAGGTTGCCACTTACAGTGGAACTTTCTGAGTCTGTTAAGGTGGAGGGCACGCTCTGCTGGATGATGGATTGACAGGTGATTGAAAGATCCTGGCTGGATTCCCCGTTTCGGAGACTCCGGGCGGCATTCTCTGATTGCCGTCGGCGAATCGCGTTCGCCGATTGGCCGGAGAATCCGCTCTAACTCGGAAATCGAGGGCGGCATAATCGCCGAGTACGCTGCCCGCCGTTGGGATGGCCCCAGGACACCGCCCGAGGCCCTTCTCGATGCTCCGCCCACGATGGGCCCACTTTCCGACAGCGGCGGTCGCGCGTCCTCACCGTTTTTGGAGACCTTGCGTGGCGGCTGCGGACTGTGTGTGCAGTCTGGGGGGGGGGGTGAGGGAGAGGCTGTTCTGCTGGCAGAGGGTTTTCGGCGGGGGCTGGACGGACTGGTATGGGGTGGTCCGGGGGCGGCGAGGGGTGTTACAGGGGGGCACTATCTGGCAGGTCGGGTCCGGACGCGGCCGACACCATGTTGTACGTCGGAGCCGCCGCAGGTCGCCATCGTGCGCATGCGTGGCCACGGACCCGGCCATTCTTCGTCCGTATCTGCAGGTAAGGGCGCGGCTGCAAGCCCCTCATCAGGCGGAGCATCGGTGCGGGGTTGCCGCCGAATTTTTCATTGTAAAACTAGACACTTCCTCCGGACATAACCTCAAAATTGGAGAATCCATCTCCCTGTGTTGACGGCGACACAGGATTCATGGACTTTCACAACAGCAAAACTGGTGCCAAACTGGACCGATTCAGTGACTGTGGGTGGAAGTGAGGGCGTAAGTAGGCTGGTGCAGACTCGATGGGCCGAATGGCCTCGTTCTGCACTGTATGTTCTATGTTGGGCAGCACGGTAGCATTGTGGTTAGCACAATTGCTTCACAGCTCCAGGGTCCCAGGTTCGATTCCCGGCTTGGGTCACTGTCTGTGCGGAGTCTGCACGTTCTCCCCGTGTCTGCGTGGGTTTCCTCCGGGTGCTCCGGTTTCCTCCCACAGTCCAAGGATGGGCAGGTTAGGTGGATTGGCCATGATAAATTGCCCTTAGTGTCCAAAATTGCCCTTAGTGTTGGGTGGGGTTACTGGGTAATGGGGATAGGTGGGGTTACTGGGTAATGGGGATAGGGTGGAGGTGTGGGTTTGGGTAGGGTGCTCTTTCCAAGATCCACTGCAGACTCGATGGGCCGAATGGCCTCCTTCTGCACTATAAATTCTATGATATTACCATATGATATATTTTTTATAATATAGAGCAGTGGCCCTGATTTTAATTGTGCTTTCAGCAGCCTGGGCTACAAGCTTTGGCATTCCCTCCCTAAACCTTTCCCTCCCGCTACCTCTCTACTCATTACAAAGCACTCTTCTTACCTCTTCGAAAATTCTGCTCCAATTTCCTCATAACACTATGTGGCGTGAAGTTAAACTTTGTTTATTATGTGAAAGTTTAGAGGTTACATACTGGTTCAAAAACCAGGATGAGAATTTTAGAGTCAAGGATTTGCCGGGCCAACATGCCAATGGAACCTGGGAGTGAGATGATGCTCATTTCCTCTCAGAAACCTGATTGAAATTTCAGAATAAGTGACTAAAATAGTGAACACGGGGACGCCAGCACTTGCAGAAGACGTTTAATTAAATCACCCTTAAGAGACAGTTCAGTGAGCCTGCAGCTTATGAAATTGAAGAGAATTGTTTGGCCTCGTTCGGAAATTGGCTGTCGGAGGAGACAGAGAGTAAGGATACGCGGGACAGAGACTCTAATTAAAAGGATGTGACTAGTGGTTTCCGGAAGGATCTGTTATGCGACATCAACCATTCACTGTATTCATGGATGATTTAGCTGATGGAACTGAAAGCCACACATCCAGATTTGCCAATTGTGGTGATATGCATCACTGTAAATACACAAGGGGTTAATGTAAATACACTACGACTAAGTAAACACTAGAGGGAGCACAAGACATGCAGACATACAGCTAATGGACACCTAGAATAGGACACGACCAATGGGCAGTCAAGACACCCAGAGGTGACACTACCACAAGGGGGCATTACACAACCCATATATAAGGACAGGGCACACATGCTCTGTCTCTTTCCACAGGCGACACTTAGAGAGTAGGACAGGGGCAGATCAGAAGCATCACACCCAGCACGTGGCTTAGAGCAGACTGGTTAGTTAGACTGAGTTACTATAGCAAGATTAGCAGGAGAGTCGAACTCATAGAGAACTGTGCTAATGGTTCAATAAATCACATTGAACTTACTTCAAAGTCTGGAGTATCTTTTGGTCAAAGCTGCATCGAGTTGCAGCCTGTGTTATCCCAGAGTACACAACACAACACCAATGACACAAAGATATGCAAATAAAAGCGTCAAATTGAATAGCGATATTCATAGATTACATGAGTGGGTAAAATTGCGACAAATGGATTTCAATGTAGGCAGCTGTGAGATCATCTTCTTTCGAGCAAAGAAGGACAGAATAAGGTACATTCTACATGAGATGAATCCAGAAACATTGGATGTCCAAAGAGACTTGGGGCTCCAGATACACAGATCATTAAAGTGTCATGAACAGAGAGAGAAAATAATCAAATAAGGCTGACGGATATTGGCTTTTAAATCTTCTTCTCTTTGAGTTCTCTATTCAGATAAAGATAGATAGTTTTTTGAAGAATAAAGGGATTAAGGGTTATGGTGTTCGGGCCGGAAAATGGAGCTGAGTCCACAAAAGATCAACAACAATCTCATTGAATGGCGGAGCAGGCTCGACGGGCCAGATGGCCTACTCCTGCTCCTAGTTCTTATGTTCTTATGTTCAAGCAGGCCCAGCCCACAGTGCTGTCACCTCTAGCACAGTTCGGACGAGGGGGCAGGTCCCAAATCCACACCGAGCGAAAAAGGGAATCGAACCCCTTGGTGTTGGCACAAAGCTGACCCAGAGAGGTCCCCGCCAACAGGAAGGATTGGAAAATTCCGCCCTCTTTCTGCTGGATGGGGAGTCTGGGACCAAGGGCATCGTCGAAAAATGAGAACCAAACATTTCTGGAATGAAAATAGGAAACAGTTCTTCAGGCGAAGGGCGGTGGAAATTTGGAACTCTCTTCCACAATTGGTGGATTTTCGTCAGTCAAAGGTTTGCGGGAAATGGAGAAAAGGTGGGCATATGGCGATAGGTCAAAGGTCAGATCTCATTGAATGGTGGGCGAGATTCGAGGAATTAAATGGCCTCACCTTGTTCCTGTATTCCCAGAAATGTCTCCCCCGTCCTTTTGAAGCACGTCTTATTTTTGTCAGGCTATTCAGGGTGGGACGGTGGCACAGTGGGTTAGCACTGCTGCCTCACAGCGCCAGGGACCCCTGTTCAGTTCCGGCCTCGGGTGACTGTCTGTGTGGAGTTTGCACTTCCTCCCCGTGTCTGCGTGGGTTTCCTCCCACAGTCCAAAGATGTACAAGTTAGGTGGATGAGTATGCTAAACTGCCCCTTAGTGACCAAACGTTAGGTGGGGTTGCAGGGATAGGACGGGGGAATGAGCCTAGGTAGGGTGCTCCCTCTGAGGGTCGGTGCAGTCTCGATGGGCTGAATGACCTCCTTCTGCACTGTAGGGATTCTATGATTCACAGGAGAAGGTTTGTGGATAATAGATTCTAAGAACAATCGACATCGATATTATCATCGTGGGTTTTGTAAAAATCAGTTCCATGGCATGTGGGTGTATTTCCTTCATTCTACAGAAATAAGTAATGGTAAAATTGCTTTTTTTCAAATTCAAAAGATAGCGACTCAGTATTGCAGGGTGTGTGCAGGAGGCTAACTGCAGCGTAGTCTTGTGCACATGCATAGACAAAACCTTTTTTGACAATTTATCATCAATCCACCTAACCTGCACATCTGGTTTAGCACAGGGCTAAAGAGCTGGCTTTTAAAGCAGACCAAGGCAGGCCAGCAGCACGGTTCAATTCCCGTACCAGCCTCCCCGAACAGGCGCCGGAATGTGGCGACTAGGGGCTTTTCACAGTAACTTCATTTGAAACCTACTTGTGACAATAAGCGATTTTCATTTCATTTTTCATTTTCATCGTTGGACTGCGGGGGGAAACCGGAGCACCGGGAGGAAACCCACGCAGACGCGGGGAGAACGTGCAGACTCCGCACAGACAGTGACCCAAGCCGGGAATCGAACCCGGGACCCTGGAGCTGTGAAGCAACTGTGCTAACCACTGTGCTACCATGTGCCTCCGGGATCCAGGAGCGAACGCCCGCACCGAGGAGACCTCACCATGGTGCCGTTTAGCGCTGATCCACACAAAGGTGGACCAGACGTAATGGCGCCTGGGGGCAGTCCCAGGCCATCGCTCCTGGGTGGTCGGGCTCTGTGCGGGGTGGTACTCTGGCACTCCCGCTGCCACCCGGGCACCTTTGCAGCCAATCATGGTCCAACAGGCTAGGGCCATTTCTTTGCACAACGATGAGGGAAGGCGCTCTGATTGGCATCCATAAACCACCGTAGTGAAGGTGGACCCCACGATATTTAGCCATTTCCCTGTAAAAGTGGCCAAATGAGCCATCATGGCTACCAAAGACAGAGTATGTCCTCCTCGTTTAACCAGATCAAAGGTGCACTGTGCCACCACGGAAATGGCCGCTCCTGTCTCCAGCTCCATTTGGAACATGTGACCATTCACTTGTATCGGAACAGGAATAGGGATCACACCTGGTGTCGCCAAACTGTTAAGCTGCATCTCAACCTCATCCTCAGCGTCTTCTGTGCCACGGTGTCACAGTGGTTAGCACTGCTGCCTCACAGCGCCAGGGACCCGGGTTCAAATCCAGCCTCATGTTACTGTCTGCGTGGATTTTGTACGTTCTCCCCCTGTCTGCGTGGGTTTCCTCCGGGTGCTCCGGTTTCCTCCCACAGTCCAAAGATGTGCAGCTTAGGTGGATTGGCCATGCTAAATTGCCCCATAGTGTCCAGGGATTTCCAGGTTAGGTGCCGGGGATAGGACAAGGGAGTGGACCTAGGTCGGGTGCCCATTCAGTGGGTCGGTGCAGACTCGATGGGATGAATGGCCTCCTTCTGCACTGTAGGAATTCTATGGTTCTGGGTCATCCAGATGCAATGCCCGGCCCCGGGGCTGACACTGACGTTGACCAGGGCACTTGGAGCACTGGTCCTCCTGCTGCCTGCGGGTGTGCCCAGACCGGCACACACAGGCCAGAATCGCCTTGATCCGAGTCCGGGGATGTTGCACGTTTAGGCAGTCGGCTGTTCGCCCAGAGGCCACAGTCTCAGCAGGGTTCGGTCTGTGCTGCGTGGATACCATGTGAGGGGTGACGCCCCAAAACGTTCACCTCCATCCCTTGTATGCCTTGGACGCCGCATTCCACACATTCCTTGGACAGGGAGATCTGCAGTACCTGCCGAATAGTCAGGGAAACGGCGCCCAAAATCTTTTTCTGAGTTTCCATGTTATTGATTCCGCAGACAAAACGATCTCAGAGCATATCGGACAAAACAGTTCCATACTCGGCCCACCACGGCTCTAGGAGCCATGATGGTGGAACGGGCTGGTGAGGCCAGCAGGAATAGTGATTGTAGCAAAAGCAAGACCTGGGGCAGCTGCAGTGTTAGACGGGGCCAGGAGGAAGTGGGCCTGACCACGCTCACAATCTTTCTAAATGCCTCCTCAGTGAGAAAATTCCCAAACCTCCCAGGCCCAGGGTGAGTGTGTGAGATTGTGTGAGATTGTGTGAGCATGTGTGCGAGAGAGTGAATGAGTGTGAGGGTGTGTGAGTGAGTGTATGAGAGAGTGTTAGCATGTATGAGAGTGAGAGCGAGTGTGTGAGTGAGAGAGTATATGTGTGAGAGTGAGTGTGTGTAAGAGAGAATGAGTGAATGAGAGAGTATGTGTAAATGAGTGTGAGAGTTAGCGAGTGTGTGAGGGTGAGTGAGTGAGTGAGTGAATGTGAGTGAGAATGAATGAATGTGTTAGGGAGTCATTTGGAAGCGAGAGCCCTGAAACTGTGAGTGAGCCTTGCATGCAAACACGCAGGTAAGAACACTAATGCACACATGTACATGCATGCATGCAGGCATGCGTGCACATACGCATGCTGGTACGCACACACATGTTCACACACACGGACACATGCACACACGCATGCACACACACTTGCACTTTTATCAAGCCTTTACCCACACGCCCTAATATCTCCTGATGGAACTTGGCACCTAATTTTGTTTTATAATGCTCTGTGGGTTTCATTGTATTAGAGTCATTGTTGTTGTATTTTGAAACTACTATGACTAATCATGTATTAACACTTCTCAAACTTCAGGAATATTATTGTTCTTCTTCAGTTAAAGTGGAAATCCTCGTCTATACATTCTACCTTATCACATCTCCCCCAAACATCTCAAAATGCTTCTCATGCAATGGTGGCTATGATGAGGCCTGACTACAAATACAGAGGTAAACATGACAAGCACTGATCGCACAAACAATTAGATCAATGTGATTTTCTTGGTGACAGCATTGGTGAAGGCTGAACATTGACCAGGGCCAAATCCTTTGCTTCTCAGTGCATATCTCGCACCCACATTAACCAGGGCAGGTGAGGAGTTTGCTTAATGATCCAGTGCTGCCTGGATTCTATACTCAAGTCCCAGAGGACAATGCGGGTGACGCGGTAAGCTGGGGAATTGTTTGGTTGTCAGTTGACCATGGGTATCGTACCCAGACAGCCTGATTAGTTGACCCAAATTGGGGTGCTATCCAGGGTTTCCAAACTTCCCACTTTGGGTGGGAGTTAGCTGGAATGGGCAATTGGTTTCCCCAGCACTGCTGCTGGTGACTTGGCAGAAATAGTCCTTTTGCTACACTTTACACAGGGCGCAAAACCATGGGCATTGTGGCTTGCAGTGTTGTGTGGCACTACCAACGAGCTAAAGGACTTTGAATAGATCTAGCAACCCAAGACTGGGCATCCATGAGGCGCTGTGAGCCATCAGCAGCAGCAGAATTATATTCACCCACAATCTGCATCCTCGTGGCCTGGCACTGCCCCCACTCTACCATTACCACCAAGCCAGGGGAGCAATCCTGGTTCAATGAAGAGTGCAGGAGAGCGTGCCAGGAGCAACATCAGGCATACCGAACAATGAGGTGTCGACCTGGTGAAGCTACAACACCGAACTACTTGTGCGCCAAACAGCATAAGCAGCAAGTAATAGACAGAGCTCAGCGACTCCACAACCAATGCATCAGATCTAAGCTCTGTGATCCTGCCACACCCGGCCATGAATGGTGGTGGACAATTAGACAACTCACTGGAGGAGGAGGCTCCACAAATATTCCCATTCTCAATGATAGAGGCACCCAGCACATAGGTGCAAAAGACAAGGCTGAGGCATTCGCAACAATCTTCAGCCAGAAGTGCCGAATAGATGATCCAACTCGGTCTCCACCGGAGGTCCCCAGCATCACAGATGTCAGTCTTCAGCCAATACGGTTCTCTCCACGTGATATCAAGAAACGGCTGAAGGCCCTGGATACTGCAAAGGCTCTGGGCCCTGACAATATCGCAGCAATAGTACTGAAGACTTGTGCTCCAGAACTTGCTGTACCCCCAGCCAAGATGTTCCAGTACAGCTACAACACTGGCATCTACCCGGCAATGTGGAAAATTGCACAGGTGTGTCCTGTACACGAGAAACAGGACAAATCCAACCCAGCCAATTACCGTCCTGTTAGTCTACTCTCCATCATCAGTAAAGTGATGGAAGGAGTCATCAACAGTGCTATCAAGTGACACGTACTCAGCAATAACCTGCTCACAGATGCTCATTTTGGGTTCTGCCAGGATCACTCAGTTTCTGAGCCCTGGTTCAAACATGGACAAAAGAGCTGAATGTCAGAGATGAGGTGAGAGTGACTGCCCTTGACATTAAGGTAGCATTTGACTGAGTATGGCATCAAGGAGCCCCAGCTACCTGGTACAAAGGAAGATGAAATGAAATGAAATGAAAATCGCTTTGTTATGGGCCAGGGATTAGATAACCCCAAAGTGTATCATGGAGTTCACCTGACCCACAACTTTTAATAGATTGTGGTGCGGGGAGCACACGGCCCACTCTACAGGTGTGGTACAGCAGAAATCGAAAAGTATTTTTTAAAAGCAAAACAATGTTTATTCTATGAACTCAAGTTAACCTTTTTAAAACATACAGTGAACATCTTGGCAACCATCAATTCAAATACAACCCCCAAAGAATACAACACTAAGTAACCCTTCAAGCTTTCCTTTTAACATCCAGAAGACTTAAAACATCTTTTACCAGAAACACATCAGGTTAAAGTCACTACTGAAAACATTTATAATTCTAAATTCACCAAAGGATCAAGAGACAGTCTTTTCATGGCAGAGAGATCAACAGTACACCTGCTCTGTCTGGCTTCACCTCCAACACTGAAAACGAAACTAAAACACACCCTGCAGCAAACAGCCTAAAACGAAAGTAAAAAGCTGACAGACAGCCCAGCTCCACCCACTCTCTGACATCACTGCAGTAGTAAGCACCCATTTCTTACAGGTACTCTCACTATAGATATTTATATACATACCCATTTATAAACACCCGTTTCTTAAAGGTACTCTCACATGACAGCTTATTGTCACAAGTAGGCTTCAACTGAAGTTACTGTGAAAAGCCCCTAGTCGCCACATTCCGGCGCCTGTTCGGGGAGGCTATTACGGGTACCATGGTCGTGGTGATTGGCGGTCAATCATCTCAGCTCCAGGACATCACTGCAGGAGTTCCTCAGGGTAGTATCCTCGGACCAATCATCTTCAGCTGCTCCATCAATGACCCCCCTTCCATCATAAAGTCAGAAGTGGGGATGTTTGCGGATGACTGCACAATGTCCAGCAACATTTTCGACTCCTCAGATAATGAAGCAGTCCATGTCTAAATGCAGCAAGACCAGGAAAATATCCAGGCTTGGGTTGACAAGTGGCAAGATACATTCATGCCACACAAGTGCCAGTCAATTATCATCTCCTACAAGAGAGGATCTAACCACCGCCTCTTGACATTCAATGGCATTACCATCGCTGAATCCCCACAATCAACATTCTGGGGGTTACCATTGATCAGAAACTGAACTGGATTCGCCATATTAATACTGTGGCTACCAAGGCAGACCAAAGGTCAGGAATCCTACAGCAAGTAACTCACCTCCTGACCCGCCAAAGCCTGTCCACCATCTACAAGGCACAAGTCAGGAGTGTAATGGAATACTCTCCACTTACCTGGATGAGTGAAGCTCCAACAACACTCAAGAAGCTCGACACCATCCAGGACAAAGCAGCACCGCTTGATTGCTCCTCCTTCCACAATCATTCACTCCCTCCACCACCGACGAACATTGTCAATAGTGTGTACCATCTACAATAGACACTGCAGTAATTCAGCAAGGTTCCTTAGACAGCACCTTCCAACCCACGACCATCCAGAACGACAAGAGCAGCAGATACCTGAGAACTCCACCACCTGGAGGTTCTCCTACAAGTCACTCACCACCCAGATTTGGAAATTTATTGCCGTTCTTTTACTGTCGCTAGGGCAATGTACTGGAACTCCCTCCCTAACAGCACTGTGGGTGTACCTACACCTCAAGGACTGCAACGGTTCAAGAAGGCAACTCACCACTACCTCCTGAAGGGCAACTAGGGATGGGCAATAAATACTGGAGTAACCAGCGACGCCCACATCCTGTAAATTAATTTTTTTAAAGAGTAAATTTGTGTTGTCTGGTCCTTGCTGGAAGGCACCCTTTCATTGCTGGCTTTTGGGGGGCTCTGATATGGGGATCTCTGATAAGGGGTCTGATGGGGGCATCACTGTTGGGGGGGGGGGTGTCTGATGGGGGGCTAGAGTGGAGGGTGGACAGGATTTGAGTTTTGAGGGGGAGGGGGCCCTTTGGGGGCACCAACGTTAAACCCCTTGACCCACCCGCGGGTCCACCGTGTCAGGGGCTCACTTGTTCCAAGTTGTCCAACAGGGGTTTCAGTAAGTTAGCATTGAGTAAAGATTGAATGTCTGGCTATAAATTTCTAGTAACTATGATGAAATGTGGGATTTGCCAAATGTGCAAGTGGCATATTGTGTAAGCAAGGCAAAACAACGGTATTGGTGTACGGGGTCGAGGGTGGATGCATTTGGAAGTTCCCTCGTGCTGGCTCACAATTACAGAAGTCAGTTGGATATCTGAGTCCCCATCAGAGGTCGCCTTCTTATCAGTACGGTGGCACAGTGGTTAGCACTGCTGCCTCACAATGCCAGGGAGACAGGTTCAACTCCAGCAATGGGTAACTGTCTGTGCGGAGTCTGCATGGGTTTCCTCCGGGTGCTCCGGTTTCCTCCCACAGTCCAAACGTGTGAGGTTAGGTGGATTGGTCATGCTAAATTGCCCTTTACTGTCCAAAAATGTTAGACTGGGTTATGGGGATAGGGTGGAGGCATGGGCCTAAGTAGGGTGCTCTTTCCAAGGGCTGGTGCAGACTTGATGGGCCAAATGGCCTCCTTCTACACTGTATGGATTCTAGGATTCTATAATTCAATGCAATGCAGAAAGTTCGGGCAGCACGGTGGCGCTGAGGACCCGGGTTCGATCCCGGCCCTGGGTCAGTGTCAGTGTGGAGTTTGCACATTCTCCCCACGTTGTCTGCGTTTTCACCCCCACAACCCAAAAGATATGCAGGGTAGGTGGATTGGCCAAGCTAAAATTGCCCCTTAATTGGAAACAAAATAATAATTGGGTACTCTAAAATTAAAAAAAATGCAGAAAGGCAGATTTCCACCAATATGATAGGATGGAAATATTTTATTTCAGGAAAGACTAATTTATTTCAAAAATCTGTCACCCGGCTGATAAATCTGGAGAAAGAAATTGCTGTTCCCCAAAGTGATGCCTGTGTTAAATAATTACAACATGTAGCTACCAATTCACAAAGACGCTGTTATATATCGCACTAAGACCAACACATGCTCAGCGGCAGGCAGCCATTGTTGAACTAACTTTATTTCCACCAGAGGGCAGCAGAGAGAGCAAAATGTCCAAATGTTCGGATCTTGCAATATCCTACAGATGGTTTAAAAAAAATAATGAATCCATTGCTCCATTGCGCAATATTGCAAAGTGCAAGAGTGATAATGAGGATTGACACAGCAGTTTAAAACTTTGTCTATTACTGGTGTGCCCCAGATCGACTATTCAGCCTGGCTAACATTTCCTATCAGTTTTAACTTTCTGTCTGCATCAGGGAATTTCAAGTAAGCAGTCACATGTTAAGTGACCTTTAAAGGGCTGTAACAAAGTCTATGAGTGATGATGGAACGAGGCCACAAAGATCATAACTGTTCAGAGTTGGTAAAAATAATGAAAGTAAAAGACTCATTGTCAACGAGAAATAACTTAGAAATCTTGGTGTGATTGTTATTTGGATTTTTCATGTGTTTTGGGGGTCAGAAATCTTAATCCTGATGATCCAGATGCTGGCAACGGTCTTAGTCTCCAAGCCGCTGTAGAGCTTTGGAGAATGTAGATGAATTTCCCCTCCATTGGACTGACCCCCACAGCTCAGTGAAACACATCTGGAATACCTGGACCACCAGGTGGCAGACATCATTTCCATAAGGCCATAAGACCATAAGACATAGGAGCAGAATTAGGCCACTCGGCCCATCAAGTCTACTCTGCCATTCAATCATGGCTGATATTTTTCTCATCCCCATTCTCCTGCCTTCTCCCCATAACCCCTGATCCCCTTATTAATCCATTACAAACAAAATTGGAATATTGCGAAAGAGTTGAAAGACTGCTTAAGATTGTAGCTATAGGCAGTGGCGCAATTGTCACTGGGCTAGTAATCCAGAAATGTAGCGTAATGTCCCGGGGTCCCGGGTTCAAATCCTGCCTTGGCAGATGGTGAAATTTGAATTCAACACAAATCTGGAATTGAAAGTCTGATGATGACCAGGTCAATTCTTGCAAATGCCCATCTGGTTCATTAATGTCCTTTAGGGAAGGAAATCTGCCGCCCTTACCTAGTCTGGCCTACCTACACGTGACTCCAGACCCACAGCAAACTAGTCACTCAGTTCAAGGGGATAGGCCAGCCAGCAACGCCCACGATACCTGAATGAATTAAAAAAAACTTGCTTCAGCTATTCTCTCTGACACTAGCTAATTGTCCACTTGCCAGTTGAGTGAGGTCGGAACAGGATGTTTCACAGGCACTGCCCTTCACTTACCCTTTTTACGCAGGTGAAGTGATGTTTGTTTTTCGAAAGCAACGGGTGGCAAATGGTCTCATATCCGCCTAAAAGGAAAATGTGAATTCCAAAACAAACCTGAACATTCCACTTGGTTCACTGCAGGTTCCTGCTAATGAAAGGCACAGTTAACTGAGTCATTACTTTACTGTTGATTGTTTTCTCATTTAAATCCCAACTCGTGGCTTTTAGTTAATGAATGATTTGATAAATGGAACAATTTCTTACAGGGCTTCCTAATTAACAAACATCAATTGAAATTACCATAACCAGATTTGTAATAATCACTGGGATTATTAATAGGCCAATGGAACCAAATCTCTTTGAATGCAAAGTGTTTCCAGGTGTGCATTAACATCACAAACAAACTCCAATTCATGTTCTGATACCTGACTGCAAAATAATACCTGAAGCTATTCTCACCTTATTGTACTGCAGTCTGGAGCAAAGCCAAATTAAAAATAAAATTTCAGCCTGTCCCTTGATCCGCCAAGGGACATTTTAACTAAAGTTTGTACACACCGTCTATCGTGAACTGAGGTTGTCCTAAAGCTATTTACAAAGAATAAAGTATTTTTCACCAATAGACACTGTGGTTACATGGGAAATACAGCAGCTAATCTACACACGGTAAAGTCCCATAAACAATATTGAGTTAAGTCAACAGATAATCTGTTTTAGGCATTGATTGAGGAATACATTTTAGCTGAGGCTCAAGGGGGAACTCCCCTGCTCTGGTTTGAAAATAAGTCTAGTGTTTTATGCCCATCCAAGAGAGAAGAAGGGATTTCAGTTTCATATCTTCTGTGAATAACAGGGCTCTTTCAGTGTCACATTGAAACATCAGCCTTAATTATGTGTGCTCGGGCTATGAATTGCAACTGAACTTGTGTCTGCAAGCTCTGGTTTCAGTCTACAGGTAAGAATACTCCGAACCTTGTACATATTTCATCTGTTAATAATAATAATAATCGCTTATTGTCACAAGTAGGCTTCAATGAAGTTACCGTGAAAAGCCCCTAGTCGCCACATTCCAGCGCCTGTTCGGGGAGGCCGGTATGGGAATTGAACCCGCGCTGCTGCCATTGTTCTGCATTACAAGCCAGCTGTTTAGCCCACTGTGCTTGAGAATATATAGGGAATTTGGACATGCACGCCCAACATTTTCTATCGATTAAAGATGAATTATTGTGCTTGGTCCAAGGCAAAGTGCATATTTCCAGTGGGGAAGGCTTCCCTTAGACAGAGGGACTTTCCCACAGTATAATGCTATCGTCTTCTTCTTGGGTTCTTTGCCCAAAGGCAAGTCTGACCCACAGGTGCCGTGATCTCCAGTTGCTGTGGCAACATACACTTTTAGATGCATGTTGTAACCTGGAGCTACAGACAGTGATGGTGGAGGCTCCGATATTCTTTCCATCCCATAGCTGAACAGGAATCTCTCCTGCTCTCGCCGTCTGTCATTCACACACGTTGAAAGGTTTTACAAGCTGATACTCAACCTGTTCGTCCAGGTTTTGGACACACCTTCCTTGGTCATCAAGACCTGGAGTGGCACTGGAACCCAGAAATTCGGACTCAGGAGCTGGAATGCTACCCACTGCGCCACAAGACCGCCTCAATGACATCCAGAATAATTATATGTGACGTTTGCTAAACTTTCAGGTGTCATACATCAAGCGACATGCGTAGGATTGCAATTACTGAACACGTGTGAAACAGCACGTGTTTGGGGACACAACTGATGAATGTTCAATTGACCCAATCAAAAACAAGGATGGAGTTTCAAAGGGGTTTGTAGAGAAAAAAAGTAATCGTAGCATTTTAGTTTACTGCACAGCCTTTCACTCAATATTAGATGACGAATAAAACATTTCAATTTTTGGAGTTCAGTGAGTACAATAAAATGTGAGTAATATTGAACCTGTCATGATCAAGGACATCTGGAAACGAGGAACATAATACTGAATGGTCAACATAGATTTCAAAGGGACAATCTTGCTTGATCAACTTACTGAATTTCTTGAGCAGGTAACAGAGAGGGGAGACAATGGTAACACAGTAGATGTATTTTATCCACATTTTCTAAGGCCTTTGATAAGGTGCCCCATAACAGACTAATGAATGAGGTCAGGGAATGTGGAGTCAGAGACTGGCAGAATGGATCGCCAGCTGCTTTCAAAACAGAATGCAGGGAGTCAGAGTAAAGGGTAGTCATTCAGAGTGGCACAAGGTGTTCCACAAGGGTCAGTGTTGGGATCACTGCTGTTCACAATTAACACTGAGGATTTGCACTTTGGGATCAAGATGCACAATTTCTAAATTTGTGGATGACACCATATCAGGGAATGATTGACCGACTGGATCTCTTCCCTCTTGGAAAAAGAAGGCTGTGGGGTGACCTAATTGAGATCTTTAAAATGCTGAAAGGTGTTGATAGAGTGGACACAGAGGGAACGTTTCCTTGTGTGGAGAAGACAATAACTGGAGGGCATCAAAATAAGACAGTCACCAAGAACTCCAATTGGAAAATCAGAATAAAGTCCTTTACCCAAGGGGTGGTGTGAATGTGAGGAAGCTGCCACTCCGGAGAGTACAGATACGTTTGAGGGGAAGCAAAGTAAGTTTATAGGGGAGGCGGGAATAGAGGGTCACAATGGTAGAGAGGATGAGGACAGATGGGAGGACGTTCAATTGGAGCATAAACATCTACATTAACATGGGTGGCACGGTGGCACAGTGGTTAGCACTGTTGCTTCACAGCTCCGGGGTCCAAGGTTCAATTCCCGGCTTGGGTCACTGTCTGTGCGGAGTCTGCACATCCTCCCCGTGTTTGCGTGGGTTTCCTCCGGGTGCTCCGGTTTCCTCCCACAGTCCAAAGATGTGCAGGTTAGATGGATTGGCCATGCTAAATTGTCCTCAGTGTCCTAAAAGGTTAGGTGGGGTTATTGGGTTACGGGGATAGGGTGGAGGTGGGGGGGTGGGGGTGCCTCCAGAACCAGGGGTCACAGTCTTAGGACACGGGGTAAACCATCTAGGACTGAGATGAGGAGAAATTTCTTCACTCATGGCTCGCTCGCATCGCGTGAACAAATTTTTAAAAATGCACATTATTGTTTGTGATTGTTCATCTGCGGGTATCCAATCACCTCCCCAATGCATTAGTTTGAGATATTTTGATACGTTGTTTTGATAAGGGAAAAGCTGGGAGAAATTCCAAATCCTGGTAAGCTTTGGCAAGAATGAGGTTGTGGTGTGGAAACTCTGACTGCAGATTGCTCCCAGAAGACAAGAAGGCGGTCCTCCGATTTCTGGGCATGGTCAATTTTTCAGGGAAATTTATCCCTAACCTCGCCTCTCATACCACGGCTCTCAGGAACCTGGTCAGGAAGACGACAGACTTCCAATGGCTCCCTGCCCACGAGCGCGAATGGAGAGAACTCAAAACCAAACTGACCACGGCCCCGGTCTTAGCTTTCTTTGATCCAGCAAAGGAGTCCAAAATTTCGACCGATGCCAGTCAATCCGGCATTGAGGCAGGGCTCCTTCAACGTGATGAGGCCTCATCATGGGCCCCCGTTACATATGCGTCACGTGCGATGACCCCCACGGAGCAGCGCTACGCGCAGATAGAAAAGGAGTGCCTGGGCCTTCTGACCGGTGTGGTTAAGTTTCACGATTATTGCTGTGTTGGGTGCTCGGGATCCATGGAGCACGTTCCGGCCGCCGGCACTTGAAGTGGTGCAGCACTGTTTTGTTGAGTTGGAAACTGTTGAACATACTTTCACGATGTTGGATTGAATTGGGGACCTGTGCCTGTCTGGGCCGGTCTGTGCGCTCAGCACATGGTGGGATCTGTGCTTTGGGCTGTGGGCTCTGCCCTTGCGGGAGGCTGCATCCCGGATGGGCGGGGACTCTGATGCCCCCTGTCTTTGTGGTGGGTGTGCTCTGGCTGGTGATTGGCTGCGGTGTTGTGTGTGTTGATTGGTCTTGCTGTGTGTCCATCGGTGTTTGTGTGTCTGCACGATGATATACTGGTGTATATTATGACACCCCCCCTTTTATAAAATAATGTATGGTGAGAATGTTCCTAACTACATGTGGGGTGCGAAGACATATTTACAGGACTATGTACATGAGAACTAAGCTATTTACATGGGAAGGTGCCTGGTGCAGAGAAGCAGTATGCAACAAGAATAACGAGATCAACACTATATACAAACCATGGAAACGATCAAACAAAGCAACAAAACAATTCAGAGAGTCTATAAGTCCGCAAAGTTCATAAATTAAGTCTCTGAGGGGGGCGACAAATTCTGGTTGACCGCCTCAAGGGTGGGTCGTGAGCTGCCGGTTCAGGAACGGGCTGGACTGCGGCAGAGTCAGGGGGAGGCAGAGTGACAGGGAGCTCTGCATAGTCCGTGGCAGGGTCAGCAGGAGGGCAAGGCGACAGTGGAGGATCGCGTGGCGAGCGTGGAACGAGACGAAGGGCACGTCGATTGCGGCGCAGAATAGAGCCATCCAGTAGACGAACCAGGAACGAGCGGGGGGCCACCTGCCGAAGGACAACAGGGGTTGCAGACCAGCCCCCATCTGGAAGATGGACGCGGATGTTGTCATCTGGAGTCAGAGCAGGGAGATCAGCTGCACGGGAGTCATGAGCCGCCTTCTGCTGTGCACGAGACAGCTGCATCCGGCGAAGGACCGGAACGTGGTCGAGGTCTGGGACATGGATGGACGGCACCGTCATCCTCAGGGTATGACCAATGAGTAACTGGGCTGGCGACAGGCCAGTGGACAGCGGGGCGGAGCGATAGGCCAGCAGGGCAAGGTAGAAATCGGACCCAGCATCGGCAGCCTTGTATAGGAGCCGTTTGACTACATGTACTCCCTTCTCCGCTTTGCTGTTGGATTGGGGGTACAGGGGACTGGATGTCACAATGGGCAAAGTTGGACCATTCCTGGCTGGCGAAGCAGGGGCCATTGTCTGACATAACCGTGAGCGGGATGCCGTGTCGAGCAAATGTTTCTTTACATGCACGAATGACGGCAGACGAGGGGATGTCGTGCAACCGTATCACCTCCGGGTAATTCGAAAAGTAGTCCACGATCAGAACATAGTCTCTACCCAGCGCATGGAACAGGTCGATGCCCACCTTGGTCCATGGTGACGTGACCATCTCATGGGGTTGCAGGGTCTCACGTGGTTGGGCCGGCTGGAAGCGCTGACAAGTGGGGCAGTTGAGCACTGTGTTGGCGATGTCCTCATTAATGCCGGGCCAGTACACTGCCTCTCAGGCCCGTCAGCGGCACTTTTCCACGCCAAGGTGGCCCTCGTGTAGTTGTTTCAGGACAAGTTGGCGCATGCTATGTGGGATGACAATGCAGTCCAGTTTTAGAAGAACCCTGTCGACTACCGCCAGATCATCTCCGACATTATAGAACTTTAACCCTTGATGTTTCCTCAGAAAAGATGCCATGGAATTAAAATTAGAATCAGGCCAATTAGGACTGAAATCAGGAAGCATTTGTCCACACAGAGAAACCGGAAACAATACCCTTTCCCCAAGCCCCCCTTCCCCCCCTGCACCCGCCCCCACAAAAAGAAAACAGTTCAGGCTGGGGGAGATTTCCAGCTTCCAAGGTTTATTTAAAAAGCAACCTCGAATAGGAAGGATGTGGAAGCATTGGAAAGGGTGCAAAGGAGATTTACCAGGATGCTGCCTGGTTTGCAGGATAGGTCTTATGAGGAAAGGTTGAGGGAGCTAGGGCTTTTCTCTTTGGAGCAGAGGAGGATGAGAGGTGACTTAATAGAGGTTTATAAGATGATGAGGGGGATAGATAGAGTGGACATTCAGAGACTATTTCCTCGGGTGGATGTAGCAGTTACAAGGGGGCATAACTATAAGATTCAGGGTGGGAGATATAGGAGGAATGTCCAAGGTAGGTTCTTTACTCAGAGAGTGGTTAGGGCGTGGAATGGACTGCCTGCTGTGATAGTGGAGTCGGACACTTTGGGAACTTTCAAGCGGTTATTGGATAGGCACATGGAGCACACCAGAATGAAAGGGAGACGGATAGCATGATCTTGGTTTCGGACAATGCTTGGCACAACATCGGGGGCTGAAGGGCCTGTTCTGTGCTGTACTGTTCTATGTTGTATGGTTGAGTGATGTTTCAGTGATAATAAAGTCTGGGCTTGATACTGAATTCTATCCATTTTTTCAAGATTGTGATCCCTGGGTAAAATGAACCTATTGTATTATCACGTCACAAAATCGATGAATAAAACATTTTTTTGTGTGTCTCATCAAACACTTAAATAAGATACAGAGAGAAAGACTCACTCTCTACGAGACTCAAGCCACCTGTGAGCCCCTAATATGAACTGACACACACGAGAGGCGATGAATTTGTCATTTTCTCTCGCTTTCTCGTGTTGTGGCATTTAACGCAGAGATGCTATCACCCGAATGATGTTGCAGCTCCTCCCCCATCAAGAAGTATGACAATAGTGAACAATTATCTCAATAAGATCTGTCAGTTTTCAAACATCTGAATTGTTCTCCTGATGTGTACCTTGGCCAGAGAGGCAAACCCATAATAATTCAAATATATGTTGAATTGCAATGGCTTTTCCTGTCACTGCTTCTTATCATGTTTTGTGAGGAGCTCCATTTGTTCACGCTTTGCCCGATTTCCTTACACGGTTAAATCAATTACTCTTATCAGGCGCATGCAAATGGCAAGTCGTGTTCAATACAATAGTTGGTGAATTACTAGAAAATTGCTTATAACCAGGGGAAATTTTTCTTCTGCAGCCGATGTGATGTGACATTGTGAACCCATTTTTCAGAAACAGACTGAAGATCTAGTTGCCGGAGTGAGGACCGTTTTTACTTATTCATTCATGGAATGTGGGTGTGTCTCGCAAGGCCAGCGTTTATTTGCCATTCCTGATTGTCCTCAGGAATGTGAGGGTGAGCTGTCCTCTTGAACGGCTGCAGTCTGTGTGGTGGAGGTAGTCCCATATTTCTGTTCCGTCTGAAATCTTAGAATAATAATAATCTTTATTTGTGTCACAAGTCGGCTTACATTAACACTGCAATGAAATTGCTGTGCAAAGCCTTTAGTCGCCACATTCTGGCACCTGTTCGGGTACACAGAGGGAGAATTCAGAATGTCCAATTCACCTAACAGCACGTCTTTCGGGTCTTGTGGGAGGAAACCGGAGCGCCCGGAGGAAACCCACGCAGACACAGGGAGAACGTGCAGACTCCGCACAGACAGTGACCCAAGCCGGGAACCCGGGTCCCTGGTACTGTGAAGCAACAGTGCTAACTACTGTGCTACCGTGCTGCCCAATATAGGCCAGGCCAAATAAGCATGGCAGATTTCTTCCCAGAAAGGACATTTTTCAAGCAGATACGTTTTCCAGAAATCCAGTCGTTTCATGATCACTGATACGAGTATTTTATTCCAGATTTATTTGATTGAATGAAATTCTCCAGCTGTCGTGGTGTGACTTGGACTCAGGCTGCTGAATTACCCGTTCAGTAAGATAAGGGTTATGAATATTTCTTGCAGTTTTTGTTTGGAAATCAAGGGCAAGATCATCTGGCTTTTCATGTCGGCAAGACCTTTGGGTGCCGCCGGCGACAAACCCTGCCGTGGGTTTCTTGGTGGGTGAGTTCAATGGGAAATCCCACTTACAGCCCAATGGGGGGCCACCTCCCACTGCTGAGGAACACGCCAGGGGTAGACTAGAGGACCTTGCTCCAAGTTTTGATCGTACAGGATTCTGGTATTTTCTGAAACCAATGTTTGGAAACTGTGTCATAATCCTGTTGACTTTTCAAAGAGATTGCCTATGAACTCCTGTAATCAGGGTCACTGAATAGATGATGACGGCGACATTACATTTCTAGTCTTGTTGCCCGAGATTTGGGAGAATTGAAAACCAGTGCTTGAAATTAATATACCAGCAGTCCCAGTTGTATCATATCCTCATGTTTTCTTCCCTGGTACAATAAAAAGAGTGTAAAATGGTCCGTGTTGGTCTCTGCAATTTATTTACACAGGAAGAACGAGCTAAAAAACTAAGTTGTTCAAACAGCTCCAGTAAAAAAGATTCACTCCAATTTCATGTCACACAAGTTAATAATTCACCTCTGCTTTTTAGCCAGTTGAACAAAAATGGAGAAGTACTTGAGGCAAGAAGGATTTTCCTTTGTGGAGTCATAAATATGCAGAATACGTTACAATTAATGGGCGGAAATTTAGGGAGCCCATAAATTGGGCATGAATTCTGATATGATTTCTGGCTTCCAAAGCTCTCCACCTGGAGTGTCAAACTCTAAATTATACACCGTGGTTTGAGTCTGAACACTCCTCTTTGTAATATAGATTCAATTCCAATGATAGGCCCACCTTAAATGACTTAGAAGCTTTCCTGTATCCAGTGACGCAGGTGGATTAAGCCCATGCTGCTTCCAAGTTTCTTCAGCCATCAAATACTAGAGATGGATGAGCCCAGAGTTACTTGGTGTGTTTGGTCCCTTGTACTTTATGATGAACTCACCAAAACACTTTGATCTGTCCAAACCAAGATCCCTTTATTGTGTTTCGTGCAGTAGGATGACAATCTGATACAGAGCACGTTATCATGGAGTCTTGCTACTCCCCTGGAACTTACACCTTCTGCCGACCTGTTACATATACATCTTATTACCCTCTATATCTCGTTCTGAAAATGGCTGGATGAGCCTCTCTTTATGTCCAGGTCTCAGGTCACATGACCGTGGTCTGGAGACCGCATGGTGAGCCTGAACTGCCACCTGCTGGTTGGAGGTCTCACACCATCCAACTATGATGTGGCCTATATGCATACTGCCACATTACTAACTCAAGGGCAGCGATGGTACCCACTGCGAGTGGTTCCAATAATGTCTTGTAAAAAGTAAATAAGGTGGCCATAGTCCCAGGTGGCTACTTTCCCCTTTGAGGGGGGACAGCTGACTGGTGGTGATTTAACCTGAGGGTCACCACACCTCAGGCGAGGGGCAAGGTTGAGAAGGTTCATGAAATAACCTCAGCCGCTACGAGAATTGAACCCGCGCTGTTAGTCTCGCTCTGCATGCCAATGATAATAATCTTTCTTAGCGTGACAAGTAGGCTTACATTAACACTGCAATGAAGTTACTGTGAAAATCTCCTAGTCGCTACACTCCAGCGTCTGTTCGGGTACACTGAGGGTGAATTCAGAATGTCCAATTCACCTAACAAGCACGTCATTCGGGACAAACCAGCTATCTAGCCAACTAAGCTAGACCAGCCCTCGATCTTGTACATTATACAGAAAAAACAGTGTTTCTTCTTACTCAGTCCGAGCAGAGACATGGATAATCCTCAACAGCACATCTAAAGTTCATTTTCTGTCTCTAACCCTTTGCCACAATTTCTATCTCGCCTTCACCTCTCAGTGAATTTAATAGAACAGTTCCCCAGGAACATGAAATTGAGTTGTCCAGAGCTTTTTTAACTGTCATCTGTATAAGCTTACCTAGAACCTATTTCATTGACCTCTGTATGAACCTGTGTTACTTAACAACAATTGGACACTGTAAGATTAGATTTTCCTGCCTTCGCTTTTCAGGGACTAAAGTGCCAGGTCTTACAAATCCTCTGACATTGAGGAGGCAGCAACAAAGTGCAGTTTCCAGCAAAGAAAATGCCATGTATGGGGCATGTTACTGTCATACTTCCGATGTCACACTTTGCACTATGTAAATCCTGTAGAAGCACAGAATATTCACACAGGAGGAGATTGTTCAGCCCATCGATTCCGCACTACCTCTTTTGAAGAGTAGCCCAGTTTTCGCTTTTTCCCAATATCTCTGGGCTGGATTTTAGCTCCCCTTTGCCAGCCTACTTGCAGGGGTTGTCTGGGGGGGGGGGGGGGGGGGGGGGGGGGCAGGGGGGGTGGAGCGGTTAGCCATTGGGGGTGGGCCGAGGGGATGTGGTGGCGGCGCGTAACATAAAGCGTGTGGCCTTCCCGATACTTTCCCATCCACTCCCATCCTGTATCCCATATTACGATGGGCGAGAAAGTGAATGTGCACCTTTAGACTCATCCCGACCCTGAAGTGGCCCATTCTTCCTCCACTGCTATTGTACCGGGGGGGGGGGGGGGGGGGGGAGAGGCAAGGTGGGCAGTCTGGCGCCTTTCACAGCTGCTGCACAGGAAGGAGGTGCACCTCCTTTGAGGGGGTCCTCTGCCCAACCCCAATATCGTACCGCCCTCTTTAACCCCACCGTTCTGAACGTACTGCCTGCTTTAACCCTATCCCCTTGACCCCTCAAACCCAGCACCCCCCCCCCCCCCGCCCCCACTACTCACTGGAGTATACCAGGCAGTTTTGTCCAAACCCCAGACTTAAGTCCGGACTCCATAGGCTGGATTTTCCATCAGCGGATCCCCCGGTTCACCCGCAACGCACTTATGCCCGCGGATTTCCCAGACGTTGTGAGGGTGCCCACAGTGGGAAAACCCATCGGCCGGCTGCCGGGACGGCAGATCCCGCTGCCGGCGGGGGGCGCGCTGCACCAGAAAACAGGTGCGGCGGGGCGGAGAGTCCCGCCTGGTTTAGCTCACTGGGCTAAATCGCTGGCTTGAGAGCAGACCAAGGCAGGCCAGCAGCACGGTCCAATTCCCGTACCAGCCTCCCCGAACAGGCACCGGAATGTGGCGACTAGGGGCTTTTCACAGTAACTTCATTGACGCCTACTCGTGACAATAAGCGATTTTCATTTCATTTTTCATTTCCTTGCTCAGGGACTGCCTGTAGTGCCAGCAGTGGCCACCGCTCAGTCCTGGTGCTGCTAAGACTACAATGCTGCTGTCTAATTGGATAGCCTGGCAACACCCCAGGTCGGGATGGATGTGCAAGTCCCTCTCTGGAACGCTGAAAGCTGCTCCCAGCATAATATCACGCGGCTTGGTGTTGGGTTTGGGTGGACAACCGATTTTCGGTTGGGGGTTGGGGTGGTGTTGGGGACTATGGCGCCTCGTACGATGCAGCCCCCTGCAAATTTTTCTCATTCAAGTATTTATACAATTCCCTTTTTGAAGACCACGATTAAATCTGCATCCATCACCCTGTCAGGCAGTATATTCCAAATCCCAACCATTCGCTATGTAAAAATAATGTTTGCTGATATTGTCTCTGGTTCATTTGTCAATTAAATCTCTATATTTATACTATAAACCTATATGAGAAATCTTCTCATATTGACCCAACAACCATTGGAAACATTGATTTTTGCCCCCCCCCCCCTCGAGGTATGTTCTGTGGGGGGGGGGCAGATGCCCCCCCCATTGATTGGTGACGGGATCAGCTGGTCCTGTGGCTGTCAATGTTATTCACCCCCCTCCCCTCCCCTCCCCCCGCCCCTCCGCCTTCCCTCCCCCCCCCACTGTCGAGCAAAACGCGACGGGAAGTTCCCCATCGGCGAGACCAGAATGGCTGGAAAATTCCATCCGTTGTCTCTTTATTTCCTTTATCTAAACCCTTGGTGACTTTAAACACCTTTATTCACATCCCTTGTTTGAGATTGGATTTAACGTTGTATTTATAAGATACATAACAATTAGGTCTGAAGTGGCAGAGACACATGAATCAAAATGCTAAAAAGTGACAAATTATAAACTGAGGGCTTTTAAAAAGCAGCAAATGCAACAGCAGGAGCAAGGTGAATTAAAATGATAGATTGTGTGAAATATGACATTGATTCGAACAATCAATATGGATTTTCACCAGTTGGGATTTGCCAATAAAGAGAATATTGAAGACAAGTGTAATAATTTGTGTAATTTAATGAATGTGAAGGGAGTCTTGCTCATTGGTTGGAGAACTGGTGGAAGCCCCGTGCTATGTTCCTCTATTGGGCAGTGAGTGACTTTGAACAAGCCCCCCCCCCCCCCCCGAAAGGCTGCTTGCAAACTACACACAGCTTTCCGACTGACCTCCTGGGACAGCGTGCCTTCTGCCTGATGCTGATTGAAGACCAGTAGCAGTGGGAGGAGACTCTTCAGGGATTCTTAAGTCGCTATTTAAAGGACTCAATTGGGCTCTGTGTGGAATACTGCCCTCCACCTTGTTATCCCTGAGCTTGATCAGGGGAGACAGGGAGGTGGTGGGGTGTCCACCTTGCACTCTCCTGCCGAATCAAACATCCTCCCACCTCTGAACTCACCTCGGGCGTAGGGGGCGGGGGCATGAAATTCCACCCGGCTTATCCTTCTTGTTGCACATCGAGCTTCCTGGGGGGGGGGGGGGGGGGGCGGGGGGGGGGGCTGGCAAATGGTTTTCCCAACGAGGCTGAATATGTGTCAGGAGTACTGACTGGAATTTAATTATTTGTTTCCAGTATATGTCTCGACTACCCTGGACTGGCTGTTACCCGTCAATCATGACAAAGCCCTCCTACCCT